>NC_056573.1:23200217-23832086 GCF_018340385.1 Cyprinus carpio | reverse complement strand
AGTTCTGTACAGGACACACTGGTGCTGCAAACACATTAATGTTCTGTACAGGGACACACTGTTGCTCAGAACTGAATGTTTTTCCATAATGTCTGTACAGGGAACACGTTGCTACAGACACTGACTGTTTTCATTAATGTTCTGTTACAGGAACACACTGGTGCTGCCGACACATTAATGTTCTGTACAGGCACCCAAAATCCAGACCTGTGGTTTTCAGACAACAATTTCTTCACCCAGGAAAAAAAAGTGTTGCCAAAACCATTTAATGTAATTAAAAATTTTTTTGTTGTTATAATAGTTGTTTTTTGTTAGTAAATATTATAATGTTGTGTAGTTATTTTTTTGGTTGATGATGTATTGTAGTGATGTTTTGTTGTTTTTTGTAGATCAAAAAAAAATAATATGATTAGGTTGATTATTTCTAAATTAAAAGAACTGTACAGGACACACTGGTGCTGCAAACACATTAATGTTCTGTACAGTGTTACAGACACTGAATGTTTTTTACATTAATGTTCTGTACAGGACACACTGGTATTACAGACACTGAATGTTTTTACATTAATGTTCTGTACAGGACACACTGGTGCTGCAAACACATTAATGTTCTGTACAGGAGCACACTGTTGCTACACAGACACTGAATGTTTTTTTACAGTTAATGTTCTGTACAGAGCACACTAGTGCTGCAGACACTGAATGTTTTTACATTAATGTTCTGTACTGCAGGACACACCTGGTGCTACAAACACATTAATTTTCTGTACAGGACACACTAGTGCTACAGACCACTGACATGTTTGTAACATTAAGGTTCTGTACAGGACATACGCACTGGTGCTGACGACACTGAATGTTTTTACATTAATGTTCTGTACAGGACACACTGGTGTTACAAAACACATTAATGTTCACTGTACAGAAGGGCACACTGGTGCTGCAGACACTGAATGTTTTTGCATTAATGTTCTGTACAGGACACACTGGTGCTGCAAACACATTAATGTTCTGTACAGGGCACAATGGTTGCTACAGACACTGAATGTTTTTACATTAATGTTCTGTACAGGAACACACTAGTGCTGCAAACACATTAATGTTCTGTACAGAGCACACTGGTGCTGCACGACACTGAATGTTGTTGACATTAATGTTCTGTACAGACGAACTGGTGCTGCAGCACACATGAATGTTCGTACAGGACACATGGTGCTGAAAAAACATTAAATGTTCTGTACAGGACCACTGGTGATGCAGACACATTAATGTTCTGTACAGAGCACACTGGTGCTGCAGAAACTGATGTTTTTAAAATAATGTTCTGTACAGGGACACATGGTGCTGCAGACACAATAAGTTCTGTACGGCACCCAAAATCAGCCTTGGGTTTCAGACAACATTTTCTTCATGGAAAAAAAGCCAAAAGGGTTTTAATTAATTAAATAAATAAATAAATAAATAATAATATAAATAAAATAAAACGCCAGTTGCGTACTTGGTGAGGGCTGCCACATTGGCCAAAAATTTTGTTTATTTATATCAAAAAACTAATACTGATTAGGGTTATATTCTAAATAAAAACATTAACAACATAAGGAATATTACTTTGCATTAACACTAGTTCACTTAATATGGACAAAACTGAGTATTTAAGAATAAATATAAGAATAAATATAGCGGCAATAAAAAAAAAAATGCACACTTTCCTTACCCTGGGAAGAACTAAAGGAAATTGCAAAATGTTTACCTAAAGTTCGTAATTATTTGAGTCTTTTCCTCAAATTAGGGTTTTGTGAGCAATAATAGAATCAATTAATTTATTTTTCATTCATACTCGCCGCCGAAGCGCTCGCGCAGAAACTCCACAAGTGTGAGACTCCAGGACATTCAGCTAGTGATGGGAAGGTCGGATCATTTTACCGATCGGAGTCTCGGTCAAGCAAAAGAACGAATCTTTTTCGAGTCATTTCGTTTCATTTAGCCAAATGTAATTAAAATTTACTTGTTACTTCCCCAAAAACATCTACTACTTACGCAAACCTTGATCAACAATACAAACAATACAAAATACAATGCATGAGATACAGAAAAGATAATTCATTTTTACCTGGGTCTTCAGTCTATGATGTAGCTACCTCACCCTTCTCTGACAAAGTCTGCGGGTTTGAGTCGTTCCTTAATCACGTGACACCCACACACGCTGAACCAATGGCAGTATGAGCCGAAAGGAATTGAATTTAGTTCATCTCATGAGCGTTCGGGTTTTTGAGTCGTTCCTTAATCAAGTGACCACCCCCACACGCTAGTGTCTAACTTCTGTACGATGTTTTTGTTCTGTTCCTTGAGGATCTGTGTTGTTATTTTCTAATAATAAAAACCTGTTATAAAGAAAATATTGATTAATTTTTCTTTTTGACTATCTGAAATAAACTCTAGGCATATACTATAATAAAGCAAGCCTACAATACAAAGTATTTATAGCTGTTGTTCATTTTTACTACAATTTAAGTTTGCTGTTATAATAATTGCTTTTTACTAGAAGACTTGACATAGGGTCTAAGTATAGGCTAGTATAAGAAGATTGCTCAAAAAGGACATGACATATAAATTAAAGCAAATAAACATTTTGAATTTGAATATTAATGTTAGTATAAAACATTAAGGGTTATGATAATTCAGCTTCTACAGTGTAACCCAAAATGAAATAAAAACTGGAGAGTTAAAGTTATTATTAGAATATCAATGTGCTTGGGTCACACAAACCCAGATAGCAACATATTGTCTGCCAGATCTGGACCACATCTGGCACATGTGGACTGATGTATCTGGCCACAGTAGGTGAATGATGGCACATAGGGCGGGACCGCTCCTGTTTGCCAGATCTGCTGCCACAAGCAGGCCATAACAATGCCCACTGTCAGCCAAGAGCAAAGAAAATAAACCGTCGAGTGAGAAGGGTCTGGCTGCAGACTGCACTTGCACTCTCCAGACTTGCATTGTCACGAAACCAGCAACAGACAGGTAGACCATTGCCAGGTTTTATGGGGATAATCCAAAATCAGAAAGCATCCAGGCAAAGGTCAAAATCCGGTAATCCGGCCAAAACAAGGGGAAAAAAAAAAAAAAAAACATAAACAACATCCAGAAACACGAAAAACCAGGGTGACATTCAACAAGGACTCCGAACATGGACAGGAACAACCAGGGTATTTATACACGGTGCAAACAAATGTAAGTGGGACAGCTGAATACAATAAACAGTGAGAACAGATAAGGCTAGTGGGAAATGTAAGTTCTGAAGGGGTGACAATAAGGGAAGTGAACCTCTAGTGGCCAACAGGGATACACAAACCAGATACCGTGACACTACCCCCCCTCTAAGGGCAGCTTCCAGATTGCTCCTCAGACCAAAAACAAACACAAAACAAAGAGACAGGAGGGAAGGTGGACTGGTGGAGGCAAAACAGGGGGAGGGATGGCGGGCCAGGCCCGTGGAGGGGAACTGGAACCGGCAGCGATGGCTCCCTGGCAGCCAGGTGGCGGTCAGATCAGGGGCCAGGTGGGACCCGAAAAAGTTCAGGGAACACGAGGGACCAGGCAGTCAGGTGGCCACGGTGGATCAGTCATTATCGATTGTGCAGACGGCCAGGGAGGAATTCGGCCATTTGAGTGGCCCGAAACGGAACTGCCCTTCGGGTGAGCACAGTGAGGAGCAGACTGTGGCGGATGGCAAGGTCACTGCCATTGGACACGCCTTTCGGGAACGGCCTTGGATAGGGCACTGCTCGGGACGGCTTAGACACGGGTCTCGCCTCGGGACGACCTCGGGTTGGGCACCGCTCGGCATGACCTCGGGCTCGGGCACCGCCCGGGAGCGGATCAGGAACGGCAGGGACAGGAACACCGCTCGGAACGTCCTCTGGACGGCAGCGGCTGCTAGGAACGTCATCTGGACGGCAGCGGCCTGCTCTGGGAACTCCTCCGGGCTTTGCGGAACGGCGGACGCCCTGTTCTCTCCTCCTGCGGGCCTCACGATGGCGTTGCCGGTGCTCCTTGACGGGAAGAACTCAGGGCGTTGATCAAACATCTTGTCTGCAAACAAAGGTGTAGATTCGGACCATCTTGGCAGTGGTGCGGGCTGGCGGTAATATCGTGCTGTGGTGCTGGGCTGGCGGCCATATTGTGACTGTGCGGGGGATGGCGGCCATCTTGTGTGTGGTGCTGAACTGGTGGCCCATCTTGGGCATGGCGCTGGCTCAGCGGCCGTGTTGTGAAAACACTCCTGGGAAACTCTGGGATCTGGCACATACTGGAAAGTAACGGTAATACTGTCTACGCGGCATCTTGTGGCTGTGGCGATGGGCGGCGGCATCTTGTGCTGTGGGCTGGGCTGGCGGCATCTTGTGCTGTGGCGCGGGGTGGCGGCCCGGTGCTGTGCGCTGGGTGGGGGCCATCTGTGCTGTGGCGTGGGTGGCGGCCATCGTGCTGTGGCGCTGGCTGGCGGCCATCTTGGGCTGTGCGCTGGGCTGGAGGGCCATCTTGTGCTGTGGAGTGGGCTGGCGCCCTCTTCCTTGGAGGGAACAAGGTGTGGTCGAAGTATCTCATTGAGCCGATGGCGCAGGTAATGGGTAAACCCCAAAAGTCTAGGATCTCCAGCCTAATATCCATTGAGGAAAAGGGTCATCCAGAACAATTGTTAAATAAAGTCCTTCAGTGGCGCATCAGTATAACCAACCGGACCGCCATGGTCCAAAACATGCGCCAGGCACCACCTCATCCCCTTTGACGAAGGGGGTAGTTAAGCTTCCGGAGTCTCCCCACTCCGTTCCTCATTTGGCTGGGGAACGGTCTGCGAAATCCCACACCGCGGATCTAGGCATGGACGAGTTCCTTCTGCCGAAACGCACACAGACGGTAGATCCATTGCAGTGTTTATTGGGATAATACAAAAATCAGAAAACATCCAGGCAAAGGGTCAAAATCCAGGTAATCGTCCCAAACAAGAAACATAAACAACATCCGCAACCACGAAAAACAGGGTGAATTCAAACAAGGACTCCGTATACAATGACAGAACAAACCAGGGTATTTATACCGTGAAAACAATGTAAGTGGTGACAGCCTGAACAATGAACAGTGATGAAAAAAGATAGGCTAGGGAAAATGTAGTCTGAAGGGGGTTGACAATAAGGGGAAGTTGAGAACCGCTATGGGCCACCCAGGGAGACACAAACCAGACACCGTGACATGCATCTCAGACTTGCACTCTCAGAACACTTGCACTTCCGGTTAGGACATCAGTCTTTTTTATTTGTTCTATTTATTGATTACTTTTGTGATCTCTCAACATTTTTCAACAGGAGCCAGGTGGTGAAGACAAGAAAAAAAGAAACTAAAGAACGAAGTTCACTTGCAATCACACGTGACACTCTGACAGGCTACCTGGAAGTCATCTGTAGACGCAACATCATAGACATGCGAAGGATCGTGTGTGTTGCAACAAATCGACTGAGAGGACAGAATTGGTGTGTGGTTTGCCATGGACGACGACTCTAAACTGACACTGTGTACCCGTCAAATCCGTTACAGGACCCTGCAAGAAAAAGACAGACCCGCAGCAATGCCGCGGCCACATTACAGCGTTTCATTTCCTCCCGTAGATAATCATAATTAAAATAAAACAACATAATGTACTTAATGGACAAAGAAAGAAATAAAAGTGCTGTAGGACAAGTTATTCTATATGGAAAAACGCTTAACGCGAACTTTGATGTTGCATTTATTCTGGCCTCACTGATGACTTACATATATTTAATAATGAAGACGAGCATATTGAGGTTTCTTCTTTTATCTAGTCTATATATATGCCACATTATGCATGGTTTGGTGCATGTTTTAGCCAGTTTATTAAATATACTATATTAATAAAATATCTGCATTTGATATTGAAGAGCATCTTAAAATAGCCATATAAGTGTTTATGTTTTCTACGGGAAGGAAAAAACGCTCAATGAGAGACTTTGCGCATGCATTCATATTCGCTGTTTTGTGGCGTGGATTTGCGGATCTGTTTTTTTTTTTCTTGCAGGACCATGTAAGGTACAGTATAATTTAGTTGTAATCATTCAATCACACCGCTTCTTGTCTCACATTGGCAACTGCCCCATTTCTGTTGATTGCAAGTAACGTCGCAGGTAGCGAGGAGTGCAAGTGACGAGTGCAAGTTGACTTCGTATAGTTAGTTTCTTTTTTATTGTCTTCAACACCTGGCTGCGTTGTAAAATGTTGAGAGATTCAAACAAAAAAGAATAAATAAAAGAACAAAATATAGAATAAAGACTGCAAAAAAAAAAAAGTGATGTCACTAGGCAAGTGCAAGTGTTCTGAGAGTGCAATTCTGAGAATGCAAGTCTGAGAGTGCAAGTGCAAGTCTGCAAGCAGACCCTTTGGGTCGAGTTGGCTTTTGGTTCTGCTTGACACGTGAGTACACATTGGTTTGCTGTGGTTGACACAGAAACATGCTGCTGATTTTGTAATATTAGCTGAAGTGTCAGAATTAGTTTTGAGTTTGATTGTTTGTTGGAGCGGGTGCGCTGGCAACTAAGATCAAACGCTTGCTTTTTTCTTGCATTATATCTTGCTTGTCAGCTATATAGATAAAGGGACCCAGCACATTGACTGCAATGACAGAGAGGGTGTGTTTCTGTGGGGAGGGTATGTTTAATGGCTGGGTTTCTCAGAAATCCGCTAATTGATTAGCAAAACCGATTAGGACTTTATTTGTATTCGCTGTGTCTTATACAAGCATGCTGTTAAAGCTATATCATTATGTTCTCTGCAATAGCACTGTAAGAACTCTGGTTTTAAAAAAGTGCATAGATGACATACATACTTTAGTGTCTTACTGTGTAGGTATCTATGATGATTTGTAAAATAAAAAACAAAAAACACTAGGGGCTATTCCATATGTTTAAGGGTAAGTAAACGGATAAATTCAGCTTTCGGTTCAAAAAGGAGGTAACTCTAAGTAGACAAACTTATTACCAGGGTTAGTTTACTTCAGCGTATCAGAACATACGATATATAGATAGTTTTATGATAGTTAATTATATATTAAGGTAATAATTATATTATTCTAATGTATTATATTGATATATATGTCTTATTTAATAGTGATATATATAACAATTATAAAACACTATTATAACAAGGTACTGTTAATTTATCTAATATATTGTAACCGGAATGAGTATGTTGTGCTGTTAAGTGGGCAGAATGACGTAAGGGTAGGCTGTGTTTAAAGTCTCGCAGGGCGTCAAGGAACAGCGTTTGCTCTCGTTTACGCTTGGGAAGCGAGTTTGTGTTTCTTCCTCTGTGGCTGCAACGAACAGTTTGATATGGCAAGCCAAAGTAGTCAATATAAACGCATGTTCGGGCGTCGATTGCACACTGACACGTCAAAAGCGTGCGATTTAACAGCGACACGCACGTCTTGACGCGTGATTTGCCCTAAAAACGCACGTTTTAGCGTGCGCTTGGGGATTGCGGGAAAACCGCGTCAGAAACGCGCATTTTTTGGTATCAAAACGCGGTCCCGACGTGTGATTTTGGTCGTTGTAAAAAAACGAGGTTCTTGACGAGCGCTTTGGAGTCACCAAAAAACGCGCGTTTGTGACGTGCGTTTATCATAAATAGAAGGGCGTCCAAGACGTCGTTTTGCGTCGGACAAATCGCACGTTTTGAACGTGTAAACAGGTCAACAAACTGGCGGTGTAAACGTCTTCGTAAGTAATCCAAAACAGGCGAAAGGAACGGTGCCTCCTGAGTGTTTTCAAAATGGCACGTACGAAAGCGTGTGCGCACTTCATAGGGCAGGAGTCTGTAATGCTTTTTTTCCGCTATAATGGGGTATACGATAAGGCATGCTGCCGCATACATTTTTTTTTCCCGGTCATAAATGAGGTATGTTATGTCGTTTAAAACGACACATTTCCTTTAATGTGGTTTAAGCTTCATTAAAGAAATGGATAGATACACTCCTATTATAGATCGTGGTTTAGTACAGTTTACATGAATGGTAAGTCTGTGGGTTCAACATTTTTTCCCAGCGGCCGCACTAGGGTCCAAGTGCAATAGCTGGCCGCAGCATATCATTTACATATTATGTCAACAGGTACAAACCAACTGGGCTGCGTTCCAAAAGCCTTCGTAAGCCTAAGAACTTCGTACAAACGATAGTAAGATTGATCCTTAATATTAAACACAATCGCAGATGATCTACATATATATATTATATAATATATATATATAATATATATATATATATATATCTATCTATAATATATTAGATATCTAGATATATATATTATATATTATATAATTATTCTTATTTCATGTAAAGTATAATATTTTACGTATAACAATATAATATAATTTAACATGATTATATATTCATTCATTCTTTATTCATGTTCTATTTGAAATATAAAAATACAAAAGGAAAAAAACAATAATAATTACTGCCAATGAGTAATATACAAAAAACAAAACAAAAACAAATGAACAAATACTTTTTTTCCCCTTTCTTGACATTATTCAACCTGTCGAAATAAAAAATAAAATTCTAATTATAATAAAAATTATATTATATTATAATTATAGTTATTTATATCCGAGTTGTCTGGAACACAGCATTAGGTTAAAATTTTAATAACAGAGCGTGTCTACAGTTAAGAACCATTCTAAGTGCCATTTCAGCACTAACAAAGAACGGATAGCGACCCCTAAGTAGAATTATAGGCACGTGTACGTGCGATTGTGTTAAGTGCAATTTGGGAACGCACGTGAAACAATAACGAACGATTGACAAAATGACTCGTCGAAAACGCTCTTAAGCTCTAAGATACAATCGTTCGGGAAACCCGGCCCTGATTTATATATATTATCGCTAAATATTATAATATCTAATCGAGACTTTATTAAAATAATAAAATATTTACTCCCAATATAAAAACCTGATGCTGTCGGGAGCTGACCAATTTGTGACTTCGTATCGCCAAGGAGAAAGCACAATGAAGTTGCGATTGTAAGATGCAGTAAGACGAGCATGCATGACTTGACGCGCGACATTGCAGAAAATGTGCGTTCAAAATGTGAATTTTAATAATAGAGGTTCTCTCCGGTCCGTGTATCTTTTGGTCATTCGATTTTTGTTTAATTTTGTAAGTAAAAAATGAAAAACGCTCCTTTTTCGTTTTTTAATTTTTTGCCAAAAAAACGAAAAACAAGAATTCGGCTTAATTTTTAGTTTGCGTTCAGGGTTAGAAAAATGAATAAACAGCTGAATATTCGATTTTCGCCACTTGGGCGGGAATTAAACTCCCCTTCTGCCGATTGGCAGACAAAAAAAAAAGATAAAACCATGCTGCCATCAGCCTTCGGCAGTTCCGCGCGCAGAATAAGCTGTTGACTTGGGGATATTCACGAAGCTGGGCAATGGAGGGGAAGGGGGGTGCGGCGGGGGCTGCAGCCCCCCCCGTCATGGCCATCAGACCCCCTGGTGGGGGGCTGTGGACTAACCAATATTAACTTAAAAAAGTGAAACAAAAAATAAACTAAAATATAAAAAAACAGACTAACAATGTGTTTAATGGGTGATTAAGATATAGTGTATAAGATATAAACTAATGATAATTATTTTAATATTCGTTGATAAAAGGACTAACCTAGCCTCCTCAGGAATGCTTCCGCACCGTCAGACTAATTGGCTTCGTCAGATAATGGGCGTTTATAGCCCGCTCTCAAGCGCACGACCGCATGCTAATTTTGACACCAAAGAACGGATGAAGAAAATGATTATGAATTTGTCAACAATAGAAAGGAGACATTTAATGTTTATTGAATAAAATGGGTGTTTTCTGTGTCGCTGCAAAGACGATGCGGACCGCCATGACCGCAGAGGAGAAATGCCATTTCATATGGATTCGGCATACATATCAGAGAGTAGCCTATTATTTCGTTTTGAATTTTCGTTTAAAAGTAGACATTTTAAGCTCTTTCTAATAGATAGCCTATAGTTCTCAAACTGTCTGTGAGGCACAAGCTGTAGTTTCTGCGCCCTCCAGTTCACGTGCAATACAGTGATGTGCCGAGGTACCTTATACCATTGTCTGCTAATAATATTGCTGTGGATTAAATACAGGCAATGGGTTGATAAAATATGATTAAAATTAAGATACAATTTATAAAAACACGAAAATCGTGTTTAAAACAGAGTCTTTCTACAAAACAAAACTCACTCAATTGGGCAAAAATCATGTCGTACCCACTCCATGTCTCATAGGCTATTGCGCCTGAGGTATCCATTCTTTATCATGCTGCATGCTCACTTTTCCTAATAAACATTGATTAAAATAAATAAAAAATACCATAGCCTATAATATTAGTAAACAAATAGTGAAACCAAAATTGTTTTCTTTATGGGCTACAACCATAGCCTCACAGTACAAGAGATTTTTTTTTTATTATTTTTTTATTTAATTTATTTTTATTGAAACATAAAGTACAAGTACATCAAGACAATTTTTGTGTATAAAAACAGTAACAATCACGCCAGGGGAGAAGACTAGTAAGAGAAATTTTAATGGCGTCAGTCACAACAAAGACGGCACATATTTTAAAACCCAGCCCTCAGCCCCCCCCGCATGAAACAGCTTCCAGCGCGCCTGGAGCTGGGTAGATTACTTACAAATTGTAATTGTAAAAACCCATTGGTTAAATGGCTGTATAGCCACCGGATTAATGACTGATAACTGTGTGAATGTCCACAAAAACTGGCAAGACTTTCTGAGTGTATATAAGCGGTAGACTATTTCAGAAAGGAACATTTAAAAAAAAAAAAAAAGAGGAATTAGAGAGAATCAATAAACGATGAATCATTTATTCGATTGTGTGAATAAAGTAACTCATATAAAAAAGTAACTGTAGTCGATTTAGTATGACACTTGTTGCTCTCGCATCACAGGAATGTAACACAAGATTTACATAATGTAATAATTGCCATTTTGGTTTGTTCTCACCAAAACCTTATAATGTATGCCTCAGAACGTTGGAATAAGCATACGCCACGAGATGAATATATTTATGACAGATTTGAATCCGCTAAAGACAGGAAAAGTGAAAGTCACAGTTCTCTGCCCTAAAGGGTAAGTGCTAGCAGGACATTTTGTGGTCTGTTTCGGGAAAAAAGAAGTAGACCTAATAAGCATTTAGAAACAACATCTGACACCCTAGTTAAATAAAAAGAAAAAGCGCGACTACTGTCAAGCCACAGACAGTTATAACGAAGTGCACAGGAAATAGGCAAGCAATCTAAACAGATTATTTAATAATATTGAGAAAGTTGATGTTCACCTGGATTTGTTCCTGCAGAGGGGAAATAATTAATAAGTTGTCATTTATAGTCATATGTAAACTGCATTATTTTATTTGTGTAATTCAAAATGACAAAAATGGGGGGGGGGGGTTCGTCCCGTTGAAAAATAAAGAAAACAACAGAAATGCACGCTTAGCGCAAACATGAACCAATACACAGCTAGTAGGCTGCTTGCTGCGCCTATTTTTAAAAGCTACAGTAGGTTATTTGACGTTAAATGCATATTTAAGTCATTTAGAATAAAATCACAGTATATTCATGATAAAAAGTGACTTACGTTTGGAAAATTAGGTAGGCATGAAATCCCCCCCAGCAGCAGCAGAGGACTAGTATTCTGCCAGCGAGGAACTGCAGAAGAACTGATGACAGTTTGATCTTTTTTTTTTTTTTTTTGTCTGACCAATCAGCAGATAGGGGCGTTTAATTCCCACCACGTGTAGAAATCGAATGATTCAAGCTGTGTATTCATTTTCTTCCCTGAAAGAAAAACTACAAATTAAGCCGAATTCTGTTTTTCGTTTTTTGCCCAAAAAAATTAAAAAAAGAAAAGGAGCCGCTTTCTCATTTTTCTACTTCAATATTAAACAAAAAATCCAATGACCAAAAGATACACGATACACGGACCGGTCATTTGATTTTTTGTTTAATTTTGTAGTAGAAAAATGAAAAACAGATCCTTTTCGTTTTTGTTTTGTTTTTTTTTTTTTGCAAAACGAAAAACAAGATTCGGCTTAATTTAGTTTTTCGTTCAGGGTTTAGAAAAAGACTATAATACAGCTTGAATATTCGATTTCGACTCGCGGGCGGGACTTAAACTCCCCTTTCTGTGATTGGTCAGACAAAAAAAAGATCAAACCATGCTGTCATCAGTCCTTCTGCGTCGCGCGGCAGAATACTAGCTGCAGCCGCAGTGTACAGATTATTAAACTTTTTTATTGCACATACATGTAATCTTTTTCTCATAAAACAACCAGACAATGAATGGCTCGACACAACCTGTTCTGTGGCAGAGCCTGGGCTTCTTCTGTGAAGAGATAAATTTCTATGCTTTGCATAGCTGGGCATGCCAGGGCAGGCTATATCCTACCCTGGTCCCCCAGTAAGTTTGTTTTTTAATTAAGTAAAATTTTAGTATTTAAAATATTATTAACTTATGTCAAAATAAATATTTAAACCATAATACCAAAAAGGAAGAATAAATGCTGTGACTTGGGGATATTCAGAGCTGGGTAGATTACTTACAAATTGTAATCCGTGACTGATTCCCAAATTACATGACAAAAAATTGTCGTAACTAATCCACTACATTTCACGTTTTAGGTACTATAGTCAGATATTTTGATGACTTTTGACCTAACTCGTTTATCACCACTGATTTAAACATGATATCTTGTACCATAATGATGTAAAATACAAATAGTGAGAAAAATATATTCCTTTCATTGTAAAATGTAACAACATGAAGGCATTTAAACATGATATACGTCAGGGTTTCACAAATTGGGGTTCTTAAAGGAACGGCGGGGTTGGGGGTAGAGTTTAATGAAAGGCTGAAAAGGTAATTAAAGTCATTAAAAAGTAAAATTAAAATAAAATCATACACTTACTAAAAAAGATGAAATATTTTATGTTTACCTTCTTTTGTTTGGCCATATGAACCATTCATTTGTGCATTTTAATGAGTTGAAAGGACAAAAGCCTTTCAATAATACAATAATAAAACATGGTTAACCTACTGAGTGATCATTTAAATAAAAAATAATGCGCTATCAGTAGTTGATGCAATGTTGAAACACTTAACTGAAATTATTTTTGTAAAAACCATGGTCAAATGCTGTATAGCCACCGGAATTAATGACTGATAAACTGTGTGAATGTCCACAAATGGAAGACTTTCTGAGTGTATATAAGCGGGTAGGTCTTTAGACAGGAACATTAAAAAAAAAAAAAAAAAAAAAAAAGTAATTAGAGGAATCAAGAAACGATGAATCATTTATTTATATTGTGTGAAATAATAGGTAATCGATAAAAAGTCATGTAGTCTGATTTAGTCTGACAATTGTGCACTCGCCAACAGGAATGTAACACAAGATTAATAAATGTTAATTCATGCCATTTGGTTGTTTTCACCAAAACCTTACTGATACCTTCAGAACGTTTGGAATAGTAGCATACACCACGAGAGGATATTATTTTATGACAGATTGCATCCGCTTAAAGAATGAAAGTGAAGTCACCGTCTCTGCCATTAAAGGGGTAAAGTGTCGAGCCAGGACATTTTTGTGTGTGTGTTCTAGGAAAGAAAGAAAGGGAGACTAATAAGCCTTTAGAACAACCTCTACTAGTTACCTAGTAAATAAACAGAAAAACGCGAATACTGTCAAAGCACAGACCAGTATTGAAGTGCACAGGGAAATATGAGCAATCTAAACCAATTATTTAATTAATATTGAGAATTAGTTGATGTCACCTGGGATTGTTCCTCAAGAGGGGAAATAATTTAATAAGTTGTAATATAGTCATTGGTAAAAAGGCATATTTTTATTTGTGTACATCAAAAATGACTACAAAAGTCGTCCCGTTGAAAAATAAGAAAACAAACAGAAGCACTGCTTTAGCGCAGAAACATGAACCATAACAGCTGGTAGGCTGCTTGAGCGCCTATTTTTTTTAAAAGTAATACCATAAGGGAGTTGACGTAAATGCATATTTAAGTCATTTTTAGAATAAATCACAGTATATTCATGATAAAAAAGTGACTTACAGTTGGGCAAAATATGGGTAGGCTATGAAATCCCCCCAGCCAGCAAGCAGAGGTAGTATTCTGACGCGAGGAATGCAAGAAGAAATGATGACAGTCTTGATCTTTTTTTTTTTTTTTTTGTATGACCAATCAGCAGGAAAGGGCGTTTAATTCCCACACACGTTGTAAAAATTCGACTATTCAAGCTGTTTATTCATTTTTCTACCCGAAAGAAAAACTACAAACAAGCCGAATTCTTGTTTTTCGTTTTTTGCAAAAAAAATTTAAAAACGAAAAAGGAGCCGGTTTCTCATTTTATAACTTTCCATATTAAACAAAAAATCAAATGACCACAAAGATACACGGACCCACGACCCCTCTCCAAAGTGGCTTTGCCACATTTCTTCAATTAAGAATGGACTGCTGCTTCGTTATATTCATCTTCCTTTGATTCGATCTATTAACGTTCTATGGGCGCCGTTTGCAAATAAAAATGTGTAAGAAAAACTGGTCAGATGTAAACTACAAGCAAATACATTTGTGCAAGATTTACAAAAAATAAGGCTTTATGCAATAGATTTTTATTACTAAATATTTTTAATAATTTGAATTTTTTTTGTATTTGTTATATGACTATATTACAATAGTATTAAAGGTAAATATAAAGTTGATCAAATCTAAAGCTTCATTTTAAATAACTGTTAGTCAAAATCCTATGTTAATCATATATCTAAATGTTAAGATTTTATATACATAACATTAGATATAAATTAACATTATGATTTGTTTAGATTTAGATAAAAACATTTAGATTTACCTTTAATACTTTATTGTAATATAGTCATATAACAAATACAAAAAAAAAATTAAATTATTAAAAATATTTAAGTAATAAAAATATTGCATAAAGCTTATTTTTTGTAAATCTTGCACAAATGTATTTGTCTTGTAGTTAAATCTGACCAGTTTTTCTTACACATTTTATTTGCAAACGGCGCCCCATAGAACGTTAAGAGATCGAAATCAAAGGAAAAGATGAATATAAACGAAGCAGCAGTCATCCTTAATTGAAGAAATGTGGCAAACCATCTTTGGAGAGGGTCCGTGGGTCCGTGTATCTTTTGGTCATTTGATTTTTTGTTTAATATTGAAAGTAGAAAAATGAGAAACGGCTCCCTTTTCGTTTTTTAAATTTTTGCAAAAAAACGAAAAAACAAGAATTCGGCTTAATTTGTAGTTTTTCTTTCAGGGGTAGAAAAATGAATAAACAGCTTGAAATATTCGATTTTTACACGTGGGTGGGAATTAAACGCCCCTTTCTGCTGATTGGTCAGACAAAAAAAAAAAAAAAAAAAAGATCAAACTGTCATCAGTTCTTCTGCAGTTCCTCGCGGCAGAATACTAGTCCTCTGCTGCTGCTGGGGGGGATTTCATAGCCTACCATATTTTCCAAACTGTAAAGTTACTTTTTTATCATGATATATACTGTGATTTATTCTAAAATGACTTAAATAATGCATTTAACGTCAAATAACCTTAATGTAGACTTTTAAAAATAGGCGCATCAAGCAGCCTACCAGCTGTGTATTGGTTCATGTTTTGCGCTAAAGCAGTGCATTCTGTTGTTTTCTTTTTTTTTCAACGGGACGACATTTTGTAGTCATTTTGAATGTACACAAATAAAAATATGCATTTTACCAAATAAATGACAACTTATTAAATTATTTCCCCTCTTGAGGAACAAATCCAGGTGAACATCAACTAATTCTCAATATTAATTAAATAAACTGTTTAGATTGCTGCATATTTCCTGTGCACTTCAATACTGGTCTGTGCTTGACAGTAGTCGCGTTTTTTTTCTGTTTTATTTAACTAGGGTAACTAGTAAGATGTTGTTCTAAAGGCTTATTAGGTCTACCTTCTTTTTTTCCGAAACACACACACACAAATGTCCTGCTCGCACTTACCCATTTAATGGCAGAGAACGGTGACTTTCACTTTTCATTCTTTAAGCGGATGCAAATCTGTCATAAAATAATATGCATCTCGTGGTGTATGCTATATTCCAAACGTTCTGAAGGTATACAGTAAGGTTTGGTGAGAAACAAACCAAATGGAAATGAATTACATTTATGTAAATCTTGTGTTACATTCCTGTGTGCGAGTGCACAAGTGTCAGACTAAATCAGACTACAGTTACTTTTTTATAGATTACATATTATTCACACAATATAAATAAATGATTCATCGTTTATTGATTCTCTCTAATTCCTTTTTTTTTTTTTTTTTTTTTTTAATGTTCCTTTCTAAAATAGTCTACTGCTTATATACACTCAGAAAGTCTTCAAGTTTGTGGACATTCACACAGTTATCAGTCATTAATCCGGTGGCTATACAGCATTTGACCAATGGGTTTACAAAAATAATTTCAGGTTTAAGTGTTTCAACATTGCATCAACTACTGATGAACGCATTATTTTTTATTTAAATGATCACTCAGTAGGTTAACCATGTATTATTATGTATTATTGAAAGGCTTTTGTCTTTCAAACTCATTAAAATGCACAAATGAATGGTCATATGGCACAAACAAATAAAGGTAAACATAAAATATTTCATCTTTTTTAGTAAGTGTATGATTTATTTTAATTTTAAATTTTTAATGATTTAATTACTTTTCAGCCTTTCATTAAACTCTACCCACAACCCCCCGCAGTTCCTTTAAGAACCCCAATTTGGGAAAACCCTGACGTAATATAATGTTTAATGCACTTCATGTTGTTAATTACAATGAAAGGAATATATTTTCTCACTATTTGTATTTTTACATCATTATGGTACAAGATTATCATGTTTATAAATCAGTGTGATAAACTAGTTAGGTCAAAAGTAATCAAAAATTAATCTGACTATATTACCTAAAACGTGAAATGTATAGTGGATTAGTTACTGACTACATTTTTTGTCATGTAATTGGAATCAGTAACGGATTACAATTTGTAAGTAATCTACTCAGCTCTGAATATACCCAAGTCAAAGCGTTATTCTTTCCTTTTTGTATTAGTGTTTTAAAATATTTATTTTGAAATAATTAATAATATTTATAATAATAATAATTAATTACTTAATTAAACAAACAAAACTTAACTGGGGGACCAGGGTAGGATATAGCCTGCCCTGGCATGCGCCCAGCTATGCAAAGCATAGAATTTATATCTTCAACAGAAGAAAGCCCTAGGCTCTGCCACAGAACAGGTTGTGTCGAGCCATTTATTTGTCTGGTTGTTTGATGAGAAAAAGATTAAATGTCGTTTGCATTAAAAAAGTTTAAGAATCTGTACAACTGCTGCTGCAGCTAGTATTCTGCCGCGCGGAACTGCAGAAGGACTGATGACAGCATGGTTTGATCTTTTTTTTTTGTCTGACCAATCAGCAGAAAGGGGAGTTTAATTCCCGCCCGCGAGTAGAAATCGAATATTCAAGCTGTTTATTCATTTTTCTAACCCTGAACGAAAAACTAAAAATTAAGCCGAATTCTTGTTTTTCGTTTTTTGCAAAAAAAAAAAAAAAACAAAAAAAAACGAAAAAGGAGCTGTTTTTCATTTTTCTACTTACAAAATTAAACAAAAAATCAAATGACCGTCCGTGTATCGTGTATCTTTTGGTCATTGGATTTTTTGTTTAATATTGAAAGTAGAAAAATGAGAAACGGCTCCTTTTTCGTTTTTTAATTTTTTGCAAAAAACGTAAAAACAAGAATTCGGCTTAATTTGTAGTTTTTCTTTCAGGGGTAGAAAAATGAATAAACAGCTTGAATATTTGATTTCTACACGTGGGTGGGAATTTAAACGCCCCTTTCTGCTGATTGGTCAGACAAAAAAAAAAAAAAAAAAAAAAAAGATCAAACTGTCATCAGTTCTTCTGCAGTTCCTCGCGGCAGAATACTAGTCCTCTGCTGCTGCTGGGGGGGATTTCATAGCCTACCATATTTTCCAAAACTGTAAAGTCACTTTTTATCATGATATATACTGTGATTTATTCTAAAATGACTTAAATAATGCATTTAACGTCAAATAACCTTAATGTAGACTTTTAAAAATAGGCGCATCAAGCGCCTACTAGCTGTGTATTGGTTCATGTTTTGCGCTAAAGCAGTGCATTCTGTTGTTTTCTTTATTTTTCAACGGGACGACATTTTGTAGTCATTTTGAATGTGCACAAATAAAAATATGCATTTTACCATATGACTATAAATGACAACTTATTAAATTATTTCCCCTCTTCAGGAACAAATCCAGGTGAACATCAACTAATTCTCAATATTAATAAAATAAACTGTTTAGATTGCTGCATATTTCCTGTGCACTTCAATACTGGTCTGTGCTTGACAGTAGTCGCGTTTTTCTGTTTTATTTAACTAGGGTAGTCAGATGTTGTTCTAAAGGCTTATTAGGTCTACCTTCTTTTTTCCGAAACAGACACACAAAAATGTCCTGCTCGCACTTACCCATTTAATGGCAGAGAACGGTGACTTTCACTTTTCATTCTTTAAGCGGATGCAAATCTGTCATAAAAATATATGCATCTCGTGGCGTATGCTATATTCCAAACGTTCTGAAGGCATACAGTATAAGGTTTGGTGAGAAACAAACCAAATGGCAATTAATTACATTTATGTAAATCTTGTGTTACATTCCTGTGTGCGAGAGCACAAGTGTCAGACTAAATCAGACTACAGTTACTTTTTTATAGATTACATATTATTCACACAATAGAAATAAATGATTCATCGTTTATTGATTCTCTCTAATTCCTCTTTTTTTTTTTTTTTTAAATGTTCCTTTCTGAAATAGTCTACCCGCTTATATACACTCAGAAAGTCTTCCAGTTTGTGGACATTCACACAGTTATCAGTCATTAATCCGGTGGCTATACAGCATTTAACCAATGGGTTTACAATTACAATTTGTAAGTAATCTACCCAGCTCCAGGCGCGCTGGAAGCTGTTTCATGCGGGGGGGGCTGAGGGCTGGGTTGGAAAATATGTGACGTCATTATGTTGTGACTGACGACATTAAATTTCTCTACTAGTCTTCTCCCCTGGCGTGATTGTTACTGTTTTATACACAAAAATTGTACTTGATGTACTTGTACTTTGATGTTTAATAAAAATTAATAAATAAAAAAAAAATAATTTAAAAAAATTATCTCTGTACTGTTTAGGCTATGTGTTGTAGCCATTAAAGAAAACATATTTGGTTTCATATTTGTTTAAATATTATAGGCTAATGTAATTTTTTTATTTATTTAATCAATGTTTTATTATGAAAGTGAGCATGCAGCATGAGAAAGATATGATACATCATGCGCAATAGCCTATGAGACATGGAGTGGGTAAGACATGATTTTGACCACTTTATTGAGTTTTGTTTTGTAGAAAGACTCTGTTTAAAAGATTTTCGTTTTTTTATAAATTGTATCTTAATTTTAATCAATATTTTATCAACCCCATTGCCTGTATTTAATAACAAGCAAATATATTAGCAGACAATGTAATAAGGTACCGGCACATCACTTGTATTGCACGTGAACTGGAGGGCGCAGAAAACTCAGCTTGTGCCTCACAGACAGTTTTGAGAAATATAGGCTATCTATTATAAAGAGCTTAAAAAATGTCTACTTTTAAACGAAAATATTCAAACGAAAATAAATAGGCTACTCTCTGAATATGTAGGCCTAATCCATATGAAATGTGCATTTCTCTCTGGCGTTCATGGCGATGGTGTCCGCATCGTCTTTGCAGCGACACAGAAAACACCATTTTATTAATAAAAAACAATTAAATGTCTCCTTGCTATTTTTGACAAATTCATAATCATTTCTTTCAGCCGGTTCTTTGTGGCAAAATTATGCATGCGGTCGTGCGCTTGAGAGCGGCTAGTAAACGCCCATTATTCTGACGGAAGCCAATTATTCTGACGGTGACGGAGCATTCCTGAGGAGGCTAGGTTAGTCTTTTATCAACGAAATATTAAAATAATTAATCATTAGTTTATATCTTATACACTATATCTTAATCCCACATTAAACACATTGTTATGTCTGTTTTTTTTTATTTTTAGTTTATTTTTTTTTCACGTTTTTAAGTACAATATTAGGTTAGTCCACAGCCCCCCACCAGGGGGGGCTGATGCTATGACGGGGGGGGCTGCAGCCCCCGCAGCACCCCCCTTCCCGCGCCATTGCCCAGCTCTGAATATACCCAAGTCAAAGCATTATTCTGCCGCGCGGAACTGCAGAAGGACTGATGACAGCATGGTTTGATCTTTTTTTTTTGTCTGACCAATCAGCAGAAAGGGGAGTTTAATTCCCGCCCAAGTGTAGAAATCGAATATTCAAGCTGTTTATTCATTTTCTAACCCTGAACGAAAAACTAAAAATTAAGCCGAATTCTTGTTTTTTCAGTTTTTTCGTTTTTTGCAAAAAATTAAAAAACGAAAAAGGAGCTGTTTTTCATTTTTCTACTTACAAAATTAAACAAAAAATCGAATGACCAAAAGATACACGGACCGGAGAGAACCTCATATTATTAAATTCTACATTTGTGAACGCACATTTTCTGCAATGTCGCGCGTCAAGTCATGCATGCGCGTCTTACTGCATCTTACAATCGCAACTTCATTGTGCTGTTACTCCTTTCGAGACGAATTTCACAAAATTGGTCAGCTCCCGACAGCATCAGGTATTTTATATATTGGGAGTAGAATTATTTATTTATTTTAATAAAAGTAATCGATTAGATATTATAATATTTAGGCTATAATATTATAAATCAGGGCCGGGTTTCCCGATAACGATTGATCTTAGAGCTTAAGAGCGTTTTCTACGAGTCATTTTGCAATCGTTCGTTATTGTTTCACGTGCGTTTCCCAAAAATGCACTTAACACAATCGCACGTAGCCGTGCCTTAAGTACTACTTATGGGGTCGCTATCCGTTTGTGTTAAGTGCTGAAATGGTCAACCTTAGAATGGTTCGTAAACTGTAGTACACGCTCGGTTATTAAAATGTTAACATAATGCTGTGTTACATACAACTCGGATATAATAACTATAATATAATATAATATAATTTTTAATTATAATTATAATTTTATTTTTTTATTTCGAACAGGTTGAATATATGTCAAAGAAAGGGGAAAAAAATGTATTTGTTCATTTGTTTTTGTTTTGTTTTTGTATATTACTCATTTGTATATTTATTATGTTTTTTTCCCTTTTGTATTTTTAATAGTTCGAAATAGAAATGAATAAATGAATGAATGAATAATTTTTTTTTTTTTTTTAATTATATTGCATTATACGTATAATATTTATACTTTACATGATAATAATAATAATTATATATATATATATATATATATATTATATATATATATATATATTATATATATATATATATATATATATATATATATATATATATATATATATATATATATATATGTAGATCAATCGTGCGATTGTGTTAATATTAAGATCAATCGTACTATCGTTTTTACGAAGTTCTTAGGCTTACGAAGCTTTTGGGGAAACGCAGCCCCAGGTTGGTTTGTACTGGTGACATACTATGTAAATGATATGCGTGCGGCCAGCTATTGCACTTGGACCATAGTGCGGCCCGCTGGGAAAAAAATGTTGAGAACCACAGACTTACATTCATGTAAACTGTACTAAACCACTGATCTATAATAGAGAGTGTATCATATCCATTTCTTTAATGAAGCTTAACCACATTAAATTAAAATGTGTCGTTTAAACGACATAACATACCTCATTATGACCGTGGAAAAAAAAAATGTATGCGGCAGCAATGCCTTAGCGTAATACCCCATATATAGCGGAAAAAAAAGCATTACAGACTCCTGCCCTATGAAGTGAGCACACGCTTTCGACGTGCCATTTTGAAAACACTAGGAGAGCACACGTTCCTTTCGCCTGTTTGGATACTTAAGAAGACGTTTACACCGCCAGTTTGGTTGACCTGTTTACACGTTCAAAACGTGCGATTTGTCCGACTCAAAACGCACGTCTTGGACGCCCGTTTCTATTATGATAAACGCACGTCAAAAACGCGCGTTTTTGGTGACTCCAAAGCGCGCGTCAAGAACGCTCGTTTTTACAGCAAATCACACGTCGAGGACGCGCGTTTTGATACACAAAAATGCGCGTTTCTGACGCGCGTTTTCCGCAATCCCAAAGCGCACGCTAAGAACGTGCGTTTTTATGGGCAAATCACGCGTCAAGGACGCGCGTTTCGCTGTTAAATCGCACGCTTTTGACGTGTCAGTGTGCAATCAGACGCCCGAACAGGCGTTTATGACTACTTTGGCTTGCCATATCAAACTGTTCTTTGCCAGGCCAGCAGAGGAAGAAACACAAACTCGCTCACCAAGCGTAGAACGAGAGCAAACGCTGTTTCCTTGACGCCCGCGAGACTTTAAACACAGCCTACCCATTACGTCATCTGCCCACTTAACAGCACAACATACTCATTCCGGTTACAATATATTAGATAAAATTAACATTACCTTGTTATAATAGTGTTTTATATTTAATATATATCACTATTAAATAAGACAATATATATAAAATATAATAACATTAGAATAATATAATATTACCTTATATATATAATTAACATATCATAAAACTATATATATATCGTATGTGCTGATAGCGCTGAAGTAAACTAACCCTGGGAATAAGTTGCTACTTAGAGTTACCTCCTTTTTGAAACCGAAAGCTGAATTTATCCGTTTACTTACCCTTAAACATATGGAATAGCCCCTAGTTTATCTCTTTTTTTTATTTTACAAATCATCATAGATAGCCTACTACAGTAATAAAAATAAAAGTATGTATGTCATCTATAGCAACTTTTTAAAAACCAGAGTTTCTTACGTGCTATTGCAGATAACATAATGATATAGCTTTACACAGCATGCTTGTAATAAGACACAAGCGAATAAAAAATAAAGTCTAATCGGTTGCTAATCAATTAGCGATTTCTGAGAAACCCAGACAGTTAAACATACCCCTCCCCAAAGAAACAACACCCCCTCTCTTCATTGCAGTCAAGTGTGGCTGTGTCTTTATCATAGATAGCTGCCAAGCAATATAATAATTCAAATGAAAAAAGCAAGCGTTTGATCTTAGTTGCCAGCGCACCCGCTCCAGACAAACAATAAAACTCAAAACTATTCTGACACTTCAGCTAATATTACAAAAGCAGCAGCATGTTTCTGTGTAACACAGCAAAACCAATGTTACTCACGTGTCAAGCAGAACCAAAGCAACTCGAACCAAAAGGGTCTGGCTGCAGACTTGCACCTTGCACTCTCAGACTTGCATTCTCAGAATTGCACTCTCAGACACTTGCACTTCCGGTAGTGACATCACTTGCAGTCTTTATTCTATATTTTGTTCTATTTATTTATTCTTTTTTGTTTGAATCTCTCACATTTTACAACAGCAGCCAGGTGTTGAAGACAAGAAAAAAGAAACTAAATTACGAAGTCACTTGCAATCGTCACTTGCACTCTCAGCTACCTGCGACGTTACTTGCAATCAACAGAAATCGTGCATGTGTGCCAATGGAGACAAGAAGCTGTGGTGATTGAATGATTAAAACTAAATTAGTACTGTAACGTACAGGGGTCCTGCAAGAAAAAAAAACACAAGATCCGCAAATCCACGGGCCACAAAACAGCAGAATATGAATGCAATGCGCAAATTCTCTCATTGAGCGTTTTCCTCCCGTAGAAACACATAAACACTTAATATGGCTTAATGTATTAAGATGCTATTCAAATATCAAATTCAATATAGTTTATTAATATAATGAATAATGTATAAAACATGGCAAAACATGCACAAAACATGGCATAATGTGGCATAATAATAGACTAAGATGATAAAGAAGAAACTCAATATGCTCGTCTTCATTATTAAAATATATGTACAGGCAATCAGGTGAGCCCAGAATAAATGCAACATGCAAAGGTTTCGCGGTTAAGCGTTTTTCCATATAGAATAACTTTCTACAGCACTTTTATTTCATTGTCTTTGTCCATTAAGCTACATTATGTGTTTTATTTATTATGATTTTCATATTCTGCTGTTTTGTGGCCGCGGATTTGCGGGTCTTGTCTTTTTCTTGCAGGACCCTGTACGTTACGGTACTAAATTAGTTTTAATCGTTCAATCACCACAGCTTCTTGTCTCCATTGGCAACACACACGATTTGTGTCGATTGCAAGTGACTTCGCAGGTAGCTGAGAGTGCAAGTGATGATTGCAAGTGAATTCGTTATTTAGTTTCTTTTTTCTTGTCTTCACCACCTGGCTACTGTTGTAAAATGTTGAGAGATTCAAACAAAAAGTAATCAATAAATAGAACAAAATAAAAAAGACTGATGTCACTACCGGAAGTGCAAGTGTCTGAGAGTGCAAGTCTGAGAATGCATGTCACGGTGTCTGGTTTGTGTCTCCCTGGGTGGCCACTAGAGGTCTCACTTCCCCTTATTGTCACCCCCTTCAGAACTACATTTCCCACTAGCCTTATCTGTTCATCACTGTTCATTGTATTCAGCTGTCACCACTTACATTGTTTGCACCTGTGTATAAATACCCTGTTGGTTCTGTCATTGTTACGGAGTCCTTGTTGAATGTCACCCTGCTTTTCGTGTTTCTCACTGTTGTTTATGTTTCTTGTTTTGGACGGTTTACCTGGATTTTGACCCTTTGCCTGGATGTTTTCTGATTTTGGATTATTGCAATAAAACACTGCAAATGGATCTACCTGTCTGTGTGCGTTTCGTGACAGAAGGACTCCGTCATGCCTAGATCCAGCGGTGTGGGATTTCGAATCCGTTCCCCAGCCAACATGGAGGAACGGAGGGGGAGACTCCGGAACTTAACCACCCTTCGTCAAAGGGGGAGTGAGGTGGGTGGCCTGGCGCAATTGTTTTGGACCATGGCGGTCGGGTTGGGTTATAATGATGCAGCACTGAAGGACTTTTTTTAACAATTGTCTGGATGACCCTTTGCCTCAATGGGAGATGAAGGGGCTGGAGATCCTAGACTTTTGGGGGTTTACCAGTACCTGCGCCATCGTGCTCAATGAGATACTTCGACCACACCTGTGTCTCCAGAGAAGAGGGCCGCCAGTCCAGCGCCACAGCACAAGATGGCCGCCAGCCCAGCGCCACAGCAGAAGATGGCCGCCAGCCCAGCGCCACAGCACAAGATGGCCGCCAGCCCAGCGCCACAGCACAAGATGGCCGCCAGCCCAGCGCCACAGCACAAGATGGCCGCCAGCCCAGCGCCACAGCACAAGATGGCCGCCAGCCCAGCGCCACAGCACAAGATGGCCGCCAGCCCAGCGCCACAGCACAAGATGACCGCGGAGACAGTATTAAGTTACTTTTCCAGGATGTGCCAGATCCCAGAGTTTCCCAGGAGTGTTCACATCACGGCCGCTGAGCCAGCGCCAATGCCCCAAGATGGCCACCAGTTCAGCACCACAGCACAAGATGGCCGCCAGCCCAGCGTCACAGCACAAGATGGCCGCCAGCCCAGCACCACAGCACGAGATGACCGCCAGCCCAGCACCACTGCACAAGATGGTCGAATCTACACCTGTGTTGGCAGACAAGATGGTTGACTCAACGCCTGAGTCTTCCGTCAAGGAGCCACCGGCACGCCATCATAGAGGCCGCAGGAGGAGGAGAGACAGGTCGTCAGCCGTTCCTCAAAGCCCGGAGGACGTTCCCCGAGCAGGCCGCTGCCGTCCAGGAGGACGTTCCCGAGCAGGCCGCTGCCGTCCAGGGAGGACGTTCCCGAGGCGGTGTCCTTGTCCCATGCCGTTCCTGAGGGCCGCTCCAGGGCGGTGCCCGAGCCCCGAGGTCATGCCGAGGCGGTGCCCCGAACCCGAGGTCGTTCCCGAGGCGATACCCGTGTCTAAGGCTGTTCCCGAGGCAGTGCCCTTATCCAAGGCCGTTCCCGAGGCGGTGTCCAATGCCGTGACCTGGCCATCGCCACAGTCTACTCCTCACTGGCTCCCGAAGGGCAGGTTCCGTTCGGGCCACTCAAATGGCGAATTCCTCCCTGGCCGTCTGCACAACGAGAATGGACTGATCCACCGTGGCCACCTGAACTGCCTGGTCCCTCGTGGTCCCCCTGAACTTTCGGGTCCACCATGGCCCCCTGATCTGACCGAGCCACCTGGGCTGCCAGGGGAGCCATCGCTGCCGGTCCCAGTTCCCCTACACGGGCCTGGCCCGCCATCCCTCCCCCTGTTTTGCCTCCACCAGTCCACCTCCCTCCTGGTCTCTTTGTTTTGTGTTTGTTTTGTTCTGAGGAGCATCTGGGAAGCTGCTCCTTAGAGGGGGGGTAGTGTCACGGTGTCTGGTTTGTGTCTCCCTGGGTGGCCACTAGAGGTCTCACTTCCCCTTAGTGTCACCCCCTTCAGAACTACATTTTTCCCACTAGCCTTATCTGTTCATCACTGTTCATTGTATTCAGCTGTCACCACTTACATTGTTTGCACCTGTGTATAAATACCCTGGTTGTTCTGTCATTGTTACGGAGTCCTTGTTGAATGTCACCCTGGTTTTTCGTGTTTCTGGATGGTTGTTTATGTTTCTTGTTTTGGGACGGATTACCTGGATTTTGACCCCTTTGCCTGGATGTTTTTTCTGATTTTGGATTATCCCAATAAAACACTGCAAATGGATCTACCTGTCTGTGTGCGTTTCGTGACAATGCAAGTCTGAGAGTGAAAGTGCAAGTCTGGTTTTGATACACAAAAATGCCGCGTTTCTGACGCGCGTTTTCCGCAAATTCCCAAGAGCGCCCGCTAAGAAACGTGCGATTTTTATGGCAAAATCACGCGTCAAGGACGCGCGTTTCGCTGTTAAATCGCACGCTTTTTGACGTGTCAGTGTGCAATCAGACGCCCGAACAGGGCGTTTATGACTACTTTGGCTTGCCATATCAAACTGTTCTTTGCCAGGCCAGCAGAGGAGGAAGAAACACAAACTCGCTCACCAAGCGTAGACGAGAGCAAACGCTGTTTCCTTGACGCCCGCGAGACTTTAAACACAGCCTACCCATTACGTCATCTGCCCACTTAACAGCACAACATACTCATTCCGGTTACAATATATTAGATAAAATTAACATTACCTTGTTATAATAACAGGTTTTTATATTTAATATATATCACTATTAAATAAGACAATATATATAAAATATAATAACATTAGAATAATATAATATTACCTTATATATATAATTAACATATCATAAAACTATATATATATCGTATGTGCTGATAGCGCTGAAGTAAACTAACCCTGGGAATAAGTTGCTACTTAGAGTTACCTCCTTTTTGAAACCGAAAGCTGAATTTATCCGTTTACTTACCCTTAAACATATGGAATAGCCCCTAGTTTATCTCTTTTTTTATTTTACAAATCATCATAGATAGCCTACTACAGTAATAAAATAAAGTATGTATGTCATCTATAGCACTTTTTAAAACCAGAGTTTCTTACGTGCTATTGCAGA
The DNA here is from genome assembly GCF_018340385.1 of Cyprinus carpio. Classification (NCBI taxonomy): domain Eukaryota; kingdom Metazoa; phylum Chordata; class Actinopteri; order Cypriniformes; family Cyprinidae; genus Cyprinus; species Cyprinus carpio. Next base: position 23,804,274 of record NC_056573.1, on the reverse strand, counting down.
GAACATAATGATATAGCTTTACACAGCATGCTTGTAATAAGACACAAGCGAATAAAAATAAAGTCTAATCGGTTGCTAATCAATTAGCGATTTCTGAGAAACCCAGACATTAAACATACCCCTCCCCAAAGAAACAACACCCCCTCTCTTCATTGCAGTCAAGTGTGGCTGTGTCTTTATCATAGATAGCTGCCAAGCAATATAATAATTCAAATGAAAAAAGCAAGCGTTTGATCTTAGTTGCCAGCGCACCCGCTCCAGACAAACAATAAAACTCAAAACTATTCTGACACTTCAGCTAATATTACAAAAGCAGCAGCATGTTTCTGTGTAACACAGCAAAACCAATGTTACTCACGTGTCAAGCAGAACCAAAGCAACTCGACCCAAAAGGGTCTGGCTGCAGACTTGCACTTGCACTCTCAGACTTGCATTCTCAGAATTGCACTCTCAGACACTTGCACTTCCGGTAGTGACATCACTTGCAGTCTTTATTCTATATTTTGTTCTATTTATTTATTCTTTTTTGTTTGAATCTCTCAACATTTTACAACAGCAGCCAGGTGTTGAAGACAAGAAAAAAGAAACTAAATTACGAAGTCACTTGCAATCGTCACTTGCACTCTCAGCTACCTGCGACGTTACTTGCAATCAACAGAAATCGTGCATGTTGCCAATGGAGACAAGAAGCTGTGGTGATTGAATGATTAAAACTAAATTAGTACTGTAACGTACAGGGGTCCTGCAAGAAAAAAAAACAAGATCCGCAAATCCACGGCCACAAAACAGCAGAATATGAATGCAATGCGCAAAGTCTCTCATTGAGCGTTTTCCTCCCGTAGAAAACATAAACACTTAATATGGCTTAATGTATTAAGATGCTATTCAAATATCAAATTCAATATAGTTTATTAATATAATGAATAATGTATAAAACATGGCAAAACATGCACACAAAACATGGCATAATGTGGTATAATAATAGACTAAGATGATAAAGAAGAAACTCAATATGCTCGTCTTCATTATTAAAATATATGTACAGGCAATCAGGTGAGCCCAGAATAAATGCAACATGCAAAGTTTTGCGTTAAGCGTTTTTCCATATAGAATAACTGTCTACAGCACTTTTATTTCATTGTCTTTGTCCATTAAGCTACATTATGTGTTTTATTCGTTAATGATTTTCATATTCTGCTGTTTTGTGGCCGCGGATTTGCGGGTCTTGTCTTTTTCTTGCAGGACCCTGTACGTTACGGTACTAAATTAGTTTTAATCGTTCAATCACCACAGCTTCTTGTCTCCATTGGCAACACACACGATTTGTGTCGATTGCAAGTGACTTCGCAGGTAGCTGAGAGTGCAAGTGATGATTGCAAGTGAATTCGTTATTTAGTTTCTTTTTTTCTGTCTTCACCACCTGGCTACTGTTGTAAAATGTTTGAGAGATCCAAACAAAAAGTAATCAATAAATAGAACAAAATAAAAAAGACTGATGTCACTACCGGAAGTGCAAGTGTCTGAGAGTGCAAGTCTGAGAATGCATGTCACGGTGTCTGGTTTGTGTCTCCCTGGGTGGCCACTAGAGGTCTCACTTCCAATTATTGTCACCCCCTTCAGAACTACATTTCCCCACTAGCCTTATCTGTTCATCACTGTTCATTGTATTCAGCTGTCACCACTTACATTGTTTGCACCTGTGTATAAATACCCTGGTTGTTCTGTCATTGTTACGGAGTCCTTGTTGAATGTCACCCTGGTTTTTTCGTGTTTCTGGATGTTGTTTATGTTTCTTGTTTTGGACGGATTACCTGGATTTTGACCCTTTGCCTGGATGTTTTCTGATTTTGGATTATCCCAATAAAACACTGCAAATGGATCTACCTGTCTGTGTGCGTTTCGTGACAGAAGGACTCCGTCATGCCTAGATCCAGCGGTGTGGGATTTCGAATCCGTTCCCCAGCCACCATGGAGGAACGGAGGGGGAGACTACGGAACTTAAACCACCCTTCGTCAAAGGGGGAGTGAGGGGGGTGGCCTGGCGCAATTGTTTTTTGGACCATGGCGGTCGGGTTGGGTTATAATGATGCAGCACTGAAGGACTTTTTTAACAATTGTCTGGATGATCCTTTGCCTCAATGGGAGATGAAGGGGCTGGAGATCCTAGACTTTTGGGGGTTTACCCATTACCTGCGCCATCGTGCTCAATGAGATACTTCGACCACACCTGTGTCTCCAGAGAAGAGGGCCGCCAGCCCAGCGCCACAGCACAAGATGGCCGCCAGCCCAGCGCCACAGCACAAGATGGCCGCCAGCCCAGCGCCACAGCACAAGATGGCCGCCAGCCCAGCGCCACAGCACAAGATGGCCGCCAGCCCAGCGCCACAGCACAAGATGGCCGCCAGCCCAGCGCCACAGCACAAGATGGCCGCCAGCCCAGCGCCACAGCACAAGATGGCCGCCAGCCCAGCGCCACAGCACAAGATGGCCGCGGAGACAGTATTAAGTTACTTTTCCAGGATGTGCCAGATCCCAGAGTTTCCCAGGAGTGTTCACATCAAGGCCGCTGAGCCAGCGCCAATGCCCAAGATGGCCACCAGTTCAGCACCACAGCACAAGATGGCCGCCAGCCCAGCGTCACAGCACAAGATGGCCGCCAGCCCAGCACCACAGCACGAGATGACCGCCAGCCCAGCACCACTGCACAAGATGGTCGAATCTACACCTGTGTTGGCAGACAAGATGGTTGACTCAACGCCTGAGTCTTCCGTCAAGGAGCCACCGGCACGCCATCATAGAGGCCGCAGGAGGAGGAGACAGGCGTCAGCCGTTCCTCATAGCCCGGAGGACGTTCCCGAGCAGGCCGCTGCCGTCCAGGAGGACGTTCCCGAGCAGGCCGCTGCCGTCCAGGAGGACGTTCCCGAGGCGGTGTCCTTGTCCCATGCCGTTCCTGAGGCCGCTCCCAGGGCGGTGCCCGAGCCCGAGGTCATGCCCGAGGCGGTGCCCGAACCCGAGGTCGTTCCCGAGGCGATACCCGTGTCTAAGGCCGTTCCCGAGGCAGTGCCCTTATCCAAGGCCGTTCCCGAGGCGGTGTCCAATGCCGTGACCTGGCCATCGCCACAGTCTGCTCCTCACTGGCTCCCCGAAGGGCAGGTTCCGTTCGGGCCACTCAAATGGCGAATTCCTCCCTGGCCGTCTGCACAACGAGAATGGACTGATCCACCGTGGCCACCTGAACTGCCTGGTCCCTCGTGGTCCCCTGAACTTTCGGGTCCACCATGGCCCCCTGATCTGACCGAGCCACCTGGGCTGCCAGGGGAGCCATCGCTGCCGGTCCCAGTTCCCCTACACGGGCCTGGCCCGCCATCCCTCCCCCTGTTTTTTGCCTCCACCAGTCCACCTCCCTCCTGGTCTCTTTGTTTTGTGTTTGTTTTGTTCTGAGGAGCATCTGGAAGCTGCTCCTTAGAGGGGGGGTAGTGTCACGGTGTCTGGTTTGTGTCTCCCTGGGTGGCCACTAGAGGTCTCACTTCCCCTTATTGTCACCCCCTTCAGAACTACATTTCCCACTAGCCTTATCTGTTCATCACTGTTCATTGTATTCAGCTGTCACCACTTACATTGTTTGCACCTGTGTATAAATACCCTGGTTGTTCTGTCATTGTTACGGAGTCCTTGTTGAATGTCACCCTGGTTTTTCGTGTTTCTGGATGTTGTTTATGTTTCTTGTTTTGGACGGATTACCTGGATTTTGACCCTTTGCCTGGATGTTTTCTGATTTTGGATTATCCCAATAAAACACTGCAAATGGATCTACCTGTCTGTGTGCGTTTCGTGACAATGCAAGTCTGAGAGTGCAAGTGCAAGTCTGCAGCCAGACCCTTCTCACTCGACGTGGTTTATTTCTTTGCTCTTGGCTGACATGTGGCATTGTTATGGCCTGCTTGTGGCAGAGATCTGGCAAACAGGAGCGGTCCGCCCTATGTGCCATCATTCCACGCTACATGTGGGCCAGATCATCATTCCACATGTGCCAGATGTGGGCCAGATCTGGGCAGACAATATGTTGCTATCTGGGTTGTGTGACCCAAGCACATTATATTCTAAGTAAATAACTTTAACTCTCCAGTTTTATTTCATTTTGGGTTACAACTGTAGAAGCTGAAGTTATCATAACCTTAATGTTTTAAACTAACATTAATAATTCAAATTCAAAATGTTATTTGCTTTTAATTTATGTCATGTCCTTTTTGAGCAATCTTCTTATACATAGCCTATATTAGACCAATATGTCAAGTCTGCCTAGGAAAAGCAATTATTATAACAGCAAACTTAAAATTGGAGTAAAAATGAACAAACTAGGCTATAAATACTTTGTATTGTAGGCTTGGATTATTATATTATATAGCCTAGAGTTTATTTACAGATAGTCAAAAAGAAAAATTAATCAATATTTTATTTATAACAGGGTTTTATTTATTTATAAAATAACACACCACAGATCCTCAAGGAACAGAAACAAAAACATAGTGACAGAAATGTTAGAAATAGCGTGTGGGGGTGTCACGTGATTAAGGAACGACTCAAAAACCCGAAAGACTCATGAGATGAACTAATCAATTCTCTTTCCGGCTCATACTGCATTGGTTCAGCGTGTGTGGGTGTCACGTGATTAAGGAACGACTCAAACCCGAAGACTTGTCAGAGAAGGGGTGAGGTGAGCTAATCATAGACTGAAGACCCAGGTAAAGAATGAATTAATCTTTTCTGTATCTCATAGCATTGTAGTTTTGTATTGTTTGTAGTGTGATCAAGGTTTGCGTAAGTAGTAGATGTGTTGGGGAAGTAACAAGTAAAATTTTAATTACATTTTGCTAAAATGAACGAAATGACTCGAAAAAAGATTCGTTCATTTTGCTGAACGAGACTCCGAGTCGGTAAAATGATCCGAACTTCCCATCACTAAGCTGAATGTCCTGGAGTCTCACTTGTGGAGTTTCTGCGCGAGGGCGCCCTCCGGCGGCGAGTATGAATGAAAAATAAATTAATTGAATACTCATTATTGCTCACAAAACCCTAATTTGAGTAAAAATGACTCAAATAATTACGAACTTTGAGGTAAACATTTGCAATTCCTTACGTTCTTCCCAGGGTAAAGAAGTGTGCATTTTTTTTTTATTGCAGCTATATTTATTATTACATTTATTTTTAGATGCTCAGTTTTGTATATTACAGTTAAATAGTGTTATTACAAAAGAAATATTCCTTATTTTGTTTAATGTTTTTATTTAGAAATAATGACCATAATCATTATTTTTTTTATTGATATATAAAAAACACAATTTTTGGCCAAATTGTGCAGCCCTACAAGTACAGCAAACCTGGCGTTTTATTTATTTATTTATTTATTTATTTATTTATTTATTTATTTTAATTAATACCTTTTGGCCTTTTTTTTCCAATGAAGAAAATGTTTGTCTGAAAACCACAAGGTCTGGATTTTGGGTGCCTGTACAGAACATTAATGTGTCTGCAGCACCAGTGTGTCCTGTACAGAACATTAATGTAAAAACATTCAGTGTCTGCAGCACCAGTGTGCTCTGTACAGAAGACATTAATGTGTTTGCAGCACCAGTGTGTCCTGTACAGGACATTAATGTGTTTGCAGCATCAGTGTGCCTTGTACAGGACATTGATGTAAAAACATTCAGTGTCTGCAGCACCAGTGTGACCTGTACAGAACATTAATGTGTCTGACCCACCAGTGTGTCCTGTGAACATTAATGTAAAAACATTCAGTGTCTGCAGCACCAGTGTGCTCTGTACAGAACATTAATGTGTTTGCAGCACCAGTGTGTCCTGTACAGAACATTAATGTAAAAACATTCAGTGTCTTGTGCAGAAGTTTGCTCTGTACAGAACATTAATGTGTCTGCAGCACCAGTGTGTCCTGTACAGAACATTAATGTAAAAACATTCAGTGTCTGCAGCACCAGTGTGCTCTGTACAGAACATTAATGTGTTTGCAGCACCAGTGTGTCCTGTACAGAGCATTAATGTAAAAACATTCAGTGTCTGCAACACCAGTGTGCTCTGTACAGAACATTAATGTAAAAACATTCAGTGTCTGCAGCACCAGTGTGCTCTGTACAGAACATTAATGTGTTTGCAGCACCAGTGTGTCCTGTACAGAACATTAATGTAAAAACATTCAGTGTCTGCAGCACCAGTGTGCTCTGTACAGAACATTAATGTAAAAACATTCAGTGTCTGCAGCACCAGTGTGCTCTGTACAGAACATTAATGTAAAAACATTCAGTGTCTGCAGCACCAAGAAGGTAAAGAAGTGTGCATTTTTTTTTTATTGCAGCTATATTTATTATTATATTTATTCTTAAATACTCAGTTTTGTATATTATAGTGAAATAGTGTTATTGCAAAAGTAATATTCCTTATTTTGTTTAATGTTTTTATTTAGAAATAATAACCATAATCATTATTAGTTTTTTTGATATATAAAAAACAAAATTTTTGGCCAAATTGTGCAGCCCTACAAGTACAGCAAACCTGGCGTTTTATTTATTTATTTTTTATTTATTTATTTAATTTATTTATTTATTAATTTTTTTTAATTAATACCTTTTGGCCTTTTTTTTCTAAGATGAAGAAAATGTTTGTCTGAAAACCACAAGGTCTGGATTTTGGGTGCCTTGTACAGAACATTAATGTGTCTGTAGCACCAGTGTGCCCTGTACAGAACATTAATGTGTCTGTAGCACCAGTGTGCCCTGTACAGAACATTAATGTAAAAACATTCAGTGTCTGCAGCACCAGTGTGCCCTGTACAGAACATTAATGTGTTTGCAGCACCAGTGTGTCCTGTACAGAACATTAATGTAAAAACATTCAGTGTCTGCAGTGTAGCGGCACATAAAGAACAATCCAAAGACCGCTAGGGAGCTGAGTGGAGGAATAACTTTCGTGACGCGTTTCCTTAAGAGCTTAACTGTTGTTTTATTTGTACAGGTTTGTACAGGCTTGTACGGTCAACAAAATATGTGCTCCAGCACTCACCCCCATTCTTCCCTTCCTCCCGCACACACACCCCACAGGTGTTTTTAACCCCACTTAATGAATGACACTCCCATAAACATTAGGTCACATGATTTCCCATTACATGGCTCCTACATACCAGCCCCTAATTATTATAAATTAATAATTATATTAAATACCAGTAGGAGACATTTATAAATACAAGATCTCAAAATACAAAAGAATGTTGTCCTTTTTTTTCTTTACATCAATCATAAATGTTTGCACATTTACAATACATCAATTCTTCAGTACTGAATGAGTCCTTATAGTCCTTAAAGTCCATCACAGAGTGTCAGCACGGAGTGAATTTACCATCAATGTGAAGTGAGAAATGTGGCATGTCAATGTAATACATGTAATAAGTCCGTCTCTGTGTTAAAAGTAATTCCATTTCATGAAAATATCAAATATCCACCTCTTGCAGAAGGCAGATTTTTGTCACTGGTCTGATCAAACGGTTTGTCTTGGTCTGAAGTCTCACTTGACGAACAAAGCCTTGATTATCTGGAAATGTTTGAATCACTTTCCCCGTTATCCATGAATTACGTGGTGCTGAGTCATCAACCAAAAGCACAATATCACCTGGAATGAAGTTGCGAGATGGAGATGACCATTTTTGCCGCTCTTGCAATTGAGGCAAGTACTCCTTTATCCATCGTTTCCAGAACAGATCTGATATATATTGCACCTGTTTCCATCGACGACGAGCATATATATCATCCTTTTGAAAGATCCCTGGAGGTAATGATGGAGTAGTCTTTAACAGCAGCAAATGATTAGGTGTCAGTGCTTCCAAATCATTGGCGTCAGTAGATTCCTTAGTAATGGGACGTCCATTAATAATAGCCTCAGCTTCACATAGAACTGTATGAAGGGCTTCTTCGTCGAGAGTTTGTGTTCTTAAGGTGGTATTAAGTACTTTCCTTACAGACCTAATCATTCTTTCCCATATACCTCCGTGATGGGAACCAGTTGGAGGATTAAAAATCCACTTTATTCCTTTCTGCAGAAGCATATTGTTGATCCGAGATTGGTTCCAGCCTTCAATTGCTTGTCTTAACTCGCGTTCCGCTCCCACAAAATTTGTACCATTGTCAGATTGCATTTCCAAGACTTGTCCACGTCTGGAGATAAATCTTCGCAGTGCATTAATAAAGGAATCAGTATCCAATGATTGTACCACTTCAATATGAATAGCACGAATGGCTAAGCATGTGAAGATAACGCCGTATCTCTTCACAATACTTCTCCTGCTCTTAATATCAAAGGGTCCAAAACAGTCGACTCCAACGAACGTAAATGGAGGTTTATCTGGAGAAATTCTATTCACCGGTAGGTTCGCCATCTGTTGATGCACTGGAGCTGCTTGCAAACGCTTGCAGATTACGCACTTGGACAATATCTTCCTTATGGCTATACTGGCACCAAGTATCCAGTACCTCTGATGCATCCTTGATAGCATATAGTTTCGACCACCATGACCCACCTCTTGATGAATGTGTCTAAGAATAATATCTGAGATGTGAAAATCCTTTGCAAGTATAACGGGATGTTTAGTCTCTTCAGGCATAACTGCCCTACTCAAACGTCCGCCAACTCTTAAAACACCATCTTCGAGGATAGGATTGAGCTTATAAATGTGACTGTTCTTTTTCACATTTTCTCCCTTTTGCAAGCTTGAAAATTCATCAGAGTATTTTCTCCTTTGGCAGTAACCAATTACTGCTAATTCAGCTTTACTTAGCTCTACCACAGAAAGCTTGCTTCTGTCACATTGTGCTTTAAATTTTTCCATTTCCTCTTTTAAGTGTTGTCTTTGGTGGTTTTCATCCATTTTGTCAACGAAAACCCTCCTTTCGCACAAATAGCAACAAGGTTGCGATAAAGAAAAACAGCCTCTTCCTCCGAATTCACTGACAACAAACAGTCGTCTACATAAAAACAATGCAGGATTGCCTCGGTTACTTCCTTGCCGAAGTCTTTATTGTCTTCAGCACACCGTCTGAGGGCAAAGTTTGCACAACTGGGTGATGAAGTAGCACCAAAAAGATGCACAACCATACGATGTTCGACCATATTCCGCGTAAGGTCACTATCGGGCCACCAAAGAAATCTTAACATGTCTGTATCATCTTTTGGTACCCTCACCTGGTGAAACATGGCTTCGATATCAGCTGTGATCACAACTCTTTCCTTCCTGAATCTGGAAATCACCCCGATCAAAGAACTGGTGAGATCCGGACCTTGTAACAATTTGTTTTTTTAAAGATATACCTCGAAATGTAGCACCACAATCAAAGACAACCCGAAGCTTTCCCTTTCTCGGGTGATGGACACCGTGATGGGGTATGTACCATACCTTCCCATCGCCACGTCTTAAGTCCTCCGTTGGCACTCTCTCTGCGTAACCTTTAGAGATAATGTCTTTCATGACAGCGGAGTATTCAGAATGAAATGAAACATCCCTCTTCAACCCTTTCTTTAGGTTCAGAGCACGCTGTTCAGCAATTGTCCTGTTGTTTGGCATACAAACATTTTTCTTCCTCAGAGGTAAGCCAATAGTATAATGACCATCTACAAGCTGTAACGAGTTTGTTACCACCTCAATGAATTTGTGATCTTCTCTTGAAAGCCCAACCTGTTCGTTTTCGTTACACTCTGGAAAATCAACCTTGAATTGTTGCTGCCACAACTCTCCCAAGTTTGAAACTGAAATCCGGGTTGACCGTAACGTCAGGATACTTAAAGGCAGACTGGTCACCACCATCTTCTCTTAGTGGACCATTTACTGTCCATCCCAACCTGGTTTTAATTGCATATGATCCGTTGTTGACACTGCAGATCACTTGAATCGGCTCCATAACCCTTGGGGCATTGATTCCTATAAGAAGTTCAATATCAGAGTCAATTTCAGGTAGAGACACATGATTCAGATGTGGCCACCCCTTCAGATCCTTTTGTCTTGGGATGTTTCCACTACGCACAGGCATAGTATTTTTGAGTATAAGCATCAGGCAACTCCCAAAAGTCATCTTTGTTCAAACCAGCCACCTCTAATCCAGAAACAACATGGGTACTTGTGACTTTCTCCTGTCCCCATAGTAGGCAAGAGAATATTAGTCTTTTTACCTGAAAGACCAAGTCTGTTCATCAGTGAAGGTGTACAAAATACCGCAGAGCTACCTTGATCCAGAAAAGCGTAAGTAATCACAGTCTTATTACCCTTTTTAGATTTCACTTGCACAGGTACTATGGAAAGCTTACATTCAAATTCACCAGCCCCAATAAATCCACTGGACTCAACAGTTTCTGGAACACTGCCCATTACAGTGTCCGTGTGTCTCCTAACAGATTTCAAATCGGTCTCCTTGGCCCTTGGGTAGATGTGAAGTATACTAGGATGTTTAAGATTACACACTTTACATGAAAGGCGACTTCTACAATCTTTACTGATGTGCCCTGTGCACATACAGCCAAAACAGACGCCATACTCTTTTAAGAATGCAATCTTCTCATTATGGCTCCTCTTTTCCAATAGAGGGCACAACTCCAGAGCATGTCCACATCTGCAAAACAAACAACTCTTGTTGCGGGGTACTATTTCTTTTTTGTTGGTTCCAACTTCTGACTTCTTTTCCATTTCTGTGACGGTAGTAGCAAAACTGCTTCTTTTAGATTTAAGATAAGACTGAGACTTGCTTTTGTTCAACAATTTACTACCTGTAAATGTGGGACCATCCTGTATATCTCCAAAAACTGGATCAGTCATTATTTTTACTTGTCTTTCAACGAAGTTAACGATGTCGCTGAAGGTAGCTCTTTGTTGGACAGCTTCCTGCAATTCACAGACTTCAGATCTCCATTTTTCCCTCAATTTGAATGGTAATTTCTTCACCACTGTCAACATATTAGAGGGTGTATCCAACTCGTGAAAATACTGAATATCTTCCATGGAGTTACAACAGCTTCTTAGAAACAGACTGTAATCCTGTAAAGCTCTGACATCTTCACTTTTGATACTTGCCCATGAAAGAGCCTTTTCCATATAAGTAGATGCAATTATATACTGGTCACCAAAATGCTCTTGTAGCAAACCCTTGGCTCTTAAATACCCACGGTCGGCAGGCATATGCTGGCAACTTTTTATAATCTCCTTTGGATGACCCCTGGTATATTGTTCAAGAAAATATAAGCGATCACTAGAGCTTTCAGTTTTACGCTCCACACAACTTTCAAAGGATTTCATAAAGGCATGATATTGCAGAGGGTTTCCATCAAACACTTGAATTTCCCTTTTTGGCAAAGATGACAAACACTGTTGTTGAATCAGTAAAGATGTTATTTCATTTTGCTTATCCATAATATGGAGAACTTGATCCTTATTTCCTGGACCAGAATTCACATAACCACTTGGATTGGTTTTACTTAATTTTGAGATGTTCATATTCTGGGAATAAATTATGTTAGAAACGTTCCCCTTTGGCTTGGCACCTTTACTGCCATCACAACCCATAGATGAAACAATTTGTTGCGTCTCAGCTCTAGGAGTAAATTAATTTGCATCAGCACTGAGTGGCTGCGTTGCCTGTTGTCCTTTATCAAAATAGGGATTCATTACATCAGAACGATGAGTCACATCACTTTTAACACGATGCACACTAGAACCTTTAAGCACTTTCACTTTTGCCAGTTGCAGCAATCAATCCTCTTTCTGTTTCCTTAAGGTCTGTTCCTTTTCTTCAATTGCGTGTTTTCCCTTCATTAAATTTTGACATACCAGCAAGGCTGCAATGTCAGCCTCTGCCTTAATGCGGGCCGAAGAAGTTGTTGATGTGGTTGAACGTCTTGTGGCAGCACTACGTTGACTTGATCCTTTACTTCCCACATTAGAGATACTGTCACTTGGGTTTATATCATCTTGATTCTGCATGGAAATTTGAGTCCTATTCTGGGTTTTTGGATCATTCGAAGGGCATTCAACTGTTTTCAACTGTTGATCCTGGTTATCCTCATGGCCTTTCTTAATTCCATGTATCCATTCATTGGTCTCTTTTATAAATTCATCACTGTATTTATAGATGCTTGAAAACCACTCATTTTGTTTGATTTACTCATCAATAGGCAATAATGGGATCACTGAATCATGAAGCTTAACTGTCTCTTTAAAAGTTTGCCCCAAAGCTTCAAGTTCAGACTGTACTGCTGAGACATTCTCATTTTTCAGCGTGAGTTCTTTGATGGCTGGTATAGAACTTTTAATCACATTTACGTTTCTTTTTCGTTCTTTCTGAAGTTGCTCAAGTTTATAAGTCAAAGCCTTTGCTGTGAGTTGAACTTTTCTTCTACATTTGTCCGATTCAAGTTCAACATCTGCACCGGTTTCAATCTCACTCATGATTGAAGCACGCACACAGCGCGTCTAAATACGACACACAAGCGAACAATTCAAACACCACATATCATTGGATATGCATCACAACTTCAATAGACTCACAAAAGCCCAGCAGTCTAAACAACGATTCACCAAACACACTCCAACAGTGCGGCTAAATACAGCATAAGACACTTCCTAAAACAAGCGAACACAATCCAAAACAACGCATATCAACGGATATTTCAACTCCAATAGATTCGCAAAAGCCCAGCAGTCTAAACAACGATTCACCATACACACTCCAACAGCGCTGCAGCAATCGTAAACAAACTGCCAAACCATTTCAAATCATCCGCGAACACAAGCAAATACGTGAGAACCCAATGTCCTACCAGTTCAACAGCGGCAAACCAAACCTATCCGAAGCTGTCGATCCTGCTGCCTTGAACGTCCAATTGTGTGATGATTATTAGCAGCAAACGTATCCAAAGACATCGGTCCCGTTGCTTTGGATGTCCAATGTGCAATGATCCTTCTTGTTAACACAAGCGTGTAAATCCCCTTCAGTCGGTGCTGCGCAGCCTGCACTTCCTTTCCGTCCAGTCTAAGCGTGAGGGCCTGGTTCCTGAATCCAAAGTAAACGCTTTCACGTTCTCAAACAAACAATTTTGTTGACTAACATGTAGCGGCACATAAAGAACAATTTTAAGAAATATTGGTGGGTGAGTGGAGGATTAATTTTATTTACGCGTTTCCTTAAGAGCTTAACTGTTGTTTTATTTGTACAGGTTTGTACAGGCTTGTACGGTCAAACAAAATATGTGCTCCAGCACTCACCCCCATTCTTCCCTTCCTCCCGCACACACCCCACAGGTGTTTTTAACCCCACTTAATGAATGACACTCCCATAAACATTAGGTCACATGATTTTCCCATTACATGGCTCCTACATGCAGCACCAGTGTGCTCTGTACAGAACATTAATGTGTTTGCAGCACCAGTGTGTCCTGTACAGAACATTAATGTAAAAACATTCAGTGTCTGTAGCAACAGTGTGCCCTGTACAGAACATTAATGTGTTTGCAGCACCAGTGTGTCCTGTACAGAACATTAATGTAAAAACATTCAGTGTCTGCAGCACCAGTGTGCCCTGTACAGAACATTAATGTGTTTGCAACACCAGTGTGTCCTGTACAGAACATTAATGTAAAAACATTCAGTGTCTGCAGCACCAGTGTGTCCTGTACAGAACATTAATGTAAAAACATTCAGTGTCTGCAGCACCAGTGTGTCCTGTACAGAACATTAATGTGTTTGCAGCACCAGTGTGTCCTGTACAGAACATTAATGTAAAAACATTCAGTGTCTGCAGCACCAGTGTGCTCTGTACAGAACATTAATGTAAAAACATTCAGTGTCTGTAGCAACAGTGTGCCCTGTACAGAACATTAATGTGTTTGCAGCACCAGTGTGTCCTGTACAGAACATTAATGTAAAAACATTCAGTGTCTGCAACACCAGTGTGTCCTGTACAGAACATTAATGTAAAAACATTCAGTGTCTGCAACACCAGTGTGCTCTGTACAGAACATTAATGTTTGCAGCACCAGTGTGTCCTGTACAGAACATTAATGTTTGCAGCACCAGTGTGTCCTGTACAGAACATGAATGTGTTTGCAGCACCAGTGTGTCCTGTACAGAACATGAATGTGTTTGCAGCACCAGTGTGTCCTGTACAGAACATTAATGTAAAAACATTCAGTGTCTGCAACACCAGTGTGTCCTGTACAGAACATTAATGTAAAAACATTCAGTGTCTGCAGCACCAGTGTGTCCTGTACAGAACATTAATGTGTTTGCAGCACCAGTGTGTCCTGTACAGAACATTAATGTGTTTGCAGCACCAGTGTGCCCTGTACAGAACATTAATGTGTCTGCAGCACCAGTGTGTCCTGTACAGAACATTAATGTGTCTGTAGCACCAGTGTGCTCTGTACAGAACATTAATGTGTCTGCAGCACCAGTGTGTCCTGTACAGAACATTAATGTAAAAACATTCAGTGTCTGTAGCACCAGTGCTATATGCAAAAAAAAAAAAAAAAAAAAAAAAAAAGGAAAATAACAGCTAATAAAATTAGTGTCTTATCTCCATCCTGCCACCAGAGATCACTCGATGTGCAATAAACACATTAGGCTACTATGTTTACGGAATTACAGCTACAAAACTGAGAAAAAACAAAAAAACGTTTTCTATGTGCTTGTGTACAAATAATTGTTTCTTTTCTATTTGGTTTTCTCAAAAAAGTCCATCCATCTCCTTGTTTCAGTTTCCTGTTTAATCTCTCTCCCATATGTTGCTGGCTCATTAATATTCAACATACGATTACCATACTGGGCAGAAATGCAAATTTAAAAAGTACTAGTATCTATTAAATTTAGGATATCTCTGATCTAAAAAGTTACTAGTAACTAAAAAAATAAGTATTTGTTCTATTTTTTCTTAACAAGAAGAGTATAATTAAATAGTACTTCTTCCAATAGCGACTACTATTTAATGATTAAGTACTAGTATCTAATGATTAAGTACTAGTATCTAATGAATAAGTACTAGTAACTTTACTAAAGACACTAGTACCTAAAGAATAAACACTAGTAGCTAAAAAATAAGCACTAGTACCTAATGAATAAGCACTACAATCATAATTGTTATTAGTAAGAATTTAATTAGAGAGCCCTCTAATGCAATTGCAGAGCTCTCTAATCTTAATTGTTACTAGTGAAAACTGAATTAGAGTAATCTTACTATTACTAGTAAGAATTCAGTTGTAGAGCTCTGTAATTATAACTGAATAGAGGTCAATAGAGACATTTGACTAGTAAAAAATCATTTGTATAGCTCTCTAATTGGAATTATTACTAGTAAGAAATGAATTAGAGAGATATATATAATAATATTTGTTACTGGTAATAACTGAATTATAGCGCTCTCTAATCATAATTGTTACTAGTAAGAATCGAAATATAGAGCTTTCTAATTGAATTCTTACATGTAAAAATGCAATGGGAACAATTTAAGCCAGAAGGGCTTGCCATACCACTCTCTCTTCTCCCAATCATGAGCATAAACGCCCTCTATTTCTGATTGGTTACAAGTGTGTTGTGGTGCTCAGTATGATTGGTCCGATCCACTTTGTTTTCCCCCTCTTTACACAAGCAGGACTATGTACAAACACGATAGTTTTTCCAGCATACACAGAACAGAAAGCAAGCAAATATTTTCAAAACTATTTGTCTGGGTGTTGCTTTCAATTTTCAACAGTGTTTCTCAGTAATCGCTTTACAGTAATTCAGTAGCCAAACTACAAGCGTCTTTAGTGCATTTTAACTGATAACCACTAGATGACGACATTTTAACTTTTTATGCAATATATGTTTCTCATTCAGTTAAACTTTTATTAATTTTTAATCTTAATCAGATAGAACTTTTGTTGATTCTTGGCTTAGTCTTGGAGATTTACCTGAGATAACCTTTTAAACAAAGTTTGGCTCTGAACACTGGATATGCTCAACATTCTCAGGTGAAGTTTAAATAGAATTGAGATGGGACCAAATTGTAGGCTACTATTTCCCTAAAGAACATAGATCTGTCACAATGCATGTGCAGTGTGAAGGCATATGAATGAACCAGTTTTTTCAAGACCAGCCAAGAATAAACAAAAGTGGAATTTAAATATATTAACAAATAATGAACAAATTACACACAGGTTTAAAACATTGAGACTACACAACAGTATTAGACTGTACATCCACAATTCAAGTATAGTAAACTCCATGTTGAAAAAAAAAAAAAAAAACGCATATGCTGGTTAGGTATGTTTTGAAGCATGTTGCTGCTTTGAGCTGGTTTAAGATAGTCCTTAGCAACTAGCTCCTGCTCAGGACCAGCAAATGACCAGCTCAAACCTCAAACCATGCTTCAAACATACCAAACAGCAAAAGATATATATATATTTTTTTATTTTTTTATTCAATAGGGTCGAGCCATTATCAAGCCAACAGCACATGGACTCTTTAAAACATTTCCGATTTATAGCTGATGAAATGATAATGAAGCAAGAGTTTAGTTGATGAGTCACTTTAATAGCTGAATAGCAGAAATATTACAAATAAAATTCACTGGAACTTGAATCTTTGACAGTTATCAACATAAACAAAATAGTTGATTTTTTTTTATAGAATTTTATCGTGAAATGTTTATATAATATTTAAGTTATTCATACAGTTTTTAGTTTACAACGTATTTGTTTAAATATGGCTTTTGTTAATGCTTTGAAGTAGCCTATGTAATCCAGCTTGCAAGTGAACTTTCTTTGAATGTGCAAGACTTCCGATTCAAGGGTAGTAAACTGTTAACTTTTTGTAATGCAATCCAATGTGTTTGTGACAATGTAGCCTATTATTATGATTATTTTTTAAGTGTTTTTTATTTGAATTTGCTTTATTTGCTGTAGAGTTTAAATATAGCTATATATAACTGGCAGCTGATGACACCGCCAAGCCTCACACATTAATTATGTGATGAAAAGCTGAATCTTTTTTTAACTGTTTCTTCGAAACAAACTGTTCATGTCATGAAAAGGAGTAGTTGTACTTTCCATGGGTGATTTTTAGAAGTCTACTTGGAATAATAATCTCTGATTTAGAAGAGAACCATTGATCCCTTTTTTATTTAACAAAATATTAACAGATAGCCTAAAATAAAAATGTGTCATGTATAGTCTATAGCACGTTTTAAAACCAGTATTTATAAAATACTTTGCAGAGAACATAAGCTACACACTGTATGATGCAACAAGACACAAGCCATTAATAATAATGTTTAATCCGTTTATATTTATCTGCTGTCTTTATCAATAAAACTGTTCAATTAAATTAAAATATTCTCAGATTAATTGTAAATGTGATTTTTTTTTTTTTTGTTTTTTTTTTTATGTGGCATGGGGGTGAGTAAATTATCAGCAAAAACATTTTTCAAAGTGAACTAATACTTTAACAGTTGTTTAAAATATATCTTCAATCACCTCAGTCTTGTGCACAGTTGGAGGTGATCTGATCTATTGTCAGAAGTTAGTCACCAAAACAATTCTGTTGAATGTGTTTTGTTGTAGGTGCAGCAGCATCTAGACAACATCACCCAAAAGCAGTCAGCCCTACCTTCTCGCCCAGGGATTCACACAGAGCACCATTCACTCCTACTTCATTGTGGTTGACAAGCATGCACTTCCATGCAAGGCAACAGGTTCAGTTGGAGCTTTTGACGAACTCTTTAAAGCCCATTACGTCTTTGGTACGTCATACAGTTCTTCCCTGAGCAGCTTTTTCACTTTTGTGCAAACAACCATCTGTAACATCGACATGGGGGAAACAAAGGAGACTCCTAGAGTTGCAGAATTGCGAGCAAGAATGGTGCGTTAGTTGAGATAAAACTATGAAGTGTTTTCTTTGCAAAAGTGACCATGGAAGTCCAAACAACCTTGTTAAGCACTTCATGGGCTATGTACACGCTGCTCACATTCTTTTGGTAGTTTTTCTGGTTTAAGAAAGCATCTTAATAAGTGCCATGGAAGCAGTTTAGTTGATTCTGTAGAATATGATCTTTCATATCCTCAAAGTACCGTCAATACAAGTAATGTTTCTCATGTTGAAGAGTCGACTGAATATTTAGAGGCTGAGTCAGAGTTATCTTTGCCATACATTGTAAATAGTTGTTCAGCTATAATTTCTGATCTAAAGGCAGCAGGTGTTGGTCAAAGTACACTGAATTCTGTAGTGATTTCCATGGAAGAGATTGTTCAAGATATCCATCAGCATGCTAAAGAGACAAAGATAAAGCATGTATTTAGTAATGAAAGAGAAACGGAAATGTGCAAGAAAGTTGAGGCGTGTTTTGAGGGGTTCGAGAATCCTTTCACAATTCTAAATTCGGAATACAAGTGATCAAAATGTATGACTGAGAAGTGGGAAATAGTAGAACCAGTTGAATGTGTGATTGGTTCAAGATTTGACACAAGATGAAATAAAAAGACTGGTACATATGATCAGGTAGTAGTTCAAGATAAATTCATGTATATTCCAATTTTATCTACACTGCAGTCAATATTTAAAAGTCAGTATGTTGCAGAAACTTCTCTCCAAAATGGAATTCTTTCTTGGCTAAGATACACCTGTGCGCCTTATTTCACACTCGAGATGTTAAATGGTATGGTTTTAGTGAAATTTTTGCTCCCATTGTTCAAGACATTAAAGTGTTAGAGAGTGATGGATTGAATACAAAGAATACAAAGTTTTGATTATGGTTTCATGGAGAGAAACAACAGGCATGTAGCTGTTAATTTATGTGAAGGATCTAATGATCTGGGACTGAATGCAGTTCAGTCCTGGTGCTTACTTCGGAATGTTCCTCTTATCTTTGGAGATTTATTTATTTCTACTGACCAACACTGGGGCCTGCTTCTTTTACTACTTCAATAATAAACATTATATTCTCGCCCATGTTATCTCAAGGTTTATGTGTATATTTAAAACATTTAATTGTGGATCACCACACACTGTTTAAGAAGTTGTATCCTCAGAAAAACCTTTTACCAAAGCACCATTTTCTTATCCACTATCCCCGCTGCATCCAGAAAATTGGGCCTGTCCTTCATAGTTGGTGTATGAGGTATGAAGGCAAGCATAATTTTTTCCAAAAACAGCTTAAATCATTTAAAAAATATTACCAAAACGCTGGCAAAAAAAGCATCAGAATCATATGGCATATAGTTGGCGAAGTTCAACAACTTTCAGTCGGTTAGACATTGGTCCAAGAAAAATGGTGTCTTTTAAATATGGTAAAAGGAGGTTCTGAAATTGCTATGGCAATGCAAGTGCCCAGTAGCATTCAGGTTATGAAGGTTAATTGGGCTAAACATAATGGGTTTGTTTATTGGGTTTGTTTGTTTATCTGTGGCAAAGTTGAATCTGAAGTGCCCGTGTTTTATCAGATCGAGTCAGTTCTGATAATATGTGAAAAACTGTTGCTACTCACACAGTGCCTTTAGGTACAGCAACTTTTCAAGAACATTTCCATGCATATGAGGTGATCAGATCAAAGCAGGATTTTGTTTTGTTTTTCATGTCGACAACCTGCATTACCCTAGGCCTTTTGACATACAAATGTCATATGGAGGGAATGACACAACTCTCCTTGTCATGCCATATTGCTTTCTTTGGTAAACATTTTTATGATGTTATACATGTTTCTGTCAGAGACGAGGCAATGGGTTTGCAAAGTAAATTCAATGACATTGAAATGCTTTATTTTGTTTTTTACAATAAATTGTGAGTTCTGTGATCTAGTGTTATCCTGCTTGTTTTTATTTGGATAGTAGTTGATAGTTCTATAATTCAGTAACACTGCATCTTTTGATTTTTTTAAAACACTGTAGAGAGATGAAAAGTAAATATTACACAAAGTGTCATTTTTTAAAAGTAAAATTGTAGATGAATTAACTCTATACTGTGTAATTATATTACTCTTAACAGAGTTATACTTTTATACTTTTACACATTTCATTGTTTTTTACACAATATTGAGTAGAATTAACTCTAAAAACTTAACACTGACCAAAGAGTAAATTTTACACTGATTTCGAGTGGGACCAAATGTTATCTGAAACAGAGTCAAATTCAACTTTTTAGGAGTTAAATTAACACTTCTGACTTTTTGGCTAAAACTTGTCTTTTGAGCTCATGTGAAATTCTGTCCTAAAGAATCACAAAGTCAAACCAAATGAAATTACTGTATCATTGTACTAGGTAATGAACATGTTTTTGTTCCACAGGGTCTATATGTAGTGTTCCACTTCACTGTTCACCCCGTCTCACTTCTTTAACACCTACCCACATCCTGCTTGTCAGTCACGTCTCAAAACACCCTCCACTGGTTAAGGACCCCAGATGCACACAACGTGTACACAGCTTTAAAATCATAACCTATTCAGCACAGTTTATGAATATGTAATGAAACAGTACATTACAGTGAGCAGCTTCAGTGTTCATTCACAACAATGATATCAGACCTAAATATTTTCACATTACTACATTCACAACAAAGTAATAAGAATATGCTTATAATCTGACTCATGACTGGTTCCAGATTTGTTTTCTATGAAGTTAAACCTGGTTTGCACATTAAGTTATGGTTTCCAGTGGCAAAAAAAAAAAAAAAAAAAAAGTTTTATTGATAAAGACAGCAGATGAAACCCACATATGACACAGAACTAGTCTTTTTAATTCATGAAAAAAAGCCAAAAACATATATACAGAATTAGTTTTTTTAATTATTGTGAATTTATTTATATTGTTTTTTTTAATTTTTAACATGTTTTTATTTTGAGTATTGATTTTTTGAATACAGAAAATACATTATTCTAACAGTTATATAAAAAATGACATGATAATAACAGCACATTAGGATAAACAAGCTTACGCTTTACAATTTATTGGAGGTCATTACACTATAAATTGAATATAAACGGATTAAACATTATTATTAATGGCTTGTGTCTTGTTGCATCATACAGTGTGTAGCTTATGTTCTCTGCAAAGTATTTTATAAATACTGGTTTTAAAACGTGCTATAGACTATACATGACACATTTTTATTTTAGGCTATCTGTTAATATTTTGTTAAATAAAAAAAGGGATCAATGGTTCTCTTCTAAATCAGAGATTATTATTCAAAGTAGACTTCTAAAAATCACCCATGGAAAGTACAACTACTCCTTTTCATGACATGAACAGTTTGTTTCGAAGAAACAGTTAAAAAAGATTCAGCTTTTCATCACATAATTAATGTGCGAGGCTTGGCGGTGTCATCAGCTGCCAGTTATATATAGCTATATTTAAACTCTACAGCTCATGAAGCTGTTTGATATTGCAAACTGGTATTTTGTCCTCATATTATTTTAATGTATTTGCTATTTCAAATTGGTTTTTTTTACTAATATTTTTTTGATTTAGTAGGATTTATTGGGAATTCTTGCACATTCAAAGAAAGTTCACTTGCAAGCTGGATTACATAGGCTACTTCAAAGCATTAACAAAAGCCATATTTAAACAAATACGTTGTAAACTAAAAACTGTATGAATAACTTAAATATTATATAAACATTTCACGATAAAATTCTATAAAAAAAATCAACTATTTTGTTTATGTTGATAACTGTCAAAGATTCAAGTTCCAGTGAATTTTATTTGTAATATTTCTGCTATTCAGCTATTAAAGTGACTCATCAACTAAACTCTTGCTTCATTATCATTTCATCAGCAATAAATCGGAAATGTTTCAAAGAGTCCATGTGCTGTTGGCTTGATAATGGCTCGACCTTGTTGAAAAAAAAAATGAAAAAAACCTTATGCTGGTTAGGTATGTTTGAAGCATGGTTTGAGGTTTGAGCTGGTTTAAGCTGGTTGTTTGCTGGTCCTGAGCAGGAGCTAGTTGCTAAGGACTATCTTAAACCAGCTCAAAGCAGCAGCCATGCTTCAAAACATACCTAACCAGCATATGCGTTATTATTTATTTTTTTTTTCAACAGGGAGTTTACTATACTTGAAATGTGGATGTACAGTCTAATACTCTTGTTTAGTCTCAATGTTTTAAACCTGTGTGTAATTTGTTCATTATTTGTTAACATATTTAAATTCCACTTTTGTTTATTCTTGGCTGGTCTTGAAAAAACTGGTTCATTTATATGCCTTCACACTGCACATGCATTGTGACAGATCTATGTTCTTTAGGGAAATAGTAGCCTACAATTTGGTCCCATCTCAATTCTATTTAAACTTCACCTGAGAATGTTGAGCATATCCAGTGTTCAGAGCCAAACTTTGTTTAAAAGGTTATCTCAGGTAAATCTCCAAGTCTAAGCCAAGAATCAACAAAAGTGCTTTTTGAATAAGATTAAAAATGAATAACTGTTTAACTGAATGAGAAAAATTGAATAAAAATAAGTTAAAATGTTAATCAGTTAAAATGCACTAAAGACGCTTGTAGTTTGGCTACTGAATTACTGTAAAGCGATTTCTGAGAAACACTGTTGAAAATTGAAATCAACATCCAGACAAACAGTTTCGTGAATATTTGCTTGCTTTCTGTTCTGTGTGTTTGCTGGAAAAACTATCGTGTTTGTACATAGTCCTGGATGTGTAAAGAGGGGGAAAACAAAGTGGATCGGACCAATCATACTGAGCACCACGACACACTTGTAGCCAATCAGAAATAGAGGGTGTTTACGCTCATGATGAGGAGGAGAGAGAGTAAGCGAGCGGGAGATTTGTAAAATGACATAGAGAAAGACATTACCAAAGAGGAAAAGAACAGAGGACTGTCACTGGAAAAAGAAGGGTTATGATCAGATAAGAGCTAAGCGTGTGACGGAAATGTTACCCCCCTTAACATACTATGCCGTCTCAGTCCAGCTGCTCTGGTCGTGCACATCCCATCATCAGTTCTCTCTAGCAGTTTAGTCAATGTACTGTTAGGAGTAACTGAATAACTTGTTAATACTGGAAAAGCTTTCCAGCACTGGAGTGACGTTTTAAGGAAGACCTTAAAGGGTTCATATGATGCTGCTAAAAAGAACATTATTTTGTGTATTTGGTGTAATGAAATGTGTTTATGCGGTTTAAGGTTCAAAAAACACATTATTTTCCATATAATGGACATTATAGTTTCTCCCCTATGCCCCGCCTTCTGAAACGCGTTGATCGGTCTGAAAAGCAAGGGGTGCTCTGATTGGACAGCTATTCAGTGCGTTGGGATTGGCCGAATGCCTCAAGCGTGTGACGGAAATGTTACCCCCCTTAACATACTATGCCGTCTCAGTCCATCTGCTCTGCTCGTGCACATCCCATCATCGGTTTTCTTTTAGCAGTTCAGTCAATGTACTGTTAGGAGTAACTGAATAACTCTGGATATTGGTTTATTTCGTGTCAGAGGGAGTGTAAGGCACGTTTATAAACCAAATAACTTAAGTTATTTGTGGATTAGTTGTGTTGCGTATTGCGCTGCGTAAACAGAAAACCATTTGTGATCTGAGAAACAACAAGCCTACTCTACTGCTCAAAATTCGTGTTTGAATCATCAGAAAATTATTTAAATATAAAAAACGTACTCGCAGGCTGTGAGTCAGAAGCGCCAGACTGTCATTGCAAAGTTTGAATTGCCCAACTTTATAGAAACAGCCATTGTGCAACAGACACAGCAGACCACTGGTTCAGGAAACAGTCCTCATCCTCCATAAAATGCACAGCACACATCTGAATATTTGGGTTGAACTGTTCTGGAACAGTGTTGAAATACAACTTAACCACAGATTTCTAGTCATGTCCTCTTTTGGAAGGCCAAACAATGTAGTTTTGCTTTCACAACAAAAACACACAGTGACTCCACAACATGGCAGCTGCGGCAACAGAGAGAATAAAAGTTACACCTTCTTTCTTTGCGTGAACAATTGGGTGGCGTTATGGAAATCTTCCCACATAGTGACGTAGAGATGTGAGGGCGTGTTAGAATGAGCTGTTTTTAGGGGGGTGTGGTTGACTCTTAACTTTTATAAAGAATATCTCTTTGGATTTGAGACTTCAGTCATTGCAACTTTACAGATCTTCTTTATGCACCAAGAGCTTGTAACACTCCAAAGAGAAAGGAAAAATAGAAATCGCATCATATGACCTCTTTAAAAACAGACGAGGAGTTGCTCTGGTTCTGCTCGACACGTGAGTAACATTGGTTTTGCTGTGTTACACAGAACCAAGATATGCTGCTGCTATTAAAAATTATTGTAATTAGCTGAAGTGCCAGAACAGGTTTGGTTGTTATTGTTTGTCTGGAGCGGGTGCGCTGGCGACTTAGATCAAACTTGCTTGTTTGTTCATTTGCATTATTATTTTGCTTGGCAGCTATCTATGATAAAGACACAGCCACACTTGCCTGCAATGAAGGGAAGGGGTGTTTCTCTTTTGGGTAGGGGTGTGTTTAATGTCTGGGTTTCTCAGAAATCGCTTACTGCACACTTAAGCTATAAACTGAATATATTTTCGCTTGTGTCTTATTAAAAGCATGCTGTGTAAAGCTATATCATTATGTTCTCTGCAATAGCACGTAAGAAACTCTGGTTTTAAAAAGTGCTATAGATGACATACATACTTTATTTTATTACTGTAGTAGGTTATTTGTGATGATTTGTTAAATAAAAAAGAGATAAACTAGGGGCTATTCCAGAAAGCAGGTTATGTGACATACCCGGCTATGTTTAAAGGGATCGTTCACCCAAAAATGAAAATTTGATGTTTATCTGCTTACCCCCAGGGCATCCAAGATGTAGGTGACTTTGTTTCTTCAGTAGAACACAAATGATGATTTTTTACTCCAACCATAGCAGTCTGTCAGTCATATAATGCATGGCAATGGTAACAAAATTTATTAAATCATGCACAGACAAATCCTAATTAAACCCTGTGGTTTACACATTGATGTCCTAAGAAACGATCGATTTGTGCAAGAAACCGAACAGTATTTATATAATTTTTTACCTCTAATACACCACTATGTCCAACTACCTTGAGCTCGCGCACAGCATGCGTGAGTTGTGTACGCACTCTGGCGTAGTTTATGCAAGCGCCGGAATTGACGGATGCTGTGCACACGCTCAAGGCAGTTGGACATAGTGGTGTATTAGAAGTAAAAAATTAAATAAATACTGTTCGGTTTTTCGTACAAACCAATCGTTTCATGTCTTAGGACATCAATGTGTTGTCACCAGCCGCAGGGTTTAATTTGGATTTGTTTGTACATGTTTTTTTTTTACTCTCATAGATTTTGTTACCATTACCATCAGTAAGTATGTAAATAAATGACAATTGAACAAAAGAAGAAGAAAGAAGCAGCATGGTTTCCATGGTGATTCATCGCTCTGTTGAGATTGTCTTGTGTGTTAAATGGGAACATACTCTAAGCTGACTGAATTTACTCCCAGACACGTTTATGGAACCAGCATACCTCAAATAAGCCAGATTTGGGTTAATCAGCTGAGAGTTCAGGGTATATGTCACGGAACGTTAACCTTGCTTTCTGGAATACTCCCCTGTTCTCACCTAAGTCCGCGTTTATTATTTCAATAATCTGCAGGATACCGAAGCACCCAAGGAGGTATGTGAAGTACAACTACTCATTTCCGCAAACACAAACAATTCACCTTGTCATCATGTAAATCCATTACATGATCCCTATTATTCCAGTGTAGTATATATGACACAATTTTTTTAATTATTATTTAGTTTTTTTATGTAAGATTGGGCGCAGCCACCTTATATGTGCAAGGCTTCTGGTGTCATTCGCTTCTAGTTATTTTTATCTACAAAACAGCTCATGATGCTGCTTGATATTGCAAATTGAATATTGTCATAATTTGGTTTATGGTTTTTGTTGTAATTATTTTAACCTTTTTTTTAGTTTTCATATTTTAGAAGAAATATTTGATTTTTGTTTATTGCTACTTACTGCAAAATTAGGCAAATTACATAAAAACATACATTAAAGCCATATTTAAGCAAATATACTACTGCTGTTTATTTAAAAAATTGTTTTTTGTTTAAAAATTGTGTGGCTTAATAAAAATGTAAAATATTCATAATAAAATTATATTAAAACAACCATATTTTATGTTGATAAGTGTCAAACAATCAAGTCATAAATAGCCAACATTTCAAGTGCATTTTTTTTTTTTATATTTATTCTATTCGGCTATTAAAGTGACTTATAAACCAAACTTTTGCTTCAGTCCCAATACTATCATTTCACTCTCATCGGCTATTGCTGCAATTTATGGGGGAAAAATCCTTCTGAATAGTTCATTCCACTAATAGAAATGCTCCTACTCAAAAGAACGACATCGCTTCGGAAGGTAGGGTCACCTGAACACACATTTATGTAATGTATATTAGCTGGGTATATATCTGAAATCAGCAGTGATCCTACTCCTGACATAATAGCTTCTACTTTTTGTTTTTGGCATGTTTTGTTTGTGTGTGTTTTTATACTGTACATGGACTACTGTTGTTTGTTTTATCTCATATTATACCTGTGTACGCTAATTTGTTCATTATTTGTTATCATATGTATGTTTTTATTTTTGGTTTTTTTGTTCTTTGTTTTTTATATAGCTGGTTCATTTAAAGTTGCACACTTGCATTTCGATGGATCTACAGTCATGTTCATCAGGAAAATTGGGTCCCTTCTCAATAATATTCACCGCATAATGCTGAGCATATGGTTGAGAGCCAGAGTTTGTTTAAAAGGTTATCTCAGGAAATATCTCCAAGACTAATCCAAGAATCAACAAAAGTACAATTTAAATATGATATAAAGTAATAAATAAATGAGAAACATATGGCCAGAAATAAGACATGTCTCCACCTAGTGGTTGTCTATCAAAATGCACAAAAAAAAAAAAAAAAAAAACCTCATGATTTGGCTTTTAAACTGTAGGTATAACTAATACGGTATTTGCATTTGTGCTTCATTAGATGGTCTGGCTTCATACTACTTGAATTGAAATGTTCAATATAACATGAGATCATGGTAAATGAGGTAAATATATCCAACTACTGTACTAAACTATACTGAATTCCCATGTGAGGTTTTTTGTCACAGTACACTCCAGTTAATTCACTTTTGGATTATTTGTGAAAATTATAAAGTTCTGCGTGGAAAATCTAATTTATGGTATAATTCAAATTCACGCACACACAAAAAAATAAAAATAAAAATAAAAATTAGACCATTTGGAACTGAATGCTTGAATCCAATATACTAAACCACTGCTAGAGAAAGCATACCTTAATTGAACAGCTTTGGCTTAATTTCAGAGTAGCATACTAGTATACTGTTCTCATTATTTCTACCATATAAAGATATGGCTGAGATAGTAAGGGTGGGATGCCATTTTGAGAACAAGCCTTGTGACAGCTTCATCATGTGACAATTAGCCACGGTTTTATTTTAAGCATCATCAGTGGGTGGTTTTTTGTTTAATGGTTTGTTCACCTCTGAATAAATTGTAAGGTCTGTTTCAGAGGTGATTTTGTTTTTTTGTTGCTGTCCTACTGTGCTGTAGGTTGTTTAGGGAAGATTATCTCCAGTTTCCTTTTGTGTCTGGGCTTCAACCTAATGGAATATAAAAATAGTATATTTAAAATGCATTCCTGAATAATTATGTTTAGCTGAACATGTACTAAACTAAACAATTGAATAAAACATTCATGTATATACAACATATACAACAAGCATTTTATAAAATCATAGCATGTTCATTTTTTTTAGATTATTCTCACCCGGTCTGGAGTATCATATATATGGCCGTCACTGTTAAGTTTCTGCATTTCCTGAGCCTGAAATTTTTAAACAAAACATATAGTATAGTATAGTATAGTATAGTATAGTATAGTATAGTATAATGTATAGTATAGTATAATGTTCTATCAAGGAGTAATAGTGTGTGCATATACTTTAAAAACAAAAGCTAAAGCTAAAAACTTTTACTTCTATTTAGGAGAACTCTTAGTGGTAAGATAAAATGTTTTGTGAATACGGGCCCTGCTGAATTAATCAACAATGACTTTTTACTAAAGTCAATTTTACTTTGTTTTTATAATTCGAAATGCTACATTGTGCTACTTTATTGTTTTTTGTTTGTTTGTTTGTTTTTTAACAACTATTACAGTATATTAATTATTTTCACTGTGAACCTGCATGACTCTTTTCACATTAGTGACATAAACATTGATAATCTTTGCTGATGACAAAAAGTAAATTTTAATAATCAATCCAGATAATTGTTTTAGTTGCTGAAGGATTTATTCAGGTTTGGGCATATTCTGTTTTTTCAAGTGTTTTCTTGAGTAATTTCTTCTGTTTATAACCGAAATGTTTAAATGCTTTCTGCTATGCAAAGTCAAATATTGCCGTTAAATAATATAGTTATGTCTCTTGTTTGGGTGATATTTGGTGATAATTTTGCTATACAATGTTGACAAAGATAAAAGGCAGATACGTGTTTTAAACATTTTGGGTGCCACTGATTTGTGTGTTGTAATTTTTCAGTATTACATGACATAGAATTACATAAATATTGGAAATTGGAAAAGTTGCTGCTTAAGTTTTTTATAATAGCAATTAGCATATACTCCAGAATGTTTTGAAGAGTGATCAGATGAATTGCATAGTCCTTCTTTGCCATGAAAATTAACTTAATCCCAAAAAACCTTTCCACTGCATTTCATTGCTGTCATTAAAGGACCTGCTGAGATCATTTCAGTAATCATCTTGTTAACTCAGGTGAGAATGTTGACGAGCACAAGGCTGGAGATCATTATGTCAGGCTGATTGGGTTAGAATGGCAGACTTGACATGTTAAAAGGAGGGTGATGCTTGAAATCATTGTTCTTCCATTGTTAACCATTGGTGACCTGCAAAGAAACGCGTGCAGCCATCATTGCGTTGCATAAAAATGGCTTCACAGGCAAGGATATTGTGGCTACTAAGATTGCACCTAAATCAACAATTTATAGGTTCATCAAGAACTTCAAGGAAAGAGGTTCAATTCTTGTAAAGAAGGCTTCAGGGCATCCAAGAAAGTCCAGCAAGCGCCAGGATCGTCTCCTAAGTGCCACCAGTGCAGAGCTTGCTCAGGAATGGCAGCAGGCAGGTGTGAGCGCATCTGCACACAACAGTGAGGCGAAGACTTTTGGAAGATGGCCTGGTGTCAAGAAGGGCAGCAAAGAAGCCACTTCTCTCCAAATAAAACATCAGGGACAGATTGATCTTCTGCAGAAAGTATAGTGAATGGACTGCTGAGGACTGGGGCAAAGTCATATTCTCCGATGAAGCCCCTTTCCGCCCTTGTTTGGGGCATCTGGAAAAAGGCTTGTCCGGAGAAGAAAAGGTGAGCGCTACCATCAGTCCTGTGTCATGCCAACAGTAAAGCATCCTGACACCATTCATGTGTGGGGTTGCTTCTCATCCAAAGGAGTGGGCTCACTCACAATTCTGCCCAAAAACACAGACATGAATAAAGAATGGTACCAAAACACCCTCCAACAGCAACTTCTTCCAACAACCCAGTTTGGTGAAGAACAATGCATTTTCCAGAACGATGGAGCACCGTGCCATAAGGCAAAAGTGATAACTAAGTGGCTCGGGGACCAGAATGTTGAAATTTTGGGTCCATGGCCTGTAAACTCCCCAGATCTTAATCCCATTGAGAATTTGTGGTCAATCCTCAAGAGGCGGGTGGACAAACAAAAACCCACTAATTCTGACAAACTCCAAGAAGTTATTATGAAAGAATGGGTTGCTGTCAGTCAGGATTTGGCCCAGAAGTTGATTGAGAGCATGCCCAGTCGAATTGCAGAGGTCCTGAAAAAGAAGGGCCAACACTGCAAATACTGACTCTATGCATAAATGTCATGTAATTGTCGATAAAAGCCTTTGAAACGTATGAAGTGCTTGTAATTATATTTCAGTACATCACAGAAACAACTGAAACAAAGATCTAAAAGCAGTTTAGCAGCAAACTTTTTGAAAACTAATATTTTTGTAATTCTCAAAACTTTTGGCCACGACTGTATATTTTTTAAGTCTGATATGAATAAATAGAACTGTACCACATGACATCAGTGATGTCTTTGAGCTTAACGATGAAAAGTAATCTGAAGCTTACCTCAATTTGAGCATAGACTGTATTACCTTCTACTACCTCGTCCTGGGCACCTATAAGGTTTAGAATTTACAGCAATATATTAACATCAAGAGTTCAAATAATAAAGAATACTCATGGTATTTTATTAAATTAAATGTAGCATGCATTTTAGTAAGAACAGAAGATGTGTATATTGGCTGTTAATTCTAAACTGCTCTAAATTCAGTTTCATTGTGTTGTGGAACTTATGCATCCGAAGGTTGAAACAACAGGTACTGTATCTTGTAAACCATTTCAGTTATAAATGAATATAACAATAACGATTACATTATTCTTTAGTAATCCATTGCATTTGTTTGCTTCTGCTACTTATTCTGGATTTTCTTGAATGATTGTTTGCTATTCCTTGTTTTTTTGGCACCAGCAAAGAACAAATATGCTTCTGTCCTCTTTAGTTATGTGCAAAACATTGACATTTAAACCTGAACAGGTTGTGTTGTGTTGAGGTGAATATGGAATCTAAAAATTAAGCTCTAAACTGGAACAACTAGAAAAACTAGAATGTACTGTAGTTAAAGATAAATAGTTGTTAGTTGCTGAATGAGTAATGAATAGTTGCTGTATGTCCTATTTGTCTTGTTCTAAAAGCAAATAAAAAAAGAGTTGTTTTTAAAGATCTTTACTAGTTGGTTACTAGAAGTTTAACTGATCTGATCAGAGGATATTCAGTAGAGACAAAAACTATTAAAACGAACTATTAAAGTTTTGTTATATAGTTTTTTTTTGTGGTGTTTGTTTGGTTTGAATGAATTAATGATATTGATTTGGATTGGTGATTTTGTTTAGTTGCAATTGTTTTGTGAATTAAAAAACATCTGCACAGTGTCAGTAGTAAATGCTGCTCGATCTCTGCAAGCGCTGTGAGGTTGAGTCACTTATAACGTGCACCTGAAAAAGCAAAACATCAAACATCTTCCCAAACTTAATGAGAAGCATTTATAAATCTTTTGTCCAACAAAAGAGAACATTTAATAACATGATTTTACTCCACAACATCAGTCGGGTGTTTGAATGAGGCAGAAAATATATTATATACTGTAATAAAGGCTATGTTGTTTAGCAATTGATTATAAATTTACTTTATTATAATGAAAATGCCCAAGATGGCTTAAAGAACACAGATAAACCATATATTGTCACAGTCGTGTATTTATTGTCTTCACGTTTAATCAGTTCAAGCATTTCTATGGCTGTGTTTGAAATGGCACACTAGCTTACTGCTTACTGCCCAGTAGTGCATACTGCCTACAATTTTTTTAAGAATAGTGTGTGAAACAGTATACAATATGCAACAACATGTTTGTATGTATGCTAGTGTTGTCACATGACAAACACTGAACACTAATTCAGCACAGCTGTCGAGGCTGTTACTTTACAAATAAATAACCATTATTTTAATTATTTTAATGCTAACCATTATTTTTACAAAGGCTTGTTAATAAGGGTTCATACTAGTAAACAATGCTATATTGCCCAATTGAACTCATTTCATAATTAATTAACTTTACATATTGAACTGAAATCAATCAATACTGAGCTGTCTTTAACTGATCAATGATATTATTTTATTTTTGGCAGTTACACTAAGTGGAAAAGTGATATATTCGAGTTACACTAAGTGTAAAAAATTATAAATTCTTTTTACACTAAATTTTTTTTATTTATTTATCCCCCAAAAAACATACTATTCCACATTCTGTCCAGTGTCCTTCAAACTAAAGTTCCAATTAAATGCTATGAAAACATACAGTGCTTAACAATTTATTAGACCACCTGCCATAATAAAGAGAGAACACATTTTAGGAATTTTAGGAATCTGTCAAAAAAATTGTTTAAATCAAAAAATGTAATTGTCATTTATTGGGCAAATAAACTTATAAACTTACAAATTAAAAGTATTTATTCACATAACAAAAATGGCCTTCAAAACAGCTTGCATTCTTGCTGGCATTATTTAAGTACTTTTTGACTAATTGAGTATCGAAAAAAAAACTATAAAGCTCTCTGCCTTTCTTTCATAGATAACAGCAATAATTATATAATAGAATTAGAAACGACCTACTACTGTTACTAAAGAGCTTACGCATATTGGAGGACTAACCCATACAGAAAACTAAAAAATTATTTTTGGTATTCACCAGTACTGTTAGTTTAGAGCAGCAGTGGCACAAACCATAATTTGTTAAAAAAAACCTTACATAAATTTGTTATGCATTGTATGGAGTGAATATAAATTAAATCTCTGCATTAAAAAATTAAAATGATAAAGATGATTAATATGAATAAAATCACAAACTGAGTGGTAACCAATAGGTAAGAGTAATGGTCTGCAGGAACACACGTTCAATTTGACCACAGTGTCATTTCTTTATCCTGTACAAGGCGGTTATGAAGCGTCTGATATTTATATTCAGACAATTACACACTGTTATCCCCTTATTGCAAATACACTCTCAACAGTATCGTAAAAAATTGTCATTTGTGATTGGACCAGTGTTGTGTTGTGTTATAGTGTCATGAGAATGCAGCAACGAGACAGTGATTCCTTTTGGAGGCTAGCTCCATTTATCATTTGAAAACAAGAAAACTATAACAATCAAACTTGAACAAAAAACACCACCGCCTCCTTTCGTTTTCATTTAAAAATAATAATAGCCGCAGGAATGTAGTTCAGGGAAATGTAGGCCTATATGAAACTAAATATTATATCAAACAGTATTGCCTCTTTTTATTTTCATTTTAACATATTAATAGATTAATTGAATAAAGACCAAAGATTACCTGTTAGATTTACCCAAAACGGATTATATTTTATTTAAGGACAAGAACTCCAAGGCACTCGAATTGTAGTGAAAAGTTAAAAAGCCTTTATTACATCACTGGCTTTATACGTTAAAACTCTTTTGGTGAGATGTACATCTACGCGTTGCGGCTACATGCCTTCATCAGGGTGTGCGTAACCAACATCATCAGGGTTAATTTAACAGCAGCTAATTATTCAAATTAGAAACACCTGGTCGCTCTATGTAAAGCAGCTTGAAGAAAGAAACACATTTCAAAGAGCATGTCTCACACAATAAAATAGAATAAAAAAATAAATAAAACAAATTTAAACACATTACAAAAATGGTACAAAATCTAGTTCTCCATTTAAGCCTGGTAATGTAGTTGCTTTCAATGTATAAATCCAGAAAGACTCTCTCTGTAACAGCCTATTAGCCCTATCTCCTCCCCTTATAGATTTTGGAATATGTTCAATGCCTATAATTTTTAATGTACTTGGACTACCATGATTCATATCTCTATAATGTAGGACCATGGGGTATAACGGATTGCAGACTCTAATCGCATTTTTATGCTCTGATAATCTGGTCTTTAATTTTCTTTAAGTTTCTTTCTTTCATACGTCAGCGGCGTCACTGCAGCATCGTGAACGCGCTCACAACAGACCCGGACCCAGCGATTTGTACAAATACAGACATGTTTGCGAATAAAAATGTTCTGTTCTGCATTAATATATCATAAATTGCTCATACAAAATGGAATCAGTGCATAAGTAGAGCAGGTGTCATGCGTGCATTAATTGACATCTAGTAGTTGGAGTCGATCTTGTTCAGTTCATTTGGATTTTCGCAGTTTACAGCATTTCACGCATTTCACATGTTTGTTTGTTTTTTGCGCTGAGGACGCACACGCATCAGTCAAAGCACCTGACAGGGCAAGCCATTATGCTAATGCAGGGGTGGCGAACGTCGGACCTAGAGAACCGCAGCCCTGCAGAGTTTTGCTTCAACCCTAATCAAACACACCTGAGCAAGCTAATCAAGTCTGAAGGTTTACTAGAAATCTACAGGCAGGTGAGTTTTATTTAGGGTTGTAGCTGAACTCTGCAGGGCTGCGGCTCTCCAGGACCGGAGTTCGCCACCCCTGCGCTAATGCATTAGCTTAAAGCTTAAAATAAAGAATTCTCATGTTTTGGGCAGCTTGGATCACATAACTCTCCTGCAGCATCTTGTTATGTTTCCTCCACTATTTTATATATATGCATTTTGTCCATAGAAATGCTAATACAGTGCTTTAATTAATTTGACGCGACTGGCTGAAGTTGGAAGTGCACTGTGGGCAGACCCGACTAATCGATAATGAGAATTGTTGTCGATGATTTTCATAATCGATAATAATTGATTTTATCGATTAGTTGTTGCAGCCCTACAAAAATTATAATTGTCGATTATTCCATTGAAATTGTAATTGCAATTATTAATTACAATTATGACAATTTACATTGATTGATGTTTATACCATTGTTTGATGCAACTGCATGCCGTATTTTTATATGAAAATAAAGCTGAAAACACTCTAACTGAAAAACCTTTAGTGCTTTTCAATACTATTAAGCCTCAAATGTCAAATATACATCGAAATGGTTTCTTCTTTAAATATATATAAAAAATATGAATGGTATTATAATGTTATACTAAAACTAAAACAATGGAAAAACCCTTAAGATAACATGTAGAAAGGAAAAAAAAAAACATATCTTAAGCGTGCAGAATATAATAAGTGGACTTTGAAAGATTAATTGCCACTTTGAACGATTACGTAATTGTGGCATCCATAATTGTAATCGCAATTCGAAATTCGATTAATTGTGCAGCCCTAGTATGTAATAACATATTGAGAGTAAGTGATCATATTCATTAATATTATTAAATGAATTCCACATTATTGGGACATTGAAGCCCTTCTTATGGTGTGTTCACACTAAACGAAGCGAATATGTCTTGTTATTGCAGCCAGGCATTGGTGGGTGGAGTTACTGTACTCTGCCAACAAATTGGACTTTTTGTACTTTGAGTAAATAGACACTCCGTTTTTATTTAGAGCAGCTTTACAGCAGAATTGAATTCTGTTTGCATAATTTAAATATTATTTTTATTTAAATATTATTATTAATTATTTAATATCTTTGAAATAATAGTGCTGACTAGGGCTATCACGAATTTTGTACTTAAATATTATCAATATTCAAATTATATTCAAATTTAAAAGGCATAATTTCAGTTAGGGGGAAAAAAGCTTTTGGCTTCTTTCCTGAGGCCACAAGAGAGCGCATCGAGCAAAATATTACAAATGCACGTATATGCATTCGGCTTGTGTGAACAGTTTGGTTTCAGTTTTGACGTAAACAACAAAATCTCCGCATTAATGTTCTCTTTTTCCGCAATATTTTGAATGCGTTACTTAGCAGCACTGCATCTAGTGGGTTCAACTAGATAACCTAAGAAAAACATTAAAATGCAACAACACTTACATCATCATCGCATCTTGTTTGCCTCTGATAAGGCAGCCTGACGCACACCTAAAATTAAATTTTTATTTTAAATTAAACGAAAATCGAAATTAATAAAAAAAAAAATTAAATAAAAAAAAAAATGGACAGCCCTGTTAAGTGATATAGAGGAAAAAGGTGGCGCCATTTGCCTTGATTGGAAATGTGGCATAGAGATTAAGGTACAATTTATGTCCTACTAATGATATTGTTTAAGATACTGTACAGAACATTAGTTTGTAGTTTACACTAACATGTATATTAGTACATATAAAAGTGTTACATTTATAATTACTATCCCCCGCCTCCAGTTCACTCACGCATCTGAAGATGAAACATCACGTGTAGCGCATTGCATTGTGAGAAACAGTATCCCATGCAATGTCTTCAGATGCATATATCAGATTTCAGCAAATTTAGCAAGTAATCCGGGAATTACATGCATACTGCACTATAGTAGGAGTTGTACGGTATGCCATTCCAAACACAACTTCTGTACTGATTTCAGTGAACTTGAGTTATATTTAGCAGATTCTGGCAAGTATAGTAGGTGGTTCTGGTATTCATTTAGTACAGAAAATTTGCATACTATTAGGGCTGCACAATTAATTGAATGCGATTTATCATGCACATCTTGTCAGTAAGCCGGTTCTGTAATCAGTAGTAAATCTCCATCATGTGCTTTCAGATGGAGCAGCATTTACTACACAGAGCCATAGTTCACTGTAAAGTTATGCAAAAAATTGCGGATGATATAATTGTACGATTATGAAATCGAAGAAATCGTTTGTGATAATGACAGTTGTTTGCTTAGCTTCTCAGTGAACTACAGCTCTGTGTAGTAAATGCTACTCCATCTGAAAGCACATGAAAATACCACATTTAATAACATGTTTTTACTCCAAACTCACTTATTAACGTCAGCCGAATGTTTGAAATAAATCTTTCAATAAATAAAGTGTTTCAAACTGTGGAAAATGTGTAAAGCTTGTAAACAATGCCATGTAACAATATTTACCTTCAAATAACCATTCAGCATAAGCTCATCAATCAGCTAGAAAAAAACAACCAGAAATAGGAGAATTTTGCTAAATTTATCTGCTATATTGCATATTCATAGTTTTACTAAACTTGTTCAGTTACATAAGAAAGAATGCAAGGAGCTAATGGTAAAATTCAACACCTCCTTTATAATTGCATGTTACTAATGAAGAAAAACAGACTGGATGTGTGCATGCATATAACAGCATTTATAGGATGCATTGAGGGGGAGCCCAAACTACACTCAAGTGATGGCCAAGTGATGCTGAAATAATTATGGTCTGCGACATAGGCACAGATTATGTAAAATTAACAATTCTTTGCGACTGTATAGTTTTCTAGTTGGAAAAGACATTTAGTTCCCGATTTAAATGAACCTTAGTTCCCAGGACATCTACAAGTTGGATTAAAATGCTGATAAAGACAAGAGAAGATGAGACATAAACACATGACAGTATGAGTAAAAACAAACAACAAAAAAACACATTTATTCCGTGGCACCTAAAAAAATTATTTGGCGCCAAAGTTTGTTTGAAGGAGCTTATGGCTCCTTATTTGATTTTTTTGTTTGGAGCCTTGGTATGGCACTGGGAACACAGCATATCTTTTTATTCAGTCACAGCAACAGCTGGATGTCTTTGTCCATATTAGGGACCCCCCCCCCATGCATTCTTTTTTTTAATTTACGTACCTCCTGATAAAAAATTACTGAAAAAAAAGAAATTACTGTCAAAGAATTTTATCATAATATCATATGATGTACAGTTATAGGCTAAATGAGTGTTTACTGTTAAAGGTTTTTTTTTTTGTAGTATAGTATTTTGTTGTGTTATAGGATTTGTGTTGTTATTATCTTGTCATTAACTTTCAATCTACTTATTATATTGTTATTTTATTGTTAATTTGTTTTAAAAAAAATATTAATGTGTTTTAAATAGCAAATTGCAATTTTAACCAGAAAAATCACTATTAGAATTAAGACTGTGTATTAATACTGACTAAAAGAGAAGAAATGGCATAAATCATTTTCATTATCCTTTTTAATTAGTCTACAAAACAGTAAAGTACTTAATTGATCAAACTGATGAACAGCGATCAGTCCCCTTTCAAGGGAACTTCGAACTGCGTCCTCTAGGGGTCGCTATGGGGAACACCTCGTCGTGACCCGTGTCTGAAGCATACATTGAAAAAAAACCAACGAGTTGGCCGGCGACAGCCTCTGACGTCACTACCGGCGCTACTATAAACAGGCACCGGGAGCACACGTCATTCTCTTCTTCGTCTTCAAAACTGACTGTTTTGTTTGAAGCGTGCATCTGAAAGAACCGGTAAGAGTGCTCTTTCTCTGTCTATCATGGCGACTACTAGCAAGCGTTTAGACAATGTGTGAATCCCTGTCGGCGTTATTTGACACCCGATGACACACACGATCTTTGCGTTATTTGTTTGGGTAAAGAGCACGCATGCGATGTCTTTGAGGAGGCAATCTACGTGCATTGTGAGTGTTTTTTCAAGGAAAAAGCTCCGCTCTCGTTCGTCTCTCTTTCCGAGAAAAAAAGGCAGCCATCTGCTTCCCGCAGTTCAGGACCCAAATCCTATATGGTGAGGGCTTCGAGCGGTTGCTTCGTGCCCTTTCTTGAGTTGGTAAAAGCCCTGTTCATCTTGGGCGCCACTCCACCTATGTATCCTTGGATACCTATCTAAACAGGGTGTTGCTACTGGAGATCTGTTGAGACAGCTCCTTCAGCAAGCTTTTGCGAGAGCAAGCGGTAGCCCCTGTGTGACAGGCAAGACTTAGTATAAAATGCTAGGTTCTTTGCAGTATCCCTTTAAAGGAATCTTTCCTGATTCCAAGCCTTCAGCTCTACCCCGGGCCGAGGCCCTAACAATTAAGTTGGGTATGTAGCTTAGGCCTTTGGCCATAAGGGGTACTGTCACAGACAGCTGTTTAAACATCCCAGGGGCAACTCCCATGGAAGTGGTAGAGTTGATACTTAGTGTTCGCCATGATTCTGGCCTGCAATCCCCTCAGCATGGCGGCGTGGGTATACTGTTCCCCATAGCGACCCCTAGAGGACGCAGTTCGAAGTTCCCTTGAAAGGGAACGTCTCAGGTTACGAATGTAACCATGGTTCCCTGAGTAGGGAATGAGACACTGCGTCCTCTAGCTCCCTGCCATGCTTCGGACGCCAGCTTCAGACGAAGAAGTGAATGACGTGTTCTCCCGGTGCCTGTTTATAGTCGCGCCGGTAGTGACGTCAGAGGCTGTCGCCGGCCAACTCGTTGGTGTTTTTTCAATGTATGCTTCAGACACGGGTCACGACGAGGTGTTCCCCATAGTGACCCCCAGAGGAGGCAGTGTCTTGTTCCCTACTCAGGGAACCATGGTTACATTCATAACCTGAGACGTTTTTCATAGAGAATGTATGCGAGGCAACATGGACATACCTTTTTTACGTCTGCAGTACAGAAAGACTGAAAGACATATTATTATCAAAATGATCACTGCCACTGCCACCGAAGCAACTACTGGCCACAGGAGAGATGAACCAGTCTGGTCATTCTTTGAGTCGTTCTCTGGAAAATTAGATGTTTATCATTAAGAATTACAGTTGACAGCTCATGTTTTCTGAGTTCACTAGACTAGATTTGGTAAACCAAAATTAGATACTTTTGTGTGTGTGTGTGTGTGTGTGTGTGTGTGTGTTTGGTCAGCTACTTTTATTATCGTCACAGAGCTGTGTGATGTTTATTCTCTCTTTTTTCCAGCTGACAGGGTTGCTGTGGTTACAGATGATGAATCCCTCATAGCAGTCCAGGATGAGAGTGTTGATCTGTGATGTCACTTTCTCTGGAGAGCAGCTGTTGTTCTGATAGCTAGAGTCAATCATGAGCTCATGAGCTCTGCATGTGAAGTTCACAGTACAGAAGTTACCGCTGAGCCATTTTGAGTTCACAGTCAGCACAGGAGCCTCCACAGCATCTGAAACACACATTTGAAAAAAAATGGGGAAAAAAAAAGAAACTCGGGTATCTCAAAGTTACATTAGTTGATCAACTGTAAAACAAGCAACATTGAGTTTAAAATGGGTTACTAATACATCCTGAAACAGTTGTAAGATGACATTTTAAAGGGATAGTTCACCCAAAAATGAAAATTATGTCATTAATGACTCACCCTCATGGCGTTCCAAACCTGTAAGACCTCCGTTCATCTTCGGAACACAGTTTAAGATATTTTAGATTTAGTCCGAGAGCTTTCTGTCCCTCCATTGAAAATGTATGTACGGTATACTGTCCAGGTCCAGAAAGGTAATAAAAACATCATCAAAGTAGTCCATGTGACATCAGAGGGTCGGTTAGAATTTTTTGAAGCATCGAAAATACATTTTGGTCCAAAAATATCAAAAACTACGACTTTATTCAGCATTGACTTCTCTCCCGGGTCTGTTATAAGCGCGTTCACAGCACTGCAGTTTAGTGATATCCGGTTCGCGAACGAATCACTCGATGTAACCGGATCTTCTTGAACCAGTTCCCCAAATCGAACTGAATCATTTGAAATGGTTCGCGTCAACAATAAGCATTAATCCACAAATGACTTAAGCTGTTAACTTTTTTAACATGGCTGACACTCCCTCGGAGTTCAAATAAACCAATATCCCGGAGTAATTCATTTACTCAAACAGTACACTGACTGAACTGCTGTGAAGAGAGAACTGAAGATGAACACCGAGCCGAGCCAGATAACGAACGAAACATTGACTCGTTCTCGAGTCAAGAACCGTTTCTGTCGGACGCGTCCGGTTCGAGAAGTGAGGAGCTGATGATACTGCGCATGCGTGATTCAGACTGACACACAGCGCGTCTGAACCGAGCTGGTTCTTTTGGTGATTGATTCTGAACTGATTCTGTGCTAATGTTATGAGCGCGGGTAAACCGAAGGCTTGAATCAAGGGCAATCATCGCCAATGAAGTCATTACGTCGAGTGCAAAAGAACTGGTGAACCGTTTTCGGCAACCGGTTTATTGAATCGAACTGTCCGAAAGAACTGGTTCGTGGAAAAGAGCAGAACTTCCCATCACTACTGGTGATCCGAAAACCGATGCAACCGGTTCTTGACTCGAGAACGAGTCAATGTTTCATTCGTTATCTGGCTCGGCTCGGTGTT
The DNA here is from genome assembly GCF_018340385.1 of Cyprinus carpio. Classification (NCBI taxonomy): domain Eukaryota; kingdom Metazoa; phylum Chordata; class Actinopteri; order Cypriniformes; family Cyprinidae; genus Cyprinus; species Cyprinus carpio. The sequence continues at coordinate 23,763,402 of NC_056573.1, read as the reverse complement.
CATCTTCAGTTCTCTCTTCACAGCAGTTCAGTCAGTGTACTGTTTGAGTAAATGAATTACTCCGGGATATTGGTTTATTTGAACTCAGAGGGAGTGTCATCGGTGTTTATATGTTTGTCTGTCTGTCTTTCTTTCTTTCTTTTGCTTATAGTTGACGCGAATCGTTTCAAACGATTCAGTTCGATTTGGGGAACTGGTTCAAGAAGATCCGGTTACATCGAGTGATTCGTTCGCGAACCGGATATCACTAAAACTGCAGTGTTGTGAACGCGCTTATAACAGACCCGGGAGAGAAGACAAGGCTGAATAAAGTCGTAGTTTTTGATATTTTTGGACCAAAATGTATTTTCGATGCTTCAAAAAATTCTAACGGACCCTCTGATGTCACATGGACTACTTTGATGATGTTTTTATTACCTTTCTGGACGTGGACAGTATACCGTACATACATTCTTAATGGAGGAACAGAAAGCTCTCGGACTAAATCTAAAATATCTTAAACTGTGTTCCGAAGATGAACGGAGGTCTCACAGGTTTGGAACGGCATGAGGGTGAGTCATTAATGACATAATTTTCATTTTTGGGTGAACTATCCCTTTAATAGCTGTTTACAGAATGTGCATCATAACTGCATATGCATGTCTGACAGTCCACTCAAACTTTATAGCAGATAGTACTGGGCGGTTTGACCACAAATCTGTATCAAGTTTTTTTATAATTTTTTTTTTTTTTTCTGGTGGTTTAACGGTTATTCGCGTTTTGTTCCCTTACTGTGCCTTTATATGATTGAGAATGCATGAAACAGTTGCAGAACCACTGTGTTTAATCACAACCCAAACAAACATGCTTCATGTTTTATGATAAGTTTTTTTAGGTTTTTTTGTTCATTTTAATATTTTGAGCAGTTTTTGAATGTTATTTAATTTTTTTTGTGTTATTATGCTACATAAAACATATCTGTACGAAACAGAAATGGGCTGAATGAGAATGCAAATTCACTCTCTGACAGCAGGAGGGGCTTATGGAACAGCGGCAATATAGTGTTTCAGAAAGAGCTTTACTGCCAATATGTTTACACACACAAGGAATTTGTCTTCTTAGCGACAGGAGCTTCCAGTGCAGAAGTACAGACATAGTGCAAACATACATAGGAATTGCCCAGTAGAGATGAAATATAACACTATTATAAGAAAAACAGAAAATTAAATAATGAAGTGTATTACTGATTAATGTTTTATTGTTTGGTTAAAGGTTTGCTTGGTTTTTGAATGCTTGATTAGTTTTTATTTTATGGATTAATGTTGAAAAGGAAATACAATTTAAAGCTTTCTAAAGGGAGTGAGTTACCCTCATAGATGCATTCATATAAACCCCCAATTCAGTATTAAGGATTTTCTTCCAATATTTCACGCATCGTGAACAGTGATCTTGCTTTGCCTGCTACAGTATTTTCTCCTCTTTGTGTTCGTCTTCAGCATTCAGCTTCTGTTAACGGCTGTTAACAGTTGATTTGCCCAGTTAAAGAATTAGTTGTGTTATTAATAATTCTCTAACCATTTGTGAGTTGTGTTTGTGTTTAGGGATTTTTTCAGTTGGTTTATTTTTCCAGTCAAAGAATTAAATTCGCCTTCAGCATTCACCTTCTGGTGTAAAATTTAAATCTGCACTAGTGGCAGATAAACTGAATAAAATCAAATTCATATTTAACATTTTTTTTTTTTTATAAAAAAAACATTTAATTTAACTACCTGACCTGTACTAAAACATTGCACAAAATAAAGACCAAGCATAAATGAGCCATATGTCCGGAACATATCAAGCAAAATCAGACTCACCTATAACAGATACTCTGTATTTAACAATATTGTTCTCTGATTCTCCAATTGTTTTTGCTGTGTAGAGTCCACTGTCTGTCTTCTGCATGTTCTTCAGTGTCAGAGAGAAGGTTTTATCATTGAAATCCACTCTGTCCTTGTAGGAAGAGTGAAGATTTACTCTTTTAGTTTCACTTGTATATCTAACTATACTCTTTGATTTTTCATTACTCCAGGATAAAAGATCAAACGCTGATAGTTCTTGTGTCTGTATATCCAGCTGAACAGAATCTCCCGTCTGAACAAACACAGAGATCTCAGCACTGAACCCTGAAGAGAGAGAAAGATGCTTATTCACTAGACCCGTTGTACACTTCTTTTCTGAAATGGGAATGATCAAATATATTAATGTTTGAGATTTTGATATTAATATTAATGCAGATATTGTATTTATGAAAAATAAATAAAATACCCCTGCATTACACTTAAATAATTAAATAAATAAAAAATCTGCTGATTTGTGAAAAAAGGCCTATAATATTTTGTTTAAAAAATTAGAAAGTTTTTAATTGATATTTTTTTTAAACTATACTCTCGAAGTATGAAGAATTTTTAAAATGATATATACAGTATGTATCAGCTTTAATGCACTTATCAAAATAACATGTCAAAAGTTTAGGTTTTAATGATAAAGTATTCAAAATGTATCGTTTAACACGCAGTCTGCAAAAGGAGTGAAAATACAAATTTTCAATTTCAAAGAACTTTAATTAAACACAAGTTTCTTAATATGTACAAAATCTGTTATTTTCACTGTTTGGATGTAGTAAAAAAAAAAAAAACTCAGATGCAGCAAAAAAAATAAATGGGTCTTGTTTACATTTTATAATGCAAACTAAACTACAAACAAAATGTTAAAGTAATGTCTGTTTTATGTTTATCAGTAAGATTTAGTAAGACTGGGATACTTTTGATCCCAAAAATGACGATTATACTGATCCCAGCAGAAGGGTGGATTTCACAAACAAAAATGTAATGAAACTTTAGGTCTGGTCCGAAAATACAACATTTGTAACATTCAATATCCACACATAATATATGGACATCGTTAAAATAGTCCATGTGATATCAGTGGTTCAACCATAATTGTATGAACCTACGAGAATACTTTTTGTGTGTTTGTAAAATAATATATTTTTTCATCATTGTTGGCGTCCACCGCCATTCACGAGAGAAACACGATACAAGCGTGTGCATTCCTCTGCTTGTAAACAAGGTGCAGGTGCGTGTTCTATGTCCGCAGCACCACACGCATGCATCATGCTACTCTCATGAATGGCGGTGGATGCTGATGTATATCTGGATCACTGTGATCTAATCCAATTTTGATTTGAAAAAACTGCAGAAAAGTAAGATGGATGACCTGGTCCTGGATAGCAAAACATGGCATTTCCAAATCCAGATCATTCTGATCCAGATTAAACTTTTTGAACAACCTGCCCCTAAGGTCTGTTTTAGATCAGATCAGATATCATTTTATTGGAAACTTCAATCCACTGTGGTAAGGAGTTGTGTAAATAACTGTTGTAATAAAATGGTTCTACTGATCACAAAGAATTATTGGGTCATTCCGTGTCAACTCAACCAGAGGTTCCTGGCTCAAATTTTTTATTTTGCTGTTTTTTTTTTCTTTAGAAAGGCAGACATATAAATATTTAATGTCACAGATGTATATTTACTGTGTAATCCACTATTTTGTAAAGGGGGGTCAAAATGTCAATTTTCACCTGAGATTTGGAGCCAGTTTACAGGTGTAAAAATGACTTTAGAAAGCTGGCAGCATAATTATTTTATTTTTACAGAGATTGATAGGTCTGTTAGTAAAATCTGTTCACTTAAACCATTTTGTTTCAATATATGCTAATGGTGACAGTTCAAAAACATCAAAAAGCACTTAGTGTGTTTGTGCCTCAAGTTTGCATGCCTGAAACTCAAAAGGCATTAAAGATATCTTAATACCCTTTTAGATTCTGGTTCTAATCAAGCGTTCCTTTTGGTATCTTCATTTTAATGGCCCTTGATGGTTTAATCCCAGAGATATGGAGATCTTCATGCTGCTCCATGAGTAAACAACAATTTTACACATTTTCAATACTCAGAAATAAAATTTGAGGCATTTGGCATTTTACTGATACATTTTTCTATTAAAGAGGAATATCTAAGGAACAAATAATGTTGAATCTAGAAATGAATCTCATGATTTTCTATCAACACAGTTGCGTAGAAGTAGAACATACCTGAGTATAGGAGTTCCATAAATATTCTTTTTTCAGAGTTTGCATGCCTATAGTATTCAAGAGATTGTAATATCCTTCTAGATTCTAATTCTTAATAAACTTTCCTTTTAAAATCTTAATTTTCAAGGCCCCATATAATTCATTTTTATAGATATGGGTATTTCAAAGATATGGAGACCTTAATGCGGCTCCATGAGTAAACTGGTAAATTGTTCACATTTTCAGTGGACAAAAACCAAAGTGGGTCACTTTGCATAGAGCTGATAGTTTTTTCTTTTAAATTTTAAATTTTTTAAATGCCATTTTTTTCTATTTTGATTGTCTTCCTATAGTAAAAAATATTAACAAAATCAAAAATTTGAGCCAGGGAAGTTTCTCAAAATTTGGTTGATTAGTCACAGAATGACCCTGTTGTCTTTAGTTGAGTTAATAGAGTGTAACTGATATGATGAGATACATCACAGTAACCAGCCATGCTGTAAATACATGCTTTAATGTGATAATGAAGTCTGTGATCAGAACTGCCAAAAAGATTGATTAAGACCATCACACACTTACACAAAACTCACCACACCTATGATTTATAATTCTTTTTTTTTTATTCTGCTTGCAACAGAGGTCAAAATAAAAACTTGAGATCAAATCCTGTCACATTAGAAACTAGACTAGAACAGACTGTATAGTTGTAAAGTAGTATACTATACAGAATATTCCAGTAAATGCTCAGTGATATCTGAACCATGCTTTTGGCGGTCACTGTCACAATAACCATTAATAATCATTCAGTTGTATAATAAACACATTTTTATTTACCTGTTTTGAAGGTCAGAGGAAAAAGAAGTAATAAGAGTAGGTAATTTAATGACATTCTCCTTAATTAAAAAGATTAAAAACTTAAAAAGAAACAGAACTCAAAATGCCAGCGGCCGCTGTGACTTCCTTATAGAAACGGAAGTTCAGTGTCACACTGATGGGGAAAAAAACAAGTTCCTGCTAAACCTCAGAGGTTCTGAGTTTTAATCAGAAATAATACAAAAGACCAATAAACATAAAAAGACAAAATAATGGAAAATCAAGTGTAGAAACACATTTCAACAAACATCTCTCCATCTCATTAATGTATGGGTGTTTGCATGTACCATGACTATTACTCAAAAGATCTGTAACAATTTTTACACAACTTATAAAGAAAGACAGTTTTGCAAACAACAATTTCACACTTCATCTTTGCACCACATCCTCTCTTCATCACGTCTACTCTGCTGGAATAAAGCACTTCTGAATTCGGCTAAATATACTTTCTGACGCTTTTTACACTCTGCACATTTTGACACTGACTTCAAGAACCACAAGTTACAAAAGGCAACAGAGGAAACTCTGCTATATTGCTTGGAAACAGTGAGATGTCACAAGAATCAGTTTTATCTTAGCTCCATCTGTTGCGGAAACATGAGCATTAAAATAAGAACAAAACTTTCCGGCGTTCAGTCAGTGTTGTGAGACTTCCTACTTCTACTCAGCAGTATGTGAGTTCACTACTTCACTAATGAAACGAAGGCTGATCAGAATGAATGAAGGATGAGAAATAGGAATATCCTCAAACTTATTTAGATGAAAACAAAACAGAAACTACTCTGGAAACTAAACACGTGGTATGTTATTGTCATATAAACCATGTAATGATCTGCATACTGAAACCACACAAAATAACACAATGTCACACCTGATGGCATCTACAAACAAAAGATGTTTGATCTTTTCTCAACTAACTTTTTTTTCTTTAATTAGTGGTTGTTTTCACTGTTGGCTGTTAGTTAACCATGACCACAAGTGTCACAACATTTTATTTTAGATTTTGAAGAGTATATTTACATTAATGCATTTGGTCCTGACCATATATTTAGGTGATGCAGAGGTCTATTGTTTCTGCATGAGTTTAGCCTGAGGGTGGCGCTCTAATGTTGCTTGGCGAGCTCTAACTACATACGTAGATGTTATCAAATCTGCGTTCGCTGACTGGCACTGAGCCAGAGACGCATTATAACCAATCACACACGATGCTGTTGAGCTTATGGATGCAATGACCAATCAGAGGTGTTCAGATGAGCCATCGCTAAAATGCCGGTGTTTTCTTCACTCGCTCGCTGACTGAATACCTCTTTATGGCGAATTCTTTCGTCAGAAACAACAAAGTGCAAATGTGTGTATCAGTGTACGAATTTGTAAAATAATAATTTCATAGTGTAAACAGATTCATTGATTTCAATGGGAGTTTTTGAGAGTGCTCGAACAAGACAGTCTGTGACAATGTTCTATGATAATGTAAATGTTCTTTGCTCTCTTTCTGTACAATGAAAGTGATATGATTAGTCAGGGGCAGATTTAGTGAATTGGGGCACCAGGCAAAATACAGGAATGGGGCCCTATACACTAAGCAGTTGTCTACACAATGCAAGGTTGTTTAAATTCTAAACTTTAAAATACATTTATTTTATTTATTTTAATTACAAATTTAAACTGAACTGAAGGAAATTATACATGTACATGCTTGAGGATTATTTCAACCAAACATGAAGTGTACCTGTGTGGAAAGTAAGTGCGCATGCGTTCACTACTTGGGTCCTTCACAGAAATGAGTGAGCACCATTTAAAACAATAAACATACACACTGTTGTTTAGTATTAAAATACAGCTTCAGATGCATGCTATTTTCATTTGTAGGGCCCTATGAAATCCGTTTTAATTGTTCCAAAGTTAAGTTACAAAATCCCTTTTTTGCAGTTTTAATTTTTCTGAATTCATTTTTTTTTTTCGTTTAAATTTTTCTGGATGGTTATATAAAATTTTAATCAAAAAGCATGTCTAATTAATTGAAATCATGAAACTTGTTAAAGTGTAACAAAAAAAAAAAAACATTATTAGGGCCCAAATTCTGTGCTTTCTATTATTTTTTTTCTGCATTGCATTTTAATGGTTTGATCAAAAACATATGACCATCCACGGTTACACGGTAAATAAATTTTTTATGAATGGATTCGGAATTTTGTCAGTGTTTTCTGCATGGCAGAAATCATAGGGCCCTATTTTTGCTACAAGAAGCATGTTCAACGCAGACGGTAATAAACACCACAGCAATCACTTGTGCTTCCTTGCTGAATGCGCATCTCATGTATAAAAAGAATTTTAGGGGGCCCTTGGCTTTTTTAGGCGGTCGCCTACCTTTGCCTAATGGTTAAGTCCCCCTGTGATGATTAGTAGCCTAACTTGCAATGTTTTTATTCACATTAACTTTCGATGTTAAATTCACATTAAATATAAACAGTCATATTAAAAATATGTTAAGGCATGACAACCATATCTGTTAATTAAAGGGGTCATATGATGCAGTTTAAATTTTTTGTTTCTCTTTGAGTTGTTGGTGCATAACAAAAGATCTGTGAAGTTGCAAAGACTAAAGTCTCAAATACAAAGACATATTCATAAGTCATGTTCCAAACATCTTAATATTCTTCACTGTCTTTAAAATTTAGAATTTCTTAGTTCTTTATACCAAATTTAAACTAAAGTTTAAAAACAGAGGAAACTAATTCTTACTTCATGAGAATACATTCTTAATTTGTGGCCATGATAAATATATTTTTGGGAATACTTTTTGTCATCTGGGAGATGTGAGGAACATCATTTCTTTCTGATTGAAATACGTGCAGGCCACAATGCAGCTTCACCATCTCCATATCCAGTGTGGTGAGCCAGGCTTTGTTTAGAATGTTATCTCAGGTAAAGACATCTCCAAGACTAAGTCAAGGATCAACAAAAATGTAATTTAAAAACATAAATAGAGACAGATATGGCCAGAAATAAGAGGCAGTGTCGCCATCTAGTGGTTATCAGTCAAAATGCACTGAAAATACTTGTGATTTGGCAACTGTAGGTAAAAAGTGAAAGTGAAAATGACGTGACATACAGCCAAGTATGGTGACCCATACTCGGTGCCTTGCTCAAGGGCACCTCAGTCGTGGTATTGCCGGCCCGAGGCTCAAACCCACAACCTTAGGGTTAGGAGTTAAACTTTCTAACTTCTAGGCCACGACTTCCCTGCAGGTATAGGAAATACTTGCGAATAATGGGAGCAGCCAAACGAGGAGATGAAGAAAGGGGTATAAGTAATGCATGTACTATATTTGCATACTGCATGAGCTTGTCTGGCTTCATACCTGTTTGAATTCATATGCATGCTTGTTAAATATAACATGGGAAGTAAAGTCAATATTATACCCATCTACTGATTTTCAGGTGGGGCTGAATTGTTACACTGTTTTTCATTTTAGTTAATTTTTCAGTTATTTTTTGGAAATGCAGAAGAAAATTTAAGAGAGTTTGTATGTGGATTAGTGTTCTGCTAATTTTGTTAATCATCTGGTATCTCCAAATAGTACCTTGAAATGGTTCAATTAAAATGTGTAAATTAAAATGTGTAAATTACGTTCATTTATGCTGTTTAGATTTAAGTACTGAAAATAGTCCATGATGGACTCTTTGTGTGGTCACTTTTTTTGTTAGTGTAGTGCTGTTAGATCATCCCTCCATACCAGAAATATCAGATCCAGCCCAGATGCCAGATCCTGTCAGAAAATAGCTGTTTTGTCTGGTAAAACAACAATTCGTCAACAAAGTTGTCTAATATCCAAAACCTGTTAACAGCAAGTCTTGTCTTGTACCTAAAACTGTATTAACAGTCTTCTATTAGCCAAGACGTTGACTGCGAAAAGCCAGTGCATAGCAGAAGCAGAAGACAAATCGATGATGATGAAAAAAAGGAGCAGAGTTTATTGAATAATCTTAGTTGCATATCAATGTTCAGACTTCATCTGACCAGCACAAATCCAACAAGTGTTATTATTCCACAAGCAACAGCAATGGAAAATTACTTCTTCACATCATCATGTGAGTTAAAAACTTTGAAATGGAGACATTCTCTTACATTCTCATATCTCTTACTCATGAATGGCCCTCGAAACCACACAATCATAAGACTAAGCTACAATGGAAAAAAATAATATAAGAAAAGTAATATAATATAAATGACTATATTATATTAATATACAGAATATAAATATCATATAAATTATTGATAATATTAATATGATATAAATGACAGTAATTTGAAGCTTACCTGAACTGAACTTGATTCTACAGTTTTTAGTTTCAACAACTAATTCATCAAATACTAAGTGTGTATTACAAACAGCTCATTTAAGTTGAGCTAACTAATGTTACATTTACTGCAACTTGCAATTTCTTAGTTGTATTTAGCTGAACAGCAATCTAATTTACAGGAACTTGTTAAAACCATACAGTACAAACAGATTGCCTTAAAAAGACCATTAAGTGTTAATCCAATAAATTAAGTGCTTCAATTGTCCAGCTAGCAACAGCACGTATACACGTGTTATCATAACCAACAGAGAGTCTACTACTATATCAACAACTGCAGTTACTGCTTTTCAAACAAAGCTCTATAGTGTATATAATCTTAACATCTTTGGACCTATGCTCGACCTAACCACAGACTCTACTCTTCAGCACAATGATAACCTGCTCAAAAATGCATAGAAACCCTTTTTAAACAAAACATAACAGAACATTAAACACTAACAGATCTACCCCTATGTTAATCTTGTGCAAAAAAACAATAATAAATAATAATAAAAAAAAACAATATAGATGATACAACCAGAGTACATTCTGAGCTTGAGGGGCAGGATGTTCAGGCACGCTCTAGAGGCGGTTTAGCGAATCACAACACACTGAGCCAGCTGACCAATCTCAGCCCATTGCTATTTCTGAGGGAGGGGCTTCATAAAAACAGGAAATAATCGAGGCTTTTGTCAGGGAAGGGACAGGTCGTTGTGGAATAAAGGTAAATTATGTGAAAAATAATGTGTTTTTTTTTAAAACGAAGCATGAACACGTTAGACTGCACCCCATAAACACAACCAAGCTTAGAAAAAAAAAGTCAACTGCCCCTTTAATAAGACAGCGGTGGCCAATTTCGGTCCTAGAGAGCCAGTCCTGCAGAGGTTTGCTCCAATCCTAATCAAACACACTTGAACAAGCTTATCAAGGTCTGAAGTTGATCACCCCATCTCATTGCTAGTTTTACTTGATCTTAGTGCTGCGTTCTTACACATTATAGATCACAACATACTCATAGATAGATTACAAAACTATACAGGTATCCAAGGGCAGGCTTTAAGATGGTTTAGATCCTACCTGTCCGATCGCTACCACTTTGTTTATTTAAATGGGGAGTCATCTCATATATCAACAGGTAAAATATGGAGTGCCACAAGGATCTGTCCTAGGTCCTCTGCTATTTTCAATATACATGTTGCCCCTTGGTAATATCATTAGAAAATACAAGATTAGTTTCCACTGTTATGCTGATGATACTCAACTATATATCTCAACAAGACCAAGGTGAAACTTCAAAATTATCTAAGCTAACAGAGTGTGTTAAAAATGTAAAAGATTGGATGACCAATAATTTTCTCCTATTAAATTCAGTTAAGACAGAGATATTACTTATTGGACCAGAAAACATTACACAGAATCTCGTAGATTACAATTTGCAATTAGACGGATGTACTGTTACTTCCTATACTGTCAAAAATCTGGGTGTTATATTAGACAGTAACTTGTCTTTTGAAAATCATATTTCCCATGTTACAAAAACAGCATTCTTCCATCTTAGAAACATTGCCAAGCTACGAAACATGTTACCTGTTCCTGATGCAGAAAAGCTAGTTCATGCATTCATGACCTCTAGACTGGACTATTGTAATGCACTGCTAGGTGGTTGTCCTGCATCCTCAATAAACAAGCTACAGTCCAAAATGCAGCGGCTAGAGTCCTTACCAGGTCAAGAAAATATGATCATATTACCCCAATACTACAGTCTCTGCACTGGCTACCTATTAAGTTCCGTATCAGTTACAAAATATTATTACTTACTTATAAGGCCCTTAATGGCTTAGCTCCTGCGTACCTAACTAGTCTTCTACCACGCTACAACCCATCACGCTCCCTAAGGTCACAAAACGCTGGAATTTTGATAGTACCTAGGATAGCAAAGTCCACTAAAGGAGGTAGAGCTTTTTTGCATTTGGCTCCCAAACTCTGGAATAGCCTTCCTGATAATGTTCGGGGTTCAGACACACTTCTTCTGTTTAAATCTAGATTAAAAACACACCTCTTTGGCCAGCCATTCAAATAATGCATCTCATAATTTTGGACTGCAGTTATATCTGATCAAAATGTGCATTATTATTCTTTAGCTTGGGTTAATCTAATTAATTTTACTTGGCTGGAACAGCAGCTACGCTAATTATGTCTCTATTTGTTTCTCTGCTTTGCCACGGGATTTACATCCCGTGGTAACTAGGATTTACACAAGCTCCAGTCTGGATCCAGAACACCTGAGAAGAGATGATGCCAACCCCTCAGAGTTCCTCAGATGATGCTAACCCAGAGACAACATACAGAACTACCACATTTTGCTATAAGTTTGATTGCATAATTGCTGTTAATAGTGTTAATCGTCTGTTTGTTTACGTCTTTTATTGATTTTTCTGAACATTTCTGCCATATGCACATGAACTGACAGTCATCACTGATAAGCTACTACTAAATATTGTAGAAACTTAATTTTCTGTAAAGTTGCTTTGTAATGATTTGTATCGTAAAAAGCGCTATACAAATAAACTTGAATTGAATTGAATTGAATCACCCCATAATAAAACATTCACTAAACTACAATATTTACAACAAGCATTTTATAAATGCCTTTTCCATTATCTTAGCTTGTTAACTTTTTAGGTTATTCTCACACTGTCTGGAATATCATATTTATGACAGTCACTGTTGATTTTCTGCATTTCTTGAGCCTGAAATAATAAATAAATAAATAAATAAATAATATTAATAAAAAGTGTTTGCATACACTCTTTAAAAACAAAAGCCTTTGTACATGCTGATTTTTTTTTAACATTTTTTATTTTTTTTTACTGTGAACCTGTATGAACTTGCATTAGCAAAATAAACTAACTGATCATCCTTTTAAGGGGCCAGAAAATAAATTTTAATTGATTCAGATTATTTTTTTTAGTTGCAGAAGGATTCATTCAAGACTGGCATATCAGTTTTTTTTTTTTTTTTTTCAGGTTTAACTGAAATTTTCTTAAATGCTTTCTGCTATGTAAAGTCAAATATTGCCTTTAGATAAGTTATAATATGCCACTTGTTTGGATAATACATGTTTACATTTGATATACAATTTTGGCATCAAAGATAAGGAGATAGACAGTATGCCTCTGAAAAGGCTGGAACCACTGATTTTTGTAGATGGAAGCATTATGTGACTGCAACCAAAACATCAAGACAAACAAATATATTTGGCATAGGGGTGTGCGATATCACAGTTTTTGATCGTGAACGATTAAAATGTCTCCATGATCTGCTTTTGAAGAAATATCGTAGTATCGCATACAGCGCACATTCTGTCCGTTGTATTTCTGGTGCGTCCGTCTCTATATTCTGTACAACGCCACATACATGCACATCAAATGTTAACTCAGCGGTAGAGTTACACTCACGGGAAACTGCACTTATTTGAGGTCACAAAAGTACATTATTTGCATGTGCTTTAAAGCCTTGACAGTAAAACATTTCATTTGCGTGCTGTTCTGACATGGGCCTTTTCTGAGGGTGTACACCTGAAGCGTGCGCACATAAAAAGCCTGTGAAACAGCATCTGATCACTGGACTAAGTTATGTTTCGCATCTAATTGTGCAAATACCATCAAAAACACACAAGGTTTACATAAACGCAGTTGGTTATGTCTAAAGTGAAAGTAATGCATGCCTGTATATTAGATGCGTGCAGGTCTTAAAGTGACAGCAGACTAATAGTACTAAACATGCTGCCTCTGTCATTAAAGCGATAGTTTATCCAAAAATGAAAATTATGTTGTTGTTTGTTATTTGTGGTGTTGTTCTAATAATGTATTCATTTCTTTCTTGTGCTGAACACAAAAGAAGATAATTTGAAGAATGTGGTTAACCAAACAGTTGCTGGTCTTGACTTGGAACTATGGAAGTCACTGGGGACCAGCAGCTGTTTGTTTACCCACATTATTCAAAAAAAAATTTATGTTCACAGAAGAAAGAAACTCATTCAGGTTTAAAACAATTTGAGAGTGAGTAAATGATGACAGAATTTTCATTTTTGGGTGAACTATTCCTTTGTGAAAGTGAAAAATTGCTCACTGCTCTTGACTGAAGAACTTTTATACAGTTGTTTTTATAAGAATCAATGTATAATTTATAGAGTGAAGTGTAAATAGTTTTTTATTTTTATATTTCTTCATTCAGTTTCTTGAATGTTACTGCTAAATACACCTACTTTACCGGAAAAGTAACTGTTTTATTTTATTTGTATATATTATTTGTATATTATGTTTTATTTGTATATTATGTGTATTTGTAATGTGTATCTTTGTTCTTATTTTTAATAACAAAGATAAAATAATGACAAATATTTTTTATCTTTGCCCACTTTGGCCTAAATATCTGACTTTCTTTTTTACTTTATATTTTGTTATATTGTAAGGCTTTGTTTTTAAAATATGGAAATAAGTTTGGCTGTACTGCTCAGATAACTTGCAAAAATAGTAAAACCAACATGACAAAGAATAGTGATAAAATCGTGAAGCGTGATATATTTTTGACATTTTGCCAGTGGTGTAGTGGTGCCCAGAGAAGTGGGTATACAGTACTCTTAATTTATGCCCCCCAATATTTTTTTTTTTAAACGGCCCAGCAAAGAATGAATGCCCTGTGTTATAAACAGTAAGATGTAAGACTAGTCTTGCATATTTAGTTCACCCCAAAATAGGCCAATAATATTTTCACTGTCACTTAACTTCTGCTGCTTGATTTCACAGAGTAAGGATTATTAAAGTTAGCCATAGAAGAGGTGCAGATTTTGCAATAAATAATAAAAAAAAACGACTGCTGCAATTAACATTTTGTCAGAACCTCTAGTAAATTACATGCTATTTTATTTAGTTGTCTGTTCAGAATTGTGGGAGAATCATGATCTCTATTTGAAACAAAAAATTGTGATTCTTTATTTATCCAGAATTGTGCAGCTCTACTCCTGTGTGTGACTGACTGTTTCTTCCGTGGGACAGTAATGGAAATTTCGAGCCCTGAGACAGGGGTGTAGCCATCATTTCAGAAGTGAGGGGGACATAGCCTAAATGTCAACTATAATACCCTTTTTTGTCTAATTGACAGGATATATTATTATTATTATTATCTCTTATCTCTTACTTTTAATTGACTCAGAAATCAAATACATTGCTGGAAAATAACCAATAATTTGTATCCTATAATTGTTTTCCTGTAATGACAGTTTTATGATTTGTTTATACTGTAAATTACAAATTATTTTCCCAATTTTATCACAGAATAAAGCAGAAGATACATTATATTTTAAAGGTTCAAATAATTTTTGAATTATTGTTTGGTATTGGATTTGTTCTGATTTTGTTTTTTTTTTATCCTAGGTATGTGCAAAACATTTTGACATTTAAGCCTGAACAAGAAGGTTGAGTTCAGGTGAATATGCTATCTAAAAATTAAACTATAAACTGGAAACACTAAAATTTAGTTTAAAATAAACAGCAGGTTTTTTTTTTTTCTAGTTAGTCACTAATTTAGTAAATCTGATGATGCAATCAAATGATATTCATTATCAACAGAAACAACTATTGAAAGTGGGAGCCCCAAAAGGCAAATAATTGCATAAAACTATGTTCATCACTCTTTTTAATTAATTACTTTACAAAAGAATTAAAATACTTAATTGATCAAACTGATAAACAGAGATCAGTTTTTCATAGAGAATGTATGTGAGGCAACATGGACATACCTTTTTTATACTTGCAGTACAGAAAGACTGAAAGAGATATCAAAATGCACACTGCCACCAAACCAACTACTGGCCCCAGGAGAGATGAACCAGTCTGGATATTCTTTGAGTCGTTCTCTGGAAAATGAGATGTATATCATTAAGAACTACAGCTGACAGCTCAGTTTAGCAGTTAGACTAGATTTAATAACCAAAATGAGCTGTTTGATTTGAAAGATGTTGGTTTATATTCTGAATGATTGAGTGTCTCTGTGTTAGGCCAGATACCTTTATTAAAACAAAGCTGTGTGATGTTTATTCTGTCTTCTTTCCAGCTGACAGGGTTGCTGTGGTTACAGATGATGAGTTCCTCATAGCACCTTAAATGAATCTTATGAACACAGCAAATAAAATGACACTAATCTATAACAGGTGCTCTGTATGTAACAATGTTGTTCTCTGATTCTCCACTAGTTCTTGCTGTGTAGAGTCCACTGTCTGTCTTCTGAATGTTCTTCAGTGTCAGAGAGAAGGTTTTATTATTGAAATCCACTCTGTCCTTGTAGGAAGAGTGAAGTCTTACCACTTTAGTTTTATGAAAATATTTAACTATATTCTAATTTTTTTCATTTCTCCAGGATAAAATATCAAACTCTGGTAGTTGTTGTGTCTGTATATCCAGCTGAACAGAAGCTCCTGTCCGAACAAACACAGAGATCTCAGCACTGAACCCTGAGGAGAGAGAAAATAAGCCTTTATTTAAAGGACAAAGTATAGTAGCTATTTGCTTATATCTGTTTTTAATCACACAGTAATAACACAGTTGCCACAAGCTAAAGTTTTAGTTGAATTTTAATTTGTTTAATGGACAATTTTGAAGTGAAACCAAAAACAATCCCTGCAGTGGGAGTTGATGAAGAGGTCTCCATTAGATGGCAATCTAACAGCTTCTGTGAAATGGCAGTCACATCAGTGCAGTTGTGTGATGCTATTTTTAACAGTGGTTTGCTCTGCTGTCTAAAACATGGCTGCTTACAGAAGTCTATATCTGACTTCCTGATTTCAGTTCCTGACTTGAACTAGTGCAATGTTTTTTTTTTTATTTTTTTATTTTTTTTTTAAGTTGTTAAACGTCTTTTAGTTTGTACAATAAGTCATGATTTATGGTTGGTTATATTACACTTATTTGTTCCCTTTTTTTTAATAAATCAATACAAGGAAACAAATTAATTAGTGGGTACATATTCTTAATTTGTGGGCACGATTTAACTGAAATAAGAGATTAAGTTTGAAAAAACAAGGGAACAAATTCTTAATTTGTGAATAAGTATATTTTTTCTGCATGATATGCAGGTAGGCCTATCCATAAGCTTCATCAGTGTTTCCTCTGGTAAAGATATCTCCAAAACTAAGCCAAGAATCAACAAAAGCACAATTTAAAAAAGATATGTATGTATGAATAAATGAATGAATGTTTTTATTGTGTTTTGTTTTGTACTGGTTGAGAAACATATGGCCAGAAATAAGATTTAACGTCGCCATCTAGTGGTTTTCAATCAAAATGCACTGAAAAGATTCTTGTGATTTGGCAAGTTTATATACAATCATATTGGTAAATGTAATGTTTGTACTGGATTTACATACTGCATTAGCTTGTCTGGCTTCACACCTGTTTGAATTGAAATGCATACTTGTTAAATATATCATGAGAGGTGAGGTCAATATTATACCCATCTGCTGATTCGCATGTGGGGCAGACCGTTAGTTGTCACACTATTTAGTGCTCACACTATTTTTCACTTCTGCTAATATTGCTGACTTTGGGGTTATTTTTTAGAAGCTATACATTCTGTATAACAAAATCAAATTAAGAATTTACACAATATTCTCCACTTGCTGTCACTCCTAAACTAAACTGTGATGTGGTCACTGTCATTTTACCTGTTTTGAAGGTAAGATTTAAAAAAAAAAGTGATACAAGTAGGTGATTTGCCTCCATTGTAAAAAATTATAAAGATTAAAAACCAAAAAAGAAAGAAAAATCAAATTGCCGTCCGTTGTCATATTCGTAGTAGATGCGGAAGTTCAGTGACACACTGACAAGGAAAAAACAAAACAAGTTCCTGCTGAGCCTCAGAGGTTCTGGGTTTTAATCAGAAATAGAACAAAAGAGCAATAAACATCAAAAAACAAAATGATGGAAACTCAAGTTAAGTGTAGAAACACATTTCAACAAACATCTCTCCATCTCATTATTATATGCCATATGTATGTGTGTTTGTATGTATTATGTAAATTACACAAAAAGGTGTTTAATAGATATTTACACAAAGATTTTTAAACTTTTACACAAAGACAGTTTTGCATGCAACAATTTACTATGCTTCAACTTTGCACCACATCCTGCCTTTCTCACAGCAACAGTGCTGGAATAAACCACTTCAATTCCTCAAAATACACTTTCTGACACTTTCTAGCACATTCTACAAAGTTGTTCTACAAAATGTACTAGAGCAGCTTGTGAGTGACACTGTTTCTTCATTTGTGAGTGTATTTACAGGTCAGAGTGGATACAGTATGTACTTTGATTAACAGTACAGAGTTCATTAACCTTCTTTGTGTCAGTCTTCCAGCTCACTGGGTTGCTGTAGTTACACATGATGGAGTCACCAATGCAGCTCAGTCTTAGAGTGTAGTGATCAGATGTCACTTCCTCTGGAGAACAGCTGCTACTATTATAGATGAAGCTGATGATAATGTTACTTCCATTACATGTATAGTTACAGGGGTCAGGACTGGATAAGTTTGAGTTTACAGTCAGGACAGGAGCTTCCACTGCATCTGAAACACATATTAAAATTAAAGGTCACATACACAGATTCAGGGATGCCAGAACTTGCCAATTTAAAACTTGTGTAAACCCGGACCAAACACTTATTTATTATTTTATTTGACATTTATTTAAATATGAATTTATTCATACTATTTTGTTTAGACTGAAATTATAAGTCATTTTGTAGTAACCTTTTAGTAGTAGTAGTACCCTATGCCTTAATGGTTAGAGAGTCGGACTTGTTACCCAAAGGTTGTGGGTTAGAGTCTCGGTACTGGCAGGGATTGTAGGTGGGGAAGCTGAAAGTACGGCGCTCTCTTCCACCTTCAATACCACGACTGAGGTGAGTCCCTTAAGCAAGGGACCGAGCCCCCAGTTAGGGATGTAATCATTCACTCAACTCACGATACGATTCAAATGACGATTTTGATTTCACGATTTGATTCGATTCACGATTTTTATTTTTTGTGTTTGTTTAAACAAAATGATATTTAAGACAAATTGTGAATTAAATGTGTCCTTTTATTATTGCTTGGACAAAATGCTGTACATTTCTTTGTGAAACGGAAATATAACTATAATAATATACTAATATAGCTCTTGCATATTATTGCTCTTTTGTTGATTTTCATTGCTTCTGTTGTCCTCATTTGTAAGTAGCTTTGGATAAAAGCATTTGTTGAATAAATCAAATTTAAATAGAATGTAAATGTAAATAACAAAACTAAATTGAAAATTTAAAACAAGCCCCAAATCAAATAAATAAGTAAAACAAATAAAATAAATCTCTTCATATAAAAAAATAAGGTTTTGTCTGTGCTTTTTCCATTTAAAATTAGAGGCAACTACTGCATTTTAATCATGATCCAAACAAAGATGCTGCATACTTGCAACATGAGCAGTTTTTAATTTAAATTATATTGTATAATTTAGAAATTTTGAAGCAAAAACAGAATGGTTTGACTTCAGTTTTGTGAAACTATACATAAAAATATCTGCATGAAACAGCAGACGAGCTGAATGTGATGCAGATTCTCTCTCTGTCAACAGGTGGCGTTTAAAGTGTTTTCTTGTTTTCCGCTGTAAACGAAGCAGCACTGAACTTATTAACTTTAATATGCATTAAACTAGTCCTAGGTTTTTGCTCAACCGCAATAAAACCGTTGCAGTACAATTCTTTGGACTCTCTAGATCAATAAGTATCACAAAATGTTGAATTTTACCCTTTGGGGAGCTATAACTGGTTCATTTAGAAAAGAGGTGTGGCCAAATATGCCCAAAAGCCTATAGATCCTAAACAAAAACTCAAAATTTCATGAAACTAAGTGAGAACGTGCGACAGTTGATTCTCAACAAGCATGCAAAGTTTCATGATGATTGGACCATAGGTGGCGCTGTAACAGTTAAAAAGGCTTCAAAAACATTATATTTCTGGTAAATTGCAAAAAAAAAAAATCATATCTTCACACATCCACTACATCTTCATATAATATGATAGATCTCCTCATTCTGAACCAACTTTGCTGTCAATCAAACTGTTCTTTAAATTTTTTATTTTTTTTAAATTAACTACTTTTGTATTTAAAAAAACTCCCTTTTAAATTTAAATTTGACTGAAATGCGTTGTTAAAGCTCTGCAAATGTCTTGACAGGTGACATGATCAGGGATTGCCAGCTCTTCCTCACCCCCTTCCCTGTCCACTTCATCTTCCTCATTTTCCAGGTCAGATTCCAGCATTCCATTACTGCACAGAAAGCTGGGGTCTGCGTTCTTATGAAGTTGTGGTGACAAAGAAAGGGTATGAGATCAGTTCAGTGCCAAAGAGGACCAAAAGAAAAAAAAAAAAAAAAAACCTTCTCTTTGGAGGCCACTAGGCTATATTGTGAACACCAAAAGGACGGAGGTCACTTTTGGCAGGTTCCCTTTCTGGTTCACTGTAGTGACCTGGGTTTGGTTCTTTTAAAATGACCTATATGTGAAAACATACGGTGGCCTAGAGCTCAACATGCTGCAACTTAAGAAACACATACAAACTGAAAAAGCACCAGCAAATTGACAAAACATCTTCATCAGTTTGACAGCAGGTGCTGCAAATATGCACAACATAACCAAATACAGAAAAGAGTGGCATGTACATAGCTCAGACCACAACGTAAATGCTTCAAGGGAACCCCTAATGAAAATTATTGTTGTAGGATGGTCAAATTTAGGAGTCAAGAGGTAGATGTTTCAGCACATTCAAGAACGAGAAGAATTGAAATTCAAAGATGATGGGATCTTTATTTTCCCAAATAAGGCCAAAAGCAGAGCAAAAATCCATAATAAGACATAATAAATGACTAAACTGGATAAACCGAAAACAAACTGACATGAGTCAAAAAAAAAAAAAAAATCTTCCAAAAATATAATATACAAAGTTGGCTTCTTTCTAGCCGGTACAAAGTCACTCAGGTGACAAAGACAAGTTACAGATGTCCGTTTACATACCCTCCTCATTTAATACTGAACAGACTGCTTAAATAGCATCAATTCCCGCCACTCAAATTGGCCTAAACCATTACAACATCATCATCAGGGGGTTATACAAATTAATAAAATCTGAAAAAATACTAAAGATAGCAAATTACCACAATCTGAGGGTTTAAACCACACATAGTGAGACTTACAAATTAAGCAAAGAACAAACAACAGCAATCAGTAAATTCATAACACAAATACTCACTAGGGGCGCGCTTCCGCAGTGAGACCCAAGAACAGCCAACCGCGAAGAAGAGATCATGGTAAGACGATGTAATCATGTTAACAAATGCATATCAAATAAATGAAACTTTACAAAATAGAAAAAGGTTTGATGAGTGGTTGTTTGGACAGATGAACCTTTACACTTCTACTGATTAGCACACGTAATTCATAGATAGTTTTTAACATTTTGTTCTCCATGCAGCTCACTCCATTTAATCGGTGCACACAATCAAACCAAGGCATAACTGCATGAGCATTACGTAATACATTGTGTATACATGCGTTTCAAATAACAACTGTCCCTACAAAGTAAAGATAAATGTCCGAGTACAATAAAGTTCATGAGTTTTAATTCATGTTTTAATTCATGACAATATTGATCCATTGTCCATTGGCAGAAATGTCGTGCCGTGACGGAGCATAATCTGTCCCGTCACAATTATCCATGGTTTTATTATAGCAAAAGTGTAGTAATGATGTTTTCGGCATTTACCAATTTACCATTACCATTTTTTTTCTTTTTTTTTTTTTTTTTTTTGGTGATTACCATTTTTGTAACTACACAAATACCTTAAACTATGGTTAGTGTAATTTGTGATTACCATGGTTTAACTTTAGTAACCATGTTTTTTTATATATATACAGTAAAACCATGGTTAATATTCGTAAGGGAATTTGTAAAAGTACAGTAAGTTAGCCAGCTTACGTAACGTTTCATAGTCACAGTAATTGTGTATTTTGACAGCTTATTTAGGCTAAAAAAAAAATAAAATTCATATGATCAAGATGAATAAAAATCGCACCTTTCAGAATAGACGCTGAAGCTTGTCCCAGGTTCATCACTTGTTGCGGTTCCCTTATACATTTCCAATGTGGTCTGGGTATTTGCAGCTGTTTCTGTTTTTAATTTTGTTGTGAGTCTTTGCAGCACGTTTCTGTATTTGGCCACATTGTGAGTCTTTGCAGCGCATGTGTTGTCAAACTGACAAAGATGTTTTCTTAATTTGCTGGTGTTTTTTCATTTGCAGCATGTTGAGCTCTCTCAGCCACCGTAAAAACACACTTAGTGTCTGAAAAAAGTTTTTGTTTCTGAAAAATGTATATTGTTTTCAAATAAAATTATAAGTGTCATATATACATTTACATCAAAGAATAATAAGCAGTACACATCACACTCACCTATAACAGATACTCTGTATGTACCAATATTCTTGTCTGATTCTCCACTTGTTCTTGCTGTGTAGAGTCCACTGTCTGTCTTCTGCATGTTCTTCAGTTTTAGAGAGAAGGTTTTATTATTGAAATCCACTCTGTCCTTGTAGGAAGAGTGAAGTTTTACTTCTTTAGTTTCATGCAAATATTTAACTATATTCTCTGATTTATCATTACTCCAGGATAAAAGATCAAACTCTGGTAGTTGTTGTGTCTGTATATCCAGCTGAACAGAATCTCCCGTCTGAACAAACACAGAGATCTCAGCACTGAACCCTGAGGAGAGAGAAACACACAGTTCACAACATTTTACACCTACATCTCACTTTAGTTCATGTTATGTAGACATGTTGAATAAGATCTACAGCAGACTAAATGTTATGGCTTTTTTACAAACATCATTATAGATAAAACACTAGAAAATCCAGGTGAATAAAAAGTACTCTTAAATGTATTAAAATGTACTTGAAATTCACACAGTATATTTATAATACAATTGTACTCCTAACATACTTACTTGAAGTGCATTAAAATGTATTAAATTGAATTTTAATATATTTTTGAAAAGTATTCTATAAGTATGTTGATAATAAATATAAGCTAGTTACGCTTTATGTTAAAACACAAGTATACTTTTTGTGTAATTTAAGTGTATTTACAGAAAACATACATATTTTAATCTTAAAGTATGTCATGTTTACTTATAACCTGTAATGTAGACCTACTGCAATATATAATGCACATGTGCTTCACCCTGCTTTTCAAAAGGAAGATGTCTTGAAAAACATTTTCAACATTTTAATAAATTCTATAAAATATATTAATTCACTCACACATAAATAAATTATAGCTAGGTCTATAAAATATGCAAATACATTCTTACAGTACCTATGGAAGACACGACTAGAAATCATGCTTATATCACGTTTATAGTGGGTTTTATGTTTATGTCTCGTCGCTGTTAAGGCATATGTTAAGGGGAGTTATATTTCCGTCACACGCCTGAGGTATTCGGCCAATCAATGCACTGGATAGCTGGCCAATCAGAGCACACCTCGCTTTTTAGAGCGATGAGCCTTGTGAAAATCGACGTGTTTCAGAAGGCGGGGCATAAAGGAGAAACAATAATGTACAGTATGTGGAAAATAATGTGTTTTTTAACCTTAAACTGCATAAACACATTTCATTACACCAAATAATGTTATTTTTAGCAGCATTATATGACCCTTTTAATTTCTTTGCGACCGAAGACAGAAAGACATGAACATCTTGGATGACATGGGGGTGATTAGGAATTCCTGTGTTTGCATACCAGCAAATCTGTCGCGTGTGCCGAATTCTGCACCCCTGCCAGATTATGCATCCCACCTAGTATTGGTAGGTTTAGAGTAGGTGTGGGGAGGGGATTAGGCGATCAGATAGTGACTTCAAGAAGGGGGGTGCATTATCTGGCAGGGGTACAGAATTCGGCAAAACACCGATTTTGCTACCTCCCATTAAAACAAACGGTAGCATAATTCGATAGCCAAAAGTGCTACCTGTCAGATTTCGCTTCCAGCATTATATTAATATGGTGTGAGGCTTTATTAACATATACACCTACCCCAACCCTAAACATACCCTTACAGTAGGATAAATGCAGTGTTGGTAGCATTATTGGTCAGAACACAGGCGCTGTATGACTTGTGGACAAAATCCAGCGAACTTCGCCTCGATCGGGAGCTGTATGTGTCCTCATCTGTTTTCAGTTACCTCGCGTCGCATGTCATCTAAAAACTATGACTGGTGAGTTTAAATACTACAAAAAGACCTTCCCTTAACAAAAAGTAGTATACTTCAAGTTTATTTTATTAAGTATACTTAAGTAAAGTTCAAGTATATTTTGAGTTTTTGTAAGTATAAGTCAAGTATACTTAATTGTCATTATAAGTATATATCTTAGAAGTACATAAAGCCCATTTCTGAGAAGTACATAAAGGTTTACTTTCCTATTTTTAGTTTAAAATAAGTATACTAATAGCACACTTGAATAAACTTCTTTTTCGTAAGGGATAACAAAATGTCAATTATTGTATAAACATTTGAATTTGATTTTACCTGTGTTAGAGATAAGGAGAAGAATGAAGGATCCAAGCATATCTACTTCCATTGTAGCAAAAATCAAGACGGCTGATGTTGAATTCTTGAAACAGGAAGTTGAATATCTGTGCAGTGACACTCAAGTAAATGTCCCAGCGCAAACAGCTCAGTTCAGTGTCTGTTCACATCAGTCAGAGAATCAGTTTCACTCTGACGAAGATTTCTCTCTGTTTCACTTTCGGTTACACTCGGAAAGCTTCTTCTGCAGCCAGCAGTAATATTATGAAATCATTTGTAATTAGACTTAAATTAGACAAAGTTAGACTAAAACAGATCACAATTACATGTGTGAAACTGACAGATGAAGCCGCTCACTGTACAGTAAGACAGTGCAGTATAATTCCTCACTTGATTACATACAGAAAACCCTTTCTAACCACTCTAGCTTTTGATTTCTGATCAGGAGATGCTCTGCATGAGATGTAGAACTATGGCAGATTGAAGGCTTTATACAAAACTCATTATAAAGCACTAGAAATTAACAAAACATAGACGTTCAATTAGTTCATTACCTGTGTTACTGATGAGGAGCAGAATGAAGGATGCAAGAAGACGATCTATTACTATTGTAACAAACATCAAGACGGCTGATGTTGTATTCTTGAAACAGAAATATCTGTGCCATGACTGTCCAACCACACACAGATCAGTTCAGTGTTCATCATGGTCAGATATTATTATGAACCTGTCACAGAAAACATCCCAGCACCCAACAATAAACTACACAGACTGGAAAAATACAACATGTACAAGCAAAGAACTGGTTCTAGTAATGCTAGTAAAATAAAGAGCACGGATGGGATTCATTTTTAAAGGTTCACACCAATGGCTCTATGTTCATCTGGTTAGCGAGCCCCTGCTGGTAGATGATGTAACTATGCTATATCTGACTGAAAAAACAAACAAACAAACAAACAAACAAAAAACGGTTGACTGCCATTCAAAGAAACTAGTGAACAAGGTAGTAAAGATGGCATGAATTCTTCAGGTATCACAGAGCTCACAAGAGAACACGTTTATTGTAAAGTATTATAAAATATAACTTGTACTCATCCAGGGGAGATTTATTTAATACTGCATTTAAAGTTTCTTATTCAAGAAAATCCTGGCCAAGAAAGGCAAATTCAAATAGCATAAAAACACAATGTGCATGACTACATTCCAAAAGCATTCTGCAGTAACTGACTGAAGAGCGCCTGTAAATTTCCAACACGAGTCATTAAGTCAGCTAGTTAGATTCAGACTTGAAGCTCCGTTTCTGAGTCCAGTTAATCATCAGAGTGTTTTTAACTCAGTTCAGTCTGAGCTTCAGCAGTCATGAGCAGATGAAGGTGTTTGGTGTCCTCCTACTGTACAGTAGGTGACGGTGGTCCATGTATCTCCTGTCATCTTCTGGGTCTGAAAAGAAATAAAACAAACCATCACAGACTGTCAAGTGAAACACAGTAAATATTCAGTATTGAGTTTGACATGACATTTATTATCTGACATCTGCAGGAATGGAGATGAACGGTCATTTGAATCTCACCTCAGCATCATCGTAGTCTGTATCATCAGCCGGTTTGACACCTGAGAGATCAGAATGTAAGTTTACTGCACAGATTACAGGTTGTGTGGAAACATGTTTGTTTGTGTTTGATTTCTGTTATATTTAAGACTCAAGAAGGTGAGATTTTTCTCATGTAACACAGACTGTATTTGTTGCCAACAACTAAGATTTAGTGCAATCAGAACACAAGCAAAGATTAAAAAAATAAATCTCTTTCGAAACGATTTAGGGGAATAGCAAGGAGTCTTTATGTTGTGCTTAGAAGGAAAATTAGATAAAACTAGACAAAACTTGATCAATTATTATGTATCTGGGTTTAATATCACATTGACTAATTAAATTTGAGGCTGTTACGTTATCGTGTGTTGTTTTTGAATATAAACCTTGTAGCTAATTTTACCCCACATTAATTTTCATATTCCAACATACTAAAGTACTAAAAAAGTACTAAAGAAACTGTTTTAGGTAGAAATACGAGATCAGTTTTTTAGTATTAATGAGATGGACATACCTTTTTTATTTTTGCAGAAACAGTAAAGAACCAAACCAGCAAATACTATCACTCCCACAACAACACACACAATAATGAGCCCAATCTTGTAAGATGAAACATAGAAGATTGTCGTCATTTGTCGTCTTTCATTCTCTGGAAGTAAAATATGAAGAACTGCAATAATCAGTCTATTCATGTTTAACTTTAGTCATATAACAATTATCGCTGTAAAATATCATTAGAGAAAATGCAGCTTGCAGTGTGTAAACCAAGAACAGAGATTTGAGTTGTGAGATAAAGACTAGTTATTGATGTTGAAACAGATATTTACCTTCACAGAGCTGTGTGATGTTTATTCTGTCTTCTTTCCAGCTGACAGGGTTGCTATGGTTACAGATGATGGATTCCTCACTGCAGTCCAGGATGAGGGTGTTGATCTGTGATGTCACTTCCTCTCGTGAGCAGCTGTCATATACAAAAGTGGAGCTGAGTGTGAAGACATGACCTCTACATGTAAAATTGAAAGTACAGGAATCACTAGACCCGCTTGAGTTCACAGTCAGGACAGGAGCCTCCACAGCATCTGAAACACACACATTTAAACCAAAATCAGAAACACATTCACAGTTTCACAGCACAGTGATTTAACATTTTTTTTTATTTATTTTGTTAAATTAAGACAACAGAGATGCTGTATACTGTACATTCAAATCTAAACACAACGCAAAGTATGAACATGATCCAAAAATATTACTTTAACCATATTATTTATCTGCATTCTCTATGTGAAAGGTTAAAATCGCCGGGAGAAGGACTCCAACTTTTGTTTTTGCTTTAATTGAAGTTACAAAAAATACCTGAAGAATTCAAGAAAAAAAAATGCCACAAGCTGGTTTAAATATTTATAATCTCACAAAGAAATGAGACTCACCTATAACAGATACTCTGTATGTAACAATATTCTTGTCTGATTCTCCACTTGTTCTTGCTGTGTAGAGTCCACTGTGTGTCTTCTGCATGTTCTTAAGTGTCAGAGAGAAGGTTTTATTATTGAAATCCACTCTGTCCTTGTAGGAAGAGTGAAGTCTTACCACTTTAGTTTTATAAAAATATTTAACTATACTCTCTGATTTATCATTACTCCAGTATAAAAGATCAAACTCTGGTAGTTCTTGTGTCTGTATATCCAGTTGAACAGAATCTCCTGTCTCAACAAACACAGAGATCTCAGCACTGAACCCTGAGGAGAGAGAAAATAAGCCTTTTATTAAAATACAAACAGTAGCTGTTTGCTTGCTGTTTTCATGGACAGTAATCATACAGTTGACACAAGCTAAAATTTTAATTGCATTTTAATTTGTTTAATGGACAATTTTGAATTGAAACAAAAAACAATTCTAACATGAAAAAAGAGACTTTACTAAAACTTAAGAATTAAAAAAATAGAGAGAATTTTAAAATTGCCCTTCACTTCAGTGATTGTTACCAGAAGAAATAATTAATTAAAGACAGTAAAATTACAGGATTTTGTACCTTTGTTGTATGTAAGAAGAACAAATGACAGGAGCAGCCTAAATTTCATTGTGGCAAACAAAGACTTTCAAACAAACAATGATTCTCTGCAAGTATTTCAGTGAAGGAAGTTGAATACGTGTGAGATGTAGTGTGACTTCAGCCTCATAAACACGGAAGAATCGTTGTATTGCTTCCGCTTAGCTTTAGTGCCAGTTCATATGAAAAATCATGACTGTAAGAGGCAACTTCAATGTTCATTCAAACCTAAATATTTTCGTCTTACACATAACAGTTGCATCCCTGCACTGGGAGTTGATGAAGAGGTCTCCATTAGATGGCAATCTAACAGCTTCTGTGAAATGGCAGACACATCAGTGCAGTTGTGTGATGCTATTTTTAACAGTGGTTTGCTCTGCTGTCTATAACATGGCTGCTTACAGAAGTCTATATCTGACTTCCTGATTTCAGTTCCTGACTTGAACTAGTGCAATGTTTTTTATTATTATTACTTTGTTTTTTAAGTTGTTAAACGTCTTTTAGTTTGTACAATAAGTCATGATTTATGGTTGGTTATATTACACTTATTTGTTCCCTTTTTTTTAATAAATCAATACAAGGAAACAAATTAATTAGTGGGTACATATTCTTAATTTGTGGGCACGATTTAACTGAAATAAGAAATTAATTTTGAAAAAACAAGGTAACAAATTCTTACTTTGTGGGAATTCATTCTTAATTTGTGAATAAGTATATTTTTTCTGCATGATGTGCAGGTAGGCCTATCCATAAGCTTCATCAGTGTTTTCTCTGGTAAAGATATCTCCAAAACTAAGCCAAGAATCAACAAAAGCACAATTTAAATAAGATATGTATGTATGAATAAATGAATGAATGTTTTTACTGTGTTTTGTTTTGTACTGGTTGAGAAACATATGGGCAGAAATAAGATTTAATGTCGCCATCTAGTGGTTTTCAATCAAAATGCACTGAAAAGATTCTTGTGATTTGGCAAGTTTATATACAATCATATTAGTAAATGTAATGTTTGTACTGGATTTACATACTGCATTAGCTTCTCTGGCTTCACACCTGTTTGAATTGAAATGCATACTTGTTAAATATATATATATATCATGAGAGGTGAGGTCAATATTATACCCATCTGCTGATTTGCATGCGGGGCAGACCGTTAGTTGTCACACTATTTAGTGCTCACACTATTTTTCACTTCTGCTAATATTGCTCACTTTGGGGTTATTTTTTAGAAGCTATACATTCTGTATAACAAAATCAAATTAAGAATTTACACAATATTAAGACAGTTTGGATGTGGATGTTTGAAATCAATATATTAAACCATTGCTAGAGAATACAACTTAATTGGACAAACAACTTTGGCTGAATATCAGAACAGCATATAAAGCATTTAACCATATATAAAGATAGTGCAGAGAATAGCAATTATCTGTAATATGATGGAGACTTCTACAAAGGAACTACAAACATGACACAAGAAACAGGAACAGAACAGGGCAAAATGCAAAGTAAGTCCATATAAAGCACACCAGTAAAGTAAAGCACAAGGAATACAAAACATGAGAAATGTAACAAAGGATGCCTTTTTGTGATCAGGCATTGTGACAGCTTCCCCATGCATGACAAATAGCCACAGTTTCATTTTAAGTGTCATCGGAAGTAATGGCGGATGGTTCCTCGTTTGGTTGTTTGTACACCACTGAATAAATTGTACGGTCTGTTGCAGGGGGGATTGTGGCTTTTTGGTGTTGTCCTACTGTGCAGTAGACTGTGTTGGGTCCATTGCCTCCCGCTTCCTCTTCTGTCTGGGCTTCAGCCTAATCAAATGCATAGGGAAAAGGTTTTTTTTTGTGTGTGTTTTTTAGTTGCATCCCTCACTGTAAAAATATTTGTTCTGATAAAGGATTATTGGAGTACACTTTACAAGAAAATACAATTTCATGTTTAATTCAGTGTGTTACTTGCCATTTCTTTTTAATTGCTTGTGAAATTGAGAAAGGAAATCAAGAGAGACTACAAAAGTACAAAACACTGCACAGTTACACACAGGCACATCAACAGTTTCACCCACAGATGTAACACACAACAAATGTATAGTAGTATGTCCAAGGACATAATAAATGTGTCTCAATGCTTTCTGCTACACTCTTTCTTTATTGACATCTATGGTTTCATGAAGAATCTTTAACATCCACACAACCTTTCCATTGTGCTTAATGTTTATTGAAGTGAGGGGAAAAAAGGTTCTTTAGATGCATACGTTGTTCTTCACACTATGGTTCTTCAATGGTAACCCCATTTTGGAACCTTATTTATAAGAGTATATGCCAAGTCAGATATTGCCTTTAAGTTTAATGTGCTTATGGCTTTTGTTTAGATAATATGTTTACATTTGCGATACAATTAAAGATAGCAAGTAGATGTTTTGAATAGGCTGGGAACTACTGATTTGTGTCGATTGAAGCATTAAGACAAATAACCAAATATTGCAGAAATAGATGTACATGATACATCTTCCCAAAATATTTTTGATGTTTAACATGATTAAAAAGAGCTAAATAGCATGAAATAATATCAGTGATGTCTGTGAGCTTAATGATGAACAGTAATTTGAAGCTTACCTCAACTTGAGCATAGACTGAACTACCTTCTCCGTCATCTTGGGCATCTGTGAGGTTTAGATTTTACAGCAATATATTAGGGATGGAACGGTTCAATCTTTCAAGGTTCGGTTTGTATCACGGTTTGATAGTCACGGTTTCGGTATGGTTCGGTATGTGCTATGTTTATGGAAAAACTATACTTTCAATTAAAAATAAAGAAAAAAAGAATATTCTATCTAACTACAAGCAACAGCACAAATAATGCAAAAGAGTAAAGATACAAATAAAATAAACAGTGATTTTTCAGGGTTTTTTTAGGTAGGTCTAGCATTAGTTTTAATGTACAGAAAATGAATAAAGTAATCAAATGTTATACAGCATTGCATATTTGACTGTATAAATTAAAGATTAATATTTATTAAAGAAACAAATGCTATTCAATCAAGAGCAGTGAGTCCTCTGGCTCTTAAATGTTTAAACTGGCAAAACTTATATGAATTTAGTTTAAAGACAGATATCAACGTGTGCTGTTCAGGTCTCACCTGTGCGCGCGCCTCAACACCCGGGTGATGACGCAATAAATGACTGCTCATGTTCCAGCACACAGCATTCGCATTGAATAAGAGTGAATGGTTTGTCAACGGGGTGTTTTTTTTTTTTTTTTGTCTTTTTTCTCATCGCTGTTGTAATGTTCTGGGAAGCCAGAATACGCATCCATCAACAGAAACATACATTAGCCAAACCCTGTTTTTCTTTTACGTGTTATTTATAAGAAACCATAGCCTATTACAGGTGCACTGTCAGATTTAAGTTGAACTATGGCAAGCCGAAAGGTTCAGAATTACTCTATAGATTTATCGCGTTTACATTTTTTACGTTTACATTATTTGCGTGTTAGCAGCGTCAAATACGCCGTCCTGATAGCAGACACCGTAAAAAAAAAATGTCCGTAAACCGTAAAAAATGCAGTAAGAAACGGCATTTTAGTGTTTGTAAAAAGTGCCACTTTTAATGCCGTTAGACTTGCCACAGGACGTTGTAAAAAACGCTTTTCTGATTGCACAAAAGCGCATGTTATTTACAGCATTTTCCTTGTAGTATAATGAGCCACGCCTGCTGATTTCCACAGCCAGTAATATTGAACTGTTCTCACCCAATCAATGACGAACAGAACCAGACCAGACTATTTTACCACAGATCGTTTAAGCAGAAGAAGTGCCTGTGAACTGATAGGAAATGTTAAGTAACTTTTTGTATATTTTCATCTCTACAAACATTGAACATAGGCCGATACCACATCTTTATCCTACTTTAATGTAATTGTTAATTATTTAACAATTATAAACCCATATATATTTCATCTGCACGCTGCTGAAATGATAAAAATACACTGTTTTAAATGTTTTGTAATATTTTTACTGTAACGTCATATTTATTAGGATTAATCTCCAATCTTACTACAATATGCTATCCAATAACTGCACTCAGACCCAGAGGATATGACTCATGATCAAATCAAACCAGTTATTTTTTTAACAGTACCGACTCTGGGCTAGGAATATTTCTTTATTTGAGTAACTCAAGTTTGATTTAACAACAAATCTAAATACGAACAAAAAGAAATAAAGAGAAATGACAGTTTGATTTAATTATTATTATTATTATCATCACTATTATTATTATTTCGTTCTGTCTGAAGAACGGAAAAACGAAAATTAAGCTATATTTTTTGTATTTTTTGTCTCTTTATTACTTTTTGTTTGTATTTTGATTTGTTGTTCGTCACTCAAATAAATAAAATTTAAAAAACACATTTTTTTACAGCAGAGAGAAGTGCATGTGGGTGACGTAATACAATTGCATGTGTATGTCAGTGCTGCTATTGTTAGCTAAAACTTTTTAAAGGCTAAAATAAAATAAAAATAAAAATAAAATTTATTAGACGAAAAACTTAAACTGAAAATAAAGATGCTGCCTCGACAAAAAATAAATAAGTTAAATTACTTAAATAACTAAATTAAGTTCTAAACTACAAAAAAAGAAATATTTTGTCAAATACAGAGTTTTAAGCAGTATTTGCGCTGCCAAATACGCCGTTGTGATTACAAACGCCATAAAAAAACGTGCAAAAATACGTCAATGACGCCGTATCTGATGGCGTTTTAGTGTGCATGAAAAACGCTGTTTTTTACGCCGTTCATGTTGCCATATGACAGCGTAAAAAAACCCCGTTTTGGTTGCTCAGAGTGCACATCATTTACTGCATTTTGCTAATAGTATAATGAGCCACGCCCACTGATTCCCGCAGCCAGTACGTTTGAACTGTGCGTTAAATGCTGCTCATTAAAACCGCTCGGCTGGTCCCGAATTATTTTATATTTGCCTGTTAAATTTTTATTTTGAGCAAATTTGAGTTGTGACATGTCAACGGAGAACAAAAACTGGAATGTGAACACAGGGTCAGATGTGATCCAGGTCCTGCAAACAAATGGGCAAAATCAGGTAAGAAAATCACTATCTTTATTACCTTTCAAAAATAGTAAAGTATAACTGTGACGAGTGGGGCTGTGGAGTGATTGGGAAATGAGCGACACCTGCTCCACTCACCGGTCTCGAGTCCCATGGAGGAGGTTGGGAGGATACAAAAGAGGAGCGACGACAGTGAAGGACGAGAGAGGACCAGGCCTGGGTTTTATTTTGTGGTTTGGGTTTTATTTGTGCGCGGCAGTCGCCCGTGAGGGGCTGTCGCGCTATTTTATTTTTATTTTATTATTAAAGTTATAGTTGAATGTTCGCCGGTTCCCGCCTCCTTCTTCCCGTGACTATGGAGTTTTTTTATTGTTACACTGGTGCCGAAACCCGGGAGGAAGGAGGGTGGTGCTGAAGAAGATCCCTCGCCGCTGGGGTGAATCCGCGGTGCCATCGAGCTGGGCGTAGCAGTCTGGCGCCGTGGACGCTGGAGGCGGTGGGCTGGAGTGAGTTGCCGGGGATGGACGAACTCGCTGCCGGCCGCCCGCGATGTGGACGGGCGGCTGCCGTCCTTGAGGGAGAAGAGGAGTCGCCGCCGTTCGCCAGGTGGCCGGAGCCTGCTGCCATCCGCCGGAATGGGGAGGAGCAGGGAACGGGGGACTCCTGCTGGCTGCCCGAAAGCGAGGAGCCGTCGCCGTCCACCGGGCGGCGGAGGAGTGTCGTGCCGTCCACCGAGGGCCATCCAGTGCCGCCGCCAGGCACCGCGGAAGAGTTCACCCAGCTGGTGGAGGGCCGAGCGGCAGCGTGTCTGGGAACCGGATTTTTTTTTTTTTATTTTTTTTTCCTCTCTCCCCTCTCTCGTTTGTTTCTCTTCTTTTCATTTCATTTTTTTTTCTCTTGGTTTGTCTGTCTTTCCTACAGGTAGGTGCAGCCACCGTGAGCGGATCTTCGGCAGCGCATCCCTCCTTCCTCCTGGGTTTCGGCACCAGTGTAACAATAAAAAAACTCCATAGTCACGGGAAGAAGGAGGCGGGAACCGGCAAACATTCAACTATAACTGTGCGATTGCCGCGCACAAATAAATTCAAATATAAATTTAATAATAAAAAAAACATAAAATCTCGTCCTTCTCTGTCATCGCTCCTCTCGTGGGTACCCTGCGAGGGGCGATGGGGGTATGTGACGAGTGGGGTGGGGCCGAGAGCCGTGGGAACGGAGCGAGGCCGGAGGAGTGATTGGGAAATGAGCGACACCTGCTCCACTCACCGGTCTCGAGTCCCACGGAGGAGATTGGGAGGATACAAAAGAGGAGCGACGACAGTGAAGGACGAGAGAGGACCAAACCTGGGTTTTATTTTGTGGTTTGGGTTTTATTTGTGCGCGGCAGTCGCCCGTGAGGGGCTGTCGCGCTATTTTATGTTTATTTTATTATTAAAGTTATAGTTGAGTGTTCGCCGGTTCCCGCCTCCTTCTTCCCGTTATTATGGAGTTTTTATATTGTTACAATAACGTTACCAGAGTTTATAAATGGGTAAAGGACATGTAACCTGCAGAAGATAAATATGTTTGTGTGTATATTTGTATTCTGTATCACAGATGCTAAAGTTAGATGCTCATCTGATGTTGTGTGATGTTGGTAATTTGTTAATGTCTGTCTTTTAGAGATTTTTCACATTTTTCTGATGTGAATGCCATGCATTAGGTGTGTTATATTGTTAATCGTACAATAGTCTCAAAGATACTCTGTTAGTGTTTTCTGGATAATCGTAAATGTCAGTACAATTCAAATGAATTAAAGACTGTTTAAAGCAGTGGTTCTCAAAGTGTGGTACATGTAGCACTAGTGGTGCTCAGGCTCCCTCTAGTAGTATGCAGAGGAATCACTAAATTAAATATAAATTAATGTTAATACATTTTAATTTGATCTTTATTTGAGTAAAGTTTTTTTTTGGTGGTGTTGTTGTTTTACATTTAAGTACAGTACAGTTTTTATTTCACTTTTGGTACAACACATTTTAATTCAATCATAAATTTTTTTCATTTACCTGTATGTAAGCACAATACAGTGTTAATGTTTAAACTGTGTATTTATAATGTTGAAGTGGCTGACAACAATAAATATTCTTATTAGGAATAAAACTGCCTCGTGTAAAACTATGCAGAGCTGTAGCTGAATAGTTAGGCCTACTACGCTGCTGAAATTTAATGTTGGTCATTATGGTGGTACTTAGAGAGCCAAATATTTTCTGAATTGGTTGGTGTAAAAAGTTGGAGAACCACTGGTTTAAAGAAATGGTATAAAATGAATTCCTGCTTTTTAAGAACGTTTCAGTAAACCATTTCTTCTTTCCCCTTGTAGAGTCATCAAGGATCCAGCTTATTATTGGCAAATTGCTATAAGGAATTGTTCATCTGCTACATTGCACTGTCACTTCTGTTAGAGATTCATTGACCTTTTGTGATAGGTTCTGATTTTACTTGGTTTAATAAAAATGTACTTAATTTGATTTTACTTGTTTTACCAAATACACTGTATAGTTAGGATTCTGATTAAAACAGTGTAACTGGGGCTCTGAAAACAATGCTTGTGAATAATTTGCTAATATTGCAAACTTTCATCTGAATACATTAAATATAAGTGTTTAATGAATAGTGTTGTGCACTTTGTTTCCAACCCCACTGTTATTGAACTGTAAAGCAAAATTGTTGTATGTGATTTGTTTTGCATTCAATTTTTAGTTAAAAATATTTCAAAGTTGATATTTTATGAGTATTTAGTACAGGACCATACAGAAAGCGCACAAGTGGGAGAGAGTGGAGGGGATGGCATCAGAGAGGACCTAGAGCTGGGACACATTCAAGGATCACCCGAAGCACAACCGTGCTATATAAACAAGGTTCTAACATTTTATCAGAATTTGAAGAAACATTTCTACTTAAAATATTAAATGCATTTCATTCAAGGCAGGGTTTTTCTTGCGTAAAGAATTTCAAGGCGACTGTCTCGTCAAATTTGGTGCTACCTCTGGCTGTCGACAAAAATCAAGATGGGTCACATGCTCCTATACCCCTTTACCACTGACACGGTTTCTGTTGCAGGTTCCATTCTCAAACTGTTCAACATTTTCTCTGCACAAATGTACAAATCTCTTGTAATGAGACACATTAGTAAAAAATGTTTTCACAAAAACTATAGTTTTTCACCAAAATAAAAAGATCAAAGGTTTCTAAGTACAAGGGATTCTCTTGCAAGTGCAGGGCAAAATATGCAAGTTTTTCTTTTTTTTTTTTTTTTTTTTTTTTACAAAAACCTTTTTTTAGTCTTTAAATATTGTATTTGGATCGTTTTTCTACATGTTTTTAACAAAACATCCATGCATAAACACTGCAAGCTAAATTTTGGGATTATATTCATTTGTTTTCTACAGAATGTTTCCAAAATAACACTTGTTTTAAAAAATTGAGCATGTGGTAGTTTATTGAAGTTGGTTGTAATCCCATTGCTGCCAGTGCTTTGATTTTTAACCTTTATGAATGTACAGGGTTAATCTAAATGCAAACTAGGTTCTAACTGAACGTACAGTTGTGTATTCAACCATGTTGAAAGGTACTATGGTGAAACAATGTCACAGTATCAATGCTAATCCAATTTGCAAAATCTAAACATAATCCAATGTTGATTCGACCATGGAACCCGATGTTGATCCACCGGTTAATCAACGTTGAAATTCCGGCTAGACCTGCTAAGAGCCGAACACGAACCAGAGACTGGAGCGAGTCGGGCACTTTAACAAGTAGGCTATCAACAGGCTGATATGATGCGCAACTTTTAAACACTTTAATCTTGCTTACTAGGGACGTTTTCTCGTTGTGCGAACAATACTCAAAGCTGTGTCCAGTTATTTACTAACGCAGTAGTAAAAGGTATTTGTGTAATAAGTTGAATACATAAAATGGGGAAGGTAGGATAATTGCTGAGCATGAAATCTTAGCAATAAGCCTACCTTAAACTATGATGAAGAGGTGCAATCTTTAATTAATATGTTTAATGTTAGTAGAGATGAAAATATCCAAAATGTTATGGGCTATTGTACGTAAATATATCCTATTAATTTATTTGGCTAAAATGATCTGTGCTCAATTAGTCTGGTCTGTTTTAGTTTACCATTGGTTTGGTGATGTTGGTTCGAATGCCACAGGTTGCTGACCCCTGGCGTGTGGCTCATTGTACTATTAGCAAAACGCCGTAAATGACGCGCGCTCTGTGCAACCAAAACTGCGTTTTTTACGTCATCATATGGCAACATGAACTGCGTAAAAAAATGCGTTTTTCATGTACACTAAAACGCCCTCAGATACAGGGTCATTGACGTATTTTTGCACGTTTTTTATGCCGTTTGCAATCACAACTGCGTTTTTTGCGGTGCAAATATGGTTTAAAACGACGTATTTAACAGCGTTTGGCTGCAAACGTGATTAATCTATAGCGTAATTCTGACCCTTTGGGCTTGCCGTGTGCCGAACCGTGTGTGGATAACCGAACGGTTCGATTTTTTTTTTTTGCGAACCATCCCACCCCTACAATATACAGTATCAACATCAAGAATTATAAAAAATAATATATTCATTTAATCTCATATACTGGCTGTTAATTCCAAACGGCTCTAAAATGTGGAACTTCTGTATCTCAGGGTTTTCTCATGTACAACCAGTGTAGTGTAAACTTAACAAAGATAATGATTACATTAGTCTTAAGTAGTAATCCTTTGTATTGCATTTGTTCTTCCTTGCTTTCTTTGTGAATGTACTTGAATTATTGCTTAGCACCAGCTAAGCGCTGTCCTCATTGTA
This sequence comes from Cyprinus carpio, assembly GCF_018340385.1. NCBI lineage: Eukaryota > Metazoa > Chordata > Actinopteri > Cypriniformes > Cyprinidae > Cyprinus > Cyprinus carpio. The sequence continues at coordinate 23,725,873 of NC_056573.1, read as the reverse complement.
GTTATGTGCATTTCAGGTTGTGTTGTGTTGAGGTGAATATGGGAACTGAAAATTAAGCTCTAAATTGGAAAAACTAGAATGTATTGTACTGAATAGTTGTTCTCAAAGATCTTTACTAGTTGGTTACTAACTTAGTCTGATCAGAGGATATTCAGTTGAGACAAGAACTATTAATTGATTAAAAGAGAAAAAGATAGCATAAATCTATTTTCATCATTATTTTTAATTACTTTACAAAAGCAGTTTTTTATAGAGAATATATGTGAGGCAACATGGACATACCTTTTTTATACTTGCAGTACAGAAAGACTGAAAGACATATCAAAATGCACACTGCCACCAAACCAACTACTGGCCCCAGGAGAGATGAACCAGTCTGGATATTCTTTGAGTCGTTCTCTGGAAAATGAGATGTATATCATTAAGAACTACAGCTGACAGTTCAGTTTAGCAGTTAGACTAGATTTAGTAACCAAAATGAGCTGTTTGATTTGAAAGATGTTGGTTTATATTCTGAATGATTGAGTGTCTCTGTGTGTTTGGCTAGATACCTTTATTAAAACAAAGCTGTGTGATGTTTATTCTGTCTTTTTTCCAGCTGACAGGGTTGCTGTGGTTACAGATGATGGATTCCTCACTGCAGTCCAGGATGAGAGTGTTGATCTGTGATGTTTCTTTTTCAGGAAAGCATCTGTTGTTCTGATAGCTAGAGTCAATCATGAGCTCATGAGCTCTGCATGTGAAGTTCACAGTACAGGAGTCACTGCTGGACCAGTTTGAGTTCACAGTCAGCACAGGAGCCTCCACAGCATCTGAAACACACACACATTTCTTTTTTAATGTAACACAAAGACACATTTGTTGATGAACTATAAAAGAGGTGACCTTGTGTTTAAATTGCCAAATAATACATTCTCTAACTGTTATGGAATGTACATCATGACAACAATTGTATATCCTTTTTAAATGCATAAACATTTTATTTTAGTACTTATGCATTCTAACATTGCACAGAATTAAAGACTGAGCATAAATTAATCTTTTGACTTGAACACAGCAAACAAAATGACCCTCACCTATAACAGATACTCTGTATGTAACAATATTATTGTCTGATTCTCCACTTGTTCTTGCTGTGTAGAGTCCACTGTCTGTCTTCTGCATGTTCTTCAGTGTCAGAGATAAGGTTTTATTATTGAAATCCACTCTGTCCTTGTAGGAAGAGTGAAGTCTTACTTCTTTAGTTTTATGAAAATATTTAACCATATTCTCTGATTTATTATTTCTCCAGGATAAATCATCAAACTCTGGTAGTTCTTGTGTCTGTATATCCAGTTGAACAGAATCTCCCGTCTGAACAAACAAAGAGATCTCAGCACTGAACCCTGAGGAGAGAGAAAGATAAACGTACTGTGGGAGTAGTGAATTCACCAGATTCATATATATTTCTTTCTTTTCCCAAGTTAAATTCCTTTTCTACGAGGTATATACATGTTTATAATGTATATCCCACGTTTTATTGCATGTGAAACTGAAAAAAAAAGCTGATCGAATGTACTAAAACATTATACATGGCACCCTGCATGATGGACTGCTCCCTTTGCTTATCCTTATTCATATTTGCTACTTGGTACCTTTTAACCACACAACCACTTTTGACCTTTACCTGTTTTTATTTATAGTATGTATTTATTATGCATAACATTTCCTCTAAGTGGAGCTGATATTTTAGTTAGACAAATAGCATATTCCTCTCTTGACACATTATTTCTTTTGATTGATTGATTGATTGATTGATTGATTGATTGAAAATGTGTTTCTGTCCTGTGAAATACTGAAAACCATAAAAAGACCATAAAACAACTTCAGCTGTGAATATGCCATTTTAACAAATATCAATAAATGACTTTTATTATCAAGCAGTGGTAGCCTGCTGAAATAGTGATTTTATTTTTTATTTTTTATTTTTTTTATTTATTTTAACATTCATTAAAAAAGCTAGATTTTTTTTGTTGTTGTTTGTTTTGATGATAACATGAAGCCTTCTATAGCAAAATACATAATGTCATCTCTTAATCATATTAACAGAAGTGAAGGTTTTGAATACTGTATACAAACAACATACATCTTCGCAGGTATGGTTATGGAAATGAAACATCACTTGAATGGCCTACAGTCATGTATTGCACATAATTAATAAAACTATTAGTCAAAAAATCAGAGATAAAATGAATGGGTTTTGTCACCTGTGCTAGAGATCATGAAGAACATGAGAATGTGACCAAATTCCATTGCAGTAGACAGATGGAGTCTGTCCTGCTGTGGTGATATTTTACTGTTACAAGAAGAGGAAGTTGATTGTTTTCAAATTAAAAGAAATCACAGTCCCACTCTGAAAAGAGATCTCAGAGCAAAGGAAGATGCTATAGAGTTAACCACTTTTTTTTACTAACCAATAGTGAGTATGTGCAGATCCTAGAAGGTTTTGCACTTGTCAACCTGTCAGCTTGTCTTCAAAGGGAGCAGTCCATCATGTAGGATGCCATGTATACATCATGTTTCATACATTTTATCAGCTAATTCAGCCTTCTGTGCATGGGTCTGTGTACCCAACGACCAAGCCGGGACCCCATGCTAATTCACCCAATCAAACATTTGTGGTTTGACTTGGAAAAGTGGGTTTTGTGGGCTAAAGAATGTCCTACAGGCAGTGGAGTCACTAGGGATTCTGGATGGCAAAATACATGTTGAAAAAAACCTTGGAAAAACGTGTTTGGTATTCGGCCTTCAGCCCAGTTTCATTTTGTTTGGCTTCGACCAAGAATATTCATTTCAGTGCATCCTTAAAAAGAGGAAACTGCCAAGTTGCTTGAAAACATTGAAATGATATGAAACCGTTTCAGTTCAGCTTGGTCTGTGGTAGAAACATGAGCAGAATGGAGTCAGTTGAGACTCCAGTAAAAACACTTTCTACCCCACAGTATGTGTGAATTTACTATTTCACTAGCATTTCACAGTAAAAAGCACATTTTGGCTATTAATTTTTGCAATGGTGAAAAAAATATGCAAAATACATGATGAAAAAAAAACTCTGTCCTTTAGGATAGAATATTCCCTCATTAGGAATATCCTCATAACATTTGATTTAGGGGAAAACAAATACTACTCTGGAAACTACACATATTATGGCAATATACAGTATGTAGGGATCTGTACACTTGAAGGTGAAGGAGTGGATGCCGAGTTGCTATATCCTTCATATTGATATTAATTATATAATTACATTATTTCTTGTTTGACTATTAATCAAGTTATGGCAAGAGTAAAATGTGTAACCTTATGTGCGCTTATGAGATATTAAAGAATCCTGCTTTATGCTGTACTTCTACTCTCTAAGATGATGACTTCATAGTGTGTGTGTAACAAACCATACTGATAAAATTCTAGCTAGGGCTAGACGGCCTTGAAGTTCTGATATGTTTTCTGCGTATGTGTTAGTATCTGTCTGTACAGGGAGAAGCTCAGACAGTCCTAGGACGAAAGATCAGCTGCCAATGTCCAGCTTATCAGATATATACGTCTTTACAGAGTTTATCTAGGTTTTGGAACCAATCAGAATTTTGCTGACTTATGCATTGACGCAATTAGTTCTCTGTCAAGAGTATAATTGTTAGTGATTTTGAGTTGTACGCAGAGCGGCCTACGAACTCCATCGAGAGTACTGAAGCTGACTTCTGCTGATGAAACTGCAAACCATGTTCTTCAGTAAATTTTTCTTTAATTGAACGCATCTCTGACTCCTGGTCTTCATTGCGGCACATCTGGTCCTTGGGTTTTAACTGTAAATTCCCCTACAAAGGGATAGTTCACCCGAAAATGAAAGCTGTCATCATTTACTCACCCTCATGTTGTTCCAAACCTGTATGAGTTTTTTTTTTTTTTTTTTTGAAGAAGAAGAACACAAAAGAAGACATTTTCAGAAATGTGGGTAACCAGACAGCTGCTGGTCCCGATTAACTTCCATAGTATGGAAAATAAAAATACAACTAAAATAGTACTACTAGGGGAAGTCGTGGACTAGTGGTTAGAGAGTTTAACTCCTAACCCTAAGGTTGTGGGTTCGAGTCAATGGCCTTGAGTCTCAGGTCTGAGGTGCCCTTAAGCAAGGCACCAAACCCCCAACTGCTCCCCGGGCGCCGCAGCATAAATGGCTGCCCACTGCTCCGGGTGTGTGTTCATGGTGTGTGTGTGTTCACTGCTGGGTTAAATGCAGAGCACGAATTCTGAGTATGGGTCACCATACTTGGCTGTATGTCATGTCACTTCACTCACTTCACTTCATATGGCAGTGGCGCTGTGGCTTCACATTTATGATGTTCTGAGCAATCCAGTTCTCTATTACTGATCAGTGTCTGGATTTCAAATGACGTCTCTTCAAGCCCACTGCATGAGACATTAACAATACAGGAGTTAACAATGATCATGGTCAAGTTCCAGTTCAGAACAGGAGAATCCACTGGATCTCAAACATATAGAAATCTTTGCATGAAGATATAGGTTACAGTGTTTTTTTTTTTTTTTTATAGTCGCTGGGGCCACTGATCTATAATAGAGTATTATATATACAGTGGGTACGGAAAGTATTCAGACCCCCTTAAATTTTTCACTCTTTGTTATATTGCAGCCATTTGCTAAAATCATTTAAGTTTATTTTTTTTTCCTCATTAATGTACACTCAGCACCCCATATTGACAGAAAAACACAGAATTGTTGACATTTTTGCAGATTTATTAAAAAAGAAAAACTGAAATATCACATGGTCCTAAGTATTCAGACCCTTTGCTGTGACACTCATATATTTCACTCAGGTGCTGTCCATTTCTTCTGATCATCCTTGAGATGGTTCTACACCTTCATCTGAGTCCAGCTGTGTTTGATTATACTGATTGGACTTGATTAGGAAAGCCACACACCTGTCTGTATAAGACCTTACAGCTCACAGCGCATGTCAGAGCAAATGAGAATCATGAGGTCAAAGGAACTGCCTGAAGAGCTCAGAGACAGGATTGTGGCAAGGCACAGATCTGGCCAAGGTTACAAAAAAATTTTTTTTTTTTTTTTTTCTGGTTTTCAGCCAAACTGAGCTATCGGGGGAGAAGAGCCTTGGTGAGAGAGGTAAAGAAGAACCCAAAGATCACTGTGGCTGAGCTCCAGAGATGCAGTCGGGAGATGAGAGAAAGCTGTAGAAAGTCAACCATCACTGCAGGCCTCTGCCAGTCGGGGCTTTATGGCAGAGTGGTCCAACGGAAGCCTCTCCTCAGTGCAAGACACATGAAAGCCCGCATGGAGTTTGCTAAAAAACAGAGAAATAAGATTCTCTGGTCTGATGAGACCAAGGTAGAACTTTTTGGCCTTAATTCTAAGCGGTATGTGTGGAGAAAACCAGGCACTGCTCATCACCTGTCCAATACAGTCCCAACAGTGAAGCATGGTGGTGGCAGCATCATGCTGTGGGTGTGTTTTTCAGCTGCAGGGACAGGACGACTGGTTGCAATCGAGGGAAAGATGAATGCGGCCAAGTACAGAGATATCCTGGACGAAAACCTTCTCCAGAGTGCTCAGGACCTCAGACTGGGCCGAAGGTCACCTTCCAACAAGACAATGACCCTAAGCACACAACTAAAATAACAAAGGAGTGGCTTCACAATAACTCCGTGACTGTTCTTGAATGGACCAGCCAGAGCCCTGACTTAAACCCAATTGAGCATCTCTGGAGAGACCTGAAAATGGCTGTCCACCAACGTTTACCATCCAACCTGACAGAACTGGAGAGGATCTGCAAGGAGGAATGGCAGAGTATCCCCAAATCCAGGTGTGAAAAACTTTGCAACGTTGCATCTTTCCCAAAAAGACTCATGGCTGTATTAAATCAAAAGGGTGCTTGTACTAAATACTGAGCAAAGGGTCTGAATACTTAGGACCATGTGATATTTCAGTTTTTCTTTTTTAATAAATCTGCAAAAATGTCAACAATTCTGTGTTTTTCTGTCAATATGGGGTGCTGTGTGTACATTAATGAGGAAAAAAATGAACTTTAATGATTTTAGCAAATGGCTGCAATATAACAAAGAGTGAAAAATTTAAGGGGGTCTGAATACTTTCCGTACCCACTGTAGGTCAGTGGCTGGGACCTATTTCTAGATACGCAAGTCAACTCTTCACACAGTGAGTACAACAGCTCTCTATGTGGGATAAATTATGAATAATTTGCCACTAAATACATTCAATCATTTCTCAAATTTAGGAATAACTTAGGAATAGTACAGTTTTGTACAAATTTGGACTGTAATGTAAACATGGGCCATGTGACATAAGGCAACAGTAGAAGTGAGCGATTCTTGTTTTGTAAAGAAACTTTACATAAGCAAACACTGAATGAGATGTGAGTAAAACAAAGTTTACGTAATAAATCTAAAGACACACAATATGAAACATTGTATGTTGTACAAGCACAAACAATCCCAGACAACTGAATGGTGAATAAAGAGGAACTTAAATACACAGTGATAATGAACTAAAATGACAAACAGCTGTGATGTGTAATAAGTGTCCATGGAAACTGTTGAGTGGTGGGGAACTAGAATGAAGGAAACAGGAACATGACGAGAATTAAACTATAATGAAACTAAAAGAACATATTAGATACTACTTGTTAGTGTTTTAGGTCATTGTTTTATAAGTGACAAAGCATGTTTACGTTTTGGAATAATTTAATTTAATTTTAGTGCATTGAAAATTACTGTTGTGGCAAGATGAAAATTGGCTAGTAGAATACTATAAAAAGTTTTTAAAATTTTACTTAAATATTGAAGTGTGTCCTAGCTATTGAAAAAACTTAACTTAAACATGTTAATGGACTTTTCAAAGAGCATGTTGTAGCTAAGGTGAAGCCTGTCCTCTTCAATTTATGCCTTATAAATGCCCTTGATGAGTGAGCAGACTTTCTATATCTGACACTTTCATAGATGCTCTTTTTAGATCAAAGGAGCTGAATTCAGCAACACATGGCAATTTGTGACAAGTTAGCCTCACATTGTAGTCAATGAAAAAATGTGTCTTCATCCATTCCCAAGTAACAGTGATAATCAATTGCAAATATACTTGATATTGAAAAAATGCACTTTAAACTCTTGTAAATATGCCAAAACTAAAATAATTTGTATTCTCTTTATTGTTTCTGTTACATGATAGTACAGATTATTTTGATAGTCTGTAAAGGTCATAACAACCCGAACATAAATGAAAAATATGCAACAATGAACTTTATTTCAGCGACAGGTAGGGGAAGTCATGGCCTAGTGGTTAGAGAGTTTGACTCCTAACCCTAAGGTTGTGGGTTTGAGTCTTGGGCCGGCAATACCACGACTGAGGTGCCCTTGAGTAAGGCACCGAACCCCCAACTGCTCCCCAGGCGCCGCAGCATAAATGGCTGACCACTGCTCTGGATGTGTGTGTGTGTGTGTGTTCACTGCTGTGTGTGTGCTCTTTGCATGGGTTAAATGCAGAGCACGAATACTGAGTATGGGTCACCATACTTGGCTGTATGTCATGTCACTTTCTTTAAGGTATTTCTTGTTTTCCTACTGTTATTGTCTGTCTTCTGCATGTTCCTCAGTGTTAGAGAGGTTTTGTCATTGAAATCCACTGTCCTTATATGAACTGTGAGGTTTGATTTCTCCAGATTGATTTTAAAATCTGACTACATTTTCTGATTTATCATTCATCCAGACTAATCTACTAGTGTGGTAGTGTTTTAGTTTCTATATCTAGTTTAACAGAGCCCCTGTCTGAACAAACACATGGTCTCTAGATACTGAGGACATTATTTATTTTTAAATAATGTATCATGCCTTTGTTTATCAGATTTATATATTTGCTACATAGAACCTTTTTAACCATGGAACTCCTTTTGACCTTTACATATATTTATTTTTATTATGTATTTATTGTTCACAATATTTCCACTAGGTGGAGCAGTTATCTTAGACAAAAAGTTTTTGAACCAAATCACCTACCCTGCCTTTAAATATTCATAATCTATACCTAACATTAAACTATGGAATGGCTTCAGAAGACTTGAAATATAGTGTATGAAATTTTATGGTGCTTTATAATGTTTTTGTGTCTTTTGTGGGGTTTAACAATAACACAAAATAGTATACAGTATGCACAGTATCGGATCGGTGCATCCCTACTTTTTGCTATTCCAGTATGGCGGAAGGCTTACATATATCAGCCCATAGAAACAGCAAAAGAGCATCTACCTATTCATATCTATGTCTCTACTAATGAGCTAATGACCTAGAATCAGGTGTGTTTGATTGAATGATTACCATTAAGGAATGTGTTTGGAAATTGACAAGAATTTTAAAATGGGTAAACAAGTAAATAGTCAGGGCTAGTTTTCATTTTAGTTATTTATTTATTCCTGATAATATTTCAGTAATCAAGTCATGTGTTTTATTCTATCAGCTGTTTGGAATCAGAGCTATGCCAATTCTGTTGTATATAATTTTTATATATGTTATAGCAACGTGATACCTCATCTTCATTCATACTCCATCAATAAAATTAATATTATGAGCTGTTTCAGTGCAAACAAGTGGCTAAAGCCAGAACACAGCTGTTAAGGAAACCATTTAATAGTGTACTTAACTTTCTCAACACTCACGGATATTTCAGATTGCAGAAGGAAACTTAATGAAAGTGCAAAGCATGATCGACAAAATTAAAAGCTATACACATGATAACAAACACAAATGAAGTACAGAAATCAGCATTCAACAAGGTCCTGTATGACACAGTAACCCCTTCCATCACTACGAATGAGAAATCTACTATACACTCTCAGAAAAAAAAGGTTTAAAGCTGTAGCTTCAGCGGTACCCTTTCAGAGAGTACACCACTTGCTTGTGTGAAAATTGCACCAATTCAATTAAAAACAATTAAAAACTAAGACCTAAAGTCTGCATATTAGACCTTAAGGGTACCACCACAGTGACAGCTTTTGAGTCTACCCAAATGAACAGTAATTTGCACTGACTTTGTATGCTTGTACATGATGTGTGAAATGTACAAGAATGTCCTATTGAAATATTTAAGATATATTGACAAACACAGTACCTACTCAGCCAAATTTTACATTAACCTACTGTATTAATACACAGGCGGTCTGCCATTTGAGGATTTACACACTACTGAATAAACTGTATAGTCCGTTTCAGTGTAAAGCAATGTTTTTTGGGGTCCAATTGTACTGTAGGTTGTGCTGGGGTGATTGTTTTTTTGGATCTCCTCTGGTATCTGTGAATTGTTAAGCCATATTAACAATGCAATAAACAAAACCAGAAAATCCTTGAAGTCAAATTAGGAAATGTATTCAATCTCAAGATAGTTATACAGTTAACCTGTTACTATTTTTAATTTAGAAAATTCTGCCTGATGGATGTTTTTGTCTCTTTCTTACCTCAGAACTGGACATTGTCTGCATGGTATTATGAGGGTTTCTGTGTTCTTGTGTAAATCCATACACAGTTTGAGGATTCGCTGATTTCTCCAACATCTCCAGGGGTCTTTGTACTTTGCTCTTTGGCTGTAGAACAATCCAATAAATCCTTCTATACCACTTAATATTCACAGTACATGCACATTTAAATTTACATGGTTAATAGTGTTTGGACCCCCACCGCTGCTGCTTCCAATGAAGACAGATTTTTAATAAGAAGGCTTTCAATGTTACTCTAGTCAAGGGAATTGTGAGCAACATTTGTGGCCCTTTTTCAAATTCAGCATGATATTGGCCTTGTACACAAAGCAAGGCCTACATAGAAATGGTTTAGCATGTTTGGGCTGGAAAAACTTGATGGCTAGACCTGAACTGAACTGAGAAGCTGACTGATGCTGTTGTGCATATGATCCATACAGTCATGTTCCAACATATATGGCAGTGTTCTTTAATAGTATAGTGTATTCATTACTTTACAGGTGTAGTGTTGGCTATCCATATATATTTGACCATATAGTGTATATTCTGAAACAGTCATTGCTCTGATTAATTACACAAAGTTTATGATTGCATTAAACTGCCAACAAAAAAAAATTATAAAAAAAAAAACAGAGATGCCGAAACCAGGGTCTACAGGCCAAAGTTGGCCAATGATGACCTCTGATTTCCCCTGCCATGTAATATCATGCCATAATAATAGGGGCAAAAACATGCCATTGGAAATCTTCATTTCTTATTTATCTTTGTGTTTTAAGACTTTTTGTTCTATTTTTGCATTAAAATTTAGAGAATATACTGGAAATGAATTAGATTTTTCATAATATAAAATCTTAATATATTTGGATATAATGCTAAATTTACTTTTGGCCCTCAGCCTTCAATCAAAGTAGATTTTTGGCCCTTTATACTGAAAGGTTTGGGCTCCTCTGGTGTAAAATTAAGTAGATATTTGGTGGATGATTTTATCAGAATTGTTTTCCAATAAACTTATTGCATGTAAAACTATGATGATGACTCATGTCACGTTCCTTCAAGGGCTCAAACCACCCCTGAGCTACTGGCCACACAACCTCCAAAATATTCATCACATGACTCATGAGGATTCTTGAATTAAGAGCAATTATAATCTGTTATGGCTGCACAAAAAAAAGATTAAAATCGGCATGAACAGAAGTTGTCGTTATCTTCTATATTGTGAAATGGCTTCTCGAATGAGAAAATAATATAGGGTGGGACTTCGTGTTGTCCATGCGAAATTAATTGGACTTATGTTGTGTGCTATTGCAGCAATCACTTGTGAGTGACGGGCTGCTGGAGGGGAGCGGTAAATGCTCTGCCCTCACACTAGTGCACATGTGACCGAAAGGTTGTGGGTTCGAGTCTCATACCGGCGGGGTTGATCTCCCCCACCTTCAATGACTACCATGACTGAGGTGCCCTTGAGCAAGGCACTGAACCCCCAACTGCTCCCCGGGCGCTGCAGCAAAAATTGGCTGCCCATTGCTCCGGGTGTGTGTGCACTTTGGATGGGATAAATGTAGAGCATTAATTCTGAGTATGGGTCACCATACTTGGCCACGTCACGTCATTTTCACATCATCAGCATAGAGACGATGATGAATGGATAGGGGAAGTTAATTTGTTGAACAAATGAATGATGTGCATGGATAAATCATATATAATAAACACTTCAATATTCCATTAACAAATAAGAATTATGATGTCATGGTGAAGTAGTATTTTGAAGCTTACCTGAACTTGAGCATAGATTGTATGATCATTCTGCTGGGCACCTAAGACATTTAGAATAGTATCATTCTAAAGAATCTCCTGTCAGTTACTATCACCATAGATCCTTGGTTTCTCCACTATGAGGCACCATATAAGATTTACATAAATCTCCATATACTTCCATACACAAATGTGAAATAGTCAAACATAATGTAAATGTTGTGTAGATGTAAAATTCTAGATCTGATGCTGGTGTGTGTAAGCTTTCATATGTATTTGTTTGTGCATTCAGTAATGTGACTGCTTCACCTTTGTGTATTCAGAGACTCATGTAAGCGCAAGTAAAATTGTAACTGGTGCCTCATATCACACAATCATTCTGAATCCCATAAAGCTGTTGTTCTGAGGATATAAGCTCTTGATAATTTTGTAAAATATTTGCGATAAAAGATAAACATACCTTTGTTATTATTCTTGTAAGAGCAGTATATTACAGCAGTTGCAACTAAAATCAACAATGAAGCACTTGTAACAATGACTATGAGCCAATGTAGAGGAAAATAACTGTTGTTGTCTCCTGTTGTCTGTTGATTCTCATCTGAAACAAAAGACATTACATTAACAACTACAGTCGTTAGAACACTCCAGAGATAGTGAGGATAAAGGGCTAATAAATAAAAAATGCAAGACTAGAAAATGCGTTAAAAATGCATTTATATGCTTTGCATTGGGATTGTGTGTAACTGCTTTACTTTGATAAAGTGTACAGAGGTGTTTAATCTGTATCGTGTCATTCTTCCAGCTGACTGGGTTGCTATAGTTACAAATAACTATTTCCTCTTTACAATACAGGGTTAGAGTCTGTATTTCAGATGATATATTTTCCTTCTGTCTGCAGTTGTTGCTGTGGTAGATTTCTCTGATTGTACGATCATGCCCACTACATGAGACATTCACAATACAGGAGTTAACAGCGATCATGATGATGGTCCAGTTAAGAACAGGAGAATCCACTGGATCTGAAACATATTTATGAAACTGCTGCATGAGAATGCATTATATATGACAGACCCTAGAAAGTTTGTGTGTGTGTGTGTGTGTGTGTGTGTGTGTGTGTGTGTGTGTGTGTGTGTGTGTGTGTGTGTGTGTGTGTGTGTGTGTGTGTGTGGCAAATTCAACGGTGAAACTTGACAGCTTGCTTCGGCCAAAATGTAAAAATTTGCATTTTCTTCAGAAAACATTGAAACACTGCAAGATTATAAATTAATTTAAACACATACCCTTTATTCTTGATATTAGTTTTTAATGTGGTTTAACATGCAACTCACACTCACCTATAACAGATACTCTGTATTTAGCAACATTTATATTTTTAGATCCAAATATTTCTGCTGTGTAGAGTCCACTGTCTGTCTTTTGCGTGTTCTTCAGTGTTAGAGAGAATGTTGACTGATTGAAAACCACCCTGTAGTTGTTAATCTCTGTCTCTACAGTTTTCTTACTGAATGTCACAATATTTTCTGATTCATGATTCATCCAGACCAGTGTATCAAAAGGAAGTAGTTTATCAATCTGTATATCCAGTTGAACAGAGCTTCCTGTCTGCACAGAGACGGCATTTTCAGCTTTGCACATGGATGCTAGAAACCAAGAGGATAATGGAAAAGATTGGTAAGGTAAAGGTTCAATTATTCAACAAATATAGAACACAAAGTGTAATATTGACATAAACATTCCATCTTTTTGTTGCAAAAATTATTAGACATGATGAAAAACAAAATGTAATTATAAGAAATTACATATTACACATTTTGCGCTCCCCCACTTTTACAGCAAGGTTTTTATCTAGCTGTTTGCTATAAAAGTAGGTGAAAGTAAGCGAGTGTAGTGTTGTAGAACTATTTCTATGTTCTCTTTTTAGTTCTTAAAAATAACCCTGAATCATCAATGCATGAAATAAATAATAAAAACCATGTGATGAAAGTGTAACAAATATTTTTTCCTATAATACTAATTTATTTCAACAGTGTTTAAACAGTAATTTATATTTCAAATAAATAATCCTGGGATATGTTTAAAAGTCATGTAGTAACCTCCCATTTCAATCACAACAATGATTAGCAGACGCACATATCAATGGTGACAGTCATTAATCTCTACTGTATCTAGTTATGCACTATTCATGCTGTTCCTGTGAAGAGAATGATTTCCATACCTCTGTTGGAGATCAGCACTGCGGTGAAGATCATGAGCAGATGACCAAAAGCCATTGCAATAAACAGCCTGTTCTGCTGTGGTTATACGGTACATATTAGAGAAAACTTTGTGTTTTATATCACCTTATTAAAACTGTCCACACAGTGCCACTCACCTTGGAATATATGACATACACTATGTAAATATGTGAATACTGTCTTTTCTATTAATTTAAGCACATTTAAAACTATAGTCTATGCTTAAAAACCAGTCCTGTTACCGTTACCTGAGTAACTGCCAGAACTGCTACTAACCAAGTCAAAAAAGCAGCTTAGAAAATAAAAAGGAGGAGCTTGTTGCTTTCTGCAACTACATCGTCTACCACAGGAAACTAGCCCCTAGTTGTGAGAGCAAGTGTGGTTGTTCATATAAGTTCACTTTTAAGTTTCTTCAAATACAGGTCCAAGGTCTTATCTTCATCTAACTCTACTTGTTACAAAAATATGAACATGACTTTTAAATGATCAGAAATATTTATTTTAAATTTAAATGAATGATATTTCATATTTGAAAGTTCAGAATTGAGTGATAAGTGCCTTTTTTGTGCCTTTTGTTCAGCTAAAGTAACCATTTTTGAACATATTGTAACAACTTAATTTTATTGAGTTAACTCTACCAAATATATTTAAAATTGAACTTTACTTAGTTCATTTGTGTTAAAACTACATGAATAATTTCTGCTGATATACAAAACCGGGCAGTCGAATCTGTAATTCCCATCATGCTTTGCAAGGAATTGAGTGTTCTTTTTTTTTTTTTTTTTTTTTTTTTTGTGGTTACCATTATGCAGAAGAGCGTTGCCTGTGCTTAGGCTGTGGACACTCAAAATGTACCTACTGTATTACTGGGTCAATACTGACTCTAGTCTTTTCTTATTAGTTTGTTATATACACTGTACATAATAATGAACACAACTGCTTAGCAAACATACGATTATTAATTGAACTTCAGGTCTCACATAAGAAAAATTATTTTTAGAAACGTAATAAAGTTATAAAGCTGAATGTACTAGAATAAATTAATTTAACCTGAACTAACTAAATTGTGTTGACCCAACTAAACAGATATTTAGACTGAACTAAATTAAATTGTGTAAAAACTTAAACCTAAATTAAGGGTAATAAATTCCTTTGAGTGTAGCTTCAATGTGCAGTAACTGATGCATGTGTGCTTTATAACCGCAAACAAGGCATACAAACCACACTTGAGACTAATGAAACATTAAAGTTTATTTTTGCTGCATTTTTTTTAGAAAAACTTCTCTCATGCTTCTTTGAAGTTTCCCTCCGTACTTCCTATCATTGTTGTTCACTTATTCGCTAGACAGTGTCATTTAGATAGGTGGGAAAGTGGACTGAACATAGGCACTCACTGCATATTGAAATACCCTGTTAAGTCTACTTCACATCACTATCACGCAATTGGAACTTTAAAAGATTCCACCCCCACTGGTATGACAACTCATTGCTATATCAACACTCACTGTAGAGAAAAACCCCGCCAAAAAGTGTGCTGTGGCAGATATATACATATTTATGAATTGGTATCAGCTGGAAACTCCAAATGTTTTTTTTTTCTTCTTTTTTAATGTTTATAGAGCATAATCTTTCAGATGGGCATACATTACATGGTACATTACATTGTCTCCTCCTTCATATGCTCTTGGAATGTTGAAACTTGTTTTTTTAATATAGCCTACTGTATATTTTGTATATTACAAATTTTGGTAGACATATGTCTATGGAATGTAAACAGACTTGGTAAATCTACATCAACAAATAAGCAATTGATATTGTAATGAGCATGTGTTGACAAAATAAAAGTAGGCAGCTATGTTTTGTTGTATTGTTTTGTTATTCATTATCCTTGTTTAATCATACTAATCTCACTGTCATAGCATTTCCTTTTGAAATAATTGCTATTAGTAATTCTTAAAAAAAAAAAATAATTAAATCTTTATTCATATTACAATTTAGAACATTATTGTACTTAGTGTAGAGGTAAGTAATATCCACGGAAGAAAAATAGTAGTGGGTGATCCGTGGTTATCTGCAAAAAAAAGAAAGGAAAAAGAAAGGAAATATGTAACATTAAAGTCTGGAGATAGAAATAAGATTTGACATTTTAACAATGAAGCTGAGAGATGTCTTATGAATGATTCACGACAGGAGAATTATTGCTATTGTTGCTATAAATATGCTATTGTCAAGTGAAACATGGATTAGCACATATACAGAATTATTCAATGTAATGCTCACAAAATTGAATCCTACAGTTTAACCTGGTTGCTTTTGCTACGGATACCAGCAACAAGAAAAAGGTTGGTGTGAAAATCCAGATTTAAGTAATGTCACTTCCCTCTGAGAGCAGAATCTGCTTTGACTAGTATTGATTTTAAGGTCCTAAATTCTGCACTTACCAACAACAGATACATTGTACTGACAAACATTTATGGTTTTTTTCCCAATTGTTGTTGTGCAGTAAAGTCCGCTGTCTGTCTTCTGCATTTCCATCAGTGTTAGAGAGAAATTTGTAGTATTGAACACCACTCTGTCCTTGTAAGAACTGGCAGGGTCAGTGTCTTTAGTCTTATTGTAGTATGTCACAATGGTTTCTGAGTGATTTCTGGAAAAAGTTGTTTTCATCCATCTTAACTGTAAAAACTGTGGAAGCTCTTCTCTCTGAACAAACTCAAAACGGTCCCCTGCACGCACAGACAGATTCAGGGGCTGGATTTCAGCAAAGGACTCTGCAGGGAGAGAAAATTAAATTTAGTATGAAATAGATCAGATCACTACGCAGGGAATTTTGGTGATACCTGCATGCTGGATGTTTTTAGTGAATTTGGTGTCATAATGAAAGTTTAACTATACTCATGACTGCTACAGACCGTAAAGTCATTTCTGCACACAGACTGCAGCAGCGTCAGTCCAGCATTCTCAGACTGGGGAGAATAGTTTTAGTGGTGGGAAGTGGTTAGGCATTTATTATAGAGTGAAGCTTACCATTTTAGTGAGGTTAAGGGTTAGTGGTGGGAGGCCACTTATTATATTAAATTATTATATTTATTATATTCAATTATTCAAGCATCCCAAAAAATCGAATGTCCCCAAAATCCCCTAAAGCACAAAATGATGATTTTTTTTTTAATATATTGTATTTATTTGAACATAATTTTGTGTACACAACCAGCCTATAATGGTAAAAATCCACCCACTCCTTTTTTTAAAGTCAGAAACAGTGTCTCAAAATGAGTTGTTAATGTAGGCTTCCTTTTGTGATGCCATAAATGGGTTTGGCCCCACCCACAACTGGTGACAGACTTTGCCCTTTGTCTGTGAAGCAGTATATTTAATTTCTGACAGGCCTGATTGGATTGTATGGATTGTACTTTTGTTTAACATAGCAACTATTCAGCTGATGAAACATCATTTCGCAAAAAAAAGTAGATGACATAACCCCATTTTGATGGCTGTGAAAATGACGTGATCCAGGACCTTTACTAAAGTGTGTGAAATGGTAAAGACTATATATCTATCACTCACAGCCTGGTTTTTATTTGCATTAAATTCAGTATGGTGTCTGACCTGATCAAGGTCTATTAGAATAGATCCTTCCCTTGAGTGAGCTGCACAGGTTTATGTTTATGTTAAATAAAAGTAAAAAAGAATTAAATTGCAGGTTTTAGGAAAAAAAATACACTTTCATAATTAGTGCTTATATTATACTGATGGTAAGTTTTGTTAACCAAACTGCCAAAAATATTGTGACTTGAACCATCACATACTTAAACAAAACTCTTTATGATTTATTAATACAAATTTCCAAAAATGTATTGTGCATCCTGCTTGTAGAGATCATATATATGCAAGTATGTGTGTATATGTATGTGTGTGTGTGTGTGTGTGTGTGTGTCTGTGTGTGTGTGTGTGTGTGTGTGTGTGTGTGTGTGTGTGTGTGTGTGTGTGTGTGTGTGTGTGTGTGTGTGTGTGTGTGTATGTATGTATATGCTATGACAGATATTAGCAATGGCATAATCTCTCTAAAATGAATCTGTATTCAGGCGTGTATCTGTATTCAAAAAACAGTAAGTTAAAAAATAATGATTTTACACATCTGTTTTACTAGTAGCTTAATGATGGTCATCCTCAAAATGACAAAAACAAGAACTACAGTGTAGAGAGTTTCTTTCAGAATATTTTTATGAATTAATCATCAAAATATTATTCTATAGATGATATGCTGGTAAATGCTCAGTAACGCCATAACCTGTGCAGTCATTACTGTCACAATCATCATTAATAATCAATCAACATCAACATAATGAACATATGTTTTACCTGTTTTGAAGGTAAGTAGAAAAATAAGTGATACGAGTAGGTGATTTACTGGCATTCTCACAATTTAAAGATTTTTTTTTTAAAAAAAGAGAATGGAACAGCTCAAAATGACTGCCGCTGCATTGACTACCTATTAAAAAAGGAAGTTAAGCGTGACACAAAAAGAAACCAAGTTACTGCGCAACCTCAGAGCCTAGTTTTTAATTTAGTACTAAAATGTTATTTAGAAATAAAATAAAACAACTGAGTAATGAACATAAATGTTCAGTTAAGTGTAGAAACACATTTTGTCTTATTCAACAAACAAATCTCCATCTCATTTTAATATGCTGGATCATAAGAGCGTATGTGTTTGTTTGCATGTGCCATGTCCATATGAAATAATCATTTTTAACAACTTCACATCATTCTATTCTCACAGTTAGAGCACTGCAATAAATCACAAATGAATTCAGGAAATACCCTTTCTGACACTTTGTTTACACTCTGCAGTGCATTATGATAATGGCATCAGTATATATATATATATAGAAAACAGAAGTTTCAACAGGCTAAAACAGGAAACTGCTAAGTTGCTTGGAAAGTCTGTGGTGGAAACATTAGCATGAAAAAGGAACCAAATTTTCCAGTGCTCAGTCAGTTAGGACTCAAACAAGAAATACTTCTTCCTGTTACACTGCGGTCTGTGAGTTCACACAAACCCACCTGAGAAGAGATCTCAGAGCAAAGGGTGATGCTTTGTGTAACCACCATCCCTTAGCAGTTTGAGCTAAACCAAGAAGGTTTTTGCTCTTGTCAACCTAACAGCTTGTCATCAGACCGCTATGAAATCTCAGTCTTATTTAGTTGATGTACATTTCAGGTCATCTTTAACAGACCACATATGTTTAGAACAAAGTCAACAGGGAAATATAGTCATTCTCCATAAAACAATGAAAAAAAAAACTTTAGTACATTAGGTCAGCTAATTCAACTTTAATGCCACATGTCTGTTTCACATGCATCAAAAAGTGTGATATACTGGATACAATTTAGGTTACCATTTAAGGAATTGAACTTGGTACAGAGAATCCATTTGTTACACATGCAAAATTGTCTCAAAAGGCAGACTGAGAAGAGTCTAAGTTGGTGTTTTTTAAACTAGTTTTTGTGGCAGTAAGTTTGTGTGTGTGTTTCTCTTCATCTTTGGCTTTTATGTTGGCCTGTTTAGCTTACAGACAGAGAGAAAGATGTGGGTGTGAGATCAGATAACTGATTGCCTGAAGCCCACATAGGCCTGTCTTCCTACATCAATGAGGACATCTAAGCACTTACTGTCAGAAGCTGCTGTTGTTGAGAGGGGCGCTTAAAAACTTCTTTGTTAGATCCTGTAAGGTTGTTCTGAGAAATAGGAGTGCACAGTACATTCTGTAGTTACAGTATATCTGGCTACTTTAATAGTTTGGGTCTTATTTAGACTCTTTAGTCTGTGTTCCCATAATCTTTTGAGAAGCTAGTCTCAATCTTGAGATGTGAGCTTTTGTTAGCCTCCCCTTATTTGGACATTCACTATCTTACTTCCTCCCTTTGATCTGCCTGACTGACTAAAGTTAAGGCTCTCACCACTCTATGCAAAAAAAATAAATATAATGGAAAAACAATTTTTTGCATGCAAACATCCATTTTGTTTGGCCCATGAATGCATGCACAGACACTTTTAAATTACATATTTTGCTTTGTGTCATTAGTATAACCTATAATGTATGTTAACAGGTACTGTATGTTAGCTGGCAACCCTATTTTATACTGTGAACATTCGCGGAGCAAGGTTATTATAGTTAACTAAAACAAATGAACATTTTTGTGATACTTAAATTGTATGCACAGTTTTGTTATAAATGCTAACTTTATCAGAAATAAATCACACACACACACACACACACACACACACACACACACACACATATATATATATATTATTCCACTCGATTATGTCATTGTTTAAACAATATATTTTCTCGTAATAAGATGCTATGTTGTTAAAAAAATTTATGTTTCTCATTAAAACATCATATTTTCTCACAATAATGAGATGTCATTAAAATTATATTTTCTCTAAATAACAAGATATGTTTTTCCCATTATAATGATATAATATATGTTTAAAATTTATCTTTGTATGTATTATTGTCATTGGATTGTCACCAATTAAAGACTACAGACTACAATACTGGAATCATCTTTTATCCAATCAAAATCAACAAATGGTGGTTTTTCTTGTGTTTGTAGAGTAAAAGGATTTCCTTCCAGTACAGTTAAATGATATTGGTTGGATGACACTGGATACGGGAGAGAAAAATTCATAGTAGTTTGTAGTAATGAGCATTATACATTCTTTACTAATGCACAGATAATCATGAGTTAATGCATGACTTACGAAGAACTAAGCCATTCATTAATGATTACTACATCAGTATTTAATAAAGAGCATATCTGATTAAAAGAATAAGTAATTCCAATGAATTAAATGTGTCATGTATTAATTCCTTGTTAACATATCAACTGACTGTTAATTGATGTAGTAATTTACCACAATGAGTCATGCATTTTAGCTATGCATTTTAACTTCCAGTTTTATTTAATTATTAGTTAATGATTTGCAAAGACAATATTATGCTTTGAACTGTTGAGGCACATGACTATTAACTCATAATAAGTGTTATGTTATTTTGGTTTTGACATTCACACTAAGCCATGGATGTCAATCTCCAGCCATCTACAGCCGGGATTCCACTGTACCAGATTAACTGAGATGCAGTGCATTGTTGTTAATGGCACAGGAGTATGTCTGGTTGAAGCTTGATTTGTTTAATTCAAAGGCAGGACACTGAGAACATGCGACCCAGCCGACACAACACTCCAAAAGACAATAAAACCCATTATACAACACTCCAAAAGACAATAAAACCCATTATAATCGATGGTACTGTTTACACTGAATTTTGGCGTCATATGTGGCAGAATAAATCCCTAACAGTAAACTGATGGCCAGCTCTATTTCTTACTCATTCCAAGCACTACCAATGTGAAGCACGAATGGATTTGCAATGGTCTATTCTCTGATACTATTCACTGTGCTACTGTCTAAACAGTCTCGTAGACCTCAAACTTTGGTGGGGATATCAAAAGTCTATAACCACATTGACACAATGAGTTAATAGACATGTGGTTTAGCAAGTAAAGCCATTGCATAATGATGTCTTTGTAAATTATTAGCTAATGATTAATTAAAGCAGACAACTGGAAGTTGAAATGCATAGCTATAGCTTTGACTCACTGTGGCAATTAACACATTAATTTACACTATTCGATTAATACTACGTTGTTAAGGAATTCATATAGTACTTGATTTATTAATCAGATAGACCTTTTCTTAGTTGCTGATTTTTGTAATCAGTAATGAATGGTTTAGTTCTTCATGAGTCACAAACTCATGATTATCTGTGCATTAATTAAGAATGAATTAATGCATTTCATTGCACCCATGTTTTAAAGTGTTACAGTTTTTTGTTTAAAGGTTAAAAGAGGTGTCACTTGTTATAAGTGACTTTAGGCTTTTTTTTAAGTCACTGCATCATTTTATATATAGAGAGAGAGCAAGAGCATATTTTAGAATAGTGATGTAGAATTTGTATTGATTCACAGTAAATGCTGTATATCATCAAGACATGGCGTTTCTGTAATGTGATCATTTGTTTTTTAAATTCAAGTGACCAACGTGTAGTAATGTGATACAATGTGCAAAAATCCTAAGTGGAAATGAACAATTTGATTATGAAAATTAAGCACTGCTTGGAAAATATAATCCTTTGCTTTAGTATGCTAAACAAGTTTAAAAAAAATCTTTATTCTGCATTTACTCCTGGATATGAGTGAAATCATTTAAAGATGTACAGTGTTAGGATGCTGGGATTGAAATTTCCATGATTCCAGAAAAGAGCCAAACCAGAGAGACATAGAGAGCTTGTGATAGCTCACATTTTATCACAGGTGTCTCAATAAAGACAAGTGTTGTTGGGTTGTCTTCGCAATTGAGGTGGTGTGTTTCTCCCATCTTAGATTTTTCTGGAGTGGAATATTTAAGACTCTGCTCTGTTGAGCAAAAATGGTGAGGCTTCTTCATGAAGTTGATAATCATTGTCTTATTATTGTCTCCACACCTTGTGTTTTATTTCCATTTTTACATGTACATTTTGATTAATTTTGATGTAAAGATATCTTAAAGGGATAGTTCACCCAAAAACAAATATTTGATGTTTATCTTCTTACCCCCACGGCATCCAAGATGTAGGTGTCTTTGTGTCTTCAGTAGAACACAAACAAAGATTGACCAAAGACAAGCAACGTACAATGTCCAAATGTGTCTTCAATGAAAATGGGCTATCTGAATATGAAAATTACTTGTCCTTTCTTTACAAAAATCTGCATATATTTGCATTGTGCTTTACCTGTCTGTGGGCAAATGCAAAATTCTTCAGTGTTCTTTAGAGTAACAGGTAAACATTTTAGCTATTTGTTTTCAGAGAATATAACGTTATGGTGCAGACTGAACCTCCCTATCTCATTCTGAAGTATATAATAAAAGTGAATATAATTTAATTGAAATTTTTAATAGAAGTGAAAATTGGGGTTTTCAGGTAAGTCAGACCTCATGTCATTCACCTCAGAGGTTTTTTTTTTATAATAGTTCACTTTCAGTTCCAGGCTAATATGAAGCATTAACATTATTTGCTAAAAATATTTGGATTTGTTAGATTAAATGGCTAAAGGCCTGCTTTGGTCAAGAACCGCCCACTTAGACTTATCAGCACGTAGTGACCAACCAAGTTTGATTTTACTTGCCGTTTAGGGGTTGGTTTAACCTAAATGAATTGGATAGAGTGGGTAGTGTTTCAACTTGGGTGAATTATAACACCATCATTTTAGCCAACTATGAATAAGCTACTGTAGAAGTTTCTGTGTAAGAAATATAAAGGACTTGCAGGAAAAATTAAGGTACGAAACTTTATGTCTGTCCATTATTTGATATGTACTTAAGAAATATAAAGGACTTGCAGGAAAAATTAAGGTATGAAACTTTATGTCTGTCCATTATTTGATATGTACTTATATTAACATGACAGATCTAAAAGAGCAGGTTCTTATGTATAATTCATTTTAAAATTATTTTAAATGATTATTGAAAAATTATTATTTAAAAATTGCACGGAATAGGACTACATTTACCACATTAAAACAATTTGTTATATTTACAAAGTTGTCAGCCTTTCGCGTATTTCTATATTTGTTTCCTATTTGTTTTTGTTAATTAAAATGTTTAATTTATTTCATTCTGAAACCAAAGGTTAAAAATGAAACAATAGTTAGATAGATAACTGATTTTGGCATTTTAGCGTGTAAATTTGATTATCACCAATTATTTGAATATCACCAATTTATTTATAAACACAACGTAAAATGTCTTTGGCTTTTTTGTTTTTCTTTTTTTTTTGGCGAGACCTGGCAACAATGTAGTTGATTATTGTTAGTAGTTTGTATGGATTTGACTTGTAAATTTTGTCTTTTTTCCATCATTACATTGTTTGGAGCATAAGAAACAAATGGTGATGATATAATTTTTTATATTTTTGTATGTCCTATTTAGAGGACACCAGAATTCAGTTAATAAGAAAATGAAAACAAGATTATATTACCAAAACAATGTTTATATATATAAATAGAACAAGCTAAGGACAAAAACAGTCAGTCAGATTTTATATCTATGTTCTAATGTTTCTATTTAAAACAGATATGAGAATAATGTTGCGAAAATATTTTTAGAGAATATTTCTATTTTGCATTTTGTATGCATACTAGCACCTGCATTTAATAGATGTCTAATGGAAATAAGAAATCTCTTATTTTATAGAAATATTAATATATAGTTTATTTCCCTATTCACTTATGTCTCACAAAAATGCCTGATAAGCAACCAAAGTTGTTCTGAGATGTTCATTTAGGACAAGCAATTTGAAAATTAGTCAGATCTCAGAGAAGTTAAAATATGTCCTATTATAGTTACTAAAATATGTCCTGTACAGAGAACAAAAGTATATGCCTGGGTCCCAGGAAAATATTACAAATGTGTTTTAGATGTTCTGAAGATGGTTATACAATATATATGTGTATATATATATATATATATATATATATATATATATATATATATATATATATATATATATATATATATATATATATATATATATTATATATTTTTTTTTTTTTTTTTTTTTTTTTAATCAGTAATTGTCAAAAATTCTCCAAGATGTGCCTTTTAGTGCATGACGTTGTGACCAGTAATGTGATACAATATCGAAAAACATCTTCAGTGACAATGAGCTACAGTATTTAAATATGAAAATGACTCATCACAAAACTAAGCACATGATTGTATTGTGTTTGACCTTAGGGCAAAAGCATTCAGTGCAACATTGTTTTTTAGGTAAAGAGATAAACATTTTAGACATTTGCTTTCAGATAATATATCATGTTATGGTGCAGACTGAACCTCCTCATCTCATTCTGATACTCATTATATCTGATACTCAAGTTTAAATGTTAGTTAAAATAAATCTGTGTTCCTGTAGCAAAAACAGCATTTCACTAACAACAACATGGAATTGATTGATTTGAGGGAATACATAAAAAGATAAAATGTATACCACACCTTGAATACAATGAAAATTGCTTTGGATAACAGTATCTGGGAAATGAATAAATAAAATATACATGTAAAATACACAAATAGTTATCCCCACCTGTACTTTGTAATGAAGCTATGTTCCGGAAGACTAAATTTTACTTGACTGAGAAAGTACCAGTTTTGTTTGCAATATGACAGTGAGCATGTGGTGCTGTTTGAGGCTGAGACTATAAAAAATCTGTAGAATTCTGTAAAGGAAGCCTGTCGAATTTTCAACAGCTTATTTCTTGATAACAACAACATCTAGCCACAGTGTAATGTAACGCATTAAGAAAATTTATTGACAAAATATGTGAAGTTGCAGTACATTTGGAGTGCACCATGTGTTTTTACTCGAATTTCTGATAGAAAATCTATGTTTGATCATCTCTTCTTAGAATACATCAGAGAGGATCCACAGTCATGGACGGGAGTCTGTTTGTGCTGCTTCTGCTGTCAGGTTGGTGTGGTCATTTGTAATGTTTTTAATGTACATGTGAACGCATTTACTTTATAGAAGCAAATATCTATAAATTACTTTCACAGGTCTCTTGAAGACTACTTCTGGTCTTTCTCGTAAGTACTACTATATAAATGCAAGAATGTCGTGGCCAGAGGCTCAGAGTTACTGCAGAGCGAAGCACACTGACCTGGCTTTTGTAGACAACATGGATGATGCAAGCAAGCTGATAAATATAGTGGATGCTGGATACAGTGGATCAGTGTGGATTGGACTGAAGAGGAGGACACAGAAACGCTGGGGTTGGTCTAAGGGAGAAGATACACTTGCACAGTACAGTGCCTGGAATGCAGGAGAACCGAAGAATCAAAACGAATGTGCCTTTCTTGCCTATGGAGTTTGGCATACTTACCAGTGCTCATCTGCGATTCACTTTGTGTGCTACAATGGTGAGTTACTACTATTCAGTTTAGCTGAGACAAAGAGTTGTGACCATATTCTTATTTTGCCTCTTTTGATAAAAGGCACTGGATACATCTTGGTAGAGATGTGGAAGAACTGGACTAATGCTCAGAGCTACTGCAGACAGCATTACACAGATCTGCCCACCATCCACAACTCTGAGGAACAGAATCAGCTCAAGAGTAGTGTTCCATCATCAGCATGGGTTTGGATTGGTCTGTTCTGGGACTCTTGGGAATGGTCTGACAAATGGAGCAACTTCTTCAGATACTGGGCAGCAGGTCAACCATTCCAGAGTTCAGGATCTGGTGACTGTGTTGGCATGTCAAGAAACAATTCTGGGAAATGGGCTCAATACAGCTGTGATCTACAGAAGCCTTTTATCTGCCACGGATGTGAGGATTTCTTTAAACAAATGAGATGAGATGTTGTTTCTCCATGTTCTGTCATTTGTGCATTATTTAACTATGAATGTGTTTACTTGCACATAATACTCAGATAACAATCAAAAAGGTTTTGCTCAGTTGTTTTTTTTTACTTTAAAATGTAAACACTCATTGAAAAGCAAAAATATTTAATCATGATTGTATCACCATAAAAGTATTTATGATTCTTACAGTCCTGTTTGTCATTTAAATTTGTTATAGGGCCCAAGTCTCCTTACCGCACCTACCAGTATATGAATGAAAGCATGACCTGGCAAGATGCTCAGAGTTACTGCAGAGCGAGATTCACTGATCTGGCCACTGCTGACACCATGAATAATGTGAACAGGCTAGTAAATACAGTGTATCCTGGATACAGAGGTTCAGTATGGATAGGTCTCCACGCTGGGACAGAGTATCGCTGGGTTTGGTCTATGGGAGAAGGCACAATCTCCAACTACAGTATGTGGAATCCCGGAGAACCGAGTGGTGATGGGGAGTGTGTGAGGAGTTTTAATGGAAGCTGGTATGATGAGAGCTGCAGCACCATTCTCCCGTTTGTGTGTTTCAATGGTGAGTTCTCTTAGAGTTTATTTTTTTCCGCTTTAGCTGATCCTTGACTGAGGGCTGGTCCTTATCTTGTGTTTCTGAACAGACAGCACTGGTTTTGTTATTAATAACACTGCTATGACATGGAGAGATGCTCAGAGTTACTGCAGACAACAACACACTGATTTGGCGAGTATCAGCAGCCCAGAGCAGCAGAATCTGCTCAGTAATGAATCGTCGCTCTGGATCGGTCTGTTTCTGGATTCTTGGGTGTGGTCTGATCAGACGAATCTCAGTTTTAGATACTGGGAAGCAGATCAACCATCCCAGAGTTCAGGATCTGGTGACTGTGTTGGCATGTCAAGTAACAATTCTGGGAAATGGGCTCAATACAGCTGTGATCTACCTCAACCTTTTATCTGCTATGGAGGTGAGTTTTGTTGGTCGCTTTCAAAACAGAGATTAAAAACAATTGTGATTATATGATTGTATTAATTTATGTATTTCCAGTTTTCTTTAATCCTGTATTTCTCTAGATGACAAGTTAATTAGAAAACAGGTTGTACGGTTGAAATTGTCCTGTAATGGAAAATGCACATTGAATGATCCTTCCCAACAGACTGCCTTTCTAAATGTGGTATGTTTATCTATGTATTTATATATATATTATATATATATATATATATATATATATATATATATATATATATATGTATGTATGTATGTATGTAGCCTATAAGCAGGACATTTTTAAGTTTTGTTTGATTCTTTCTTGTTGGTTTTCCAGATAAGTGAAAAGTTGAAGAGCATGGGGCTGAAAAGTAACAAAATGAGCTGGATACAGGGGGAAGGTGAAGAGGTGTTTCATCTGGAGAGCAGACATAGAGCCAATTCAAATAATCAGTGTAATAGGCAGTAATCATCAATGTACTTCTTTAAAGTTAACTTTTAAAACAGATTCAAAGAATATTATGTAAATCTTAACTATATTGTTTGGAGGAACTGGGAAGTAGTAGTATTAGTATCCATTGTTTAAATAACAATAATGGATTAATGGTCATTGTATAATATATTTATTACAATTGACTATGAAAATATATTTCTGAAAATTCTACATCAATAACTACATTTAATTAACCATAATAAAATGTAAAATTGAAATGTAGAGTATGATGATTTCTTTCTCATAATAAATGTGATGGACATTTCATTAGAATCATACTGTGTATGTCATTCCCAAAATAAAAAAAATAAAAATAAAAACACTTCTTTTGAAATGACTACTGTAATACAATAACTTACTTCCATATACTTTTGCATGTACTAATATATTTTTTCATACAAATTAATTTATTTCATAGCCATAAAGGTAGAACCATCATTGATTTGTTGTTCTGCATTAGTTGATTTATGGGAGAAATTAGAGTGTTGTGGTCTGAAATGTGGCCTTAAACCCTGATATTATAATGTTCATACTAGTAAATATGTCTGACAGGCTCAACAGAGCAAAGAACACCAAGACAAGTCAATTATTTTGTCAAACAGGCTTGATAATTTATCAAAATCGGACAACACTGGAATAGGTTGATGTTAGTAGTTGTGGAAAAAAGGAGGTGTTGTAAGGAAGGAAGATGTGAAGTAGCTCAAAGTCACAAAAACATGTTCACAACATCTTCACATTAGAATAAGGCACATTTGTATGATTTTGAAAAACAACATGTCAATGAATATGTATATATATATATACCAGGGATGGGTAGATCGACACCTGCATTTTGAGTTTTTGACACACTAGTGCTTCGAAACAGTGTTCCGGAGCATTGCTTGAAATAAGGCTGTCACGTGACCTGTGAAAACGAAGCTTCGTTACCTCACTGACACGTCCCGCTAGGCTCAAATACAAAGCGCGTCGATAGGGCTATCCCATACCCGCAATCTATTTAGTGGAATGTTATAGTTAGTCAGCATGCCTATACTGTATGTATGTAGTGTTCTACGTGGTGTATCGTTGCTAATTATAGTACTACTATTAAAAACAATTACTGAATGAAAATTAAAACACCTTCCAGGCTCAACCACTGTTCCCAAAAAGGATAAAAGTCCTTCCTCAACCACAAACATTTTGCTACTTGTAAACGCCATCCTCTGTTGTCAACAGTTCACACTGGAGAGAAAAAATTATTATTGCAAAATATATTAAATGCAATAACTGCATTTGTATTTTTGCATTTTTTTCAACAATGTGCATGTTTGTGTTCTTTTGTAAGGAAGACACAGAAATGGTGCAATGAAAAATGAACTAGGTCTAATTGGTTGGCGTATTAAATTGGCGTATTAAACATTCTATTTATGTGAAAAGTTTGTTGCAAGTAAAAATTAAGAAAATAAAGTCTTTTATTGTCATTGTATTGTGCAAAATAAGTTTAGTTTCCTAAATTAATAGTTTTGCTGGGCTCAAATGCTTATTGTTATGAATACAATATGTTTGTTAAATTTTAGTTTCAAACATTAATGTGACATCCCAATGAACAAAACATCTAAATGATACAGTTGGTGTAAGAATTTTTATTGACCACCAGATGACGGGATAGAGTACTATGTCAAAATCTTCGAAGCATCAACGCAGTTTGTTGTAAAAGCCTCACTGCTTCAAAAGCCTCGTTCGGCACAACCTTAATATATACCCAGGTGAGAGTGAATGAAAGTCTTCTGAACAAGTGGGATTCAGTATATGCAATCTGCCTGTGGAGGATCCATAACTGCAAACTCCTTTTAGTCACTCTCTGGCAAAGAAACAAAAGCACTTGTGCAGGGGCGGCATTTCCGTATGGCAGAGTATGGCAGTTGCCATACCCTAGCCCAGTCAGGTGTGCCATAAAATTTTTTCCGAACTTTATATCTCTATTATAATTCGTTATTATTATTTTAAATCAGAGGGTTTTTACAAATATTTAACCAATGATAAGTATTAAAAAGAGCTTGTCAGTAAAATTTGTTACGGCATTGGATCCTCAAGCTCTTAGCGAAACCTCGTAACTTCACCCCGCCTCCGCTCATTGACGTGCCGCGCACAGCCTGGAGGAGACAGATCTCCGCTTTTTCACATTGCAAGGGTAAATAAATAACTGATGTTGTTTGAATAGTACAGCTTTTTTTTTACTCAAACACTATGTCTGTAAAGGCTAATGTTTTTGTGTGTTTGAAGACCGGAGAAGTAGGTTATTTGCCATCTAGCCAATAAACTTTTGCACATTAAAATATCCTGTGCATAAGCGCTTAATCGTTTATAATGAGATTTTGGCCAAGTGTATTAAACAACAAGAAAAACTAAGTGCCCATATAGCAACAATAAGCGTTATATAACTTAATAATTTGTAACGAGTAGAAATATGGTGTGGCCCCTTTAAGAGTTGCGTTGAACTGTTGATCTGCATTGTATGTACAATTTGAGCACTTCATGTATGCGAGTTGTTTCTATTTTTCTGTTGCTAATTTAAAGTTATTTTATGAAGGTAAGCGACTGTTAGCGTAAATTAAATTTGTATGCACAAGAGAAGCTTTGTAAAGGTATAAATCGCGTTTCAAGCGTAAAAAGAAATATTTTCAGCATTTTACTGTTACTTTTAAGCGTAATTCATGTATTGTGAAACTGCAGCTTCATGCTAAAGCAAAATAAATATGATCTGCAGGCTTCTGACTTCCATTTTTCCATGCTTAGACACTTTTTTTCGCCAAAAGATAGTCAAAAGCACTGCAAGCCTGTGAACGGTGATTTGCAAGCGAAAACAACAGTTTAAAGAACTGCAAAATGGATTGACTGCATATATATACATATATATACACATTTCCCTGAACTAAGTACATTTCTGTGGCTATTATTATGTTTAAATGAAAACAAAAGGAGGCAATGGTGTTTGATATATTTCGTCTTATTGTAAATATACAGTGAGGAAATTGAAGTAGCCAAGGCGAGTTGACTGATGTTATCAAGTACGTTACACTACTGTTTGTGGAATTACCAGAATCAGGTAAGTTATGCTAGTTTTTGTTTTGCTGTATTGAGAAACGTGTGCAGACCTACGTCACCAGACTATTTGCATAACCTTCACGGTACTTCAGACCGTGGTGGAAACGCAGAAAGCAACAGGTCTGGGGGGAAAATAGTTCCTGGTACAATTGTTCCGGGTAATTTCGGTGGAAACACAGCATATGTGTAAAAAAAAAAAACTGTTGCAAATGTCTAAATGACCTGTTGTGAATGTGGGGCAAAAAGTTCCCAAAATAATCTGATATGTACAGCTCCCTCTTTCTTTTTTCTGCACTTACAATTTTAGCATGATTCTCTCACTCTCAACTGAGTTTTGCAAGTGTGAGGGGGAGGGCGGGTCCACCTTCTTCTTGTAGCCAATCAAATGAGCCTCTCGCTGACTCTTCATTTACTCTTATCTGATTGGTTCAATAAACGTATTTGTTTGTTTTGTTTTTTTTACATATACAGATTGGTTCTATGCAGTCAATCCATTTTTCAGCTCTTTAAACTGTCGTTTTCGCTTGCAAATCACTGTTCACAAGCTTGCAGTGCTTTTGACCATCTTTTGGCCAAAAAAACATGCCAAAAGTCGAAGCGCGGAAAAATGGAAGTCAGAAGCATGCAGATCATATTTATTTTGCTTTAGCATGAAGCTGCAGTTTCACAATACATGAATTATGCTTAAAAGTAACAGTAAAATGCTGCAAATATTTTTTTTTCTTACGCTTGAAATGCAATTAACACCTTTATAAAGCTTCTCTTGCACATTCAAATTCAATTTATGCTTACAGTCCTATGTACACTTCCACAAATATTACCCTGCATATGCAAATCTTTTTGACGTCATTTTACCTTCATATTATTTTCTTTATTAAGTAACAGTGTGGACGGCACAACGTTCATGACGGACAGTTACACGAGTTCCATGGGGAATAAAGCACCAGTTGTGAAATGTCTATCGCCTCCGTGAAGTCTGTCTGATATCAGCAAGCTAAGTGAGCTATCGCTGTTTGTTCCGTACGCACAGCGTTACAAGTTGATGAAAGCATATGATGCAATGCACTTGCCTCAGATGCGGCCATTTTTATTGAAAAACACAGATCTCCTCATTCGCCGGCCAAAAACCTTGTTAACTCCATTTGAGCTTGTTTTTCATATAATGTTAAGTGCAAGTGTCTGATACAATAC
Organism: Cyprinus carpio; assembly: GCF_018340385.1. Taxonomy (NCBI): domain Eukaryota; kingdom Metazoa; phylum Chordata; class Actinopteri; order Cypriniformes; family Cyprinidae; genus Cyprinus; species Cyprinus carpio. The sequence continues at coordinate 23,694,104 of NC_056573.1, read as the reverse complement.
CAACACTGACGACGCAGAGTTGTTTAATTACTGACTTTTCTCCCCTTTCTTTCTTTTCCCCCTGTATTTCAGTAGAGTGTGCCATGGAATTGTTTTATTTATCAACACACAACCCCCCCGCCCCATACCCCATGCCCCATGCCCATACCCATACCCCATACCCTATGGTTTTGTGAAACCCTGCCACTGCATTTGTGTAGAAGAATCTCTCCCTCTTCTGTTTCCACTGAGGTTTAAATCCTTGTCTGGGAGACTGACTGATGATTAATTGACTGCAATCAGTTGCGCTTGGTGATTGCTTCTCAGCTGGTTTGTGTGTGTTACAGGTGCATCTCAATAAATTAGAATGTCGTGGAAAAATTCATTTATTTCAGTAATTCAGCTCAAATTGTGAAACTCATGTATTTAAAAAATTCAATGCAGACAGACTGAAGTAGTTTTAGTCTTTGGTTCAAAAAGGCCTATAGCGAATCAATGCTTTTTTGTAAGAAAAATATCCATATTCAAAACTTAATAATCACTTTAATGTAGCTTGCGCCAACAGTTTTACACGGAAGCAGCTCCGGGCAGATGATGAATGGGCTGCAAGACAAGACTGAAAACCAGTCTTCTCTTGGCTTATATTGAAATACTCTGACATTCTTCTTTACAAATCCTCGTTTTGTACTTCTAATTAGTTACCATTGTTTTGTTTCTGAGCAGTGCATGTGCAAAGCCGACCTCCATACATCATCCGCCCAGAACTGCTTCCATGTACAACAGTCAGCGCAAGCTAGATTAAATTGATTATTACGTTTTAAATATGGTTATTTTTCTTACAAAATGCATTGATTCGCTACTTTTTATTAAAGGGGTCATATGGCATTACTAAAAGGAACATTATTTTGTGTATTTGGTGTAATGCAATGTGTTTATGTGGTTTAAGGTTAAAAAAACTCATTATTTTTCATATAATGTACACTATTGTTTCTCCTCTATGCCCCTTTCTGAAACGCGTTGATTTTTACAAAGCTCATCGTTCTAAAAAGCGAGGTGTGCTCTGATTGGCCAGCTATCCAGTGCGTTATGATTGGCCTAATGCCTCAAGCATGTGACAGAAATGTTACGCCCCTTAACATATTACTGTGATGCCGTCTCCCAGCAGCACAAGACTCAGTCCAGCTGCTCTGCTTGTGCACATCCCATCATAGGTTCTCCTTTAGCATTGCGTATCGCGCTGCGTAAACATAAAACCATGTCTGCATTTGTGATCGGAGAAACAACAAGCCTACTCTACACTGCTCAAAACTTTTGAATAATCATTGGCAAATTATTTAAATATAAAAAAACATATTTACAGGCTGTTAGTCAGACACGCCAGACTGTCCTTGCAAAGTTGGAACAGCCCAATTTTATAGAAACAGACTTTGTGCCGCAGACGCAGTGTAGGCTACTGGTTCAGGAAACAGTCCTCATCCTCCATAAAATGCACAGCACACATATGAATATTTGGGGTGAACTGTTCTGGAAGTGTTGAAATACAACTTAACCACTGATTTCTAGTTGTGTCCTCTTTTGGAAGGCCAAACAAAGTAGTTTCGCTTTCACAACGAAACACACAGCGACACCACAACATGGCAACAGAGAGAATAAAAGTTACACCTTCTTTCTTTAAATGAACATTTAGGCTGTGATATGCAAATCTTCCCATATAGTGACGTAGAGATGTGGGGCATGTTAGAATGAGCTGTTTTAGGGGGTGTGGTTGACTCTTAACTTTCATAAAGAATATCTCTTTGGATTTGAGACTTTAGTCTTTGCAATTTTACAGACCTTCTTTATGCACCAAGAGCTTGTAACACTCCAAAGAAACAGGAAAAATTGAAATCACATCGTATGACCCCTTTAAGGATGGGTGCTTTTTATTTCACTTCTTTTGGACTGATGCACTGCAACAACCACTGAGTGCCGTTAAACAGCTTGAAAGATCAAAGACCATTTTTTATATAACTCCGACTGGATTCGTCTGAAAGAAGAAAGTCATATACACCTAGGATGACTTGAGGGTGAGTAATTTATTGGGCTAATTTTCATTTTTGGGTGACCTAACCCTTTAAATGGTGCAGAATAATTGGTAGCAGCATTAACACATTTTCCAAAACATTTAATGAACAATTATGCAAGGGGCAGGGCATTTGTTAGACTGAATGGCTAAAGGTCTGGTCCACATTGCAGCTTATTCTGTTCTGGCCAAGAACCACCCACTTAGACTGTTTAGAGACTTGTTTATGTGAAATGGACTGGAGAGAGCAGGGAGTATTAAAATATCAGGTGAGTTATAACAGCAGCTTAAAAAGATAGTTCACCTACAGTTGTTGGTCCACATTGACTTCCATGGTATAGAAAAAAAAAAAAACATTATTCAAGTCAGGGGACCAAAAACTGAGGGTGAACTATCCCTTTAACCAATAAGAAATGAGAAGCAGGCGTGAAATCACTCTTTTATATGTCCACTCCCCTCCTCAGGTGTCAGTAGAAGCTGAAAGTCTCAGAGTAAAAACATAAAGGGTATACGGAACAAAAACTGTTTTTTAGGTAAGAAATTAAAACATCACATCTAACCATAATTTGATTTGTGTTTATGTTAGTGGATGTTAAATGGTAGACCTAGAATAATCTGAATCAGTATGTTTCCTTGCTCTGTGCACAAGTGTAGGAAAAAGCTGTTTAAAAGGCAAATGGTGGTTGCACCTAATATTGATTTGATTTACTTGCTTCCTTGCTTTACAGCATTTGTTTTTCATACGTGCCTAAACATTTTAGCAGCACTGTATTTAAAAGGTTGGTTGTTTCAAGCATTTTGAAGAACTGACACAGTTCTTCTTAGATGATCTCAGTTGCTACTGTTTCTTGATGTAATCCAAGACTGACTCGATGATGGTACGATCAGATTTGATTTTATGATCTCTGTGTGGGTCACACCATCTGTTAGGGTCATCTTGTTCATGCAAAAATCTCACTGCATAATAACAATATTCACAAAAATAATGTTTGGTCATCTAAAATTGATATTTCCTTCAGGTACACTAAAGCAACACATAACCACCAATGTGCCCAGAAATTTCCATTTATTTCAATTTATTTCCATTTTTATTATTTTTTATTGTATTAATTAAGAATAAAATATTATTTGCCATTTGTACATGTTTACCATTTTAAAAAGTGAGGGTTAGATGAGTGTTGTATGGGTGTTGTTAGGAAGATGGCATGATAATTATATTGAACAATAAATTTAGTGGAGTCATAGCAACTGCAGCCATGACTTGATAGTATTTTAGTATATTAATATAAAAGTGTTTTTGATTTTGCCCAGTATTTTGACTAACATGGAACATGAAATATTTAGCTGCACTTAAGATGATCAAGTATTTTAAGTCTAAACATTTTTGTAGTGTCTGTTTTACCAACGTGAGTCAAAATATCTTCGATATGAGCCTGTTGTTACTGGTGTTATTGTGATACAATATGCAAAAACATCTTGAGATAAGCTATTTGAATATCAAAGCTACTCATGTCTTGCATGTAAATCAACACAGAATCATTTATTTCAATAAATTTACATTATTCTTACTGCTGTTGTGTGTTCAGCTCCATTTTATACCAGTTTCCGGCACTCAATAAAAAACTGTAAAAAAGGTAATTGCAAATTTTTTTATCTCACTGTTCTGAGAAATAAAGTCAGAATTGCGAGATAAAAAACTCAATTCTTCTTTTCTCGCAGTTCTGATCTTTTTTTCTCAGAATTGTGTGATATAAACTTGCAATTGCGAATTATAAAGTCCGGTTCTCAGAGTTCATGTCTATAAAAGTTGTTTGCCCCCCCCCCAAAAAAAATTTGAGTTTATCTCGCAATTCTAACTTTGTTTCTCAAAATTGTGAGTTTATAGCACGCAATTCTGAGGGGGAAAAGTCAGAATTGTGAGGAAAAGGTCCCAATACTTTTTTATTGTTATTATTTTTATTCAGTGGCGGAAATGGGCTTTTTTTTTTATTCATCTGGCCTTTGACCTATAGCTGCGCAAATTCCTAAATTAGTTTATTTTTTAAATTTAATTAAAAAGTGATATAATTTTGTATAACAAAGTTAATAATTTTCTTTTATTTATAATATATATATATATATATATATATATATATATATATATATATATATATATATATATATATATATATATATATTGCCTTGTATATTGTAGTTAGATAAGATAAGATATTACAACTGTGGGGCATGTTGTCACATTTACGTTACTAGTGCCATGCTACTGCTAAGTTGCTACTGTCTAAGCTACAGGAACTAAAGGCTAAAATCAAGGCTACTCGCCTACATGTAGCCACTGCATGTTTGCGGCTTTGTAAGCTTTGTAAGTTATTCATCACACTCTACTCTGTGATGCAACTGTGATACAGAACATTGAAAATGTGTTTGATTATCTCTTAGAATCCAGCAGAGAGGATCTGTATGAGCAGTCATGGACAGGAGTCTGTTTGTGCTGCTTCTGCTGTCAGGTTGGTGTGGTCATTTGTAATCTGTATTTATGATGATGTGTTCACATATAGATGGTTTAACATGTTGATTTTAACAGGGCTCTTCTGGAGCAGTTCTGCTCTTTCTCGTCCGTACCACTATATAAATGAGAGAATGTCGTGGCCAGAGGCTCAGAGTTACTGCAGAGAGAGATTCACTGATCTGGCTACTGTAGACAGCATGGATGATGTGAACAGGCTGGTGAATATAGTGGATGCTGGATACAGTGGATCAGTGTGGATTGGACTGAAGAGGGGGACACAGAAACGCTGGGGTTGGTCTAACGGTGAAAACACAACTTCTCAGTACTATAACTGGGCTTCAGGACAGCCAAATGAGGATGGAGATTGTGTAGCTACTTATGCCGGTGTTTGGCATGACATGTTATGTAGCTATAAGCGATATTTTTGTGCTACGGTGAGTTCCCTGTTCTTTTAAATTCATAATTGTTCCGTTTAACTCAAAAAGAAGAGCAAGGAGTTGATGCCTTCTTTGTGTCCCTCAATAGAAAATGATGCATACTTCATGGTACTAACTGCTAAAATCTGGACCGACGCTCGGAGCTACTGCAGACAGCATTACACAGACCTGCCCACCATCCACAACTCTAAGGAAAATAACCAGATAAATAAGATTCTTTTATCTGGATATTACATCTGGATTGGTTTGTTCCTGGACTCTTGGGAATGGTCTGATCAGTGGGATCTGAGATTCAAACACTGGGCAGCAAGCCAGCCATCCATGAGTTCTGGTGACTGTGCTGGCATGTCAACAACAGATTCTGGGAAATGGTTTCAACAGAGCTGTGATCTACAGCAGCCTTTTGTCTGCTATGGAGGTGAGTTTCCCCAGTTAATATAATTAAATGATTCAAACAAGAGGTTTGTATATCACTCTTACAACAGACATTACAAACAACTGAAATATTTTTTCCTTCATGGATGTGTCTTTTATTTTGAGCATGACTTTGTATATTTCTATAGATGACAAGAGAAAACAAATTGTGAGATTGAAAGTGACCTGTAATGGAAAATGCACATTGAATGATCCTTCACTACAGACGGCTATTCTGGATGAGGTTTGTATCTGCCTTAAACAGTATTTAGTATAAAATTCTGGTGCAACAACACAGTTTGCCATGTATATGCACTCGATGAAATTGCTGAAGAAGAATGTATTAAATTACCTTAAACCCAAGCACCAATCATTTCATCATCATCATCATCATTATTATTGCTGGTTTTGTTGTTATTTGGGGTTAAAGATGATATGAAGCCTATGTATGTGACATAATTTGTCAGGTTTTATTTGATTCTTTCTTGCTGGTCTTCCAGATAAGTGAAAAGCTGAAGAACATGAGGTTGGAAAGTGAAAGCAAAATAAGCTGGAGAAAGGGGGAAGGTGGAGAGGTGTTTTATCAGGAGAACAACCATACGGTGAATTTAGATAATAAATGTAATAGACATCTGTGACATATTTTTAAAACTTAAACACAGTTTTTTAAAACTTTTTGAAATTTTGCATTCTTACAAGATTATAAGCTATTTTTCTTTTAACCAATTTAATTCAATTATTTTCCTTCAATTTCATTAATTACATTTTCCTAATAATACTGTAGTTTAAATTCACTGTGATTTTTTTTTAACAGTACTTCTGTTCTATATGCAGAGAAGATTTTGAGATGTACTATTTGCATATGTATATGCCCTAATTTAATATGTAAAATATGATGTTATCATTGATATAATACACTTTTAGGAAATTCAGCTGCAATAATTTGGTGCAAATTTTTCCTATTTTAAGATTGCTCCTTTATGTCAGAATATGAATTGTAAAAATACAGAGCTCTGTTCTTTTATATTTCTTCAATTTAAAATAGTAACATTAAAGGGAGTAAAGCCATTCTTTAGATGATTTTGTGTGCTTTGTGTCATTGAAAATAAGAAATTAAATTGAAAAGCATATTCAGCTGTAAAATAAACAAATATTATACCAACAATAACATCTTTGAAAGGTTAACATTAGTGCTATTAATCGATTACATTTTTTTTATGTAATTAATTGAGATTACTTGCATATTAATATATTTATGTTATCATAATTTCACATTGAACCTCCAAATTAATGAAGAAATAACGTAAACATGGTATATTTTAAATACGGTTTAATGGCATCTTTTTACTAAGTAGCATTGCCTGTTAATGAAGGCCAGTCTTATTGATACCAGTAATGTTACTGATATCTCTATTAAATTCTTTGTCCCTTAATTTTAGCCAATAATTATAGCCTTTTAACATTACAGTATAATTGAAAGCCATTATTTTTAACACTTAATACGACAACTTTAAATTTAAGTGAACTTAAAAGTCTTCACATAAACTATAAATTGTATATGTATAAACTATAAAATGAATATAAATTACTCATTATTCAAACTACAAAAGTTAATCAGCGACTAGAGGAGTGATTTCTCCTTTTTCTTTGATTTACATCAATGACAGACTTCATCAGGTTTCACTTTAAAAGCAGTGCTATCTCTTTAAAACCTGGTGCACATGACGTGGATCTGACAAACACATTCAGGTTTCTCCCAACATTTTACAGTCATTTAGGACTCATTTAAGACCATGACCGCACATTTTCACACAATTGTGTGCGTTTTTGTCTCCTGAAGCGGCTCAGCAGCATATGTGGAAAGTCGAACGTGCAGCCTTTCAAACTCCATTTGACAATCAACTTTGTCCAGTCTGTGTGCTATTTCTCACTAGAAGATATGACCGATAGCTTGGTCATTATGCTCGTTTAAACTAGAGTTGTGGATATCTCATAATCCCCTCACATGAGCGCTTGTTGGAGAGTGTCTTCCTTTTTTTAATCGGCTGTGAAACAACGGCCCGGCTCAGTGTTGCCACCTTGTGGACAAACTAATTAGAGCAAAAACAATTCGAGGCGTGTGTGCGACTCTTCCCCCAAGCCGATGAAGATGATTGGCGGACCGGATTAGGCCCAATTGAATAGGCCTGATCTAGGCAGTTTTGGGCAAACACTGGACCCTGGACTGGCCATTGTTTCAGTTTTTTTTTTTTTTTTTTTTTGATAGTGGACATATGAAAAAAAGACTTTGCAGAGTTTTCTGGAGGTCTTTTCCTGTTATCATTGGGTTCTTTCTCACATCTTTCAGGATTACCTTTGCTGTTCTTTGAGTCTTCTTTGCAGGGTAGCAACAGTCCAGAATTTTCTTTTTTTGTAGCGTATAAGACATGATTAGTCTAAATTTAGTCCACAGGTTTTGACGCATATTTTATTTCTTATCTTCTTACTTAAGTACTTATAGTACAACTCAAGAGCCAAAGAAATCCTTTGTCCTTGTTTATTCTTCAAAATCAATAAGGTTTCACATTTTTTTCAAATCTTCTTACAATATAATCCACTTGCTTTACAACTTATTTGTTGACTTACTTTTGACAAACCATATTATTATTTCACATTATTTTATGATTACAATAAAAAAAAAGACTTCTCACAAACTTACGATTCAATGTTAAGAATTAAAACTTATAGCTTCAAAATGAGCTTTATGTCAGTTTCAACCAGTGTTTCATATTTGAATATGAAAATTACTAATGTCTTGTCACAAACTTAGCAAATGATCTTATTCTGCTACATCTGCATTTGAGCAAAAGTATTTGCTCTTTAGGTAATGCAGCAATGTTCTTTAAGTTGAAATGTTAACAGAAGTGTGTTGGTGTGTTCAGGTGGGTCAGACTCTGTGTCACACGTTTCTGTAATGGTTCACTTTCGGTTCCAGACTGTTATGAAGGAATCTGTGAAATAAATATGTCTTGTTTTAATGTATGAATTAAAACAAGACATACATTAAAACGGCTAAAGTTCTGGTCCACATTGCAGCCTATTTTGTTGTAGCCAAGAACTGAGACGAACATGTAAAGTGACCAAAGATAGTTTGTTTTGTTTCACTTGTTGTTTTGGGGCAGGGTTACCTGAAATAACCAGAGATTGTTGCAAAGTAGATGTCTATGACTCTGATGAGGTGACAGCAGCAGCTGAGAGTCTCTCTGTAAAAAATATTTTAAGGATTTACAAAGAAAAAAAATCTGAGGTAAGGAATTAGAGTTTCATGTCTGACAGTAATTTAAACCAAAATAATGTTAATGGATGTTAAATGACAGATCTGGTAGCATCTGAATCAGCACAATCTCTTCTTTAATTGATTCAAAAGTTTGGAATAATTACAATTTTGTGTTTTTGTGTCTCTAATGCTCACCAAGACTGCATTTATTCAATACAAAATACAATAAAAACAGTACTATTGTGAAATATTAGTGCCATTTAAAATAATGGTTTTCTTTTTTTATATACATTTTAAAATGTCATTTATGTGACACAAAGCAAAATTAAACAGTCATTACTCCAGTCTTCAGTGTTACATAAACCTTTAGAAATCATTTTAATATGCTGCTCAGTTATTATCTGTAATGTTTATAATTGTGAATTAAAATGTTTAAAATTAAATACAAGTGGGGATGGTGATTAAGTAAATTTGATCTCCAAAGTACATTCATACATAAAATCAAAAATGTTTATGTTTCCTCTTTATGTTAATGACATTTGAAACAAACTATGTTGCAACACTTATTGGTCTCCTCTAAACAACAATGCAAATAATAATAATGTAATAATAATTACAATTATACTTAAAATAATGACATGCTCTTGGTGGTGCCAAGGAATTGACCGAAATGGAGAATGAAATGATTGTTAGAACTGTTATTTTGTATGTTAGTATTTTGTGTTCGAAGTGTCAAGACATCTTCAAGATCTTTTTATTTTATGTTATTTTATTTTTTTTTTTGCCAAGATGCTTTGTCCAGTGATGAGATGAGACATGCAGGAATGAAAATGAGCTATTTGAATAGGAAAATTATTCACATCTTATTATTCACATCTTTTCTTTGCAAAAGTCAGCATGTGTGCGTGTGTGTCTGTCTGTTTGTTACACTGGCGTAAAGCCAAATTGTGGTGCAAACTGAACCTCATCATCTCATTCTGAAGTTAAAATGTTAATAAAAGTGTAATTTTGGGTGTTCTGGTGGGTCAGACTCAGATTCAGAGTTTTTATGATAGTTCACTTTTAGTTCCAGGCTAATATGAAGTAATCTGTGGCAATTTCGCAATTAAAGGGATAAAAATGAAAATTTTGTCATTAATCACTTACCCCCATGTTGTTCCAAACCCGTAAAAGCTTAGTTCGACTTCGGGACGCAAATTAAGATATTTTGGATGAAAACCGGGAGGCCTGTGACTGTCCCATAGACTGCCAAGTATATATTATGGTATTTTGGTTGTAATCAGGGTGGTCTGTCTGCCAACAGATATGCAATCTGGGTTATATAAAGTGACGGAACACTTTTTGTACCACAAGGATGCGCTGTTTTCTTTCAAATCAAAGCTAAATACAAGTAGAAACAGTGCATCCTTGTGGCGCGGAGGATACAGAAGAGCATACGGTGATATGGAGAGACACAGAGGAGACTGTTGACAAAGGAATTGTTGAATAAAGTCGTTATTTTTGTTTTCTTTGCTTACAAAAAGTGTTCCCATCGCTTCATATAACCCAGATTGCATATCTGTTGGCAGATGGAGTATTTTGATGACAGGCTTTCATACCATTTTATACTTGGCAGTCTATGGGACGGTCACAGGCCTCCCAGTTTTCATCCAAAATATTTTAAATTGTATTCCAAAGACAAACAGAGCTTTTACGGGTTTGGAACGACATGGGGGTAAGTGATTAATGACAAAATTTCATTCTGGGGTGGAATATCCCTTTAATTACAAAAAAAAAAAAAACATTAACACATTAGCACATTAACATTAGCACAAAACATTAACACATAAGCACATTAACATAAACAAGAAATTTTAGAATAGAAAGATTGAAACAGTATTTTCTTGTAAAATGTACTCCGGTAATCTTTGTTTTATTTAAAGTTTGAAAATCTACATTAATAGTATTAATAGTACAGTATCTTCCCAGGGAATGCATAAACTGTTCAAATGTACTGTATACTGTAGCTTGAATAACATGTAAGTCACTCTGGATAAAAGTATCTATCTTTGGTTCCAGCAGATTAGATCTCACTAGACTGAGAAACTTCCAGACTGTGAGTGTCTCATGCTGCCTGACGATGTGTAGAATTCTGTGACTGGAAGCTGTAGAGTTTTCCACAGCACTTTCTGTGCAGGTCTGGGTAGATCATGCTCAATGGTATCTTTAAAAGACGGTATGGCCAGTTTTAGACAACGAAGATTTTTAAAATAGTACCTTCACAAAATCTAATGTAACTGGTACAATAATTAAAAGTTGAAAATTTACAAGAAATAAAATGCTGAAATTGTTAAAAGGAAGCATAGCTAACTCAAATTGAATAGTTTAGTAAGTTTAGCCATATTCTGGCAAAAGAAATTTGACCCTTTTGTCACTGTGATCAGGTTAGATGTGGACTGGTGCATAGGAATTAAGGTGGTGCATAATAAGAATGTTTTTATAATCTTAAATATATACACTCCATATGAATGTCACAAAAATGAAAATGAGTACTTGAATAAGCTTGCTTTTATAGGTTCTTACATAAGGGAAAGTGAATATACATCCATATTTGTCTTGGGGGATTTGAATGCTGATATATCAGATATTAATTCACTTTTTGGTCAACACTTGACACAATTTTGCAAAGATAACAAGGTTATTTTTTCCACTAAGGAATTACTGCCAGCTGATAGCTATACACATGTGAGTGAAGCTTGGCATACTACATCCTGGTTGGACCACTGTATATCTACAGCTGATGCACATGATTGTATAAAGGAGGCTGAGGTCCTATATGGTCTGGCCACGGCAGACCATATTCCTGTCTCTATGTTCATAAATGTTAAGGGTCTACCTGAGCTTGTTTGTAGTGACAACCATAAACCAGGTGAGATACTGGACTGGGCAAGGCTCACAGAAGACGAACTGCAATAATACAAGTTACTGACTTGCACCTGTGGATGCAATTATTTGTGTGGATAGCAAATGTAAGAATGTAAGTCACAATAATGACCTATGTGCAATGTATGATAGAATTGTGAACTGTTTAGTTGATGGAAGTGAACCACTAAGAAGTAAAGTGGGGAAACAACATATTGTAAGACCAGGGTGGAATGAATATGTCCATGATGTTCATACGGAGTCAAGAGATGCATTAAGAAGATGGGTCTTAGCAGACAAACCTAGACATGGCCCAGTCTGTGAGCACAAGGTACGGTCTAATGCTAGGTTCAAATATGCTGTGCGTTTTATAAAAAGAAATGAACAGACTATGAGGGCAAACTCCATGGCGAAAAAGCTACAAACTAATGTTGTTTATGAGTTCTGGAAGGAGGTGAAAGTGGTTAACAACAGCAAGATGCCACTGCCTTCTAGTATTGAGGGTATTACTGAACCTGAAAACATTGAAGAGCGATGGAGGAGACACTATGAGAACATTTTTAACTGTGTGAAGAGTGATGTATTTAACATAGGTGAGATACCTTACAGTGATGGTGTAGTCATCGGGCCGGAGGAAGTATGGTATGCTATTGACAAACTTAAAATGAAAAAAGCCTGTGGGCTGGATAGAATAACAGCAGAACATCTGAAATACGCTAGTCAAAGTATTTCAGTTTTACTTGCATTATGCTTTTCTGGGTTAATGAAGCATGCCATACTTCCTGGATCCATGTTATCGGTCTTGTTGGCTCCTGTAGTTAAAAATAAGACTGGTAAATTAACAAGTATAGATAACTATAGACCTATTTCACTTGCAAGTGTACTATCCAAGGTATTAGAGGGGATCCTTATGGATAGGCTTGCAGAATACATAGTATCAACAGATAATTAGTTTGGTTTTAAGAACAAGCATGGAACTGATCTGTGTATTTATGCACTTAAAGAAATTGTCCATAGGTATAGATCACGCAATAGCACAGTTTTTATGTGTTTCCTGGATGCGTCAAAGGCTTTTGATCGTATCAATCATGGGAAACTGTTTGGTAAACTACTTGAGTGTGGTGTCCCCTCTTACCTAATTAGGATACTGCAGTTATGGTACTCTCACCAAACTATGCAAGTCAGGTGGGGAATGAGTTTGTCATCACCCTTCTATGTCTCCAATGGAGTGCGGCAGGGCGGAACTCTGTCTCCGTTGCTATTCAATCTGTACATGGATAATTTATCTAGGGAGCTAAGGGGTTGTAGAACTGGCTGCCTGGTGGGGGATAGTCTCATTAATCATATGCTTTATGCTGATGATTTGGTGGTACTGTCTCCCTCCAGTGCTGGCCTGCAGCAACTCCTTAGAATATGCTCTCAATATGGGCAAATGTTTGATATAAAATTTAACTCAATGAAGAGTGTGGTACTGATCGCCAGAACCAAGGAGGATATGAAGGGTGTCTATCCTTCTTTCTCACTGGCAGGTGAACCACTAGAGGTTATAAAGAAAATTAAATATTTGGGGCATGTGATAAGTGATGACCTCTGTGATGATTATGATGTGCAGCGTCAGTGTGGAAAACTGTATGGGCAGGCAAACATGCTGGCACGTAAATTCCACATGTGCACACTTGAATTTAAAATCTCACTCTTCAAAACCTACTGCACTCCACTGTATACTGCCCACCTGTGGTGTAATTTTAGTCAGTCGAAAAAATGAAAAAAAAAAACTTCAAGTGGCTTATAATGATGCACTGAGTATTGTGCTTAAAATTCCTAGGTGGTGTAGTGCCAGTGAAATGTTTGTGTCTAATAATGTGCCCACTTTTAACGCTGTTTTAAGAAATATTATGTATAGATTCATGTGCAGACTAACAGGGTCTAAGAATATGATCATTGTGTCCATAGCTGATGTTACAAAGAGTGACACAAGGTATACATCTTGCTTTTGGAAACATTGGACCCGAAGCCTGTATATGTTTTAATGATGCCTCGTCTGCATCGTTCTTAAATGTTTTTTTTGTATTGTTTTATGTGTATGTATATGTATGTATATATGTATGTTTATGTGTATGTATATATATCTGTATTTTGTTGTCTCTATGGACCTATGTGTCTTGAATAAAAGTTGATTGATTTACCATATTTAGGGTGCATGACATGAGGTATGTGAAGTCACATGACATGAGGTATGGGAAGTCACAAAAAAATTTCAGTGTGCCATATGTATTGACTTCCTGCAGAACTGTGACACAGAAAACATATGTTTGATCATCTCTTATCAGAATCCAGCAGAGAGGATCTGTGTGAGCAGTCATGGACGGAAGTTTGTTTGTGCTGCTTCTGCTGTCAGGTTGGTGTGGTCATTTGTAATCTGTACAGGTATATATGATGATGTGTTCACATATAGATGGTTTAACATGTTGATTTTAACAGGGCTCTTCTGGAGCAGTTCTGCTCTTTCTCGTCCGTACTACTATATAAATGTGAGAATGTCGTGGCCAGAGGGTCAGAGTTACTGCAGATCGAAGTACACTGATCTGGCTACTGTAGACAGCATGAGTGATGTGAACAGGAGGGCAGTGGTGAATATAGTGGATGTGTGGATTGGATACAGTGGATCAGTGTGGATTGGACTTCTGAAGCTTCAGGGGGACACACATTGTAGCCATTATATTATTTAAACGCTACAAGGGGTTGGTTTCTAATGTACGCTGGGGTTGGTCTAATGGAGAAAACACAACTTCTCAGTACTACAACTGGGCTTCAGGACAGCCAAATGTTAATGAAGATTGTGCCATTACTTATGCCGGGGCTTGGCATGATACACATTGTAGCCATTTATATTATTTTACATGCTATACAAGTAAGTTTTTGTAAAAAGTTTTTGTGAATGTGCAGTTTAGCTGGGAATGATATACATTTATGTTATTTTACATGCTATCACTGTTTTTTGTTTCCTCAATAGGATAAATCAAAAAGACTAAAAATTAGATTCATATCTAATATCTAAGCTGTGAACTAACAAAAAACTGGAGTTGGTGATTTTGCTCATCCTTACCATTTTATTACACAGAAGCCAGGCATATTGTGCAGACAAAGTCGCCGCCATTACACAGTGCATTGCCTCGAGAGTGACTTTGATCAGACTTTAATCATGATTATATCTCTGTGATGTTTATATATTTAAGCATCTATGATCTTTACAATCTTTTTATTTTCCTCCTAAAGTGCCTAGGCCTTCAATACCAATGTACCAGTTTATGAACCAAAGTATGACATGGCTTGATGCTCAGAGGTACTGCAGAGCGAGATTCACTGATCTGGCAGCTGTTATGACCATGAATGACGTGAGAAGGCTGGTAACTACAGTGGATTCTGGATACAATGGTTCAGTATGGATAGGTGAACTCCGTGCTGTGGGGGTGGGACGCTGGGTCTGGTCTATGGGAGACAGCGCAATCTCCCAGGACAGTATGTGGAATCCAGGAGAACCGAGTGGTGATGGGGAGTGTGTGAGGAGTTTTAATGGAAGCTGGTATGATGAGAGCTGCAGCACTGTTCTCCCATTTGTGTGTTTCAATGGTGAGTCCTCTTAGTTTGAGTTAGTTTTTTCCACTTTAACTGATCTGAGGGCTGGTCCTTATCTTGTGTTTCTGAACAGACAGCACTGGTTTTGTTATTAATAACACTGCTATGACATGGAGAGATGCTCAGAGTTACTGCAGACAACAACACACTGATTTGGCGAGTATCAGCAGAGAGCAGCAGAATCTGCTCAGTAATGAATCGTCGCTCTGGATCGGTCTGTTTCTGGACTCTTGGGTATGGTCGAATCAGTGGAGCTACTTCTTTAGATACTGGGAAGCAGATCAACCATCTCTGAGTTTAGTGTCTACAATAACTGTTTATTTGGCTGCCTGTCAGCAACCGATTCTAGGAAATGGGCTCAATACAGCTGTGATCTAAAGCAGCCGCCTTTTTATCTGCTATGGAGGTGAGTTTCCATTCAAACAAGAAATTTGTAGGTCACTCTTGAAACAGACATTAAAAACAACTGTGATATGTTTTCATTTATTCTGTGTTGAGAGAGGATGATTTTAACTCTGTATTTCTCTAGATGACAAGTTAATTAAAAAACAGATTGTCAGATTGAAACTGTCCTGTAATGGAAAATGCAACTTGAATGATCCTTCACTACAGACGACCATTCTGAATGAGGTTCGTATCTGCCTCAAACACTGAGTTCAGTTTCATTGTCAAATTCTGAATGAATAACTGTGCCCTGGCAACCATGCACCCTCGAGCTTTGTGTGTTTTCTCTCGTTTCACATTGTTGTAGTTATTAGGTTTTGATTCTTTCTTGCTGGTCTTTCAGATAAGCAAAAAGCTGAAGAGCATGGGGCTGGAAAGTGACAGAAAATTAAGCTGGAGAAAGGAGCAAGATGGAGACGTGTTTTATCAGGAGAGAAAATCTAGAGCGAGTTCAAATACTGTGTGTAATAGGCAGTAATCTTCTATTTCTCTATTTGTTTAAGGAAACTCTATTTCTCTATTTAAACTATAATTTATTTTTGGTTAATGTTGTTTGTTAGATTTATTGTGGATGTGTGTTGTTTTTGTGGTATTTTATGTAGTTTTAGTATTATTATTAGTGATAGTATTTAATTTATTTATTGTAAGTTATTTTTTGTTTGTTACTGTTTGTTATACTATTATTATACTATTATATTATTATATTTTACTTTTCCTGTTCTAAATATACCATTTAATACTATTGTTTCAAAGGAAAATATTTAAATTGAAATCACTGAAAGTATCATTTAAAAAAGGTTTTATGCAAAAAGAAGATATATATATATATATATCCTGTTATATATATATATATATATATATATATATATATATATATATATATATATAATATATATATATATATATATATATATATATATATATATATATATATGTGAGCTGTTGTACGTAAAATTAAAGTATGTTGATGTCATTCTCATAATTAATTGAAATTTGATTGGCAGAAATCATCCTGTACATATTATTCTCATTTTCAGGTGATAGAGATGTGTCAAAAAAAAAAAAAATCATTAGTTTTAGTGTTTTTCTTTTGAAATTGATTAATGATTTAATATGGGAACTTTAATGTGCTATATGTTAAAAATAAAAGTTACTTTATAAAACTGAACTTAAGAGCTTCAAATGTTTTGAATTCATTATCATTGGAGCAGCCCTTTAAATTCTTAAATAGAAATGTCTCTCTCTCTCTCTCTCTCTCTCTCTCTCTCTCTCTCTCTTTCTCTTTGATTGTGTGTTTTGAAATTATAATAATCATTAGATAATAAGTATATAATAAGGTAGCAATTGCATATCTTGCAGTATACAAGACATAGCATCACATATAGCATTTTTATTATTTATTTCTTTTGATGCTAAATTGGAAATTTACTTTAAGTATTCCTGAAATGCACATTGCTTATCTTGTTTCATTTAGCAAAACAGGCCATACTGCTTTTGTTTTCTGGAGCATAGACTGGGTCTGGAGTTGAGTTCATGAAAATCATATTTGTTACAGTAGGTGCTATTTTTTCATCATTTGACCACCAGATGACCACAAAGTAACCTGCAGACCCTGCACTGTTTTGAAATTAGCTGGCTAATAAGCACAGATTAGAGTTGATGATTGAATCAACCTACGAACTCAGCCTGGGAGTAAAACTTTTCTTTTTACATTTAGACTGGCTATGCAAAAGTTGCTTGTTTCTTTGAAAATAAATTACTCTTTCATGGAAATGATTCACTTTCCTGTGTAATCTGAAGCAATAATAAAATAATTGTAGATGCAGAAATATTCATCCATTAGAAATAGCTAGTTAGCATTACTATCATCATCATTATTATTATGTAATTCATATATGAAGCTGAACATGAACCTAAGTCAAATGACTGTGGCATGGTTAAAATAGATCACATATTATGCAATTATTAATTATGCATTTAAGTCTCATTTGCATATAGTTTAATTCTGGCATTGCCAAATGGTAACACATTAGTTTGTTAGCTGCCGTTCATCCTTTGACCACCAGATGGACACAAATCGTTTAAGATGCAATTCAGAGGAAAGCGGGGCTGCAAAACTTTTCCTTTCTCTATCAATAATTTTAAATGGATTAAACACCATGAAACTAAAATCATGAAGAATATCATTTAGAGCATCACAAAGCCCCCCATCACTGCGCATTATTTATGCCACCCTAATCAAAACACACCTGGTTCAACCCATCAGTTAGTTAACGTGAATAATATACCGTTTATTGATTTTTCTGAAAGTCTAATGTCACTGACTATATTAATTAGTCCAGCCTATCTTAACTATAAAAAGTAAATTAAACTAGTAATGCACAATAGCCTATAACCAATGCTATAGCTTAAAATGTTAATATTTTAGTAGATTAAGTTTAATTAAGCTACTGTTAATTACTAATGAAGATTATATTTGTGTGTGTGATATTGCCATTTTTATACAGAGAGGTGTGCAAATCCTTTTGTAATATGTCAAATTAAATTAAGATGATATTTGTATATCTATCCTGTGCTATGATTATGTCAGCCATTGCAATTTTGAGAGTGAATACTGTATTTATATGCGGATGTCACTCTCAAAGCTTTGCAGTGTGTATGTGGCTCTTGGCTGCATGAAAAAATAAAATTCCAATGTTCAAATTCTGAATGGATTATAGCCTAGAAAGCACAAAAACAGCACTCCCATTATAATTTTTTTTAAGTATGTCACTCTCTTCAACTTATTGTGGTCTCATGAAGTTACTTACTAGTAATGTCTTGTTTACATTGTGTCTGCACTTTATGTTATAATGAGAGGATCTGCAAGAGTGCAGAACTCAGCACTTAACACAAAATCCAGATTATAACTTAAATGTGTCTGATTGGCCATTGCATCCAAGAAATCAACAGATATGCCTGTGATTGTCTCCATTGCTCAACACTGCAAAAACATTTTGAATATAAACCTTTCACACTTTCCAGAGCGCAAACACAAATACACAGAATTTTTGGCAAATCTGCCAATATCCTATTATTGCAGCTTCAAGGGTGCTCTTGCTTTCATTTGAGGATGTTTAACATCTTCTAGGATCCCTGTAGAACCAGGCCTGCTGGGAATGGATGTAACTCTGTCAGTTTATTTTATTTATTTGTTTATTTGTCAGGGACAATGCAAAAGAGACACATTGTAACAGGTTACAATAACTTGAACCGATGTGTTGCATATAGGGTTTCTAGCTGAAGCTAATTTGCTACCCCTGTCCCTGGTTAGGCTACATACATCACCATTATCAAAAGAACAGAAACAAACACCAAAAACAACAAAAACATAACAAATATATCAATTTATCTGTATGTGTGTGTATGTGCGCGTGTGTGTGCGTGTATCTATCTCTCTATCCGTATGTATATGTCCATTTATAAGTGTGTCTGCCCAGTGACATAATCAGTGATCACAGATTTGGATTAATTTCAGCCAGTGTTTCACCTTTTCATTAAACGGTTTCAGATTGGTTAGTGTTTTTATTTCTGTTGGTAGGACATTCCAAAAATGTATCCCTTTTACAGAAAATGATGACTGACCGAAAGTGGTTTTGCGCTGTGCCACCCTGCAGTTACCATTTGCTGATCCCCTAGTGGTGATTCCATTAGTGTTTGTTTTTGTAACATATTGACAAAGTACAGCTGGTGCGAGATTATTCACACATTTAAAAATCAATTTAATAAATGAGAGCTTAATAAAACTATCATAACTGAGCAAATTATACTTTTTCAGTATTATACAATGATGCCATTTCATTTGTTTTTGGTCCATTGTTTTCAGGTGCTTGTTTATATAGTGAAATAATGGGTTTAACAGTTGACTGTGAAGCCTGGCTCCATACAGTAACACAATAAGAAAGATGGGGGAAAATATCATGGCATGCATAAACAGTTGTGCTGCTTTGAGGGGTATGTAATGTCTAATCATTCTAAAACAGTTCAAATTAGTCTTTACAGTTTTGCATAGTTTTTTGACATGTTTATCAAATTTAAGTCCGGGGTCCAAAATTACACCTAGAAATTTAAAATCATTAACTTCCTCTATTTCCTCTTGATTTATTCTAATTATAAGCTTTTCTTTTGCTTTCCTTCTCATTGAAAAACACATTGACACAGTCTTTTTCAAATTCAAAGTTAAGTGATTGTTTTTTAACCATAGGGACACTCCCTCCATTTCGCTTGTTAATATATCTGCTGCTACACAAGGGGTTTTAGCTGACATATAAATAATTGTGTCATCAGCATACATCTGACATTTAAGCACTTAAATCCCTGTATTTGACCATGATCAGGTGACAGCAGAAGTAGTCCCAGTGTAGTGCAGCAGGTGTGCATTTAGGACAAGTATTTTGTGATTCCACTTGTCATGACCATATTTGGATTTCCTGTGTTTATCTGGCAACCATGCTGATTTGGGGAGTTAATTAGCCCATTTTTTGTTGCCCAGCGATCCAATAAACGAGGACATGATTTCTATGTAATGAGACTGTTTACTACACAACACAACGCAGATGAGACACTGCTACAGTAGCAATATAAAAAATATACAGAACTAAAAAAGAACTAAAAATTCAAACAAGAGGATTTGAAACAAATTTTTACAAACATTTTCATTTATTTATCTGTCTTCTGTGTTGAGGATGACTTTTACTCTGTATTTTTCTAGATGACAAGTTCATTAAAAAACAGATCATCAGACTGAAATTGTCCTGTTATGGAAAATGCACATTGAATGATCCATCACTACAGATGGCCATACTGAATGAGGTTTGCATCGGCCTTAAACAACCATTTTAGTTTCATTGTCAAATTGTGTTGTTGCACTAGAATTTGACAAGTATGCCAAATATGTTAAGTATATACCTTATAACCAACCTGGACCACTCATATCATCATCATCATTGTTGTTTTTAGGGTTAAAAATAATATGTAGCCAGCAGTAGTGTGATGATATTTCATGTATCATTTCATTCTTTCTTGCTGGTTTTCTAGATAAGTGAAAAGCTGAAGAGCATGGGGCTGGAAAGTGAGAGCAAAATAAGCTGGAGAAAGAAAGATGAAGAGGTGTTTCATCTGGAGAGCAACCATTCAGCCAGTTCAAATAACAAATGTAATCAGCAGTAATCTCTCTAAAGGAAACAAATATAATTACTTATTATATTATTTTGAAGAACTGGGAGGTAATAATAATAACCATCATTGAAACTGATCATGAATTGTGATATTATATAATATATTTATTTAATGGAATCAATTGTGAAAATACTTTTCTTTACATAAGTTCTGTCCTTAACTATTATGAATCTAGCATAAATGTATCAATAAATAGTTTTGTTGTGTATTACAGATTTTCTTTTAGTAAATAAATCATTTAATGCTCTAGTCCTAAATTATTTATTTATGTATCTATTTATTTTGTCATAGTAACATTAAAGTTTAGCACAAAAATATTTGAGGTCAAATCAATTTGAATTGAAAAAATGAAGCCTTGAAATCTTACCTCTATGAGTTCATTAGCTTGGGAGTATCCCTTTTCTATTTACATTAAGACTTCATTTTATGCAAAGCTGCCTGTTTCTTTCAAAACAAGTTACTATTACATGGAAATGATTCTGTCTGTGTATTACAAAACTAGAATAGCAAGAATTGTTTACCCATTAAAAATAGCACCCATAAAAAATTACTTCTGTTGCAAACTTGAATATTTACTGTATTTCTGAAATATACATTGCTTGTTTAATTTTATATCCAATCAAGCCATACTATGTTATGAATGTCTGGACCTTTGCTACCGTACACCTCTGAGAACAATGCAGAAGTACACTGTTGTATATATGAGAACACATTCAAGCGTGTATAAAAAAGTATAGCCTACTAAGATTTTTAATTGCATATTTAGTTGCACTGAAGTACAGTGTAGTATTAGTTCGGCTAGTAGAGTAGAGCATCCAAATAGCAGACGTAGAGTTCTTAACGATTATTTGGTAGAGTCTAGTATGACACTAACCACAGCAAGGTCATGAGTTCAATTCACAAGCAAGATGCATGCATAAGAAAATCTAGAGCGAGTTCAAATACTGTGTGTAACAGGCTGTGAAGTATTTGTACTATTTCCATTATTTGAACATCATCAGTTGTGATAGTATATAATATATTTATTGGATTTGTTTGTCAAATTATTTTTCTTATGACTTTTCCTTTTCTAAATTTACCATTTAATATTATAATTTCGAAAATAAATATTTTCAGTAAAATCATCATTAAAGTGAAAAGTGAAAGTGACGTGACATACATGTTAATGTTCATGGTTGATGTGGATTTGGTGAAGGATGGACGATGGAAGTAGAGGTGGAGTGGCTCAGAGACACGGAAAGTGACAGTTAATATGTGATGTTTACATCCATTAAGGACAAGATGTCTTTGTATGATTTTTAGGAAACGAGATGTCAGTGAAAATTTACGGGGAAAAGTGTTTATTTTGTTTGTACCCAGTAAATGATTAGCATGGAATCATTTTTAGTTGTACGGAAGATCAATTGGTTCATATTTTATTATACATATTTTATAATATGCATACAGTATATATATAATATATCTTCCAGATGAGTGGTTCCAACCAGCAACAACGTTTAAAAAAAAAACATCAATGAAAATGACGTCTTGGATTATTAGAATTGCTCATGACTTGTCATAAACAAAAAATAACATTTTATTGTATTTGATCTGCTTGTGGGCAAAACCATATAGGCCTAATGCTAAAGAAGTTTACATCCATCAGTTCATTAGCATGGGAGTTAGCTGTTTTCTTTTTACATTTAGACATTATGCAAAGGCTTGAAAATTAGATACTATTTCATGGAAATGTCTCTCTGTATTTTGTTGAATTGCTTTTGTTTTTCTCTTATTTAAGATAGATATGTTTATTTCCAGTTTTAATAAGTAATATATATATACAAGTTTAATTGTATTTTATTGATTAAAAATATTGTCTTTTAAATAGATTTACATTTTTCAATCTAATTTGTTACATTAGTTGTTACAAGAGTCGGACATCTTGTCACATTTCCCTTCCATTCTTTTGGGGTAAATAAAAATGAACTAATGAAGCGAGCACAAAACAACATATTTGTACAAAAAAAAAAAAAAAACTAACTCTGAACCCCAAGTGGATTTACATAAACTGTACAGCAGGGTTCCTCAAATCTTGCCAATGCCCTCCAGATTTTAGCTCCAATCAAACACACCTGAGCAAGCTCATCAAGGTCATCAGGATCACTAGATAATCACAGGCAGGCTAAGTGAGTTTGATCAAGGTTTGAGCTAAACTCCAGTGGCCCTCCAGGACCGGATCTGAAGAACAGAAAGCCAAGAAGCGTTAGGTTGTGCCCTGCTGTGTTCTGGCCGGTCTGTAAGTATTGTCAGTCGTCAGGTTTCAACAATCTTTGATTCAGGTAATAAGAACACGCAAAAAAAATATAATGAACTTATGTCTGACTTTTATTTTTAACAATTAATCATAATTGTATTATGTACCTTTTTAAGTTCAGAGATTTGTGGGAGATTTAATAACTCACAGGTGCACTTTTTTATCACCATTAACATTTATTCATGTTTTCCAGGGTTTCAAACCCATTACCTTGGTATTGCCAGACTGCTTTTTGTAAAATAAACATTACTTAAGTTCTAGTAAGCAGAGAGGAATTTGAGATATGTGAAAATGGCCTTTTAGATATGTTTATGCCCTTAATGTATGTATATTATGATCATATCATTGACATAAAAAATCATAGACAGAATTTGTCAGTATTCGATAATATTAGTTTGTATTACTTCTCCCAAACTTACGATTCAGGTTCAGAAATGTTCAAAATGAGCTTTTTTCCAGTTTCGACCAGCAGTGTGATGCACCGCCCAAAAATTACAATGAGCTATTTGAATATGAACATTAACTAATGTCTTGTCACAAACTTAGCAAATGATCTTATTTTGCTACATCTGCATTTGAGCAAAAGTATTTGCTCTTTAGGTAATGCAGCAATGTTCTTTAAGTTGAAGTGTTAACAGAAGTGTGTTGGTGTGTTCATGTGGGTCAGACTCTGTGTCACACGTTTCTGTAATGGTTCACTTTCTGTTCCAGACTGTTATGAAGGAATCTGTGAAATAAATATGTCTTGTTTTAATGTATGAAAGCTGGAAGCATCTAGTAAACATGTAGGCAAGGGACGGGGGTTCTTTAGACTAAACGGCTAATGTTCTGGTCCACATTGCAGCCTATTTTATTGTAGCCAAGAACTGAGACGAACATGTAAAGTGACCAAAGATACAGTAGTTTGTTTTGTTTTACTTGCCATTTTGGGGCAGGGTTACCTGAAATAACCAGAGATTGTTGCAAAGTAGATGTCTATGACTCTGATGAGGTGACAGCAGCAGCTGAGAGTCTCTCTGTAAAAAAATAAAAAGGATTTACAAAGAAAAAAATCTGAGGTAAGGAATTAGAGTTTCATGTCTGACAGTAATTTAACCCAAATTAATGTTAATGATGTTAAATGACAGATCTGGTAGCATCTGAATCAGCACGATCTCTTCTTTAATTGATTCAAAAGTTTGGAATAATTACGATTTGATGTTTTTCAAAATAAGTCTCTAATTCTCACCAAGACTGCATTTATTAAATACAAAATACAATAAAAAGAGTAATATTGTTAAATATTAATGCAATTTAAAATAATTGTTTTCTTTTTTAATGTAATTTATGTGACACAAAGCTAAATTAAGCAGTCATTACTCCAGTCTTCATTGTTACATGAACCTTTTAGAAATTATTTTAATATGCTGCTCAGTTGTTATCTGAAATTTTTACAATTGTGAATTAAAATGATTAAAATGAAATACAAGTGGGGATGGTGATGAAGTAAATTTGATCTCCAGAGTACATTCATACATAAAATCAAAAATGTTCACGTTTCCTCTTTATGTTAAAAACATTTGAAGCAAATCATGTTGCAACACGTATTGGTCTCCTCTAAACAACAATGCAAATAATAATAATAATAATTACAATTATAATAATGCCATGCTCTTGATGGTGCCAAGGAATTTACTGACATCAAGAATGAAATGATTGTTTTGTTATTTTGTATGTTAGTATTTTGTGTTCAACTGAAGTGTCAAGACATCTTCAAGAACATTTTATTTTGCCCAAGATGCTTTGTCCAGTAATGAGACAAGACATGCAGAAATGAAAATGAGCTATTTGAATAGGAAAATTATTCACATCTTTTCTTCGCAAAAGTCAGCATGTGTGTGTTTGTTTGTTACACTGGGGTAAAGTCAAATTGCGGTGCAAACTGAACGTCATCATCTCATTCTGAAGTTTAAATGTTAATAAAAGTGTAATTTTGGGTGTTCTGGTGGGTCAGACTCAGATTCAGAGTTTCTATAGTAGTTCACTTTTAGTTCCAGGCTAATATGAAGGAATCTTTGGCAATTTTGCAATTAATTACGAAGAAACAGCAAGTAGCCCTTTGACATAAACAAGAAATGTTTGAATAGAAAGACTGAAATAGTATTTTCTTGTAAAATGTACTCCAACAATCTTTGTTTTATTTAAAGTTTGAAAATCTACATTAATAGAATTAATAATACAGTATCTTCCCAGGGAATGCATAAACTGTTCAAATGTACTGTATACTGTAGCTTGAATAACATGTAAGTCACTCTGGATAAAAGTATCTATCTTTGGTTCCAGCAGATTAGATCTCACTAGACTGAGAAACTTCCAGACTGTGAGTGTCTCATGCTGCCTGACGATGTGTAGAATTCTCTGACTGGAAGCTGTAGAGTTTTCCACAGCACTTTCTGCGCAGGTCTGGGTAGATTATGCTCAATGTTATCTTTAAAAGACAGTATGGCCAGTTTTAGACTATTAATATTTTTAAAATAGTACCTTCACTAAATCTAATGTAACTGGTACAATAATTAAAAGTAGAAAATTTACAAGAAATAAAATGCTGAAATTGTTAAAAGGATGCGTAGTTAACACAAATTGAATAGTTTAGTAAGTTTACCATATTTAAGGTGCATTTCTTGACATGAGGTATGTCAAGTCACAAAGAATGTGACTGTACACTGACCAGGCTACTGTAGACAGCATGGGTGATGTGAACATGCTGGTGAATATAGTGGATGCTGGATACAGTGGATCAGTGTGGATTGGACTGAAGAGGGGGACACAGAAACGCTGGGGTTGGTCTAATGGAGAAAACACAACTTCTCAGTACTATAACTGGGCTTCAGGACAGCCAGATGGGGATGGAGATTGTGTAGTTATTTATTCTGGAGGTTGGCATGATATGTCATGTGGCTATAAGCAATATTTTGTGTGCTATGGTGACTTCCCTGTTATTTTAAATGTATTATTGTGCAGTTTAAATAGGAAAGAAGAGCTGAGAATTAATACTTTCCTTGCATCTCTCAATAGGAAGTGATGGATGCATAATGGTAAAAAATGTTCAGATCTGGAGTGATATTCAGAGCTATTGCAGACAGTATTACACATATGGTGAATTCAAATAATAAAAGTAATAGGCATCTTCCACATACTTTGGAAAATAGTAGTAGTATACAATATTTATTAACAACATTAATTAATCTAACTTTAGCTACATATATTTTAATTCCTATTTCAATTAATTTATTTAATTTCCTTATTTCCTCTCTAATTTCTTTATTAAATTGACCACTTAATACTCAAGTTAAACAAAGTAAATATTTTTTTGTCAAATAAACATTACTTAGGTTCTAGTATGCAGAGAGGAATTTGAGATATGTTGAAAGGTGACAGAATTTGTCGGTATTTGATACTATTAGTTTACATCACTTCTCCCAAAGTTACGATTCAGTTTCAGAGATCTTCAGAATGAGCTTTTTTCCAGTTTTGACCAGCAGTGTGATGCAGTCTAAAAATGAAAATGACCTATTTGAATATGAAAATTTACTAATGTCTTGTCATAAAATTAGCATGATCTTATTCTGCTACATCTGTTTTTGAGCAAAAGCATTTGCTTTTTAGGTAATGCAGCAATGTTCTTTAAGTTTAAATGTTAACAGAAGTGTGTTGGTGTGTTCAGGTGGGTCAGACTCTGTGTCACATGTTTCTGTAATGGTTCACTTTCGGTTCCAGACTGTTATGAAGGAATCTGTGAAATAAGTGAAAGTGATGTGACATACAGCCAAGTATGGTAACCCATACTCGGAATTCGTGCTCTGCTTTTAACCCATCCAAAGTACACACACACAGCAGTGAACACACACCTGGAGCAGTGGCCAGCCATTTATGCTGCGGCGCCAGGGGAGCAGTTGGGGGTTCGGTGCCTTGCTCAAGGGCACCTCAGTCGTGGTATTGAGGGTGGAGAGAGCGCTGTACATTCACTCCCCCCACCTACAATTCCTGCCGGCCTGAGACTCAAACTCACAACCCTTGGATTGCGAGTCCAACTCTCTAACCATTAGGCCACAACTTCCCCAATAAATAGGTCTTGTCTTAATGTATGAAAGCTGGAAGCATCTAGGAAACATGTAGGCAAGGGGCGGGGGCTTCTTTAGGGCTTCTGTGCCAGAAGGAACACAGAGCCGAGGATAATCGAAAGAGTCTTTATTAATCCAACAAAGGGGTAAATCCAACATGGAGAACAGGAGGAAGACACATGTACTTGACTGGTAGACCCGACAAAACTGAACTGAAAGGACTGGGGCGTAAAAAGACAGGATAATGAGGGAACTAAGGAGACACACCTGGAAACTAATCAACAATCAAGGAGAGACAGAGGCTGCATCCGAAAACTTAGGCAGATGAATTGCTGCCTCGCTGCCGTATCAAGCAATGACTTCTGAGGCAGAGTAATGGGTAAATTATCTACAGCAAAATATAGAGAGCTTTGGTGATAACTAAGTGGATATTTAATTACTGCAATATTAATTTCTTGCTAGAAATGACATAAAAAGTGGAAAACGTTGATCAAAAACATACATTTACACACAAACTGAGCACCAACTGCAACTTTCAGATGCCATCTTAATTTTTGGCTTAACTGTCACAGAATGGAACGCGCTGTATTGTTGTATTTCAAATGCTGTGATGGTTTCATGTATGTTGCATTATTGTGTCGGCCAGATGAAGGCATCTCAGGAGACAGGAACTGAAACTAACATGCCTTGATGCCTTCCTGCCTTGGAATGCATCCTCCGAAGGCAGCATTTTTCAGTTTTTGGATGGAGCCAGAAACTGGGTCACAGGGGAAAAAACACACAGACAAGTCCATAGTTCTGACATATACCCAATATCTAAAATGTTCATGTTTTCTCTTTATGTTACAGACTTTTGAAACAAACTGTGTTGCAGCATTTATTGGTCCTAAACAACAATTTAAATAATAATAATAATAATAATAATAATTTGATTTGACTGTCATGGAGAATGATTTTTCTTTTGTAGAAAGAATTCTGCTCTATCTTCAAGATGATCTCTCTTTTTTTTTTTTTTTTTTTTTGCCCAAGATGCTTTGTGATGAGATGAGACATGCAGAAATGAAAATAAGCTATTTGAATATGAAAATTACTGACATCTTGTCATCACAAAAATCAGCATATACCACCTTGTAGAATATTCTTTGTTTTTATTTGTGTATATATATATATATATATATATATATATATATATATATATATATATATATATATATATATATATATAATTTTTTTTTTAAGTTGGCTTCACACTCTGAGTCTGTGCACTTTTCCAAATATTTGCCAATATTAACCAATAATAATTACAGTACTGCAACTCTTTAATCCTGTAGCTCAAACAGTAGAGCATGCACCAACCACATATGGAAAAGAATGCCAAGGTTATGGGTTTCGATTCCCTATGCAAAAGAATGCCAAGGTTATGGGTTTCGTTTCTTGTAAGTCACTCTGGATGAAAGTATCTGCCTTCTATCCTGTATGTTCCAGCAGATTAAATCACACTAGACCGAGAAACTTCCAGACAGTGAGTGTGTCATGCTGCCTAACGATGTGTACCTCATTCACTTCATGCAGATCTGTGACACAGAAAACATATGTTTAATCATCTTTTATCAGAATCCAGCAGAGAGGATCTGTGTGAGCAGTCATGGACGGGAGTCTGTTTGTGCTGCTTCTGCTGTCAGGTTGGTGTGGTCATTACCTTCTATGTTTACAGATTTATAATATCACTTCAAATGCAAATAAGATCTACACTGCTATTATTACTATACTATAAATGTTAACTGAGCCAGTGCATTTGAAACTTACGTAGCCTATGTTTGGGTCCTGTGAATGAATTAAATACACTAATGTTCACGAAATGAAAGTTGAACTCATGGTGTGTACACACAGCTGCATAATGTCTTTTTCCCTTACCAATTATGTAAATGTACAAATTACTTATTTCTCGAAAATGTTTGTATTACATTGATTTTTTTTTTTTTTTTATGAAATATTTACCTTGTGAGTATGGAAGCAGATTAGTCTCAAATATAATTCACGCAAAAAACACGATTCACACATGCGTAGACAATTTCACATGCATGAAACCTAATTCACGTACACACAAAAAATATTCATGTGCGTGAAAAAAAATTAATTCACAAAAAGCAATTCACCATGCGCAAAATAAAATTATATATTCATAAAATACATTTCACAAATGCAAAACACAATTCGTAGATATACAACTGTGCACAAAAACCTTTGAATGTTTAAAATGTCCGAGTGTCTGAATGTACAAATCGTCATTTACTACGAATCCACTCGGATTTGTGTGTGTGTGTTTTTGAGACTTTCCTGGCAGAGCTCTCTTCCCACGTGGGTCTGTCGTACTCTTTAGCCAATCAGATGCGAGCTTACCATTCAACCAATCATATCATAAGCCA
Organism: Cyprinus carpio; assembly: GCF_018340385.1. Taxonomy (NCBI): domain Eukaryota; kingdom Metazoa; phylum Chordata; class Actinopteri; order Cypriniformes; family Cyprinidae; genus Cyprinus; species Cyprinus carpio. The sequence goes on along the minus strand of NC_056573.1, from coordinate 23,664,433 downwards.
CTGAGAGTGCATTCAAGGAGCACGATTCTGCGCACCTTTTGCGCAATATGGATGAATTAGAACGGAAATTAAGCCTTTACATCAGTAATCCCATAGACAGTAAAAGAAATGGACACAGTGACCCAATTGGAACTCAATTCAGACAGGTGAAGCCCATTTTTAGCGATTTTTAGCACTTCCGTTTCTGACGCGCAGACTCAAACAAAGGAAGCTTCTGCCATTATTGTGACTTCATCTGAACATGTGCAAAACTACTCTCCTTGAATGCACTCTCAGTGGCTTATGATATGATTGTTTGAATGGTAAGCTCGCATCTGATTGGGTAAATAGTACAACAGACCCACGTGGGAAGAGAGCTCTGCCAGGAAAGTCTCAAAAACACACACACACAAATCTGAGTGGATTCGTAGTAAATGACGATTTGTACATTCGGACACTCGTACATTTTAAACATTCAAAGGTTTTTGTGCACAGTTGTATATCTACGAATTGTGTTTTGCATTTGTGAAATGTATTTTATGAATATATAATTTTATTTTGTGCATGTGAATTGCTTTTTGTGAATATATTTTTTTTTCACGCACGTAAATTTTTTTTGTGTGTACGTGAATTAGGTTTCATGCATGTGAAATTGTCTACGCATGTGTGAATCGTGTTTTTTGCGTGAATTATATTTGAGACTCATCTGCTTCCATAGTAAAATGGTACAACTAGCCTAATACATGAATATTTTTTATATTTGTTTTATCTGATAATTAATGCAAAAGAAAAATGCGCTGCTTATAGACAGATAATGATTTATGCTGCAGAATGCAGATCTTTCACATAACAGATAAACATTGATAAAAACACACATGAATGCAAACACCAATCTTTTTTATTAATGCAAACCTACCATAATTACATTACATTAAATTGTACAGTTACAGTTATAAATTATGTTATCAAGTAAAGTTAATAAAACATACATGCTTTATCAGAAATCTCTGTCTCGTTTGACAGTCGGAAACCTTATGAACTTATAGATAACAGTCAGAACGAAATCAGCTCTCCGAAAATGTAAAGTAGCCCATTGCACATTTGAGTGGTTTGTGTTTGAATGAAAAGATCCCTGTGGACTGATTAACCGCTGATGCTGAACCGCATAATCAACAGAAGAAAGAATAAAGCAATCTTCGCAATGTATCTTGATGAATTTCCACACAGAGGTACACAACAATGTAGGGAGGATGTTTCTCATGTCTTTGATATACCAATATCCGCTGTTTAATCTGAAAAACATTCATTATATCCATCTAGCCAAGTTCCGTATGTAAGTTTCCCTTAAAGTAAATGTGGGCGTCGGAAGACCGGAAGGATGCACTCGCGTCACCAAAGCTCACCGACGCCATCTTGTGCACCGAGCCCACTGCTATAGCAAAGCTTAACAACTCCCTGTTGAAAAAAAAAAAAAACAAACAGCTAAAACCAGCCTAAGCTGATTGACTGGTTTGATTGGTCTCCCAAGCTGGTTTTAAAGTGTTTTTTAAGCATTTTTTTTTAGTGAATCAACTGGTTTTAGGTGGATTAGCATAGAAATATGATAACAAAATGCTAGTAACTTGCTAATCGTGCTAGAAACATGATAACAACATGCTAGTAACATGCTAATCATGCTAGAAACGTGCTAGTAACTTTGCTAATCATGCTAAAAAAGGCTAACACCATGCTAGTAACGTGCTAATCATGCAATTATGCTAGTAACATGCTTATCATGCTAGAATCATGCTAGCAACATGCTAGTGATTTGTTAATTATGTTAACAACATGTTAATAACTTGCTAACCATGCTTTAAACATGCTAACAAAATGCTAGTAACTTGTTAATCATGCTAACAACATGCTAGTAACTTGTTAAACCTGCTAGAAACATGCTACTCATGCTAGACACATTATAGTAACTTGCTACTCATGCTAATACCATGTTAGTAAAAAGTTAACTATGATAACATGATAGTAACATGCTATTAACTTGCTAATCATGTTAACAACATGCTAGTTACTTGCTTATCATGTTAACAACATGCTAGTTACTTGCTAATCATTATAGAATATTGTTAACAACATGCTAGTAACTTGCTAATAATGCTAGAAACGTGCTACCATTATACTAGTAACATGTTAATCCTGTTAGAATCATGCTTGTAACAAATGCTAATCATGCTACCAACATGCTAGTAACATGCTAATCATGTCAGAAACATGCTACTAACGTGCTATTCATGCTAACAAAATGCTAATAACATGCTTATCATGCTAGAATCATGCTAGCAACATGTTTGCAACATGGCAATTATGCTAATAAAATGCTAGTAACACGCTACTCATGCTAGAAACATGCTAGTAACTTGCTAATCATGCTAGCTACATGCTAGAAACATGCTAGTAATGCTAGAAACCACCTAGCAACCACAGCAGGTACCCTAACAAAATGTTTAATACTTATCTATTTTTCTCATAGACTGTATTGCCGTGAAAACATTCTAACTTTATAATCTATTTTAAAATCTATTTTGACTTTCAGACTACTTCAAACTGAAACTTTTCAGACTGCAAGCTTTTAAAACTACTTCAAACTTTCTGGCTAGGCTTTTTCAAGCCAACTTAAAGTTTGCTTACAAACTTTACTCATCTAGCTTGTAATCTGTTTTTAATCATGATGTGTTCACATATAGATGATTTAACAGGTTGATTTTCACAGGGCTCCTCTGGAGCAGTTCTGCTCTTTCTCGTCCGTACTACTATATAAATGTGAGAATGTCGTGGCCAGAGGGTCAGAGTTACTGCAGATCGAAGTACACTGATCTGGCTACTGTAGACAGCATGAGTGATGTGAACAGGCTGGTGAATATAGTGGATGCTGGATACAGTGGATCAGTGTGGATTGGACTGAAGAGGGGGACACAGAAACGCTGGGGTTGGTCTAATGGAGAAAACACAACTTCTCAGTACTATAACTGGGCTTCAGGACAGCCAGATCAGGGTGCATATTGTGTATCGTCTTATTCTGGGTCTTGGTATGATATGCCATGCAACCATTTACGGTATTTTACATGCTATACAGGTGAGTTCTAGTAAAATAATGAATGCACAGTTTAAACTGGGAAAGAAGAGCTTCAAACTGAATTTTTTTTTCTTTGCATCTCTCAACAGGAAATACTGCATACCTAATAAGATCTGCTAAAACCTGGAGTGATGCTCAGAGCTTCTGCAGACAGCATTACACAGACCTGCCCACTATTCGCAACTCTGTGCAAAATAACCAGATAAATCAGATTCTTTTATCTGGATATTACATCTGGATTGGTCTGTTCCTGGACTCTTGGGAATGGTCTGATAAATGGATCCTCTTCTTCAGACACTGGGTAGCAGGTCAACCATCCATGAATTCAGGATCTGGTGACTGTGTGGGCATGTCAAGAATGAATTCTGGCAGATGGGCTCAATACAGCTGTGATCTTCAGAGTCCTTTTATCTGCCATGGAAGTGAGCATCTAACAAATTAGATCATGTTAGACAGAATGCCTTATTATTTCTCCAGTGTTCTGTTCTGCCATTTAATTTATTCATCACTGTATTTAACAGTGATTGTGATTACCAGCACAGCAATATGCTGATAACTATCAAAAACACTAAAAATTAGCTTAGAGAATGTGAGCAAATACCGTTTGTTTTAAAATCAACAAAGCTGTGACTGAGTTCAAAACAATCTTATATCGTGAGAAAACGTAACTATTTTCTGAGTTGGCTATTTTATATGAATCTGTACCATTTTATTATACAAAAGTATATGAAATGAATGAAGGCATATTGTGAATGAAAGCATGAATACTAAGTCGCCACCAGTTTGCCAAAAAGTGAAATAGTTAAGAATTGCCATGAGAGTGTATTGGTTCTACATATTTTCAGTCTACTATATATTCAGTCTGTTACCTTTACATATTTTCATATATAATTTAATTGGCTTTCCGCTTATAAATTGCTCAAAAAAAGTTAATGCAATTTGTTTTAGGGCAATATGATTTTGTTTTAAAGACTTTAATCGTGACTATATCTCTATGATATTTATATCTCTAAGCATCTATGATCTTTACAATCTTTTTATTTTCCTCCTAAAGTGCCTAGGCCTTCAGTACCAATGTACCAGTTTATGAACCAAAGTATGACATGGCTTGATGCTCAGAGGTACTGCAGAGCGAGATTCACTGATTTGGCAGTTGTTATGACCATGAATGACGTGAGAAGGCTGGTAACTACAGTGGATCCTGGATACAGTGGTTCAGTATGGATAGGTCTCCGTGCTGTGTGGGTGGGACGCTGGGTCTGGTCTATGGGAGACAGCGCAATCTCCCAGGACAGTATGTGGAATCCAGGAGAACCGAGTGGTGATGGGGAGTGTGTGAGGAGTTTTAATGGAAGCTGGTATGATGAGAGCTGCAGCACTGTTCTCCCATTTGTGTGTTTCAATGGTGAGTTCTCTTAGAGTTTATTTTTTTCCACTTTAGCTGATCCTTGACTGAGGGCTGGTCCTTATCTTGTGTTTCTGAACAGACAGCACTGGTTTTGTTATTAATAACACTGCTATGACATGGAGAGATGCTCAGAGTTACTGCAGACAACAACACACTGATTTGGCGAGTATCAGCAGCCCAGAGCAGCAGAATCTGCTCAGTAATGAATCGTCGCTCTGGATCGGTCTGTTTCTGGACTCTTGGGTATGGTCGAATCAGTGGAGCTACTTCTTTAGATACTGGGAAGCAGATCAACCATCTCTGAGTTTAGTGTCTAGTAACTGTGCTGGCATGTCAGCAACCGATTCTAGGAAATGGGCTCAATACAGCTGTGATCTAAAGCAGCCTTTTATCTGCTATGGAGGTGAGTTTCCATTCAAACAAGAAATTTGTAGGTCACTCTTGAAACAGATATTAAAAACAACTGTGATATGTTTTCATTTATTCTGTGTTGAGGATGATTTTAACTCTGTATTTCTCTAGATGACAAGTTAATTAAAAAACAGATTGTCAGAGTGAAACTGTCCTGTAATGGAAAATGCACACTGAATGATCCTTCATTACAGACGACCATTCTGAATGAGGTTTGTATCTGCCTCAAACACTGAGTTCAGTTTCATTGTCAAATTCTGAATGAATAACTGTGCCCTGGCAACCATGCACCCTCAAGCTTTGTGTGTTTTCTCTCGTTTCACATTGTTGTAGTTATTAGGTTTTGATTCTTTCTTGCTGGTCTTCCAGATAATCAAAAAGCTGAAGAGCATGGGGCTGGAAAGTGACAGAAAATTAAGCTGGAGAAAGGAGCAAGATGGAGACGTGTTTCATCAGGAGAGAAAATCTAGAGCGAGTTCAAATACTGTGTGTAATAGGCAGTAATCTTCTATTTCTCTATTTAAACTTTCAAATAGGTTCAAAATATATAAAAGATTTATAATAAATGTAGATTGTTTTAAGGAACTGTGAAGTAGTTGTATATTATCTGCTATTTAAACATCATTATAAGTGATAGTATATGATATATTTATTGTAAGTGATTGTTGTTTTTTTTACTTTTCCTGTTCTAAATATACCATTTAATACTATGGTTTCAAAAGGAAATATTTAAACTGAAATCATTGAAAGTATAATTTAAAAAAGGTTTAATGCAAAAAGAAGAGATATATATGAGCTATTGTATGTCAAATAATTATAATTATTCTCATAATTAATTGAAATATGATTGGAAGAAATCATCCTGTACATATTATTCCCATTTTCAGGTGATAGAGATGTGTCAAAATGTCAAGTCAAGTCAAGTCTGCTTTATTGTCAATTCTTCCACGTACAGTACATACATAAAGAGAATTAAAATTGTGTTACTCTCAGACCCTTGGTGCATACAGATAACTAACAGTAGAACATTAAATACAGATAATAAAATATAAAGTACAACTACAAATATACAAATAGGTCATTTAAAAAGAAAGAACGATAAGTAAAGCTTGTTTTAATTAGTTTTAGTGTTTCAGTGTTTTTCTTTTGAAATTGATGACTGATTTAATATGGGAAGTTTAAAATGCTATATGTTAAAAATAAAAATTGCTTTATAAAACTGAACTTCAGAACTTCAAATTTTTTGAAATCATTATCATTGGAGCAGCCATGTGAATTCTTAAATAGAAATGTCTCTATCTCTCTCTCTTTGATTGTGTGTTTTGAAATTAGAATAATTATTAGATAATAAGTATATAATAAGGTAACAATTGCATATATTTATATCTTGCAGTATACCTGTCACTCGTGTCTTGTGTGTTTCCCCTCTATGCCCTTATTTGTTCTTTCTGTCCTAGTTTAGTTTGATTGTTTAGATTATGTTCCAGCGGTGTATAGTTAATTATCCTGTGTATATTAGTTCCTGCCTGTTCAGTTAGTTTTAGTCTGGTGTACTTGTTACATTCCCTTGGTTGAAGTTATTCTATGTCTTCAAATTCCTTGTTCCTCCCTGCTGTGTGCACTGTGACAGAAGACAATACCTAAACAAAGTAAGCGGCACCTCTTTTTCACAGTTTTGTTTTCCGTTATTTGAAAGGATTTTTTTTGTTTGTTTGTTTGTTTGTTCCTGGTTTTGTTTTCCCCATGACACTCAAGCCCGCCGGTCGCTCCAAAGTTAAGTTCACGGGCTGCCAATCCCTCAAGCCCACCGGCTGCCGCTCCCTCAAGCCCACCGGCTGCCGCTCCCTCAAGCCTGCCGGCTGCGGCTCACTTCAGCTCCCAATTTCGCTCCAGTTCCCCAGTTTCAGCCAGGATTGCCGTTTATAGTTCCTGACCAGAGTCCAGTGCAGGCTCCAGCCCCGGACTAGAGTCCAGTGCAGGCTTCAGCCCCTGTCCAGAGTCATGTCATTTTAAAATCTTGTTGTGTCCACAGGAGCAGTTTTAATCTTGTCTTGTCGGTGTTGTCCATGGAGACTCGTCTGGGGCTGGCAGCTCTTCTAGTCATGGCCACAGAGGCCATTCCCAAGCCGCCTGCTCCTCCTGTTGTAGAGATGGAAGTGGTTCCTGAGTTAACCCTGTGAGGGCCCCTGACTCCACTTTCAGCCCAAGGAGGGCTGTGGATCTTCCGTCTTGCCCAGTAAAGGACCTCAGATTCCATACCTAGCCCAGAGTGGGCTCCTGTTCCTTTGGATAGCTATGTTCCTGTGTTTAGCCCACAGAGGGCTCCTGTTCCTGTGTCTAGCCCACGGAGGGCTTCCTGTTCATGTGTTAATCCCATGGAGGGCTTCCTGAGTGTAGCTCATGGAGGGCCCCGGAGCCCATAAGTTCCCCCAAGGAATTTTTGGGGGGGTAGTAGGGTTCAGATTGTAGTGGCCAGGGTGAGGGGACTGAGGCCATGGACACGAAGACCACCCGCCATGGCTTTCAGAGCTCCCTGCACCACCAAGGCCTCCTGAACTCCCAGATACGCCATGGCTGCCCCAAACTCACCATGGCCCCCCTCCCCGGGGGTACTGTTACGGCGCGGGACACGCCTTCCGGAAGGTGGGGGGGGTTATGTCAGTCGTGTCTTGTGTGTTTCCCCTCTATGCCCTTATTTGGTCTTTCCTGTCCTAGTTTAGTTTGATTGTTTAAATTATGTTCCAGCAGTGTGTAGTTAATTATCTTGTGTATATTAGTTCCTGCCTGTTCAGTTAGTTTTCGTCTGGTCTACTCGTTACACTCCCTGTGTGTCTCAGTCCTGCCTTGTCTTGCCTCGTTCCTCCCCGCCATGTTCACCATGACAATACCAGACAAAGCATCACATATAGCCTATTTAACATTTATTATTTCTTTTGGTGCTAAATTGGAAATTTACTTTAAGTATTCCTGAAATGCACATTGCTTATCTTGTTTCATTTAGCAAAACAGGCCATACTGCTTTTGTTTTTCTGGAGCATAGACTGGGTCTGGAGTTGAGTTCATGAAGATCATATTTGTTAGGTGCTATATTTTCATCATTTGACCACAAAGTAACCTGCAGACCCTGCACTGTTTTGAAAGGAGCTGGCTAATAAGCACAGATTAGAGTTGATGATTGAGTCAGCATACGAACTCAGCTTGGGAGTAGAACTTTTCTTTTTACATTTAGACTAGCTATGCAAAAGTTGCTTGTTTCTTTGAAAATAAGTTACTCTTTCATGGAAATAGTTCACTCTCCTGTGTAATCTGAAGCAATAATAAAATAATTGTAGATGCAGAAATATTCATCCATTAGAAATAGCTAGCGTTATCATCATCATTATGTAATTCATGTATGAAGCTGAACATGAACCTTGCAGTAAGTCAAATGACTGTGGCATGGTTAAAATAGATCACATATTATGCAATTATTAATTATGCATTTAAGTCTCATTCTGTCATTGCCAAATCGTAACACAGTTTGTTAGCTGCAGTTCATCCTTTGACTACCAGATGGCCCTAATTCGTTTTAAGATGCAGTTCAGAGGAAAGCGGTGCTGCAAAAGTCTTCCTTCCGCTATCAATAATTTAAAATGGACTAAACACCATAAAACTAAAATCATGAAGTATATCGTTTAGAGCATCACAATGCCCCCCATTACTGTACCCCATCAATATACCGTTTATTGATTTTTCTAAAAGTCTAATGTCACTGACTATATTAATTAGTCCAGCCTATCTTAACTATAAAAAGTAAATTAAACTCATAATGCACAATATCCTATAACTAGTGCTCTAGTTAAAAATGTTAATATTTTAGTAGATTAAGTTTAATTAAGCTACTGTTAATTACTAATGAAGATTATATTTGTGTGTGTGATATCACCCTTTTTTGTATGCAGAGAAGAGTGTAAGAAATGTGCAAATCCTTTTTTAATATGTCAAATTATATTAAGATGATATTCGTATATCTGTCCCGTGCTATGAATATGTCAGCCATTGCAATTTTGAGAGTAAATACTGTATTTATATGCAGATGTCACTCTCAAAGCTTTGCAGTGTGTGGCTCTTGGCAGCATGAAAAAAAAATCTGATATTCATATTCTGAATGGATTATAGCCTAGAAAGCACAAAACAGCACTCCCTTTATAATAATTTCAAGTCTGTCACTCTCTTCAACTGATTGTGGTCTCATAAAGTTACTTACTAGTAATGTCTTGTTTACATTGTGTCTGCACTTTATGTGTTATAATGAGAGGATCTGCACAAAATCCAGATTATAACTTAAATGTGTCTGATTGGCCATTGCATCCAAGAAATCAACAGATATGCCTGTGATTGTCTCCATTGCTCAACACTGCAAAAACATTTTGAAAATAAACCTTTCACACTTTCCAGAGCACAAACACAAATACACAGAATTGTTTGCCAAATCTGCCAATATCCTATTATTGCAGCTTCAAGGGTGCTCTTGATTTCATTTGAGGCTGTTTAACATCTTCTAGCATCCCTGTAGAACCAGGCCTGCTGGGAATGGATGTAACACTGTCAGTTTAAGCACTTAAATCCCTGTATTTGACCATGATCAGGTGACAGGAGAAGTAGTTCCTGTGTAGTGCAGCAGGTGTGCATTTAGGACAAGTATTTTGTGATTCCACTTGTCATGACCATATTTAGATTTCCTGTGTTTATCTGGCAACCATGCTAATTTAGGGAGATAATTTGCCCATTTTTTGTTGCCTAGCGATCCAATAAACGAGGACGTGATTGCAAGGATTTCTGTGTAATGAGACTCTGTTTACTACACAACACAATGCAGATTAAACACTGCTACAGTAACAATATAAAAAAATTTTTATAATTTTTTTTTTTATATATAATTATATAGCAATATATATATATATATATATATATATATATATATATATATATTTCAAAGAAGTGACACTGTGTGTAAAGGAAATGTAGTACAAAAAACAGATAAAAATGTGACCTTTACGTTTGGTTTAAAATTTTAATTGATATGAAATTTTAATTTCATATTAATTTTAATTAATATGAAATGTGTCATGTGTCATTTTCAGATTCTCTTTTCACTTATCGATAATGGCATTAGATCTGAAGGTTTCAGTTCCACTTATTTTCCTACACATTAGAATACAGCATCAGACAGTGCTGATAAACAGCAGAGAGGATCTGTGTGAGCAGTCATGGAAGGGAGTCTGTTTGTGCTGCTTCTGCTGTCAGGTTGGTATGGTCATTTGTAATCTGTATTTATGATGATGTGTTCACATATAGACGGTTTAACATGTTGATTTTTACAGGGCTCCTCTGGAGCAGTTCTGCTCTTTCTCGTCCGTACCACTATATAAATGTGAGAATGTCGTGGCCAGAGACTCAGAGTTACTGCAGAGAGAGATTCACTGATCTGGCTACTGTAGACAGCATGGATGATGTGAACAGGCTGGTGAATATAGTGGATGCTGGATACAGTGGATCAGTGTGGATTGGACTGAAGAGGAGGACACAGAAACGCTGGGTTTGGTCTAATGGTGAAAACACAACTTCTCAGTACTATAACTGGGCTTCAGGACAGCCAAATTGGGATGGAGATTGTGTAGCTACTTATGCCGGTGTTTGGCATGATATGTCATGTAGCTATAAGCGATATTTTGTGTGCTACGGTGAGTTCCCTGTTCTTTTAAATTTGTGAATGTGAATTTTAACTGAGAAAAGAAAGCTAAGCACTGAATGATTGCTTCTTTGTATCTCTCAATAGAAAATTCTAGATACATATTTGTAAAGACTGCTAAAATCTGGACTGATGCTCAGAGCTACTGCAGACAGAATTACACAGACCTGCCCACCATCCACAACTCTGAGCAAAATAACCAGATAAATCAGATTCTTTTATCTGGATATTACATCTGGATTGGTCTGTTTCTGGACTCTTGGGAATGGTCTGACAAATGGAGTCTCTTCTTCAGACACTGGGCAGCAGGTCAACCATCCCAGAGTTCAGGATCTGGTGACTGTGTTGGCATGTCAACAGCTGATTCTGGGAAATGGGCTCAATACAGCTGTGATCTACAGCAGCCTTTTATCTGCTATGGAGGTGAGTTTCCCCAGTTAACAGAATCAAATAATTCAAACAAATTTTACAAACAACTATTAAATGTTTTCATTTATTTATCTGTCTTCTGTGTTGAGGATGACTTTAACTCTGTATTTTTCTAGATGCCAAATTCATTAAAAAACAGATCATCAGACTGAAATTGTCCTGTTATGGAAAATGCACATTGAATGATCCGTCACTACAGATGGCCATTCTGAATGAGGTTTGCATCTGCCTTAAACAACCATTTTAATTTCATTGTCAAATTGTGTTGTTGCAGTAGAATTTGCCAAGTATGCCAAATATGTTAAGTATATACCTTATAACCAACCAGCACCACTCATATCATCATCATCATTGTTGTTGTTAGGGTTAAAAATAATATGTAGCCAGCAGTAGTGTGATGATATTTCATGTATTATTTCATTTTTTCTTGCTGGTTTTCTAGATAAGTGAAAAGCTGAAGAGCATGGGGCTGGAAAGTGAGAGCAAAATAAGCTGGAGAAAGAAAGATGAAGAGGTGTTTCATCTGGAGAGCAACCGTACAGCCAATTCAAATAACAAATGTAATAAGCAGTAATCTCTCTAAAGGAAACAAATATAACTACTTGTTATATTATTTTGAAGAATTGGGAGGTAGTAATAATAACCATCATTTAAACTGATCATGAATTGTGATATTATATAATATATTTATTTACTGGAATCAATTGTGAAAATAATTTTTAAAGTTCTGTCCTTAACTATAATGAATCTAGCAAAAATGTACCTATAAATAGTTTTATTGTGTATTACAGATTTTCTTTTAGTAAATAAATCATTTAATGCTCTAGTCCTAAATGATTTATTTATGTATCTATTTTTATTTTGTCATAATAACATTAAAGTTTAGCACAAAAATATTTGAGGACAAATCAATTTGAATTGTAAAAATGAAGCCTTGAAATCCTACATCTATGAGTTCATTAGCTTGGGAGTATCCCTTTTCTATTTACATTTAGACTTAATTTTATGCAAAAGCTGCCTGTTTCTTTCAAAACAAGTTACTATTACTTGGAAATGATTCTGTCTGTGTATTACAAAACTATAATAGCGAGAATTGTTTACCCATTAAAAACAGCACCCATAAAAAAGAACTTCTGGTGCAAACTTGAATATTTACTATAAGTATTTCTGAAATATACATTGCTTGTTTCATTTTATATCCAATCAAGCCATACTATGTTATGAATGTCTGGACCTTTGCTACTGTACAACTCTGAGAACAATGCAGAAGTACACTGTTGTATATATGAGAACACATTCAAGCGTGTATAAAAAAGTATAGCCTACTAAGGTTTCTCATTGCATATTTAGTTGCACTGAAGTACAGTGTAGTATTAGTTCGGCTAGTAGAGTAGAGCATCCAAATAGCAGACGTAGAGTTCTTAACAATTATTTGGTATAGTCTAGTATGACACTAACCATGGAAATGTCCTTTGTTCAATTCACAAACAAGACGCATGGATAAGAAAATCTAGAGCGAGTTCAAATACTGTGTGAAGTAATATTGTGAAGTATTTGTACTATTTCCATTATTTAAACACCATCAGTTGTGATAGTATATAATATATTTATTGGATTTGTTTGTCAAATTATTTTTCTTATGACTTTTCCTTTTCTAAATTTACCATTTAATATTATAATTTCGAAAATAAATATTTTCAGTAAAATCATCATTAAAGTATGATGACATCATTCGCAAAATTAATTTGAAAGAAATTTGACAGCAGAAATTGTGCATATTTTTCCCATTCTTAGGTCATGCCTAGATGTGTCAAAATTTCATATTAGTTTCTGTGCTTTTCTTTTGAAATTGATGACTGATTTAGTATAGTAACTTCAATACACTATAATTTAAAATAACATTTGCTTTGTAAAACTGACATTTGGAAATTCAGCTTTTATGAATTCTTTAGCTTTGTAGCAGCCCTTCAAAATATTTTACTCTTATGGAAATAACTCTTTATCTGTATATTCTGAAATAATACTAAATGTTAGATAATAAAGTAGATACAGATAAATATGCATTTAGTCTGTTATTTATTACTTTTGGTGCCAACTTGGATACAGAAATGCACATTGCATATCCTGTTTCATAAAGCAAAACAAGCCATACCGGTTATGTTTGTCTGGAGTAGAGTTCATAATTTGATTGGTGTGGCACTAGCCATGGAAATATACTTGCCAAGGTACTTGGCTTGGAAGCTTCTTTTGCCTAAGAACCACATGACTAGAATGTTTCAGTATTTTGTGCGCACTGTGTTTTCAATGCATTCATGAACACTTCTGATGAGCGGAGCTCAGTGAGCGGACCAGCGTGAGAGTACTGAGAGTTGTACTGATCACGTGTGATTCATCTGCATCTGAACGGTGCCACACGCTCAATTCCCATGATCCAGATCACGGATCGTGGAGCGTTTTCATCGGAAACCCTCTCCTTGGTCTGGCGGTGGAGCCGCGGCTGGTTGTCAGCCTTTTGGGGGGCGGAGTGTGGCTTCCGCTCGGCTGTTCAGTGGCTGGCGGGAGCTGAAGACTTTCTCCTTGGGGGCTGCTGCGGTCTGTGACGGGAGCCAGTCTGGGAGCTGGAGTGGCCTGGCGTGGGAGAGGTGCGGGCTTGGCGAGCTGCGTGCTAATATGGATGCATGCCTCGCTGGCTAGCTGTGTGGCTCTACTTGGATAAATGACAGTATATTGCATTGGTAAGTGCAAGCCACTCTGGAATTAGGTCTTTTCGCTGACTTTTTGACTTCCTCTGTTGAACCATGGATATACTCAAACTATTTTGCATTCTTTCCGCACTTTTTTCATATTTCTCAGTACCTTGCGTTACTTCATGTGCAATCAAACAACATGACCTTGCTCATTTAGGCAGTAAAACAGATAGTCTATTCAAATGATAGCGATTCTCCCTCTTTAATGATATTACAGACTTTTGGGTTAGTGCCTGACAGATTTTCTGTCACTCCGGCTCTACTGTCATGTTTTATTTTGAGAACGCTTATTAATATTATTGCATTACCTTACAAACTGCATACAACTGTTTTGTTAAAAGAACATTACTGTAGTGCCTCAGCTGTGCTCTGTCAGGCCTTGATTATATTACTGCTTATGATCTCTGGTAATGTTCATGTCCACCCTGGCCCTTCTTCTGATGTTCTTTCTGATGTCCTCAGGATAGTGTGGCCTTAAATAACATATGTTTTGATGATTTTTGTAACCGCAATAATCTTGGGTTTTTGCATGTAAACGCAAGAAGCATATTACCTAAACTGGACCAGCTTAAAGTATGGGTTGAGAGTTCTAACCCTGACGTTTTAGTAATCACTGAGACATGGCTGCGTAACTCTATTCCCTACCCTGACCTGTATTTATCTGGTTACAACCTGTTTCGGCAGGATAGGTCATCTAAGGGTGGGGGGGTGGCGATTTTCACCAAAGAATATCTTCAATGTACTATAGCCCTGGCAAAGTCTATACCCAAATAGTATGATCTTCTTGTTCTTAACATGAAATTATCAAACAGCTTTTCTTTATCTGTGGCTAGCTGCTATCGCCCTCCATCTGCACCAGCATGTACCCTAGAGGCCTTAAGCAATGCTCTTGCGCCTTTCACCAGGTCTGAGTTGGTCATACTTGGCGATCTAAACTGGGACATGCTTAAGCCCCCTGAGAAAGTTGTACAACAATTTGACTGCCTAAACCTTCACCAAATCATAAACCTACCTACTAGATACAACCCAAAAAGTTGTGACAAGGCCACACTGATAGATGTTGTGTTCACAAACGCCCCACTCATGTACGTATCAGGTGTTTTTTGCAATGACCTCAGCGACCACTGTCTCATTGCCTGTGTTAGGAAACAAACTTCTGTCAAACAGCCTGTCGTAATCACTTCTAAACACATTCTGAAATATTTTGATGCTCAAGCCTTCTTACGTGATCTGACCAATGTAAACTGGTATAGAGTCAGCCTGATTCCCACCGTGAATGATGCATGGTTGTTGTTTAAATATCTTCTTACTACTGTGATCAACAAACATGCCCCAAACAAAAAGATACACATAAAAAAACCGCAACAGCCCATGGATTAATCGTGATCTAGCTGTTCTGCTTCAGCAAAAAAATACAGCCTGGCACAAAGCACGTAAGACACATTCTGTCGAAGACAACCTTTTATTTTGCCAAATTAGGAATAAGGCCACACAAGCAGTGAGGGAGGCTAAAGCTGGCTTCTTTAAAAAACAGTTCACACTTTGTGGTGCGAATCCAAAAGCATTTTGGAATACGGTAAAAAAAAACTTGCAAAAAAAAACCCCAGACCATACCATTGTCCCTAAAAGTGGATGGCATAGTTGTCACTAATAAAAACTCCATGGCTGAAGCATTCAATCACCGCTTCATAAATTCTGGCTTTGTTTCCAATGCATTAAACCCTATTGCTACAGCCCATGCTGCCTCTAATACCTGCAGCCTTTTAGCACCTCCTCACAGTTTTTCCATTCGGCCTGTTTTAGTAGGGGAAGTCCTGAAGGAATTGACCGCTCTGGACCCCAATAAAGCAGCTGGGACAGATGATCTTGCTGCCTTTTCATTAAAATTGCTGCCCCTGTCATTGCGGCTCCTCTCACATCCCTCATTAATCTCTCCCTCCATACAGCCGAGATTCCACCTGCTTGGAAAGAAGCGGTTGTGCTTCCCCTGTATAAGGGTGGTGATCAGGCTGACCTAAACAATTACAGGCCAATCTCCATCTTGCCTTGTGTGTCTAAAATTCTGGAAAACTTGTCAACAAACAACTAATCAATCATCTTAATGTGAATGGTATCTCTGGGGCACAGTCTGGCTTCCAATAAGGGTATGGTTGTGTTACAGCCACCACTAAAGTGCTCAATGATATTACATCTGCGTTAGATAAAAAACAACACTGCGCTGCTATTTTCATTGACCTTGCAAAAGCTTTTGACTCTGTGGACCACAATACACTCTTCCACAGACTCAGCAGCATTGGTGTCACTGAGCACTCACTGGTTTGGTTCTCAAATTATCTGTCTCACCGGGTTCAATGTGTAAGATTTGAAAACCACTTCTCCCATTCTCTCCCGGTTACCAGGGGTGTCCCCCAAGGCTCCATCCTTGGCCCTAAACTTTTCTTAATTTATATTAATAACATTCCCCAGGCAGTTGGTAATTCACTCATTCACTTATATGCTGATGATACAATCCTTTATGCCACAGGTTCCTCCCCCGATGCTGTTCAAGCTACCCTGCAAGATAGCTTTTACCAACTACAGCAGTCTTTTACACAACTCAAACTCACTCTCAATACCTCCAAAACAAAAATAATGTGGTTTTACCGTAAGGGTACTACGCCTCCTCCTGCCCCTAACATCACCACCTGGAAGGGGGTTATTCTATAACAAGTCATTGTATATATGCCATCAGTGGTTCGGTTGTAATGTTATGTTTCTTTGAGGATTCGAGTATCAAAGCTGCAATCAAAGGTCAAAGCCAAGCTTGGTTTCCTTTACAGAAACCGCTCTTCATTCACCACCTCTGCCAGACTTATTCTCATTCAAATGACCATTCTACCCATGTTAGGCTATGGAGACACTATATACAGGGTTGCTTGCAAGTCCACTCTTTCAAAACTTGATGCTCTTTATCATTCTACTATCAGGTTTGCCACAAATGCACCCTTCAATACATACCACTGTGCTCTATATTCATCTGTTAACTGGCCCTCCCTTCACAATCGCCGTAAAATTCACTGGTTCACCTTCATTTACAAGAAACTTCTCGGCCACTCACCTCCTTACTTAGGTCACCTGCTGCAGCCAAAGCCTGTCACATATAACACTCGGTCCTCACTTCATCTTCAACTAAGCATTCCCAAAACTAATTCTGCGTTTGGTCTTACATCTTTTCAATCTGCTGCCGCTCGCAACTGGAATGCTCTGCAAAACATTCTCAAACTAGATAAACTAATTCCAATTTCATCCTTCAAAACTAGTATATCATACTTGTTCACAGACATATGCAGTTGCTTCACTACATAATTATTAATTTATGGTGTTTTTATGTCTGTTAGTCTCGTTTCCTCATCTTCAAACAGTCTCACCTCATCGCAAAACCAGCAGATAAACACTCGGAAACACATCTATGATTGACAGAGCCTTTTGGAAATCGGCAGTGTGTACAAACAACAGTGTTATTAATAACCGGATTCTCCACATTAGTTCTCCCATTTACTCTCTTCACTGTACGTTTTAAAGGGGTCATATAATGCGATTTCTATTTTTCCTTTCTCTTTGGAGTGTTACAAGCTCTTGGTGCATAAAGAAGATCTGTGAAGATGAAAAGACTAAAGTCTCAAATCCAAAGAGATATTCTTTATCAGATTTGAGACTCGTCCACACCCCCCTGAAATGGCTCGTTCTAACACACCCCCACATCTCTACATCACTATGTGGGAAGATTTGCATAATGCCGCCCAAAAGTTCACGCAAAGAAGAAGGCATAACATTTATTCTCTCTGTTGCCCCCGGCACCATGTTGTGGAGTCGCTGTGTGTTTCATTGAAGTGAAACTTTGTTTGGCCTTCCAAAAGAACACATGACTAGAAATCAGTGGTTAAGTTGTATTTCAACACTGTTCCAGAACAGTTCGACCCAAATATTCAGATGTGTGCTGCGCATTTTATGGAGGACAAGGAATGTTTCCTGAACCAATAGGCTGCTGTGTCTGTTGCACAATGGCTGTTTCTATAAAGTTGGGCAGTTCAAACTTTGCAAGGACAGTCTGGCGCTTCTTACTCACAGCCGGTAGGTATGTTTTTTTTGTATTTAAATAATTTGCCAATGATGATTCAAATGCAAGTTTTGAGCAGTTAGAGTAGGCTTGTTTGTTGTTTCTCAGATCACAAATGCAGACATGGTTTTATGTTTATGCAGCGTGATACGCAACGCAACACGTTAAAAGGCAGTATAAGTCATTATAATCAGTAATTATGTCCCCATTGGATGCAACAAATGCCTGATTTGTAATGGGGTTTATTTGTTTTGTCTGTCTCGTCTAGTGATGTCCGGATCGCAAACGAATCTTTCTATTTAACTGGATCTTTTTAGTGAACCGGTCGAACCAGTTCACCAAGTCGAACTGAATCGTTTGAAATGGTTTGCGTCTCCAGTACGCACTAATCCACAAATTACTTAAGTTATTTGGTTTATAAATGTGCCTTACACTCCTTCTGATGTGAAATAAACTAATATCCCGAGTTATTCAGTTACGCCTAACAGTACATTGACTGAACTGCTAAAAGAGAACCGATAATGGGATGTGCACGAGCAGAGCAGCTGGACTGAGTCTCGTCCTGCTGCTGGCCTAAGAGATGGCATAGTATCTTAAGGGGTGTAACCACAAAATTTGAGTGAGTCAGTGAGTCTTTCTGTCTCCTAAGTTCCTCTGACGTCATTTCTAGCCTCTGTTCTCACCTCATTTATTTGTGAGGTTATTGTAAGGCCATATTGTGGACAATAATTTACAGTTTATTGAAGTAATGTTGCTAAGAAACATTGAATTTAAAGGGGTCATATGATGCTGCTAAAAAGAACATTATTTTGTGTAAATTTCCGTCACCTGCTTGAGGCATTCGGCCAATCACAACACACTGGGTAGCTGGCCAATCAGAGCACACCTCGCTTTTCAGACCGATGAGCTTTGTAAAAATCGACGCGTTTCAGAAGGCGGGCATAGAGGAGAAACTATAATGTACAAACCCGATTCCAAAAAAGTTGGGACACTGTACAAATTGTGAATAAAAACAGAATGCAATGATGTGGACGTTTCAAATGTCAATATTTTATTCAGAATACAACATAGATGACATACATGTATCAAATGTTTAAACTGAGAAAATGTGTAATTTTAAGGGAAAAATAAGTTGATTTTAAATTTCATGGCAACAACACATCTCAAAAAAGTTGGGACAAGGCCATGTTTAGCACTGTGTGGCATCCCCTCTTCTTTTTATAACAGTCTGCAAATGTCTGGGGACTGAGGAGTCAAGTTGCTCAAGTTTAGGAATAGGAATGTTGTCCCATTCTTGTCTAATACAGTCTATTACAATCTAGTTGCTTAGGTCTTCTTTGTCGCATCGTCCTCTTTATGATGGGCCAAATGTTTTCTATTGGTGAAAGATCTGGACTGCAGGCTGGCCATTTCAGTACCCGGAACCTTCTTCTACGCAGCCATGATGTTGTAACTGATGCAGTATGTGGTATTGTCATGTTGGAAAATGCAAGGTCTTCCCTGAAATAGACAACATCTGGATGGGAGCATATGTTGTTCTAGAACTTGGATATACCATTCAGCATTGATGGTGACTTTCCAGATGTGTAAGCTGCCCATGCCACACGCACTCATTCAACCCCATACCATCAGAGATGCAGGCTTCTGAACTGAGCGCTGATAACAACTTGGGTTGTCCTTGTCCTCTTTAGTCCGGATGACATGGCGTCCCAGTTTTCCAAAAAGAACTTCAAATTTTGATTCGTCTGACCACAGAACAGTTTTCCACTTTGCTACAGTCCATTTTAAATGAGCCTTGGCCCAGAGAAAATGCCTGCGCTTTTGGATCATGTTTAAATATGGCTTCTTTTCTGACCTATAGAGTATTAGCTGGCAACGGCGAATGGCACGGTGGATTGTGTTCACCGACAATGTTTTCTGGAAGTATTCCTGGGGCCCATGTTGTGATTTCCATTACAGTAGCATTCCTGTATGTGATGCAGTGCTGTCTAAGGGCCCGATGATCACCGTCATCCAGTATGGTTTTCCGCTCTTGACCCTTACGCACAGAGATTGTTCTAGATTCTCTGAATCTTTGGATGATATTATGCACTGTAGATGATGATAACTTCAAACTCTTTGCAATTTTTCTCTGAGAAACTCCTTTCTGATATTGCTCCACTATTTTTCGCCGCAGCATTGGGGAAATTGGTGATCCTCCATCTTGACTTCTGAGAGACACTGCCACTCTGAGAGGCTCTTTTTATACCCAATCATGTTGCCAATTGACCTAATAAGTTGCAAATTGGTGCTCCAGCTGTTCCTTATATGTACATTTAACTTTTCCGGCCTCTTATTGCTACCTGTCCGAACTTTTTTGGAATGCGTAGCTCTCATGAAAACCAAAATGATCCAATATTTGGTATGACATTTCAAAATGTCTTACTTTCAACATTTGATATGTTATCTATATTCTATTGTGAATAAAATATAAGTTTATGAGATTTGTAAATTATTACATTCCTTTTTTACACACAATTTGTACAGTGTCCCAACTTTTTTGGAATCGGGTTTGTTTTTTTAACCTTAAACTGCATAAACAAATTGTATTACACCAAATACACAAAATAATGTTCTTTTTAGCAGCATCATATGACCCCTTTAAATTCAATGTTTCTTAGCAACATCACTTCAATAAACTGTAAAAATTATTGTCCACAATATGGCCTTACAATAACCTCACAAATAAATGAGGTGAGAACAGAGGCTAGAAATGACGTCAGAGTTACTTAGGAGACAGAAAGACTCACTGATGTTGATGAAAAGGTATTCAAATTCTGTGGTCTACCATCTATTGGCAAACCAAAACACTACCAGAGCACTTAAATGGTTAAACAAACTGCAAGAGTGTCTGCATGCAACCTCTTGGCATAGGGTTGATACATGACTAAGTCAATATTGTCAAACAAACAAACTGTCTCCATGGAGATTAATCTATAAATTGCGCAATCCGAATTATGCTTGCACATTTGCAAGAATGAAATCTTTAACAATGTTATACATATATTATTCAATAATGTTATTTAACAGTGTTATACATTGTTAAATGTACAAATATTGCATGTAGTCTGTCAGTCAGTTTGAGGTCATTATAACTGCATACAAATCATTAAAAAAGAATTAACATAATGCTGTTTATATAGTTTGGCAATAGTAGGCATGTTAAACAGCAGGATATGTTAACTTTGCAAAGATAGTGAAATGTAAAGAACAAATTGGCAGCAGTAGTCCTGAAAAGTCAAATGCTGGTGAAGCAGAACTTTGCCCTCAACAACAGTTCTGTCATGACTTAGGTCTGAGTTGCGGTGTTTTTGTCGTTGTGTCTTGTCTCTGAGCACATGGGGTTTTGTTTTGGCAGCTCATGTGTTCTGCTGTCAGTGTGGTGTCTTCCCCCTCCCACTCATTATCCTTAATTCTCTGTGTTCTGTCACACCTGTAGCCACTCTTTCCTCATTGACTCTCCCCTATTTTAGTTCCTCTCGTGCTCAGTCTTTTGTCAGACTGTTGTATGTCATATAATTCTTTGCTAGTGACCGTCTTGTCTTGTTTGCCTAGCCCTGCCATGTTATGTTGTCTTAGGCTCCAAGTGTTTTGATTTTTTTGTTTCTGTCTAGAACTGTTCCCTTTCATTCTACTAGACTTTACTGGTTCTGCTTCCGGCCCTGGCATCTAATTTCTGTTGGGAACCCGATACTTGACTCCAGCTCCTCTCTGCACACTAAACATTCTCATTCGGGGAGTTCGGTGGGCCTTCGACGCTGCGTCCACAATGATGCTCAGATTTTTTATTACTCATACCACAATAGTAAATAAGTGTCTTAGACATTTTTTATAATATATGTTATCTTGAAAAAGACTCTTCCTTTTAAATGGATAGCAATATATTTAATAATGCCTGTCAACATATATAAAAATGAAATATTTAATGATCTACATTTGACAGATTTCACTGTACACTACCCTAATAGCACACGCACATCACAGAGATGTCAATTTGACATCTGCATTTACATCTGCAGGACATATTTTTAGAGTGTTTGCTCATCTGCAATACACCTATAGGACATTTCCTAGATATTTAGAAAATGTCTTTATGATGTTTATGATGAAATCTTAAAGAGGTCTATCAGATGTTTGTACACAGGAGATGTTTTCCAGATGAACGACCTTTAAAATACCAAGTAAAAAATTACATTTGTTGTCTTGGCATTTAACTGTTGGCTGTGTTATATTAAAATGACTATGACATATTCTTTTATAGTCATAAAATAACCAAAATTTAATACACTTGCCCCCCAGATCCCGTTATTAGTGAAATAGAGATGTAAATGTGTAATGTAAATGAAAGAATTGTGGAAGTCAGGGCTGTACAGTGCGACATATATGTAAACTGGTCCGTGCAATTAATACATTTACCACTGTAGCACGCATGCGATACAGTTTTGCATGTACATAACACAGCCACTTAATAGGGTGAAGTGATTTCGTTGTTCTTGTTTGTGTCTGAGATTGATTACAGCCTTATGAGGAAATAACTAATAGTTTAGTCACACTTACACTTGTAGCCAAAAAGAAAAAGAAATACTGATATTGTAATGTCATGTGAAACACATTGGAAAATTAAACAACCACGGTGTCAGGAGCCGTCTATGTTCCCCTGTCTTTGGTTTTGTGGACTCTTATTTTGAAATGTTCTTGTTCCCTATTGTTTCTGTGTTCCCTTGTTCCTTTGCCCATCTTGTTAGTTTCTATAGTAACTGATTAGCTCCTCCCTCCTCGTTACCTCATTATCCTGTCAGTATATAACTCACAGTCTTACACCACCATTCGCTGCCGAGTATTGTTTAGCCCATGTTGTCTTGGTTCCTGCCTTGTCTTGCCTTTGTGTTTTGTTCTTGGATTGTTTACCTGGTTTTTGATTCTTGCTTTCGGATTTTTGGATTTACCCTTTGGATTACCCTGTCTGGATATTGTTCGCTCATCGAGGACCCACGCCTGCCCTAGGATTATTCTTGTGTCTTGCCCTCTATATACCTGTTTTATACCCTGAAATGGCTCGTTCTAACATGCCCCCACATCTCTACATCACTATGTGGGAAGATTTGCATAATGCCGCCCAAAAGTTCACGCAAAGAAGAAGGCATAACATTTATTCTCTCTGTTGCCCCCGGCACCATGTTGTGGAGTCGCTGTGTGTTTCATTGAAGTGAAACTTTGTTTGGCCTTCCAAAAGAACACAGTGGTTAAGTTGTATTTCAACACTGTTCCAGAACAGTTCGACCCAAACATTCAGATGTGTGCTGTGCATTTTATGGAGGACGAGGACTGTTTCCTGAACCAGTAGGCTGCTGTGTCTGTTGCACAATGGCTGTTTCTATAAAGTTGGGCAGTTCAAACTTTGCAAGGACAGTCTGGCGCTTCTTACTCACAGCCGGTAGGTATGTTTTTTTGTATTTAAATAATTTGCCAATGATGATTCAAACGCAAGTTTTGAGCAGTAGAGTAGGCTTGTTTGTTGTTTCTCAGATCACAAATGCAAACATGGTTTTATGTTTATGCAGAGCGATATGCAAAGCAACACGTTAAAAGGCAGTATAAGTCATTATAATCAGTAATTATGTCCCCACTGGATGCAACAAATGCCTGATTTGTAATGGGGTTTATTTGTTTTGTCTGTCTCGTCTTGTGATGTCCGGATCGCGAACAAATCTTTCTATTTAACCGGATCTTCTTAGTGAACCAGTCGAACCAGTTCACCAAATCAAACTGAATCGTTTGAAACGGTTCGTGTCTCCAGTACGCACTAATCCACAAATAACTTAAGTTATTTGGTTTATAAACGTGCCTTACACTCCCTCTGATGTGAAATAAACCAATATCCTGAGTTATTCAGTTACTCCTAACAGTACATTGACTGAACTGCTAAAAGAGAACCGATAATGGGATGTGCACGAGCAGAGCAGCTGGACTGAGTCTCGTCCTGCTGCTGGCCTAAGAGATGGCATAGTATCTTAAGGGGTGTAACCACAAAATTTGAATATCTTTTCATCAATATCAGTATGTCTTTCTGTCTCCTAAGTTCCTCTGACGTAATTTCTAGCCTCTGTTCTCACCTCATTTATTTGTGAGGTTATTGTAAGGCCATATTGTGGACAATAATTTACAGTTTATTGAAGTAATGTTGCTAAGAAACATTGAATTTAAAGGGGTCATATGATGCTGCTAAAAAGAACATTATTTTGTGTAAATTTCTGTCACATGCTTGAGGCATTCGGCCAATCATAACACACTGGGTAGCTGGCCAATCAGAGCACACCTCGCTTTTCAGACCGATGAGCTTTGTAAAAATCGACGCGTTTCAGAAGGTGGGCATAGAGGAGAAACTATAATGTACAAACCCGATTCCAAAAAAGTTGGGACACTGTACAAAATGTGAATAAAAACAGAATGCAATGATGTGGACGTTTCAAATGTCAATATTTTATTCAGAATACAACATAGATGACATACATGTATTAAATGTTTAAACTGAGAAAATGTATCATTTTAAGGGAAAAATAAGTTGATTTTAAATTTCATGGCATCAACACGTCTCAAAAAAGTTGGGACAAGGCCATGTTTAGCACTGTGTGGCATCCCCTCTTTTTTTTTTATAACAGTCTGCAAATGTCTGGGGACTGAGGAGTCAAGTTGCTCAAGTTTAGGAATAGGAATGTTGTCCCATTCTTGTCTAATACAGGCTTCTAGTTGCTTAGGTCTTCTTTGTCGCATCGTCCTCTTTATGATGGGCCAAATGTTTTCTATTGGTGAAAGATCTGGACTGCAGGCTGGCCATTTCAGTACCCGGAACCTTCTTCTACGCAGCCATGATGTTGTAACTGATGCAGTATGTGGTCTGGCATTGTCATGTTGGAAAATGCAAGGTCTTCCCTGAAATAGACAACATCTGGATGGGAGCATATGTTGTTCTAGAACTTGGATATACCTTTCAGCATTGATGGTGACTTTCCAGATGTGTAAGCTGCCCATGCCACACGCACTCATTCAACTCCATACCATCAGAGATGCAGGCTTCTGAACTGAGCGCTGATAACAACTTGGGTTGTCCTTGTCCTCTTTAGTCCGGATGACATGGCGTCCCAGTTTTCCAAAAAGAACTTCAAATTTTGATTCGTCTGACCACAGAACAGTTTTCCACTTTGCTACAGTCCATTTTAAATGAGCCTTGGCCCAGAGAAAATGCCTGCACTTCTGTATCATGTTTAAATATGGCTTCTTTTTTGACCTATAGAATTTTAGCTGGCAACGGCGAATGGCACGGTGGATTGTGTTCACCGACAATGTTTTCTGGAAGTATTCCTGGGGCCCATGTTGTGATTTCCATTACAGTAGCATTCCTGTGTGTGATGCAGTGCCATCTAAGGGCCCGAAGATCACGGGCATCCAGTATGGTTTTCCGCCCTTGACCCTTACGCACAGAGATTGTTCTAGATTCTCTGAATCTTTGGATGATATTATGCACTGTAGATGAGGATAACTTCAAACTCTTTGCAATTTTTCTCTGAGAAACTCCTTTCTGATATTGCTCCACTATTTTTCGCCGCAGCAGCATTGGGGAAATTGGTGATCCTCCATCTTGACTTCTGAGAGACACTGCCACTCTGAGAGGCTCTTTTTATACCCAATCATGTTGCCAATTGACCTAATAAGTTGCAAATTGGTGCTCCAGCTGTTCCTTATAAGTACATGTAAATTTTCCGGCCTCTTATTGCTACCTGTCCCAACTTTTTTGGAATGTGAAGCTCTCATGAAATCCAAAATGAGCCAATATTTGGCATGACATTTCAAAATGTCTTACTTTCAACATTTGGTATGTTATCTATATACTATTGTGAATAAAATAGAAGTTTATGAGATTTTTAAATTATTCCATTCCTTTTTTACACACAATTTGTACAGTGTCCCAACTTTTTTGGAATCGGGTTTGTTTTTTTAACCTTAAACTGCATAAACAAATTGTATTACACCAAATACACCAAATAATGTTCTTTTTAGCAGCATCATATGACCCCTTTAAATTCAATGTTTCTTAGCAACATCACTTCAATAAACTGTAAAAAAATTGTCCACAATATGGCCTTACAATAACCTCACAAATAAATGAGGTGAGAACAGAGGCTAGAAATGACGTCAGAGTTACTTAGGAGACAGAAAGACTCACTGATGTTGATGAAAAGGTATTCAAATTCTGTGGTTTAACATCTATTGGCAAACCAAAACACTACCAGAGCCCTTAAATGGTTAAACAAACTGCACGAGTGTCTGCATGCAACCTCTTGGCATAGGGTTGATACATGACTAAGTCAATATTGTCAAACAAACAAACTGTCTCCATGGAGATTAATCTATAAATTGCGCAATCCGAATTATGCTTGCACATTTGCAAGAATGAAATCTTTAACAATGTTATACATATATTATTCAGTAATGTAATTTAAAAGTGTTATACATTGTTAAAAGTACAAATATTGCATGTAGTCTGTCAGTCAGTTTGAGGTCCTTATAACTGCATACAAATCATTAAAAAAGAATTAACATAATGCTGTTTATATAGTTTGGCAATAGTAGGCATGCTAAACAGCAGGATATGTTAACTTTGCAAAGATAGTGAAATGTAAAGAACAAATTGGCAGCAGTAGTCCTGAAAAGTCAAATGCTGATGAAGCAGAACTTTGCCCTCAACAACAGTTCTGTCATGACTTAGGTCTGAGTTGCGGTATTTTTGTCGTTGTGACTTGTCTCTGAGCACATGGGGTTTTGTTTTGGCATCTCATGTGTTCTGCTGTCAGGGTGGTGTCTTCCCCCTCCCACTCATTATCCTTAATTCTCTGTGTTCTGTCACACCTGTAGCCACACTTTCCTCATTAGCTCTCCCCTATTTTAGTTCCTCTCGTGCTCCATCTTTTGTCAGACTGGTGTATGTCGTATAATTCTTTGCTAGTGACCGTCTTGTCTTGTTTGCCTAGCCCTGCCGTGTTATGTTGTCTTAGGCTCCAAGTGTTTTGATTTTTTTTGTTTCTGTCTAGAACTGTTCCCTTTCATTCTACTAGACTTTACTGGTT
Source organism: Cyprinus carpio (assembly GCF_018340385.1). Lineage (NCBI taxonomy): Eukaryota > Metazoa > Chordata > Actinopteri > Cypriniformes > Cyprinidae > Cyprinus > Cyprinus carpio. Next base: position 23,637,347 of record NC_056573.1, on the reverse strand, counting down.
CTGCTTCCGGCCCTGGCATCTAATTTCTGTTGGGAACCTGATACTTGACTCCAGCTCCTATCTGCACACTAAACATTTTCATTTGGGAAGTTCGGTGGGCCTTCAACGCTGCATCCACTATGATGCTCAGATTGGTGTGACTTTGTTGCGTCACGGGAGACGCTAGGATCGGTCCCTGCGGAGAGGTTTCTCTTTGGCCCTGTGCTCTTGGAGTGATCCGTCATTTTTTTCCCTGTTTGCCTAGTGAGGGCATAATAAACTTTTTTTTTTTTTTTTGTTACCTGCAATTGAATCCTGTATTTTCCTGACAGAATGGTCTGACCAATGATGGATTCAGCAGGTGCAGACCAAGTCAGAGTTGCAGTCAGCCAACGAGGCATTCTTCTGGGACAGCATTCCAGTCAATTGACTACCACTTCAAGGGAGGTCGAGTGCCTCACAGCCCAAGTAGCAGACCTCAAGGTCCAGATACAGGAACTCCAGCTCGAAGCCTTTGCCGGCAGATCAGCTGCTACCTTTGGCCATTCCCAGTCTCATGCTGAGCCAGAACCCCATGCCAATAGTCCGCCGCCATACGATGGGGATCCCGACTCCTGCCAAGCCTTTCTATCCCAATGCTCTCTGGTCTTCGCACTCCAGCCTTGTCGCTATGTTACCCAAGTTGCATTTGTTGCACCCTCCTGAAAGGAAAGTCCCCGGAATGGGCTACGGCTGTGTGGGACGCCCGTGCTCCATTCTGTGCCACTTTCCAGGACTTCAGAGCGGAGATGATCAAACTGTTTGACCGCTCTGCTCAGGGCGATGAGGCAGCCGCCCAGTTGGTGCGATTGAGCCAGGGCAGACGTTCTGTTACCGATTATTCTATCCAGTTCAAAACTCTGGCAGCTGCCTGTGACTGGAATGAGGCGGCTTTGCGTGCAAGGTTTCGGGAGGGATTGGATGACAACATCCAGGATGAGATCGTTACTCACGAGCTGCCTCCGAGTTTCGACACCCTTGTGGAGCTGGCCCTCCGTGTGGAGGGGTGCCTTCAATGTCGACGTCAGCAGTGGACTGCTCGAACCTCTTGGATGCTGGAGGAGGGCGCTTCCAGTGCTTCTCCCACCTCCTTGTCACCTTCAACAAACCCTGAGCCAATGCAAGTGGGGCGTCTTCGCCTTACCCCTAAGGAGAAGCAGGATCGGTTGATTCGGGGCCTTTGCCTGTACTGTGGGAAGCCAGGCCATCGGGCTACCTGGTGTCCTTTAAAAGCTGGAGCCAATCAGTAGTCCGGGGGATCCTGGTAGGTGCTACTCCTCATCTCGACCCCCCCATCTCACGTACCCTGTTAAAGGTCTCTATTCAGCATAAGGGCTCCTTTCATTCCTGTTCTGCACTGGTTGACTCTTGTGCCGAAGGCAACTTCCTGGATGCATCTGTTGCGGCACGGTGGGGTATTCCTGCTATTCCACTTCCTTCTCCTATTTCTGTCCGCTCCCTAAATGGTCTCCTCATCTCTTCCATCACCCATTCCACTACTTCCATAAGTTTAACTGTCTCTGGCAATCACCGTGATGTAATTGAGCTGTACCTCCTAGATTCCCCGGGTGCTCCTGTTGTCCTAGGGCACCCGTGGCTGGTGCAGCACAACCCTCATGTGGGTTGGTCTGGCAATTCTGTGTTCTCTTGGAGTCAGTCATGTCTTGCGTCTTGTTTGGGTTCTGCCTTGTCTCCTGGCTCTGTGTCTACTGTTTTTTTCAGGTTGAGGAGGGTGATCTTGCCGGGGTCCTGGAGGGGTACCGTGATCTTTGTCAGGTCTTCAGTAAGTCCCGGGCCACGTCCTTGCCTCCTCATCGGCCGTATGATTGTGCCATCAATCTCCTCCCAGGCACTTCTCCGCCCAAGGGTCGTTTGTATTCCCTATCCGGTCCTGAGAGAGAGGCCATGGACAAGTATGTTCAGGAATCCTTAAATGCCGGCCTCATCCATCCCTCTTCCTCACCTGCAGGGGCTGGGTTCTTCTTTGTTAAGAAGGATGGCTCCCTGCGACCCTGCATTGACTACCGTGGCTTCAATGACATCACTATAAGAAACAGGTATCCTCTGCCTTTGATGTCGTCAGCCTTTGAGTTGCTACAGGGAGCCAAGGTCTTTATCAAGCTAGACCTCCGTAATGCCTACCATTTGGTCCATATACGTGAGGGGGATGAGTGGAAGACAGTATTCAACACCCCGATTGGACACTTTGAATACCGGGTCCTACCCTTCGGGCTCACTAATGCCCCAGCTGTCTTCCAGGCCCTGGTGAACGATGTGTTGAGAGACATGGTGAACAGATTTGTCTTTGTGTACCTTGATGATATTCTCATCTTCTCTCCCTCATTGCAGGTCCACATTCAACATGTCCGTCAGGTGCTACAACGGCTGCTGGAGAACCAGCTGTACGTCAAGGCGGAGAAGTGCGTGTTCCATGGCAAATCTGTTTCGTTCCTGGGGCATATTATCTCGACAGAGGGGATCAAGGCTGATCCCGCTAAGGTAAGGGCCGTGGCCGAGTGGCCAACCCCTGACTCACGGAAGGCGTTGCAGCGGTTCTTGGGGTTCGCCAACTTCTATAGGTGATTAATCAGGAACTTTAGCCTGGTTGCTGCACCCTTAACCGCACTCACCTCACCTAAGGTACTGTTCAGATGGAATATACAGGCTCAGGAGGCCTTTGTCTCCTGTTCTTTGTCTCCCAGATCCAGAACGGCAATTCATTGTTGAGGTGGATGCATCTGATGTCGGTGTAGGCGCGGTCCTTTCCCAGCGGTCCCCCAGGGATGGGAAGGTGCATCCTTGTGCCTTCTTTTCTCACCGTCTGAGCCCTGCAGAGTGAAATTATGACATAGGTAACAGGGAGCTGCTGGCAGTCAGGTTGGCTTTGGGGGAGTGGCGCCACTGGTTGGAGGGAGCAGCGTGGCCCTTCTTGGTCTGGATGGATCACAAGAATTTTGAGTATATCCGTTCTGCCAAGAGGTTGAATTCTCGCCAGTCCCGCTGGGTACTCTTTTTTTTTTTTTTTTTTTTTTTTTTTTTTTTTTTTTGGTTTTTTTTTTTTTTTTTTTTTTTTTTTTTTTTTTTTTTTTTTTGTTTTTTTTTTTTTTTTTTGTTTTTTTTTTTTTTTTTTTTTTTTTTTTTTTTTTTTTTTTTTTTTTTTTTTTTGTGCAGTTTAACTTCTCCCTCTTGTATCGGCCAGGAATGTTAACCCTCTGGAGTCGATTAACGCGTATACGCGTTTTGGGGTATTTTCGCCTGATAACCCCGAAAAGAACTTAAATTACACTTTCAGTTTTGATCGTACAGATAAGAGCAATATATCAATCGAATCTGTAAAGGGTCTACTTTTTTTTTGTATAAAGACATAATAACAACAAAGCTTTGTGCACTTATAAAATAAAGATAACAAACAAGGAGTGCTGTCTGCAGCCTTTGTCTGCGCTGATCTTCAGTTACAAATGCGTCATTAAAATGAACTGTAACTCAGTGAATACTCAACGAAGAGAAATGAGAGAGATATCTATAGAAAGCCTGACATGTCTACTTTTAAACTAAATGAGTGCTGCTGAAAACAAATATTCTGTGATAAAGTAATCCATATGAAAACAACGTGATGTCCGTTTTTCACGTCTCCCTTCATTATCTTCTAATGTGACCACGCCCCCGCGCCGAGCGCGCTTTTGAGATTCAAATGTTTCACTGAAGCGCGCGGCTTTTGAATATGCCCACACAACAGAAGACAACGCAGCGAGATTGTTCTTCAAGTTTTATTTTATATTATACTGTTTGCTTCGCGATGAGAGGAATAAGACATAATTCACCCCAAAAAGATGTGATGTGGTTGAGGATTTGAGATTTGGATTTCCTCAGAAAAAAAGAATGAAGCACTTTATTCAGCAGAGATCATAAACATGACTAAGTCTCTTTTTATTTATTTATATACTTGTACTAGTTTTCACATAACGTGTAAACATTTTACTAGTTCGACTTGTTCCAAAGACTTTTTCCAAACTATAATTCCTGACTAACTGTATAATCAAGTGAAATATTATGAAGTTTCAATAACAATATACACTACTATACCATTAAAAAGCTTGATGTAAATAATATAAATGTAACAATAAATGTAACTAACAAATGTAACAATCATTGCTGTTCTTTCAATTTATCCCCCCTAAAAAACCTAAAAAAAAATATTCTCAGCTCTTTTCAACATTAATAATAATAATAATAATGATAATGATAATAATAACAATAAATGTTTTTTTTTGTAGAAAATCAGATTGTTAAAAGGATTTCTGAAGGATTGTGTGACTGGAGTAATGATGCAAAAAATTCAGTTTGAAAGTCAGCTTTGATTGATCCTAATAAACTGTTTAAAACTGCACTCACAAGTGAATATTAAATTATGTTGTGGGATAATTAAATATATTCTAAATAAACTACAAACATAAAATTATATACATTTATTTTGTCCTCACATTCTTTCTTGTAACTCATCCCTCTCAGTGACACAGCTGACTGAATGGCTCATTATGCAGCTCATTATGCAGGCCTTTGTCTTCTCAGGTGTGAATTCATGATAGTTGGACGCCTACTCGCATATGACTTTTACCAACAAAAAGTGTCTTAGAAAATTTAAATCAATATGTTGTTTTCTGTAAGTGAGTAAACAAGATGATTTTCACATCATTTAGAAAAAAAAAATTCTAGGTTACAAGCTCCAGTTCTCCAAATTCCTGGGAACCAATTTTCTATATGTGTTTTATTGCCTTATTCAAGTGATTTAACATTTTTAGTTTTTCACTAACCACGCATAACATTTTTTTTTTCTCAAAAACACAATCATGTACATACATGCTGTTTACATATTATTATTATTATTATAGCCCAGTTTGTGCTGATTACAGTGAGATTCGACTTTAGCCATTTAGATATTTATAAGAAATTGAAAAAAGCACAAATGTCAGGGCATGCGTCCTTCGGTCCTTAAATGGGGTCATGAGTCCAGAGTAGCCTGTCATCCAGGGGTTCGGAGATCGCTGGCTGCCATCCATCAGTGATTTTTTTGTGGCCCTCCATGGTCCAAGATGTCAGGCAGTTTTTGTTGGCTTGCTCCGTTTGTGCTCAGAATAAGACATCTAACCAGTCTCCTGTTGGTCTATTACAGCCTTTACCCATTCCCTCTCGTCCATGGTAACATCTGGCCCTTGATTTTGTCACTGGCCTTCCCCCGTCGAGAGGTAACACCGTTATTCAGATGGTGGTGGACCGCTTCTCCAAGGCGGCCCATTTTATCCCCTTACCCAAACTCCCCTCCGCCAAGGAGACCGCTCAGGTGGTCGTGGACCATGTCTTCCGGATCCATGGTCTTCCGGTTGATGTGGTCTCCGACAGAGGACCACAATTCGTCTCCCGTTTTTGGAAAGAGTGCTGTAGACAGATCGGGGCCTCTACGAGTCTGTCTTCAGGTTTCCACACTCAGACCAACGGGCAGGCTGAGCGAGCCAACCAGGATCTTGAGCGTGCTCTCCGCTGTCTGGCATCACAGAGTCCGAGCTCCTGGAGTCAGCAGTTGTCGTGGGTTGAATATACCCACAATTCCCTCCCGGTGGCGTCTACGGGTATGTCTCCTTTTCAATGTTCCATGCACCTCTTTTCCCTGAACAGGAACCCGAAGCTGCTGTCCTGTCTGCCTTGGCCTTTATCCATAGGTGTCGGCGCACCTGGAGGAGGGCTGAGGAGGCCTTGGCCCGGGCTTCCAGATGGACCAAAATGGCGGCTGACCGTCACCAGACTCTGGCTCCCCAGTATGTTTGCGGTCAGAAGGAATGGCTTTCCACCAAGGACCTGCCTCTCCGGGTGCCTTCTCGTAAGCTGGCCCCCAGGTTTATTGAGCCATGTCGCATCACCAAGGTCCTGAGTCCGGTGGCAGTGCGGCTCAAGCTTCCTCCCACTCTTGGTCGGGTTCACCCTGTCTTTCACGTGTCCAGGGTTAAGCCTGTTTAGGTTCCCCCTTAATCCCATTGTTTCTGATACTTGACTCCAGCTCCTCTCTGCACACTAAACATTCTCATTATGGGAGTTCGGTGGGCCTTCGACGCTGCGTCCCCAATGATGGTCTGATTGGCGTGACTTTGACGCTGCGTCACGGGAGACGCTAGAATCGGTCCCTGCGGAGAGGTTTCTTTTTGGCCCTGTGCTCTTGGAGTGATCCGTCATTTTCTTTTCCCTGTTTGACCAGTGAGGGCGTAATAAACTTTTTTTCTTTTTTTTTCTTTTTTTTGTTACCTGCAATTGAATCCTGTATTTTCCTGACAAGTTCAGTTCCTAGACCATTATAAGCACACTACACTACCTTTTAAAGGTTTGGAAGCATAACTGTTTTCAACACTGATAATAAGAAATATTTCTTGAGCAGCAAATCAGCATATTTTAATGATTTCTAAAGGATTATGTGCCACTGAAGACTAGAGTAATACTAATGATGCTGAAAAAGCAAGTTTGCATCACAGGAAAAAATTACATTTTAAAATACATTAAAGTAGAAAACATTCATTTTAAATTGTAATAATATATTATTTTGAAATATTACTATTTTTAACTGTACCTTTGATCAAATAAATGCAGCGTTGGTGAGCATAAGGATAATTTAATTTATTCATAAACATTAAAAACTTTACATACCCCAAATTTTTGAAGGGTAGTGTTTTGAATGGTAAATTCAGAATAAATCAAAATGGTTATTTTAAATAATAATAATTTTTTTCAAAATATGTCTTTTTTTTTTTTTTTAACCAAACTTTTGAATGGTAGTGTATACAGATCCAGAATAATCAGTTCTGGTTACATATAGCTATTGTCAAACATTTTGGCCCTGTTTACACCTGCTGTTCTCTTTTGTCCACTTTTAACCACTTTCCTGATTTCTTTGAGGGTAGGGTCTATGGGCAGGTGCATGCATTTTTCTGATCTCTTGATTTAATATTCTGAAATAAGCTTGTGTAAATAACATACGAATGCAAAAGGAGACAATGGAAAATGATATGGAGAGCAGCTTTCATTTCTGCTCTTATAGCCACAAAACTATGCCAAACGCTGTGGGTTTGTGTTAGAATCAGGAATGGTATGAAAACATTGTGCTTTTTACAGGTTTTTTTTTTGTCTTTTTTTTACTTCAAACCGAACTTACAATTTCAGCCAGCAAAGTTTAAATCCCATCTGTCTAGTGCACTTCAACAACACATCCCATGATGTTTAAGAAACAGGTCAGTAGACAGAGAGGAGGCGGTTCAAATGCATTCGAACACATGAGTGTGTTTTTAGCTAACTCTAAGAATAGTCAAAAGTGGACAAACTCAAAACATTTCCCAACCCATTTACACCTCTATTTAACATTCTCCACTTGTGATTGGATCAGAAAAACAGGGGATGTGTCTCAATCAGCTCTCTAGCTCTCGAATCAGTGTATCATGTACTTGAATCCGGGCACAGAGCTAGAGCATTTACCAATAAAACCCAGAAATTTGATGTCGTTTTACTCACCGTCTGCAGTTCCGACTCGCATCGAACTGGGCCTTGTTTATAAAACATTTGTCACCGAAATGACGGGATCAAACAAATACACTTGCGAAACGTTCTAAAACTTATTCGAACCCAGATGTAGTGTATATGGCACAGAAATACCGTCATACATCCTAACCACTTTTTGAAACCTTGGCCATGTTTAGCATGATAATCCAACTCTTTAACAGTGTAAATAACTCAGAATGCATGAAACAGCATTAGACCCACCCTTTTATCATGTGTCTATCATATTTACTTAGTTGGCTTGTACATTTTATGTTTCGCACTTCACAAATGTGGCATAATTTCTGGTAAAGAAACATAGTGAGCATCAATGCTCTCTGGTTTTTGCAGTGTATTTGCCATGGGACTCATTGCCATGAGACTCTGTTCCACTCCCACTGGACCCACTGCTCTTCATCTCCACATCCTCATGGAGGGAATGTGCTATCTTCCGTTTGTTGTGGGGTGAGGCGGGAGTGTCTTGGCTGCTGTTGCTACCTTCAGATCCCATGCCAAGTTTGGTCCCCATTGCAAAACTGCCCATACGATGCAGTGTCGACATTGAACTGCATCCGGCTGCTTCATTCTGCCCCTCCAGGGAGGAGAACAGGTACAGTTTGGATTCTGAGTCCTCAGACATTGGAATAGGTTTGAAGAAGTGAAGAAAGGAGCCAGCAGATCAGATCATATTCGTGGTGGGGAGCATAGAGGGAATGTAGACAACATTTATATTTCTACAGGAATAAACACAGAGAGAAAAATTTTCCATCTCAAATAGGGGCATTTTTACCTTTTATAAGGCCATTTTTTTCATACCTAATTAAATGTATGCATCATCTTTTGTGGCAAATTTTTAAATTTAATCCATAAATTCACATTTTAAGACACTACAGGGCTGTTACCAATTAAATGAAATCAGTATCAACAAAATTTGTGTTTGCAATGCAGAGGTGGCACAGAATCTGCATCTGATGTGGCATTTAGATGCATTTACACAGACAGGACATGAACGCAGATAACCTGCAGTAACAAATGTATAAATAATGTTTTGATGTTTTAAAACAAAATGCTGAATACTGATATTTGAAATGATTTTGGCAGACAAATCACTGCATTAGTGAGTCATTGAGTCATTCATTCAACCAATTTGTTCAAACGGCTGATTGATTCAGTAACGAATCACTGTTGTGTGTTGCTCAGAGATGCAAAACAGTTCTGCTGTGGCTTTGTTTGGAACTATTTTCATTGTCGAAATACAGCAAAAACAAGAACTGTTGTGTCTAAAATGTAAGTCAGATGAGACATAATATAAAAGTCATACGGGGCATTTTTGCCACCTATTCTTGAATTTTGGGGGAATTCTAAAAGTATTTTAATAGACTAATTCATTAATCTAATTCATGACTAATTCGGTCTCCTCCGTCTCTCATTATGTACAGAAATACATCCTTGTGGCGCGGATGACACAGAAGAGCATACACAGCAAACGGTGATAAGGAGAGACACAGAGGAGACCGTTGACAAAGGAATTATTGAATAAAGTCGTTATTTTTGATTTCTTCGCTTACAAAAAGTGTTCCTGTCGCTTCATATAACCCAGATTGCATGTTTGATGGCAGATGGAGTATTCTGACAACGAATTTCATACCTTTCATGGACCTTGACACTGTTATTTATTTGGCAGTCTATGGGACAGTCTCAAGCCTCCAGGATTTCATCCAAAATATCTTAAATTGTGTTCCAGTGGCATGACAAATGAATTTCTCTATTAATAAAAGTCTGTAATTATAAAATAATGATAAAAACACTGTTTATAATAGTTTAAGACAGAGTATAGCATGTCATACAGCAGAATAAACTAAATTACAAATACAGAACACTTGCCTGTTATGAGCCAAAGGAAAAACACAATGAACTTCAAACTGTTAGTCCTTTTGTTAAATCGTTGCAATGTTTCTTCTCCCTGCATCTTCATCACGTGATAATGCTACAGAAACAGTTTATCACTCAAGGAGAATTATATGACCTTAAGTTCTCACTGTCTCAGTCTCTCACTTCCTGACTGCTCTCTCACTTCAGTCTCTCACTTCTCTCACTGCTCTTCAGTTGCTTATGTCACAGAAACTTAATTTACAATAAAATGTCATAATGCTTGATTGCAATTGTTGCAAAAAACCACAAGTTACAAATGCATCACTTGGTCGAGGCATGTAAGATTATTCTGAAAAAAAATATTTATTTTACTTGCAATGCAGTCAATATCAAAGTGTTTTCCTCTAGGTTTCTGGGTATTAATGCTGTTTCATTCTCCAGTTCTCATTTTACAATTATAGAACTATTAGAATAGGTCACTGCTGAAGTGAGTTTCTTACATTTATTTATATGCAGTATGTAGCAAACAACTTCAAATAAAGATTTTAATAGGACTTGAAACAGGATTTGAATTAAGCACTATTTCTGTACAGAGATTAATAGTGGACAAAAGCTTTTCATCATTTATATGCTGATAAAACAGAACAAGAGATAAAATAGTCTCTATTACGGCAAACAGTGAGATATGGGTAAATTCTCAGTGCTTCTGTATGTTTTTGTAAAGATTCACACTTTCACACATTTTCTGCACTGTTAGTTGAGAATAACTGCTCATGGTAAAAACATCTTCACACAGCACAATTCACTCATAAGGCTTGTGCTTACTTACAAACAAATGTGAAATACATGACATGAAAAATGCATTACAATGAAATATGATCTTCCTGTTAAATGTATAGGAATGTCAAATAATAGACCAGTCTTGAGTTTCTCCAGTCAGCAGGACTCTCTTAGACTTCATAAAGACAATTAAAGAGTCAAAGTGTCCATCAGTTCACTTTAGGATATTCTTCATCATGAATGTCCATGAGTTTGGTGTTTCCCATCATGAGGCTCCTCTGTTAGAGCATCTGGGCCTGAGCTGGAGCGTGCAGGAAAATCACCGAGGCCTTCTTATAGTCTCCTTCTTTCCATGGACACATCTGAAAATGAGTGAAATATCAAATACAGCAGAAAAAAAGTTCATCACAATTGGACACCAGACACAACATCATCATGAGTTGTGGATCTTTGGTAAAGATTTACATTGCACTCCATTCTGTCATTTCTTATTAAAGCATCTGTATGCACGTATTTTTTCCCCTTGAAGCATCAGTTTTACAACATTTAGTCAGGAAAAATGCATCTGTACTTTGTATTTTCATTCTGGGAAAAGTAAACTTTTAACTGCATTACGTTTCTCGTTATTTCCAAGTAAAGAACGATCATCTTTCAATGAAGCAATTAACCGTTTGTTTGTTTGTTTTTGTTTGTTTGTTGTTTTTTGTTTTTTTTTTAATAATGTACACAGATAATACTTCCACAAAAGAAGAGGAGGGTATATTAAGAATGTAAATAGGGTATTTTTTTATTTAATGTTGACAGTAAAATAACTGCACTGACTGTGAGATTATCATTTATTTCATTTGTCCCTTGATGTTTCTGCTTTTTATCTGCAAAATGAAACAAAGAACATTAGAATGCATCCTTTTTATTCTAAATCTAAATTAGATAAAATTAAGGAAAACAAATGCTTAATAATTCAATTAATTTATACAACACAAAGAATGACAAATAACCTTGGAAACTTACTACATAGCTGCCGCAACTTCCAAAGTGCCAAACACACAGTCAGGACCAGCAGTACGACCCCACACACCACTAGAGGAGACTCCCAAACAGGACGCCTGAACAGATATGATGTGTTAGTCAAATACCAGTTCACCAATATATATGGCACAGCTGATCACAATTTTTTTTTTATCCATTTATGAGAACTTGACCATGACCAGAACTCAACCATGAGGAATTACACAGAAAAGTGCTGGTGTAGAGCAGGAGGTCAACTGTGAGGATCATCTGAGTTCAGTACAGATGGATCCCTGACTGTTGTTTTCAGATTCTGGAGAGGAGACACTGTGCTCACTGGCATAAGGATAGAAATCAAATGCAACAGCATTGAGCAGAAATGTTTTTATGCAAAATATCAGTGATGCAGCATGGCAGAAACTACATAGCAATGTGCCACAAGCAACCTGTTTCAATAGGTTTCTCTTTTTTGGCATCAGTAAAAAACACTCGCGTTTCTACAAAGTACGTTTTTGTAGTATGGGTGTTAGCTGTTATGTGTGTGACATACGTGTTGTGGTTTGTGGTGTGACTGACACATGAACAGCCACCTTCTGTTGACCAGCTCCACACCAGTACCAGCCTGAGTCTCTCATCTCCAGCTGCTGTATCGTCACCGTCAACATGCTGTTCCTGTCATCATGGATGAACACGTTTCTGCTGCTGAAAGTTCCTTCAGAGTCCGTCATGACCTCCGTGGAATGACCTCCCGATCTCAATTCGAACAGCTGAGTCTTTACTCATTTTCAAAAAACATCTAAAGACTCATCTTTTTCGCCAGCACTTCACCAACTAATACTAGTACTAACCTTTTCTTTTCTTGTCTATCATATTCTTAAAAAAGTAAATAAATAAACCCTGGCTACGTGTTCTGTACTAGACTAACTGAGACTTGTCATAGCACTTGTATACCGTTGTTGTTCTCTTGTTGATCTGATTGCTTCTATTGTTCTCATTTGTAAGTCGCTTTGAATAAAAGCATCTGCTAAATGATTAAATGTAAATGTAAATATAAATGTCACCATGCAGGAGTTCCAGTTCCCACTGCGACACCACCGCTTCTTACTGGACCTGCAGGAAGAATGGGAAAAACGCGACAGAAGGAATTTTAAAATGTAAAAAATAATCAAAATGCCATATTTAATATAAACACTTTATGTATTAAATACATTGCAGTGATACTCATACATCTTGCATCTCTTAGATCATGGGTCTGTTGAAGATGTACAGTAGGTTATCTGAGGTTTTTAGAGACATTGAACAGTGACGCTGCTGCCTTCATCTGCACTCAGCAAACTGCTCACCACTGACATACCTGCAGCACAACAACCACTGACTAACACACACCTTCACAAATAAATGGCAATATTAACATTACTGTAAGCAGATATGGTCACATTCCAAAAGGATATATATATATATATATATATATATATATATATATATATATATATATAATATTTTATTATATGTTTTACATATGTTTTCATTGTGGGGGAAATTTGCTTAATTGTCATGAAAACAACAACAACAATAATATAAAATAAAATAATATTTTATACATAACTTTACCCCACCAAATCCTCAGTTTTTGCATTATCTTAAGTCAGCATAAATTAAAGGAAGCACAAGAAATACTTGCATGATATATAAAATATTTATAAATATTTAAATATTAATATTATTATTATTAGTTACAATGAAATAAAAATAAGCGCTGGAAATAAAAAATAAGCAATTATAAACATATAGAAACATTAAAAAATATATTTCTTGAATTTATACATTTATAAAAATAATAACAGAAAATATTATAGAAAATTACAGAAAATTCCCCAACTCCACCAAATTCTAAAAATTTAATTTTTAATGTAATTTTGAATCAGCATAAATTAAAGGAAGTACATTACCAGCATAATGTATACATTATTTTTATGTAAAAAAGGAAAAGTTTAAGTACTTATAAATATATCTTTATTTATTTGTTTATTTATACATTACATTTGCAGGAATTAGATTGTTCTGCATTGCAGTAATGCAAATAAATATGGAGCAAATGTGATAACTGTCATGGAATTAATAATAATAATAATAATAATAATAATAATAATAATGATAATGCAAAACTCTTAATATACTTAAACAAGACTTAATTTGAATATGAAATATGATCTGAACATTTCAAGTTTTGTTGAATTCACATAGCCATAGCATTAAAATAATTATCAGCAATAGACAAAGATTTATATATTAGTGCACCTCTAATAGCAATCCTAATAGCAAATCCTTTTTTTAAACTGTAATAATAATAGAATGTAAAAAAAAAAAAAGTTTTGATTTGCAGATTGATATTATTATTATTTTCTATATAGATTTGAATACATTGTAAAATGAAGTTAATGTTAAATTAATCATTTTCATTTCTGGAAAAAGAAAATAGGAGTAACTTCTCTAATTAAAAAATGTCATCAAATCAGGAGTCTGTTTTCAGCATTTAAACATCAAAATCATGATGCCCTTCAATAATAGGCTAAAATTAGGTTTATGCATTCCCCATGAATGAAGAAAATAAGGTTGCATCCCAGGAGCTCTAGCAGCCAAGGAAAACATGAAGAAAAGAAAGTGGAAAATACCACAGGTAAGACAAATAAATTAATTATTTCCATTTACATGTTAAACTGTTGGTAAGCCGACAAGAAAGGGTATTTAGAAAATGTATTATTTTAGTTATTGCATTTAAGACTACTATACTACATGCAGCTCAAAAAATAAATAAATAAATAAATAAATAAAAATAATGTAATATAGCCATATTGGGAGATAGAATCCAAGCAAGTGTCGATCAAATGCACTTGATCGATTGACATCACTTTAGGGCACGCAGCATGTATCCATGGCAACGCTCAGCTGCTTAGTGAAAGTTAACGGTCATTCCAGTGATCCCCTCAGACACGGCCTTGAGATTTCGCTTTTGTTTGGTCGAAAAGTTATTTATACTTTTATATTATTAGACATTATAGCTACCGTAACTACTGTTTATCTCCTAATGCTTACATTTTATGAAAAGTTTACCTTTTTAAACCTTGCTGAAGTTGTCCCATAAGGCTGCTGACGGTAGGCTATGTGAACACTTTCGAAGCTAACGTTAGCATGTAAATATTAAATGATTACGTAAAAAAGACTGACAGATATTGAACTTAAATATTGAATTTCCATATGGTAAAAATACACATCGAGACGCCTATATGCGGCAAAAAGGCATATGTCCTCTAAATTTCGGACAGCTTGGTCTAAACCGTGCTCCTGTAGCTCAAGTGGTAGAGCATTGCATTATGAAGTGCAAGGTTGGGGGTTCGATTCCCTGGGAACACATGATAGGTAAAAATTGATAGCCTGAATGCACTGTAAGTTGCGTCTGCTAAATGCATAAATTTAATTTAATTTTAATTTAAATCCAAACTGTCAACAGTCTTTACAAATCTTTTTTCAATGGATTAACGATAGTCCTAGACATATAAAATCATAACACTACTGAATGTGTTCATTTTGTTGTTTTAGGTTAGAAGACAATGGGAATATTGCCATTGGACTAACCACAAATGACATGCTTCAATAAAATATGAAACCCTGCCCCCTTGCGTAAATGTCCGGAGGACGTCTTCGCGAACGTCCACTCGACGTCAAGGGGGCCCTACACGCTGACGTCCGGGGGACGTTCGCAGAGGCCATTTAGGGGACGTCCTGGGGACCTTTTTTTGTTAGCTGGGAGATACTTCCGGTTGTGCTAAACGCCAGTGCAGAGAACCGGAGAAATCCAAATATTAGCCTACCTTCTGTATGTTTACAGATTTATAATATCACATCAAATGCAAATAAGATCTACACTGCTATTATTACTATACTATAAATGTTAACTGAGCCAGTGCATTTGAAACTTACGTAGCCTATGTTAGGGTCCGGTGAATGAATTAAATACACTAATGTTAATCCCTACTGTTCATGAAATGAAAGCTGAACTCATGGTGTGTACACACAGCTACATAATGTCTTTTTCCTTGACCAAAAATTTACAAATTACTTATTTCTCGAAAATGTTTGTATTACATTGTTTTTTTTTATTTAATTTTTTTTTTTTTTTTTAATGAAATATTTACCTTGTGAGACGTGGGCTGCGATTTGTCTTCATAAATGTCCATTTCTCAATTGTGCACATACAGTTTGTATGTGCACAATCATCATTATTTTCACAACATATTTTACACAGTTAACTTTGCATAAAACATTTTTTTAAATGAAAAAAAACGGACTGTAAAATGGTACAACTAGCCTAATACATGACTAATTGTAATATTTGTTTTATCTGATAATTAATGCAAAAGAAAAATGCGCTGCTTATAGACAGATAATGATTTATGCTGCAGAATGCTGATCTTTCACAAAACAGATAAACATTGATTAGAACACACATGACTGCAAACACCGATCTTTTTATTAATGCAAACCTACCATAATTACATTACATTAAATTGTACAGTTACAGTTATAAATTATGTTATCAAATAAAGTTAATAAAACATACATGCTTTATCAGAAATCTCTGTCTCGTTTGACAGTCGGAAACCTTATGAACTTATAGATAACAGTCAGAACGAAATCAGCTCTCCGACAATGTAAAGTAGCCCATTGTACATTTGAGTGGTTTGTGTTTGAATGAAAAGATCCCTGTGGACTGATTAACCGCTGATGCTGAACCACATAATCAACAGAAGAAAGAATAAAGCAATCTCTGCGATGTATCTTGATGAATTTCCACACAGAGGTACACAACAATGTAGGGAGGATGTTTCTCATGTCTTTGATATACCAATATCCGCTGTTTAATCTGAAAAACATTCACTATATCCATCTAGCCAAGTTTCGTATGTAAGTTTCCCCTTATAGTAAATGCGAGCGTCGGAAGACCGGAAGTAAGTATGCACTCGCGTCACCAAAGCTCACCGATGCCATCTTGTGCACCGAGCCCATTGCTATAGCAAAGCTTAACAACTCCCTGTTGAAAAAAAAACAAACAGCTAAAACCAGCCTAAGCTGATTGACTGCTTTGATTGGTCTCCCAAGCTGGTTTTAAAGTGGTTTTTAAGCAGTTTTTTTAGTGATGGTTTAACATGTTGATTTTAGCAGGGCTCTTCTGGAGCAGTTCTGCTCTTTCTCGTCCGTACCACTATATAAATGTGAGAATGTCGTGGCCAGAGACTCAGAGTTACTGCAGAGAGAGATTCACTGATCTGGCTACTGTAGACAGCATGAGTGATGTGAACAGGCTGGTGAATATAGTGGATGCTGGATACAGTGGATCAGTGTGGATTGGACTGAAGAGGGGGACACAGAAACGCTGGGGTTGGTCTAATGGAGAAAACACAACTTCTCAGTACTATAACTGGGCTTCAGGACAGCCAAATGAAGATGGAGATTGTGTATCGTCTTATTCTGGGTCTTGGTATGATATGCCATGCAACCATTTACGGTATTTTACATGCTATTCAGGTGAGTTCTTGTAAAATAATGAATGCACAGTTTAAGCTGGGAAAGAAGAGCTTCAAACTGATTTTTTTTTCTTTGCATCTCTCAACAGGAAATACTGCATACCTAATAAGATCTGCTAAAACCTGGAGTGATGCTCAGAGCTTCTGCAGACAGCATTACACAGACCTGCCCACCATTCACAACTCTGTGCAAAATAATCAGATAAATCAGATTCTTTTATCTGGATATTACATCTGGATTGGTCTGTTCCTGCACTCTTGGGAATGGTCTGATAAATGGATCCTCTTCTTCAGACACTGGGCAGCAGGTCAACCATCCCAGAGTTCAGGATCTGGTGACTGTGTGGGCATGTCAAAAACCAATTCTGGCAGATGGGCTCAATACAGCTGTGATCTTCAGAGTCCTTTTATCTGCCATGGAAGTGAGCATCTAACAAATTAGATCACGTTAGACAGAATGCCTTATTATTTCTCCAGTGTTCTGTTCTGCCATTTAGTTTATGCATCACTGTATTTAACAGTGATTGTGATTACCAGCACAACAATATGCTGATAACTATCAAAAAGACTAAAAATTAGCTTAGAGAAAGTGAGCAAATACCGCTCGTTTTAAAATCAACAAAGCTGTGACTGAGTTCAAAACAATATTATCTTGTGAGAAAACGTAACTATTTTCTGAGTTGGCTATTTTGTATGAATCCTTACCATTTTATTACACAGAAGTATATGAAAAGTATGAAGGCATATTGTGAATGAAAGCATGAATACAAAGTCGCCGCCAGTTTGCCAAAAAGTGAAATAGTTAAGAATTGCCATGAGAGTGTATTGGTTCTACATATTTTCAGTCTACTATATATTCAGTCTGTTACCTTTACATATTTTCATATATAATTTCATTGGCTTTCCGCTTATAAATTGCTCAAAAAAAGTTAATGCAATTTGTTTTAGGGCAATATGATTTTGTTTTAAAGACTTTAATCGTGACTATATCTCTATGATATTTATATCTCTAAGCATCTATGATCTTTACAATCTTTTTATTTTCCTCCTAAAGTGCCTAGGCCTTTAGTACCAATGTACCAGTTTATGAACCAAAGTATGACATGGCTTGATGCTCAGAGGTACTGCAGAGCAAGATTCACTGATCTGGCAGCTGTTATGACCATGAATGACGTGAGAAGGCTGGTAACTACAGTGGATTCTGGATACAATGGTTCAGTATGGATAGGTCTCCGTGCTGTGGGGGTGGGACGCTGGGTCTGGTCTATGGGAGACAGCGCAATCTCCCAGGACAGTATGTGGAATCCAGGAGAACCGAGTGGTGATGGGGAGTGTGTGAGGAGTTTTAATGGAAGCTGGTATGATGAGAGCTGCAGCACTGTTCTCCCATTTGTGTGTTTCAATGGTGAGTCCTCTTAGTTTGAGTTAGTTTTTTCCACTTTAGCTGATCCTTGACTGAGGGCTGGTCCTTATCTTGTGTTTCTGAACAGACAGCACTGGTTTTGTTATTAATAACACTGCTATGACATGGAGAGATGCTCAGAGTTACTGCAGACAACAACACACTGATTTGGCGAGTATCAGTAGCCCAGAGCAGCAGAATCTGCTCAGTAATGAATCGTCACTCTGGATCGGTCTGTTTCTGGACTCTTGAGTATGGTCGAATGAGTGGAGCTACTTCTTTAGATACTGGGCAGCAGATCAACCATCTCTGAGTTTAGTGTCTAGTAACTGTGCTGGCATGTCAGCAACTGATTCTAGGAAATGGGCTCAATACAGCTGTGATCTAAAGCATCCTTTTATCTGCTATGGAGGTGAGTTTCCATTCAAACAAGAAATTTGTAGGTCACTCTTGAAACAGATATTAAAAACAACTGTGATATGTTTTCATTTATTCTATGTTGAGGATGATTTTAACTCTGTATTTCTCTAGATGACAAGTTAATTAAAAAACAGATTGTCAGAGTGAAACTGTCCTGTAATGGAAAATGCAACTTGAATGATCCTTCATTACAGACGACCATTCTGAATGAGGTTTGTATCTGCCTCAAACACTGAGTTCAGTTTCATTGTCAAATTCTGAATGAATAACTGTGCCCTGGCAACCATGCACCCTCGAGCTTTGTGTGTTTTCTCTCGTTTCACATTGTTGTAGTTATTAGGTTTTGATTCTTTCTTGCTGGTCTTCCAGATAATCAAAAAGCTGAAGAGCATGGGGCTGGAAAGTGACAGAAAATTAAGCTGGAGAAAGGAGCAAGACGTGTTTCATCAGGAGAGAAAATCTAGAGCGAGTTCAAATACTGTGTGTAATAGGCAGTAATCTTCTATTTCTCTATTTAAACTTTCAAATAGGTTCAAATTATATAAAAGATTTATAGTAAATGTAGATTGTTTTAAGGAACTGTGAAGTAGTATTATCTGCTATTTAAACATCATTATTAGTGATAGTATATAATATATTTATTGTACGTGATTGTTGTTTTTTTCCTTTTCCTTTTCTAAATATACCATTTAATACTATGGTTTCAAAAGGAAATATTTTAACTGAAATCATTGAAAGTATTATTTAAAAAAGGTTTAATGCAAAAAGAAGAGATATATATGAGCTATTGTACGTCAAATAATTATAATTATTCTCATAATTAATTGAAATATGATTGGCAGAAATCATCCTGTACATATTATTCCCATTTTCAGGTGATAGAGATGTGTCAAAATGTCAAGTCAAGTCAAGTCTGCTTTATTGTCAATTCTTCTGGGTGTATGGTGCGTAAGTTGTGTGATTTGGAATTGTGTTAGTCTCAGACCCTTGGTGCATAACGATAACTAACAGTAGAACATTAAATACAGATAATAAAATATAAAGTACAAATATACAAATAGGTCATGTAAAAAGAAAGAACGATAAGTAAAGCTTGTTTTAATTAGTTTTAGTTCTTTAGGGGTTTTCTTTGAAATTGATGACTGATTTAATATGGGAACTTTAAAATGCTATATGTTAAAAATAAAAATTGCTTTATAAAACTGAACTTCAGAACTTCAATTTGAATTTATTATCATTGGAGCAGCCATGTGAATTCTTAAATAGAAATGTCTCTCTCTCTCTCTCTCTCTCTCTCTCTTTTATGTGTGTGTTTTTAAATTAGAATAATTATTAGATAATAAGTATATAATAAGGTAACAATTGCATATATTTATATCTTGCAGTATACCTGTCAGTCATGTCTTGTGTGTTTCCCCTCTATGCCGTTATTTGGTCCTTCCTGTCCTAGTTTAGTTTGATTGTTTAGATTATGTTCCAGCGGTGTATACCGGCCATGGCTCACTTGAGCACCCATGTTCGCTCCAGTTCCCCAGTTTCGGCCAGGAGTGCCGTTCCCAGTTCCTGACCAGAGTCCAGTGCAGGCTCCAGCCCCAGACCAGAGTCCAGTGCAGGCTTCAGCACCTGTCCAGAGTCATGTCATTTTAAAGTCTTGTTGTGTCCACAGGAGCAGTTTTAATCTTGTCTTGTCGGTGTTGTCCATGGAGACTCGTCTGGGGCAGGCGGCGGCTTGGGAATGGCCTCTGTGGCCATGCTCCTCCTGTTGTAGAGATGAAAGTGGTTCCTGAGTTAACCCTGTAAGGGCCCCTAACTCCACTTTCAGCCCAAGGAGGGCTGTGGATCTTCCGTCATGCCCAGTAAAGGACCTCAGATTCCAAACCTAGTGGGCTCCTGTTCCTTTGGATAGCTATGTTCCTGTGTTTAGCCCACAGAGGGCTTCTGTTCCTGTGTCTAGCCCACGGAGGGCTACCTGTTCATGTGTTTATCCCACGGAGGGCTTCCTGTTACTGAGTCTAGCTCATGGAGGGCCCCGGAGCCCATAAGTTCCCCCAAGGAATTTTTTTGGGGGGGTAGTAGGGTTCTGGTTGTAGTGGCCAGGGTGAGGGGACTGAGGCCATGGACACGAAGACCACCCGCCATGGCTTTCAGAGCTCCCTGCACCACCATGGCCTCCTGAACTTCCAGATCCGCCATGGCGCCCCAGACTCACCATGGCCCCCCTCCCCAGTGGTACTGTTATGTGTCGTGTGTTTCCCCTCTAGGCCCTTATTTGGTCCTTCCTGTCCTAGTTTAGTTTGTTTAGATTATGTTCCAGCGGTGTGTAGTTAATTATCCTGTGTATATTAGTTCCTGCTTGTTCAGTTAGTTTTCGTCTGGTCTACTCGTTACACTCCCTGTGTGTCTCAGTCCTGCCTTGTCTCGCCCTGTTTAAGTTCATTAAAGACTGTTATTTTGAAGTTATTCTACATCTTTGAGTTCCTTGTTCCTCCCCACTGTGTGCACAGTGACAATACCAGACAAAGCATCACATATAGCCTATATAACATTTATTATTTCTTTTGGTGCTAAATTGGAAATTTACTTTAAGTATTCCTGAAATGCACATTGCTTATCTTGTTTCATTTAGCAAAACAGGCCATACTGCTTATGTTTTTTCTGGAGCATAGACTGGGTCTGGAGTTGAGTTCATGAAGATCATATTTGTTAGGTGCTATATTTTCATAATTTGACCACAAAGTAACCTGCAGACCCTGCACTGTTTTGAAAGGAGCTGGCTAATAAGCACAGATTAGAGTTGATGATTGAGTCAGCATACGAACTCAGCTTGGGAGTAGAACTTTTCTTTTTACATTTAGACTAGCTATGCAAAAGTTGCTTGTTTCTTTGAAAATAAATTACTCTTTCATGGAAATGATTCACTTTCCTGTGTAATCTGAAGCAATAATTGTAGATGCAGAAATATTCATCCATTAGATGAATAAGCGTTAGCTAGTTAGCGTTATCATTATTATTATGTAATTCATGTATGAAGCTGAACAACCTTGCAGTAAGTCAGATGACTGTGGCATGGTTAAATAGATCACATATTATGCAATTATTAATTATGCATTTAAGTCTTATTTGCATATAGTTTAATTCTGTCATTGCCAAATCGTAACACATTAGTTTGTTAGCTGCAGTTCATCCTTTGACCACCAGATGGACACAAATCGTTTTAAAATGCAGTTCAGAGGAAAGCGGGGCTGCAAAACTTCCTTCCACTATCAATAATTTAAAATGGACTAAACACCATAAAACTAAAATCATGAAGAATATCGTTTAGAGCATCACAATGCCCCCCATCACTGTACCCCATCAATATACCGTTTATTGATTTTTCTGAAAGTCTAATGTCACTGACTATATTAATTAGTCCAGCCTATCTTAACTATAAAAAGTAAATTAAACTCATAAGGCACAATATCCTATAACTAATGCTCCAGTTTAAAATGTTAATATTTTAGTAGATTAAGTTTAATTAAGCTACTGTTAATTACTAGTAATGAAGATTATATTTTTGTGTGCGATATCACCATTTTTTATACAGAGAGGAGTGTAAGAAATGTGCAAATCCTTTTGTAATATGTCAAATTAAATTAAGATGATATTCGTTTATCTGTCCCGTGCTATGAATATGTCAGCCATTGCAATTTTAAAGAGTGAATGCTGTATTTATATGCAGATGTCACTCTCAAGGCTTTGCAGCATGTTTGTGGCCATGTATGTGGCTCTTGGCTGCATGAAAAACAAAAATTCTGATATTCATATTCTGAATGGATTGTAGCCTAAAGCACAAAAACAGCACTCCCTTTATAATAATTTCAAATCTGTCACTCTCTTCAACTGATTGTGGTCTCATGAAGTTACTTACTAGTAATGTCTTGTTTACATTGTGTCTGCACTTTATGTGTTATATTGAGAGGATCTGCACAAAATCCAGATTATAACTTAAATGTGTCTGATTGGCCATTGAATCCACAAAATCAACAGATATGCCTGTGATTGTCTCCATTGCTTAACACTGCAAAAACATTTTGAAAATAAACCTTTCACACTTTCCAGAGCGCAAACACAAATACACAGAATTTTTGGCAAATCTGCCAATATCCTATTATTGCAGCTTCAAGGGTGCTCTTGCTTTCATTTGAGGCTGTTTAACATCTTCTAGCATCCCTGTAGAACCAGGCCTGCTGGGAATGGATGTAACACTGTCAGTTTAAACACTTAAAATCCCTGTATTTGACCATGATCAGGTGACAGCAGAAGTAGTCCCAGTGTAGTGCAGCAGGTGTGCATTTAGGACAAGTATTTTGTGATTCCACTTGTCATGACCATATTTGGATTTCCTGTGTTTATATGGCAACCATGCTAATTTGGGGAGTTAATTTGCCCATTTTTTGTTGCCCAGCGATCCAATAAACGAGGACGTGATTGCAAGGATTTCTATGTAATGAGACTTTGTTTACTACACAACACAATGCAGATGAGACACTGCTACAGTAACAATATAAAAAATATACAGAACTAAAAAAAAAAAAAAAAAAGGAAAATTTCAAAGAAGTGACACTGTGTGTAAAGGAAATGTAGTACAAAAACAGATAAAAATGTAACCTTTACATTTGGTTTAAAATTTTAATTGCAAAATTATGAAATGTGTCATGTGTCATTTTCAGATTCTCTTTTCACTTATCGATAATGGCATTAGATCTGGAGGTTTCAGTTCCACTTATTTTCCTACAGATTAGAATACAGCATCAGACAGTGCTGATAAACAGCAGAGAGGATCTGTTTGAGCAGTCATGGAAGTGAGTCTGTTTGTGCTGCTTCTGCTGTCAGGTTGGTGTGGTCATTTGTAATCTGTATTTATAATGATGTGTTCACATATAGATGGTTTAACATGTTGATTTTAGCAGGGATCTTATGGAGCAGTTCTGCTCTTTCTCGTCCGTACCACTATATAAATGTGAGAATGTCGTGGCCAGAGGCTCAGAGTTACTGCAGAGAGAGATTCACTGATCTGGCTACTGTATACAGCATGGATGATGTGAACAGGCTGGTGAATATAGTGGATGCTGGATACAGTGGATCAGTGTGGATTGGACTGAAGAGGGGGACACAGAAAACGCTGGGGTTTGGTCTAATGGAGAAAACCCAACTTCTCAGTACTATAACTGGGCTTCAGGACAGCCAAATGGGGATGGAGATTGTGTAGTTATTTATTATGGAGTTTGGCATGATATGTCATGTAGCTATAAGCAATATTTTGTGTGCTACGGTGAGTTCCCTGTTCTTTTAAATTTGTGAATGTAAATTTTAACTGGGAAAAGAAAGCTGAGCACTGGATGATTGCTTCTTTGTATCTCTCAATAGAAAATTCTGGATACATATTGGTACAGAGCGCTAAAAACTGGACTGATGCTCAGAGCTACTGCAGACAGCATTACACAGACCTGCCCACCATCCACAACTCTGAGGAAAGTAACCAGATAAATCTGATTCTTTTATCTGGATATTACATCTGGATCGGTCTGTTTCTGGACTCTTGGGAATGGTCTGACAAATGGAGTCTCTTCTTCAGACACTGGGCAGCAGGTCAACCATCCCAGAGTTCAGGATCTGGTGACTGTGTTGGCATGTCAACAACTGATTCTGGGAAATGGGCTCAATACAGCTGTGATCTACAGCAGCCTTTTATCTGCTATGGAGGTGAGTTTCCCCAGTTAGCAGAACCAAATAATTCAAACAAGAGGATTTGAAACAAATTTTACAAACAACTAAGAAATATTTTCATTTATTTATCTGTCTTCTGTGTTGAGGATGACTTTAACTCTGTATTTCTCTAGATGACAAGTTCATTAAAAAACAGATTGTAAGACTGAAATTGTCCTGTTATGGAAAATGCACACTGAATGATCCGTCACTACAGATGGCCATACTGAATGAGGTTTGCATCGGCCTTAAACAACCATTTTAGTTTCATTGTCAAATTGTGTTGTTGCACTAGAATTTGACAAGTATGCCAAATATGTTAAGTATACCTTATAACCAACCTGGACCACTCATATCATCATCATCATTGTTGTTGTTAGGGTTAAAAATAATATGTGGCCAGCAATAGTGTGATCATATTTCATGTATTATTTCATTCTTTCTTGCTGGTTTTCTAGATAAGTGAAAAGCTGAAGAGCATGGGGCTGGAAAGTGAGAGCAAAATAAGCTGGAGAAAAGAAAGATGAAGAGGTGTTTCATCTGGAGAGCAACCGTACAGCCAATTCAAATAACAAATGTAATAAGCAGTCATCTCTCTAAAGGAAACAAATATAATTACTTATTATATTATTTTGAAGAACTGGGAGGTAATAATAATAACCATCATTGAAACTGATCATGAATTGTGATATTATATAATATATTTATTTAATGGAATCAGTTGTGAAAATAATTTTTAAAGTTCTGTCCTTAATTATAATGAATCTAGCAAAAAATGTACCTATGAATATTTTTATTGTGTATTACAGATTTTCTTTTAGTAAATAAATCATGTAATGCTCTAAATTATCTATTTATGTATCTATTTATTTTGTCATAGTAACATTAAAGTTTAGCACAAAAATATTTGAGGTCAAATCAATTTGAATTGTAAAAATGAAGCCTTGAAATCCTACCTCTATGAGTTCATTAGCTTGGGAGTATCCCTTTTCTATTTACATTTAGACTTCATTTTATGCAAAAGCTGCCTCTTTCTTTCAAAACAAGTTACTATTACATGGAAATGATTCTGTCTGTGTATTACAAAACTATAATAGCAAAAAGTATTTACCCCTTAAAAATAGTACCAATAAAAAAGAACTTCTGTTGCAAACTTGAATATTTACTGTAAGTATTTCTGAAATATACATTGCTTGTTTCATTTTATTTCCAATCAAGCCATACTATGTTATGAATGTCTGGACCTTTGCTACTGTACACCTCTGAGAACAATGCAGAAGTACACTGTTGTATATATGAGAACACATTCAAGTGTGTATAAAAAAGTATAGCCTACTAAGGTTTTTAATTGCATATTTAGTTGCACTGAAGTACACTGTAGTATTAGTTCGGCTAGTAGAGTAGAGCATCAAAATAGCAGACGTAGAGTTCTTAACGATTATTTGGTAGAGTCTAGTATGACACTAACCACGGTAAGGTCATGAGTTCAGTTTAATGTAAATATGCTCAATAAATGATAATGGGAGTTTAGGAATGTCATTTAGTGAGGAAGGAAATAAATTTAAGGTCCCACTTTATAGTAGGTGGCCTTAACTATTATGAACTTACATTTAAATTAATAATTTAATACAATGCAAAAAAATAAATAAATAAAACAAAGTCATAAAAATAGCTAATAATAAAAACATACATATAAACAACTAAACAATAGTTCAAATTATCTTCCTTCTTCTTTATTGGACAAAATAAAGGACTACAGTGTGGGACACGATAGAGTGTTCTGACAGAGGAATTGTTCTCTGATGACATCAAGCCAGAATTAAAAAGTAATGGAATAAAAAAAAAGTAATAATACTAGAATTCAAAGGTTTTTGTGAATAGAAAAGGTTGGGGGGCCTTGCAGTATTGATTCGGAGAGGAGGGGGACCTTGGGGTAAAAAAAGGTTGAGAACCACTGCTCTAGGCGAAAAGTTGATTAGAAAACAGGTTGTCTGACTAATATTGACCTGAAATGGAAAATGCACATTGAATGATTCTTCAATACAGACGACCGTTCTGAATGAGTTGTGTATCTGCTTTAAACACTGAGTTCAGTTTCATTGTCAATTTCTGGTGCAACAACACAGTTTGCAGAGTATGTACTGGGTGAAGCAGTTTTAAGAAAATGTCTTAAAATACATTACATGACAGAGTACATGACGAAACCACTCATATTATCAATATTGTTGCTGTTGATGTTGTTATTTAGGGCTATAGATGATATGTAGCCTGTAAATGTGATGTTTTTTTTTTTTTTTTTATTCTTTCTTGGTCTTCCAGATAAGTGAAAAGCTGAAGAGCATGGGTCTGGAAAGTGAGAACAAAATAAGCAGCAGAAAGAGAGATTAGCTTTCCTCAGCCTTTGCAGAAAGTAGAGACACTTCCGGGCTTTCTTCACTATGCAGCTGGTGTTAAGAGACCAGGTGAGATTCTCCGTCAGATGAGCACAGAGGAATTTGGTACTCTTGACGATCTCCACAGAGGAACCATCAGTGTTTGGCAGAGTTGATGATGTGTGCTCTTCTAAGGTCAACAGCCATCTCTTTTATTCACGTTCAAAGACAGGTTGTTGACTTTGCACCAGCCTGATACCTGATGCATCTCCTCTCTGTATGCTGACTTGTCACCTTTGCTGATGGGACCCCCTACAGTCATATCATCTGAAAATTTAATGATGTGGTTTTGCTGCACAGTCATGAGTCAACAGAGTGAACAGCAATGGACTAAGCACGCAGCCCTGGGGGGTTCCTATGCTCAGTGTGGTGGAAGCACCACGAAAAAGAAAAGAAAAGAAAATAACTTCCTCTAAAAAAAATTTAAAACAGACATATTTTACATATGGTTTAAACATTTGAATTGTTATTGTCAAGCTTTTATTCCATTTGAAAAATCTGATTCTTCTTTCACATTTACACAAAAACTCAACTTGAAGTTTTGTTCTTGTGATCTTGTGATTCTACTCCCTATCAGTAAATCTAACAATAGAATTTAAATATATTTTCTAGTGCATTAACAGTGGTGTCAAAATGTCATACTTAGCCTTATTTACGTATTACTTGTGATACAGTATGCTTATTGTAAGTGTACTTGGTTTTAGCCATGCAGCTTATGAACAACAAACCAGCAGCTTTCTAGTTACAAACTCCAAGCTTGGAAAGTTGACACTGTCTGATGTTTAAGTAAGAAAATTTGTAACACATCTCAAAGTATTTACAGTGCATGTACAGTGTTCTGTATGTATTCACCACCCCCCTTATTGATGATTTGTTTAATCATCTTTCAGTTTCTCTTATTTTCCTAGTTATTACAACAGTAGCACACATACTATACAGCAGAGAGGATCTGTGTGAGCAGTCATGGAAGGGAGTCTGTTTGTGCTGCTTCTGCTGTCAGGTTGGTGTGGTCATTTGTAATCTGTATTTATGATGATGTGTTCACATATAGATGGTTTAACATGTTGATTTTAACAGGGATCTTATGGAGCAGTTCTGCTCTTTCTCGTCCGTACCACTATATAAATGTGAGAATGTCGTGGCCAGAGGCTCAGAGTTACTGCAGAGAGAGATTCACTGATCTGGCTACTGTAGACAGCATGGATGATGTGAACAGGCTGGTGAATATAGTGGATGCTGGATACAGTGGATCAGTGTGGATTGGACTGAAGAGGGGGACACAGAAACGCTGGGGTTGGTCTAATGGAGATGATACACTCGCACAATACAGTGAATGGAATGAAGGACATCCAAACAGTGAAGGAGAATGCAGCTATTTTGCCTTTGGAGTTTGGTATAGTTATCCATGCTCATCACTTTTACACTCTGTGTGCTACAGTGGTGAGTTATAAGTTGATATCTGTGTTGATATTCAGATTAGCTTGGGTTGAGGCCTGATTCTTGCTTTCCATATCTCAGTAGAAAGTGCTGAATACATCAGGGTACAGAAGTGGAAGAATTGGACCGATGCTCAGAGCTACTGTAGACAGCATCACACAGACCTGGCCACCATCCACAACTCTGAGGAATGGAATCTGATAAAGAGTGTAATTCCATCGAACTCGTGGGTCTGGTTTGGTCTGTTTCTGGATTCTTGGGAATGGTCTGACAAATGGAGCCGCTTCTTCAGACACTGGGCAGCAGGTCAACCATCCCAGAGTTCAGGATCTGGTGACTGTGTTGGCATGTCAACAGCTGATTCTGGGAAATGGGCTCAATACAGCTGTGATCTACAGCAGCCTTTTATCTGCTATGGAGGTGAGTTTCCCCAGTTAACAGAAACAACTGATTAAAATAAATCAATAAAACTGTAGATCTCTAATGAAACAAACATTACAAACAACTGTAATGTGTTCATGTATATATCTTGAGGATGCTGAGGATAAGAGTAACTTTTTATTTCTCTAGACAAGTTGAATAGAAAGCAGATTGTCAGACTGAAATTGTCCTGTAAAGAATGCACACTGAATGACCCTTCACTACAGACGTCCATTCTTCATGAGGTTTGTATCAGCCTTTAAGATGTAGTAAGGGATTTTTGAGAAATATTGTTGATATTTGAAATCGACAGCCAAACAAACACCCCTCCCTTCGTCGCCCTGCTCGCAAATTCATGAACACACTATGCAACACAGGCAACAAATAACAGCTGGCAGATCAAATAACAGCATACAGTATGTTGGTTCTGTGAAATATAGCAAAACCAATGTTATACACATGACGATCAGAAACAAATCAACCTTACCGTCCATCTAATATAATCACAGGTTCTAGCTGGTCTGATCGTAACCCTTACTTTTCCACTGATATTCCTCCAGCCTTTTCCTCTTTGGTATTGTCTTTGCTATTTTGTTTTCCACAATGTCTTGAAATACATTACAGCCATCCGACACCACTCATATCATCAATATTATTGTTGCTGCTGCTGTTTTGGGCTATAGATGGTATGTAGAGTGTAACGTTTTTTATTTTTTGCTGGTCTTCCAGATAAGTGAAAAGCTGAAGAGCATGGGGTTGGAAAGTGAGAGCAAATTAAGCTGGAGAAAGAGAGAAGATGAATGGAATGTTTGATCAGGAGAGTAACTATATGGCCAACTCAAATAATGAATGTAAAAAACAGTAATTTTCAGTGTCCCTCTAAGGTAAAGTAAGTCTTTAAAACAGACTTAAAAAAAAATATAAAGTAAAAGTCTGAACTATATTGTTTAGAGGAACTTCTTTAAAGATTTCTTTAGACTCTTCCTTTACTAAATCTACAATTTAATTCTATAGTTTTAAATGTAAATGTTTCTGTAAAATCATTAAACGTGTACTTAAGTTAAAAAAGGCCTTTAATATGTAATCTGAGTACCTGTATTTGATATTTACTGTGCATGATGAAGTCATTCTAATAAATCTGAATAGAATTTTAACATCCTGTCCATATTATTCCCATTTTCAGGTAATGGCTTAATATGTCCATTTCAGATTTGAAACTGATAACTAATACAGTTATGTGTATACACTATATGTTTTTGTATATACCCAGAAATATTTGAGGGAAAGAAATTTGCATTGTAAAACCAGGACTAAAAGATTAGCTTTGAATAAATCAACCTATGAATTCAGTATAGGGGAGTAGCACTTTTCCATTTAAATGTAGACCAACCATGCAAAAATGGTCAGTATCTTAAAAAACAACTCTTACTCGTGACTTACTCTTTCATGGAAATGCTTCATGTGTAAATGATAATAATAAATAATTGTAATAATAATGAAAAATAATTGTAGATACAGAATTATTCACCTATAAGGTAGTGGATAAACATTTTCTATTTTCACATGCACAAATTCACAAATTTCCAACAATGCACATTGTTTATTTTATTTTGTAGCCAAACAGGGCATATTGGCTTAAGTTATAACTATCTGGACGTAGGGTAAAACATATGTATGAGTGCAACATATTATAATTCAAACTAGTCACTCATCGTTGATTTAATTATGATAATATATGTGTATGTCGAGTGTTGAAAGATTGTACAGAAAGACCTTATATGGAGATGGTTTGGGCGTATTTTTTGCAAATGACTAACCTTGTGCATGTGGTCACTCATTTAAAACATTCCAAATTCACTAACAAAGGGCCTCTCCCAATATCCACACTTGCCGTCCTGGCGTCCTGGTGGAATGACCTCCCAATCTCAATTTCGAACAGGTAGGTCTTTACTCATCTTCAAAAAACATCTAAAGACACATCTTTTTCGCCAGCACTTGACCAACAGAGTGCTGTGCTAGACTAACTAAGACTTGTCATGGCACTTGTATACTGTTGTTCTCTCACTGGTCTGATTGCTTCTATTGTTCTCATTTGTAAGTCGCTTTGGATAAAAGTGTCTGCTAAATACCTAAATTTAAATGTTAAATGTAAATGTACTCCAAGGTTTTTCAAACTGGGGTAAATTAAAGAGGGGGTTTTATCCAAAAAATGTAAAATTAAAATTAGTATAAAATTATTAACATTAGTGTGACCATTAAAGGGAAGGTAGGTGATTTGGTAACATTTTTTTGTTAATTTGGTTGAAAGTCTCTTCACATCCCAATAAAAATCACAAAGTTAAGTGGTCTAAAATGGTCTGCAAGCATACGAATTAAAGTAAGAGCAGTTGTTGATACAGTGGTAGTGTGTTTGTTGGTAGTGGTAGCACTGAGAAATTCCAAGTTCCAAGGCATGTGTACCACTCTCATTTCGCATGAATCCAAATGTTTAATTTGTAACATCAGTGCAACATTTGGTTAACCCTTTATCTATTATGGAAACAAGGCTTTATTCTTTTTAAATCATGTTGCATGCTTTTTTAATTTAACAAATGAGATTGTACCGTGTACGTTTCCTTAAGGATGAATATTTTTATGCCCCTGGTTGAGCCACGACTGATTCAAAATCTTACAAAAGTCTTACTTGTTTTCCTAGTTTCTTTGAAAATTTGTTTTTCAGGCAACTTATGGAGATCAAGCCAGCAGCGTTTTAGTTAGTGGGTGCAAGCTTGCAAATTCCATACTGTCTGATGTTTAATTAAGGAAATTCTGTAAAACACTTCTAGATATTAAGTATCTGTACAGCACCTGTGTGCAGTGTTCTGTGTGCATTCATCACTCCTGTCAGAAAAGGTAATGACATTAGATCTGTAGGTTTCAATTCCACTTATTTTCCAGAAGCAGCAGACAGTGGTGATAAACAGCAGAGAGGATCTGTGTGAGCAGTCATGGACGGGAGTCTGTTTGTGCTGCTTCTGCTGTCAGGTTGGTGTGGTCATTTATAATCTGTATTTATGATGATGTGTTCACTTATAGATGGTTTAACATGTTGATTTTAACAGGGCTCTTCTGGAGCAGTTCTGCTCTTTCTCGTCCGTACCACTATATAAATGTGAGAATGTCGTGGCCAGAGGCTCAGAGTTACTGCAGATCGAAGTACACTGATCTGGCTACTGTAGACAGCATGGATGATGTGAACAGGCTGGTGAATATAGTGGATGCTGGATACAGTGGATCAGTGTGGATTGGACTGAAGAGGGGGACACAGAAACGCTGGGGTTGGTCTAACGGTGAAAACACAACTTCTCAGTACTATAACTGGGATTCAGGACAGCCAAATGGGGATGAAGATTGTGTATCTACTTATGCCGGTGTTTGGCATGATATGTTATGTAGCGATGAGCGATATTTTGTGTGCTACGGTGAGTTCACTGTTCTTTTAAATTTGTGAATGTGAATTTTGACTGGAAAAATAAAGCTGAGCACTGCATGATTGTTTCTTTGCATCTCTCAATAGAAAATTCTGGATACATATTGATACAGAGCACAAAAAACTGGACTGATGCTCAGAGCTACTGCAGACAGAATTACACAGACCTGCCCACCATCCACAACTCTGAGCAAAATAACCAGATAAATCAGATTCTTTTATCTGAAAATTACATCTGGATCGGTCTGTTTCTGGACTCTTGGGAATGGTCTGACAAATGGAGTCTCTTCTTCAGACACTGGGCAGCAGGTCAACCATCCATGAGTTCAGGATCTGGTGACTGTGTTGGCATGTCAACAGCTGATTCTGGGAAATGGGCTCAATACAGCTGTGATCTACAGCAGCCTTTTATCTGCCATGGAGGTGAGTTTCCCCAGTTAACAGAAACAACTGATTAAAGTAAATCAATAAAACTGTAGATCTCTAATGAAACAAACATTACAAACAACTGTAATGTTTTCATGTATATATCTTGAGGATGCTGAGGATAAGAGTAACTT
The DNA here is from genome assembly GCF_018340385.1 of Cyprinus carpio. NCBI lineage: Eukaryota > Metazoa > Chordata > Actinopteri > Cypriniformes > Cyprinidae > Cyprinus > Cyprinus carpio. The sequence continues at coordinate 23,604,630 of NC_056573.1, read as the reverse complement.
TTTATTTCTCTAGACAAGTTGAATAGAAAGCAGATTGTCAGACTGAAATTGTCCTGTAATGAATGCACACTGAATGACCCTTCACTACAGACGTCCATTCTTCATGAGGTTTGTATCAGCCTTTAAGATGTAGTAAGGGATTTTTGAGGATGGTATGTAAAGTGTAACGTTTTTTTTATTTTTTGCTGGTCTTCCAGATAAGTGAAAAGCTGAAGAGCATGGGGTTGGAAAGTGAGAGCAAATTAAGCTGGAGAAAGAGAGAAGATGAAGAGGTGTTTGATCAGGAGAGTAACTATATGGCCAACTCAAATAATGAATGTAAAAAACAGTAATTTTCAGTGTCCCTCTAAAGTAAAGTAAGTCTTTAAAACAGACTTAAAAAAAATATATAAAGTAAAAGTCTGAACTATATTTTTTAGAGGAACTTCTTTAAAGATTTCTTTAGACTCTTCCTTTACTAAATCTACAATTTAATTCTATAGTTTTAAATGTAAATGTTTCTGTAAAATCATTAAACGTGTACTTAAGTTAAAAAAAGGCCTTTAATATGTAATCTGAGTACCTGTATTTGATATTTACTGTGCATGATGAAGTCATTCTAATAAATCTGAATGGAATTTTAACATCCTGTGCATATTATTCCCATTTTCAGGTAATGGCTTAATATGTCCATTTCAGTTTTGAAACTGATAACTAATACAGTTATGTGTATACACTATATGTTTTTGTATATACCCAGAAATATTTGAGGGAAAGAAATTTGCATTGTAAAACCAGGACTAAAAGATTAGCTTTGAATAAATCAACCTATGAATTCAGTATAGGGGAGTAGCACTTTTCTATTTAAATGTAGACCAACCATGCAAAAATGGCCAGTATCTTAAAAAACAACTCTTACTCTTGACTTACTCTTTCATAGAAATGCTTCATGTGTAAACGATAATAATAAATAATTCTAATAATAATGAAAAATAATTGTAGATACAGAATTATTCTTCTATAAGGTAGTGGATAAACAATTTCAACTTTCACATGCACAAATTCACAAATTTCCAACAATGCACATTGTTTATTTTATTTTGTAGCCAAACAGGGCATATTGGCTTAAGTTATAACTATCTGGACGTAGGGTAAAACATATGTATGAGTGCAACATATTATAATTCAAACTAGTCACTCATCGTTGATTTAATTATGATAATATATGTGTATGTCGAGTGTTGAAAGATTGTACAGAAAGACCTTATATGGAGATGTTTTGGGTGTATTTTTTGCAAATGACTAATCTTGTGCATGTTGCTGTAGATGTACATTAATTAGCTGAACTTTAATGAGTTGTTTGGAATAAACACATAGTATATTAAATTAAATTTAACAGTATTTAGAAGAGAACATGAATTAGTAATATATCTATAAAATTATACTATAAAATTATAAAATAAATCAAATTATAGTGGCATTCTGAACAAAATAGAAACCTTGATCAAAAATGAACTGATTTAAAGAGAAAACTGTTGGGCTTGTGTACCACTCTCATTTTGCACAAATACAAATGTTTAATTTGTAACATCAGTGCAACATTTGGTTAACCCTTTATCTATTATGGAAACAAGGCTTTATTCTTTTTAAATCATGATGCATGCTTTTTTAAGCATGTTGCATGCTTTTTTAAGTTAACAAATGAGATTTTACTGTGTACGTTTCCTTAAGGATGAATATTTTGATGCTCCTGGTTGAGCCACAGCTGATTCAAAAGCTTACAAAAGTCTTACTTGTTTTCCTAGTTTCTTTGAAAATTTGTTTTTCAGGCAACTTATGGAGATCAAGCCAGCAGCGTTTTAGTTAGTGGGTGCAAGCTTGCAAATTCCACACTGTCTGATGTTTAATTAAGGAAATTCTGTAAAACACTTCTCGATATTAAGTATCTGTACAGCACCTGTGTGCAGTGTTCTGTGTGCATTCATCACTCCCGTCAGAAAAGGTAATGACATTAGATCTGTAGGTTTCAATTCCACTTATTTTCCAGAAGCAGCAGACAGTGCTGATAAACAACAGAGAGGATCTGTGTGAGCAGTCATGGACGGGAGTCTGTTTGTGCTGCTTCTGCTGTCAGGTTGGTGTGGTCATTTATAATCTGAATTTATGATGATGTGTTCACTTATAGATGGTTTAACATGTTGATTTTAACAGGGATCTTATGGAGCAGTTCTGCTCTTTCTCATCCGTACCACTATATAAATGTGAGAATGTCGTGGCCAGAGGCTCAGAGTTACTGCAGAGAGAGATTCACTGATCTGGCTACTGTAGACAGCATGGATGATGTGAACAGGCTGGTGAATATAGTGGATGCTGGATACAGTGGATCAGTGTGGATTGGACTGAAGAGGGGGACACTGAAACGCTGGGGTTGGTCTAACGGTGAAAACACAACTTATCAGTACTATAACTGGGCTTCAGGACAGCCAAATGGGGATGAAGATTGTGTATCTACTTATGCCGGTGTTTGGCATGATATGTTATGTAGCAATAAGCGATATTTTGTGTGCTACGGTGAGTTCACTGTTCTTTTAAATTTGTGAATGTGAATTTTGACTGGAAAAATAAAGCTGAGCACTGCATGATTGTTTCTTTGCATCTCTCAATAGAAAATTCTGGATACATATTGATACAGAGCACAAAAAACTGGACTGATGCTCAGAGCTACTGCAGACAGAATTACACAGACCTGCCCACCATCCACAACTCTGAGCAAAAAACCAGGATAAATAAGATTCTTTTATCTGAAAATTACATCTGGATCGGTCTGTTTCTGGACTCTTGGGAAAGGTCTGACAAATGGAGTCTCTTCTTCAGACACTGGGCAGCAGGTCAACCATCCATGAGTTCAGGATCTGGTGACTGTGTTGGCATGTCAACAGCTGATTCTGGGAAATGGTTTCAACACAGATGTGATCTGCAGCATCCTTTTATCTGCCATGGAGGTGAGTTTAACATCTAACAAAATAAAATTATTCAAACAAAATGTCTTGAAACAACTATGATAAATTTTATTTTATTCATGCATCTTCTGTGTTGAGAATGACTTAAACTCTGTATTTCTGTAGATTTAAAATTAATTAGAAATCAGATTGTCCGACTAAAATTATCCTGTAATGGAAACTGCACATTGAATGATCAGACGGGCATACTGAATGAGGTTTGTATTCATCTAAAACACACAGATCAGTTTCATTGTTTAACTGTGTTACACCCGAGTAAATCGGTTTTAAAGAAAACATAAATACATTAATTACAGTTAAACCAGCATTGCTCATAATTGTCTCATAATTGATGTTGTTGTTGCGTATAGCCTATAAGTGAGGCATGAATTTTTATGTTTGATTTGATTCTTTCCAGATAAGTAAAAAGCTGAAAAGCATGGGACTGGAAGGTGAAAGTAAAATAAGCTGGAGAAAGAGTGAAGGTGGAGAGGTGTTTCATCAGGAGAGCAACCGTACAGCCAATTTAAATAATAAATGTGGTAGACGGTAATCTACTGTATGTACCCTTTTAAACATCTTAAAGTGTATTAAAGATGCTTCAGAATTTTCTGCATATTTTAGAAACAATACATCCTGTAAATAGAGCAGAAGTAGGATGCATGGAATTGCACAAATATATTTTAAGAATGCTTGCTTAGGATATAAATTGAATGTGCGAGACTTCCGGTTCATTAACATACCACTACACATTAGATAGATAGATAGATAGATAGATAGATAGATAGATAGATAGATAGATAGATAGATAGATAGATAGATAGATAGATAGATAGTAGGGCTGTACGATTATGACATAAATCTTAATTGTCGATTATTCCCTTGAAATTGTAATTGCGATTATTAATTACGATTATCACAATTTACATTGAATGATGTTTATACTAGAGATTGCACCGAAGTGGAACAGATTGCCTACTATCTTACTCAAAGAAAGTACTCTTTACTATTCTTACTCACATGCTGTATTGCTAATAAACATGACATAATTTCAGTTCTGTTGCTTTTATATGAAAATAAATATGGTGAACAAGACACTCAAAGTGCTTGCTATTTAATTCCATACGAAAGGCGTATTTATCATCCATTTTTACTTTAATACAAACATGTATTTTAGATTTTTATAGAAATATGACAACAATCATATCTCACACAGAGAGCGCACTGTCATAGTGTTTGGGAACATTCATGCATAATTTAAATACATAGCCTAATCACATGAAATCAGATAAAAAAGTTAATATTTTAAACAATGAGCATTTAGCTTTGTCGTTGTTTCCCGTCATGCTTTTGAGCAGCGCAGTCGCAATATTTTTTTCTCCTACAAGTGACGTGCCGGGCTCCGTGTTACGAAGAAGGTTGAAAGCCACAAAACTTCTTTTGGCTTTAGGTAGTGACTATTACCAACATAATTTAATTTAATAAATCGTTTGACCCGACCTGTTTGTCACAGGTGTGGTCAAACGATTTGTTAAATTATTACATTTTGATTGGATATAAACAGTTAGGTCCGGTCGAAGTAGGATATCAGGAAGCAACATACAATGACGCACATGACAACAAGGAGGTGACGGCGGAGCTAAATCGAGTTACCTCTCCCACTTCTGGTCTGGTGGTTTTTACAGAGATTTCTTATCGCGTGCGTATTGGCCATTAATATTACAGACGTCGTGAGGTAAAAATTACATTGCTCCATCTACCCTGGAAAAAGTAATCCCGTCCTAATTAGGGTTTTAAAATTGTAGTTTAAGAGACAACCCGTCAGAAGAGGGCGCCATCACACAGATTTTGCGCAATCAAGACCATGTTTACTAAACTACTCTGCATGAGTTTGCAGCCGATCTTTAAGGTTTACAGATTAGCATGAATAGAGTTTTTATTATACAACAATTAAAATGAATATTAATGAATTAAATTAAATGTGAATTTATGATTAATTAAAAAAAGAGAAGGAGAGCAGAATAGGCCCTTTTTTCACTGCCTTTTTTTGTTAATATCTTGTAGTGTCTCGTCATTACCTCTAGAGAGCAGCACAGCTCATGAATCGGTTTCACTCACAAGTTGCAAAAAAACCTGCGCACCGTTTGTGTGCTGAAATTACGAACATAAAAACATCATGACATACAATATGGATAAACATAATAATGATAATAATGCTATTAAGGTGCATGGAAGACATTACAACAAACTTTTGTGTATTTTGGTGCTTATGCTAGGCTCATCTTGCACTCGGATCACCAAAAGGTTCAGGGCCACCAAAGGTTCAGTGTTTTGGTTGGTTAGCATGTCCCTGTTTGCCCCTGCTGTCCATCTGGCTTTCTAAGCATTTCAAAATGTATGTGTATTCAAACCAGTTAAAAGTTCTTACAAGCAATATTATAATTGAAAATCATGATTTACCAGTACAAATTTTTTTTTTTTTTTTTTGAGCTCCCATAAAAGCATGAAATGGACATGAATTTTTCTCCAACTTTCTGATTCAGCAGAAAATGTGTGAGAAATGCACTTCTGAAATCATTTAATGGGGTCTATAACAACTGCTGATTGCTCAGTTATTGATTTTAATTTGAAATCATATTGTTATTTATAGAGTTGGCCTTCAATAGTAACTCTACAATCATAGGTTCTTACTTGAACTAAAAGTGAGCACTAAAAAGGGATCAAATGCACTATATATTATCTAGGAAACAATTACATCTGGAATTGCCAATGACCACAGTCACAATATTGTATTAGAGTTCTGTATCAACAATAATATACCTCATGCCAAAAAGCTTTAGGCTCGTTCTATTCAGCAAATTCTGTCAATGCATGTTTGTAATAGTTTGTCATTTGTATATTCTGAAAGCTATGCCATGCAATGTTAAAACATATCAGCTGTGGGCCTAATCGAAAATATATGTGTCTGTGACGCACTTAATACGACATTCTGAGTTAAAAACACAAACCCTGCCCACCATCTGCGTCAAGTCACACCGTGTGTGGTTTTCAAGCGTGTTCACAAATGTGGGAATCTGAGGCTCCCCCCTCCTCCATGACAGTGCGGTAGATTCAATTCTACCATGGTGGCATCTGATTGATGCTTTTACTTAATTTATTTGTTTGCCCAAGTTTTTTGGACTTTTAGGCCACATTGAGTTTTCAATTAAACCTGCAAATAAACAACGTTTTAGGATTTGCAAAAATGTTAAAACAAATTAAGGTTTTGACGTCAATATCAAATGATTATTCTGTGCATGCCAACTTGGGTGCATGGTGTTATCAAGGCAAAAAGGCAACAGAGCAAATTATATATTAAAAAAAAATGTAGTTTTTAAAATGCTTTTTTAAATTGGTATTCTGGTAACATAATTCATAATAATATAATGTATAATATAATATAATATATAATACTGTATGTGTATATAATTGGTCTAACCAGTAATTTGGGGGTTAAAAAAAAAGAAAAATGTACTATTGGCCGTTACATGCATGCATTTCTATGCTGATATATAGTAATATTATTGATACATATATATATATTTAAATATGCTTTAAATATATATCAGTAATATTACAGCTATATCAGCATAGATTACATGTTTTATAATGTTACATTTATATCAAAGTATATCAGGTTGTTTTTTGTGCCATCAACAATCTGAATAAAACACTTGAGACTTGACATGAAAACTACAAAACGTGTAATGATTCAGTGGGCAAATGAAGGCTGCCAGTGCCGTGGGTTTGTGTCAGTAGGAGTGTGGTGGCGCGTGATCATGTGTGTGTCTGTACGCAGGGGATGTGAGAAAATATGCATTTATAAGTGGGTGAAATTGTGATGCATTTCCGCCGGCTCATCGGGTGTGGGAGGCAAAAACACCTCTCGTGTTTGGACTGTAATGACTTTATATGAGCATGAATTTTCTGAAGGGAAACTCTCTTCTGCATCAGCTCAGATCCATGATGCGTCCGAATGAGATCATTCATCACAGAAAAGCACTGCATTTATTCTGGACAGTTAGTCATGGACTGTTTTTACACTCAGACTTGGATCTGCCCACATGAGTTTTAAAGTCAAAATGAAACGGAAGTGACGACAGATATTTTCTTCTGTGTTGGGATGTACATCCAAGTGAACAGGTTTATTAATAAATAAATAAATAAATAAATAAATAAATGTAGGATGAGAACTTATTGGTTGTTATATGGATTTTTTAGATGTGGGCAAATGTGTAGGCAGATGACTGTGACCTTGAAAGGCGGGGTTTAAAGAATTAATTCAGCCAAAAATGAAAATTTGCTGAAAATGTCTAAGATGTAGATGAGTTTGTTTCTTGATGGGAACAGATTTGGAGAAGCATTACATCACTTACTCACCAATGGATCCTCTGCAGTGAATGGGTGCCGTCAGAATTAAAGTCCAAAAAACTGACAAATCATTACATTTATCTAAAAGTCCTTACCACTTCAGTCCATCAATTAATGTCTTGTGAAGTAAAAATCTGTTTGTTTGTAATAAATCCATCCTTAGGCCATTTTAACTATAAACCTTCATTTCATTTAACATTTGACATATTTCATAATATTTTATTCTAGGCCTATAATAGTGAGCTGTAGCATCTCTTCCTGTAGCTGTCAGACATCTGTTTTAACTGATCTCAGAAATCAGTTTTATTGAATCTGTTTTAGTTTTTGGTTCCAAATCACCCCTTAAAACATTATTTCATAATTGTTCTGTTTGATAATGTATTTCAGTTTCACTATTCACATGCTGTGCTTTTCTTAAAGAAACTGTGTCCTCATTGAGGTAAAAAGACCATTTCTGACAATGTTGCAACTTAGAAAAGGTTTCCAGAATCTACCATTTAAACCATCTTTAAAACTTTTTTGACATATTTCACATCTTTAGTAACCTTTTAAAAGTTTTATATATGTTTTTCTTTAGCACAGATTGCACAGCTGTAGATATTTTGTCTCTCTCTCTCTCTCTCTCTCTCTCTCTCTCTCTCTCAGCTCTCTCTCTCTCTCTCTCTCTCCTCTCTCCTCTCTCTCTCTCTCTCTCTATATATATATTATATATATATTATAGATATATATATATTAGGGCTGTCAAATGATTAATCCTGATTAATCACATCCAAAATGAAAGTTTCTGTTAACATAATATATGTGTGTGTACTGTGTATATTTATTATGTATATATAAATACACACACATAAATTATATATTTAGAAAATATTTACATGTATATACATTTATATATTTATATTCTTATATTTTATATTATATATAAATATATTTAATATATAAACATAACATATTCTTCTTAAATATATACATGCATGTGTGTGTATTTATATATACATAATAAATATACACAGTATACACACATATATTATGTAAACAAAACTTTTATTTTGGATGTGATTAATCGTGATTAATCATTTGACAGCCCTAATATATATATATATATATATATATATATATATATATATATATATATATATATACAGTATATATATATATATATATATATATATATATATATATATATATATATATATATATATATATATATATATATATATATATATTTCTTTATCAGTTTATTTCTTAATGAGCTAAATATTGTGGCTGTTTCATTATCTTTTTAATACCTGTATTGAAATGCCTAAGCATCAGCTTGTGAAAAACATATTGTAATTTTAACAGTAAAGAAACTTAATAAAAATGCTATGGTAAAACCTGTTAACTGGCTAAGTTCCAGCTCTGTATTTTAAAAAACTGTAATACCTCGAGACGTGATTTTACAGTAAAATACCGTTAAATGTACAGTTTTTGGAAGTGACTCTGTGTGATACTTAACATTTGTTGATTTTTCATTGAAATAACAGTTTCTTCTAAGTTTTTTTTTTCTTTTAGGTTATGTAGGTTAGGGTTTTATGTTAGAACTTCTGTTGTTAAATGAATGTTTATTGTATTGTTTTAGTGTTGTGTGTGTTACTATTACATGTTTTGTATATGTGCAGCTTCTAGTTTGTGGAAAAGCTATTTGTGATGAATTTTTGCTTTGTTTTACCACCTGGCAACCACAGCTGTGAGGGTTTTTTTTTTTTTTTTTTTTTTTTTTTTTTTTACAGTGATGATTATAAAGAAATAGTTTTTGTTGACAACAATAACCACAGCTAGAAGTTTCCAGCAGTCAGAAGCAAATGTTTCCCTGCCTCTGGAGTTTATAGATTAGAAAGTGTAAAGATTTTCATTTTCAGCAGGGCCCCATTCACTGATTCATAATGGCTGTTCCTAAGCAACATCAGCAGGAGTCATTCTGCAAGAAGTCAACGCAACATAACTAGAATGCCTCTCAGGTCATAACTCCTCTGCCCTGAGTAATGTGTTCAATTTTGAGTAGAAGAGTCCCTCGAGCTTTACAAGTGCTTTCAAGCTAGAGGAGTGTGTGAGATTTAGCAGCTCTATTAAACTACAAAACAAAAAAAATAATGCAGGAAACTTTCATAATGGTGCAACACAGACCCATGCATGTGAAAACAGATCCACATTAAGGAAAGATGCAAAGGTACTGCACAACAACTGAAGTTTAGCATAGCATGAGCCAATCATGTTTCATTAGATTAAAACAAATTACATGGCGACCTATTAAGCTACTTAAAGATCTAGATGCCATGACAACAAGAACGCTACAAAGCCTTCATCTACCCTAAAATAACAGAATCCTATTAAAGCTTTTTTTTCAGCAATGATTCAATAAAGCAGCATTAGGGTGCCTTTTTAACATTAGCAAACAGATTTGGTTCATGCAGCCCTAGGACAAGGCAATACGACTTTATAAGGAAATGCAAGTTATTATTTGGACATATTACATAATAAGGAAGCATCTTAATGCAAAAATAGTAAATTGTGATTGTGAGTTTTTATTTTAAACTGTATACGTGTCGTCTCCCTGAAGCAATTTACAAACCTCCACACCGTCTGAAGGCACGAGCAAACCCACGCTTCAGTCCTTAAGGATTTACGTCATGGAGAGAGGTGGGCATTAAAAGTTCATTCTTGTTTATGGTTCTCTGCCTGGTGTCCTTCATTAACACTTTCATCGATGGAATCAGGAGAATGGTGTCATATTCTCATCCTCTGACATAATGTTTTAGAAACAGTGTACTGTAGCTAAAACCCTGCAAAATGCTTGTGAGTTTACTCATTTAAACAAAAAAAATAGCTCACAGCAAATATATAAACTTGAATTTGAACAATGATATTTTATGAAGCATTGTGAATGATTTAATAATGTTCAACACAATGCAAAACTTATGAGCCATTGATTAAAGGTTATAAGAAGTATAAGGTGTAGCTAAAACCCTGCAAATGCTTGTGAATTGAATCATTTAAATATATTTTTTTAATGCTCAAAAAAACACAATACTAATGGTGTGTGTGTGTGTGTGTGTGTGTGTGTGTGTGTGTGTGTGTGTGTGTGTGTGTGTGTGTGTGTGTGTGTGTGTGTGTGTGTGTGTGTGTGTGTGTGTATTCATTTTAGTGAATTTAATCATTTAAATTATTCCTGGAAAAACTAAATTGATTTTATTTTGTTTTGTTTTTATTTTAAACTTTGTGTACTTTGTTTATTTACTTATTTATTTTACGTTTTGTGTAAAATTTTGTGTACTTAAATCCTTTTTGAGGCATAATGAATGACATAATTGCTTGAAAAAGAAAGTAGAAAGTACAATATAAAACATTTGACTTTTAGTCATTGATTAATGGTATTTAATATGTAAAATTATTTACATATATACAAATATACACATTTGTTTGCAATTGCAATCGACTTTGATACATATATGGTGTGGTATGTATGGAATGGTGTTTTTTATATCTAACTCCTGATTAAATAATCTTTAAAAAATTGCTAATTAATCAAGTGAAAATGATTTTTATTCCTGGATTCTTTTTTGGCAAAAATGCTTGCAGAATAAAAACATCCTTCATTTTGTAATCCCATACATAAAATGCTCTGTCATGGAGCTCTATGACGTTGCTCCACATGCAGACAAAATACATTTCCCCTTACTACACACTTGGCTCATGTATGGCAGTACAGGCACTGTTGTCTGCTTAACTCATACTAAATTCCACAGTAAGGGGAAAAGAGAGAGGAGAGGTGGAAGTTTGAGGGAAGAGTTCAGACAGCACGCTTTCACCGGGCAACATGCCAGAGCCTTTTCCGTCCGGCTCATGTCTGCTGCTGGGTTATATATGTGGTTGGTGATGTAATGCTCAGGACATGATCCAAAAGACAACTCCCCTTTTTCCTTTACAGACAGATGTAGCAGACATTGGAAAATCTGGGTGAAGACGCCAAGCACTATTTCTACAGGAGACTTCAAAATGTTCTGAATGTGCAATGAAATACGTTTAATAGCTTTTTAAAGTGTTATCATAAAGTGCAGGAGAATAAAATGAAAAATCAGAGATGTAATTTTACTTTCCCCAGTGAAATTACATCTTTAGAACAGTGTGTTCTTTTAAATGGGAAATTAGCTTCTGTATTTAAGGCCAAAGAAATTGGAACCTCTGTAATACAAAAAATAGGTAGGGTAGGTCTAGTTAGCTTTTAATCAACTTCATTACTTCTACCCATAATTATTATTATGTTTTTTTACAATAGACAGACAAAAGAAAAAAGCACATACGAGTATAAAATGTTTCAGCGTTATTTTTATAGTGTTATTATTTAATGAGGAAGAGATGAGATGTTAGAGTTTATGTCGTGAGAATGGAACTCAATATTGCAGCTTACATTTTGATCAAATTAGGCCAAACAGATGGCATTACAAATATAGCAAGTTTTCACTTGGTTATGAAAGCAAGAAAAGTATTTGAGTGTTAGTTTGAGTGCAAAGTAGGAAATAAAAATATAAAAGTGAAATAATTCACATTTAATTGACAAATAAATAGGATATAAAATTGTACTAGGAAAACCAAAGTACTCACAGACGGTTTAAAGGAGCCACAGACTATTTTACATCCAGAATGTGTTTAAATCACTATGAGCATTTGAATAAACTGTCAGGCATTAAAAAGCCTTGACTCTGAATCAGTTTGGTTTTAGTTTATTTTGCGAATGATGCATTACTATATTTGTCATAATATTTGTTCTATATGTTTATGCTTAATGTCCATTTCTAGTGTAATTTTCCTATTTTATGCTTTTCAATAGGCCTACTGAATGAATTCTAAGTATAATTATAATTATTTTATTTTTTTGCTGCATCTTGGCTGGATTTGTTTCCCCTAAGGATGTTGTAATGCATTATGTGACTCCCTTCTTAATGTTAGATTTTTAACCAAAGAAAACCAAAACACTGGAACAGTATCTTTTCAAAAGGTATACCTTTGTATCTTAATTACCCCTAAAGAGTGCATATAATTACCTTAAATGTACATATTGGTACCTAAATGGTACATTGTACTGCCCCAGTGACAGCTTTTGTACCTTTTTTTTTTTTTTTTGAGAGTGACAGAAATATGATTTCATTTGATTTCATCATCTATAAAGGCCCATTCACACTACAAACGATAACTAAGAGTCCACACCAGCGGATAATGTTCTGCTTTGTTTGTGTGTGCAGTTTTGTCATCTGCTGCTTCAATAAGTCGGGTGTATTCTGATTGTCTGTCAATGTTTTTCATTCATCAGTTGGGAAAAAATTGTACTGAGCATAATTCCAATGATATTGTTCCTCTGTGACGTTATTGTCAGTTGTGGTGTGAACATACTGTAGAATTAGACTGATTGTTAAAACGTTATCTTCATTGTTATCGTTATAGTGATAGTTCTTGGTTGGACGTACTGTAACACGCTGAAATGTCATTCATTGCAATAAAAAAAGATCACCCCATGATAAAACAATGAATGTACTTTTTTGCAGAAAATCACTCCAATAACGGGTCATTCAAGAGCCTTGTTATGGGATTGTTTGGCCTTCGGTTATATTTTATGTGCGTCACTTTCATGAAACCCAAAAGAACCAATGACAAGCACACTCAAACACAGCAAACAGCCTTTATCTGATGAGCATCTAATAAAAGATAAAAGTGGAACTATTAGAGTGAGTCGCACTCAATTCACTGACTCATGGCTTTTTTCGGGCATAAAGTGCTTCCGTTGGGACAACAAACACCAACATGTCCCTATTGGATTTACTGAACATTTAAAATTAGTTTTTTGGTTTGCATCCTCATTCAGCTCGTTTTTTCTGTCTCTGGTTCTATCATATAATCGATTTATGTACTCAGACCTCATTGTAGGATTACACATTTCATTTTTCAATATTTTAATTTCATACTTAGTTTCACCGGAGAACACAATGTTCTTTTTGTGCTAACTGGATCAAATCCTTTAAAATATTAATAGAATGGTCTGTAGGCTTTCAGGGTTCATTAGTGCTCAGAAACTGCTGGCAATATAGACATCACTAATGATCAGCTGTTAATAATTCATATGTATTTGCTTGTATAATGAAATACCTGCTTTGTGAATAATGGAGAGCAATTGAGGATTTGTTTTTGTTTATTATTCTAAGACACAAGTTTGACAGACAGAAAGAAAGTGTTTCTGTATCTGAGAGTTCTTCGAAATGGTCTGGATTTGACATCCAGATATGTGGATCCATATTGGAAGAGATAGACGCCATCTGGTGTTATTTGAGCGTTGTTGTTGTTGTTGTTGTTGTTTAAGAGCTCTGTGTGTATGAGAGAGGAGAAGAAGTGAGAAAGAGATCTTAGAACACTTCTTATCCATCTTCTTTGAGATTGTTTTTTTATTACATTTGCTTGTGCCATATTCAGTACAGCACTCTTGCTCATTTGATATTGCTTAAATGATAGATGGAACTAATATAACTATGTATGATTGGAAATCATTATCACGGCAATCAACACAATTCACTAGAGAATAAATCGTGTTTACCCATCACGCAAATGCCTGTTTTAGCAGCTCCAAACAGAACATTGCCTGTGTGCTCTCTTTTGAAGTAAAAATAAATGCATGCAACTAGAGAAAGCACAATTATAAAATTGGCAAAAGAGAGGATCTTCTAACAGATGGAGATGGAGAGAGTCCAAACAGTGAAAGAGAGAGTGTTTCCCCACGCACACTGTTTTATTATTTGTGTGCACTAAAAACTCATCCAAAGTGCTTTCTGAAACATAGGTACAGCCTTATTATAGGCTATGAGTTATTATAAACGGTACAAGGATAAAACCTGAAAATGGACTTGTTGCAAAGGATGTGCAAAGTAAAAAGTAAAATAATAATAATAATAATAATAATATAGATGAGATGTTGTGCAATAGCATCTGTATAATATGTTACGTATTATGTTATGTGAGATGCTATGTTATGAAATGCCAAATGTGCCTGAAATGAATACGAAATTGTTACAAATTGTTATAAATATATATTATAAATGCATGTAAAGAATCACTAATGTATCTATAATTCGATTTCGAGCAATCACGCACATATAGTCTAACTATTCTAATAGCATCACATGCCTTGTTTCGCGCATACGGGGCGAGACCACATTGACTGTACACACACTTGTATAACCGTTTGTATAACACTTCAACGTTCTCGGCTTTCCCGAACCAACCACGCACCCTTCCCTTGTCAGCGTCCCATTCACCAGCTTTCTCTTACTACTGATTTGCCCATACGCAGCGCACGCCGTCACTGGCCATGGGCGTCCACGTGAGATGTATGACATACTTATGTAAAGAGACTGGCGGTCCTTTCGGCCAATCACAGCGCGCTTCTGGTATTTCCGCATTTTCCGCATGCAAATAGCCGGGGTTTGACCAATAGGAGCACGCGGTGGGAGGAGTTTGAATTCAGGTCATGCTGCGAGCTCGAGAGATGCAGGGCAGCGGTGTGAGGGAGCGCTCGGTACTGAAGTGTGTCAAACTGACTCTGCAGCTTGACTGGAATTTCAGGAATATATTTTACTTAGCCGGACTTTTAGCCGGACAGGACGGAGACCTGCTTTGAGACGTGCATCTTGTACGAAAAGCAAGACTGTTTAAGTTGTCAGGTAGGATACATTCATGTTTTAAAGAGCCGGCGGTTGAGCTGTTGTATAACACTTTCCATTGACTGCAATGTGACCAGTGCTCAAAAACAAGTTTTTCAGTCGTGAACAGAAAGTGATGTTCATAAAGATGCACGGTCACATATGTAAAGCACGTCGACTAGGTCATATATATGTCAAAGATGTATATTTTATATGTATTAAACTTAGGCGTTGCATAACTGTGTCAGCGATTAGGTCATCTCTGGTCAGTGCTCCAGAACAAAGCCCTATGTATCACTACAGTTTTGTCCTCCTTGTTTACCTCAACCAAAAAAAGCCATATGAGTTTTAAAATTGAAATGCACCCTAATTACTGAGACTGCAATACGTTAGACTAAAAGTATGAGCCAAAAACTCGTAGTTATGAGCCAGCCTACTAGCCTCATTGTCATGGCAAGCCATTTTAACATTCATTCCTTAAAACTAGCATTTTTATTACTAGTACTGATTTTTACTTGTATTAAATTCAATACTAATAGTTTTCCCCATTTTACTAGCAGCTATTTATTACTATCACTTTGAATACTTACTATTATGGATTCAGTGATTTATTTAAACATTTTCTTAGTAATAACTGGAATAGATTCTATAGTTTAATAAATGTGTTATTATTCAGTTTGTTGTTATAGGATAACTGGAATATTTGCTAGAACTTATTTTAGTAACTAAGAAATATTTGTTTAGTTTTGGAAGGAATAACTGATAGTTTTTAATGAATAAGTATTATTGTGTATTGTATTATTGAATATTTAAAATGTAAAAGTTGCTCTAAATTACTTACTAGTAATTTTAAAAAAAACTACTGGTAACATAAAAGTAGATACTGTTAATAAAAGAATAAATGTTTAAATAGCTTGCCATACATTTCCCTCGCTAAAATGAATGAATCTCAACTTCATCTACTGTAGCCGATGGGTCTGAATGTGGTAATGATACGTCATTGTAAGCTGTATATATAATTGTCACGAGTAGAGTCATGAATGTTAGATAATGTCTTGCTGTAATATATGCACAGTTCAGACTTATACATGGGACAATGAATGAAGCACTTATTGCATGTGTTTTAGGTTGCGTTAATTCATAAAATTTTAATCAAATTCCCTGCTAGTATGTGGTAATTTCAACTAAGAATACAGGAAGCCTATATTTATTTCTTTAGGAAAAGTTTAGGCAGAATCAGTCACCATTCAGTCACTCAATCACTCAGTCACCTTTTTGCAATACAATGAAAGTGAATGGTGACTGAAACAATTTTTTGGCTTAATCTCTTCTTTTGCATTCCTCAAAAGCAAAAATGCCATATGGGTTTGGAACAACATGAGGATGAGTAAATGATGACTGAATTGTTATTTCTGGCTGTGCTTTGCTCTTAAATTGATTTTAAAAGAGTAAATATAGCCTGAAGTTGGCAGTTGTCCACTTTTGTTGCAGCGTATGCCGGGTAGTTGCGCTTGAAGTCAGATATGCGGAGGTGAGGAGGGGGTGTTTGCTGGCTATTAAAATGGAACTACTCCTTCAAGAGGTGCTCCAAATACTTTAATCTGCCTCTAATGTATCAAGCACATAAACTTGCATGAGCATTGACATACAACAAACTGTCAAAAAAGACTAAATTAATTTTTATAGCACTTTTCACAAAACACATTTCAGAGCAGGTTTACAGAAAATCGTGATGTTAATATCTCAATATGTCCATGCCTTATAGTTACATTGAGCAGTTGGGCAATAAAATAATATATATATCTAACTTCATATAAAGAGTTGAGTAATAATATAGGTACATTTATTAAAAAAAAGCTGAGGTCTTTCTTTTTCAGCATAATTGTACTCATACTTTTTTGGCAGTCATTTCCCAAAATGTTTTGCTTGATGTAAGCTCATTTGCATATATGGTTTATTCCATTTAAAGCATGCAGGTTGAATGAAAAGTAATAACTGTTTGCAGTCTTTAAGATGTTGTCTTTCAACATCTGCTTTGATTTGTCGGATGCTGCATTTTTTTTAAATGGTATCAGGAGGTAGAAGTCAAATTTCTTGCTTTTCTGTCTTGTATTTAATTTATTTTTATTGACCAAGACAGTAAATGTTCCACAGCTTGATCCAAATGAGAACCTAGAGACATGTAATTGTTAGATCTATTTTGGTACTAGAGATGCTGGAATAATGGTTAGCAGCATGCAGCACTGATGTAATCAGGAACTGACCATCATTTGCTCCTGACAGTAGCTGGAGACACAAATAATATTAGTTTCTAATACTAGATAAGATATGGATTCTCATTTTAGCACCTGCTATTAAGGGTAAATGTGTACATAGCACCTTAAATTGCTGAAATAAAAATGCTTTGCGTTTATCTGTGGAAACACTGTCTTTCTTCAAATAAAGCTGTTTTAAATACATGCTGTAGGACCACCCAGGTGATTGTTGAACTTCGCACTCTGGCTATAAAAGAGATGGTGTAGGCGAGGAGTTTAAGTGATGTGTCTGATAGCAAGACTCGCTCAACAAGAGCCTGAAAGCGTTGGCAGTTGAAATGGGATTGGCTGCTGCAGCAGAGGCAGTAGGAGGGTAGGAAGTGATGACGCACGAAGGCTGTCCTCTGGTGCATTTTTATGTATTTACGGACTATTTCTGGCAGAGTGCCACATGCACAGTTCATCAAGCCAAAGCTGTCGTTGATATTATCTTTCCAAGTGTAACTTGAGTTTGTTGAGTGGTTCAGTAGATGTGAAACAGGACAGTCATGGAATTAGATTATGCTGAGGATGTGATTGATTTAAACTACAGTTTTATTGCAAGTTTTTTGTGATTTTTATTTATTTATTTTTCTGCACAGATTTTCTTTAAATGAATTTAATAGTATTATGTTTAAAGTGTAGTGTATGTTTAAGGTGTAGAGCAACTTTAGGTTATTTAAATAATTGTAAAACTGTAAGAATGTATTGCAGTCAAAGCGAGTGCTGTTTCATTTGTGGCAAACTTTCAACTATTACAAGTGTTTGGCATGCAAGCTTAGTTTTACTGCATTACATAATTGTCTAGTGCAGAGAGAATCTCATATATAGACATGGACCTCATACACTGCACTGTCATATATCATTCTCTGTATGCCTTTGGTTTCATCAGTTTGTAACTTGTGAAAAGCCTTTCTTTCCCAAAATGAGTCACTCTGACCCACAAAAAAGCAAGTGAAATATCTGCGTATGAGCTTTGAGATAACACAGTAGTGATTTCCCTTGAGGGGTTTTCCAGCTGCTGACCTGGCCCTGCCACTTTCACCTTTCTGGTGCCCATCTGTGCACCTAAAGGCAGTAGACGAGTAAGAGTGTAGATAAGTAATGGATTGATAGAGTGCTTTTTTCCTGGCCGGAGAGAGCGAAAGTTCTGGTTGAAACCAGTTGTTGCTGGATATGCTTGCTGTGTTCTGTTGTAAAGCGGGTACAAGGATAAAGGTTTGGCCTTTGTTCACTTTGCACACACATCTTGAGTTGGAGATCCCAGAAACTGCAAGAAACACTTCCTGAAATTACTGTATTCATTCACTCATCTATCTGAATCACCTGTTTAAAGATGTTTCTTTTAGAACTGAGGGCTCGAATGGTCTCAGATACTCGATTGTGCATTGCAATAATGCATGGAGTAAAAAACATGCTGAATTTAGGTTTGGAAGGATGAGACACACAATCTAATCTGGAGGTCTCCACACCTGCTCTTGTGTAACCCCAATCACATGTGTCTTCTTGTTGGGATTTTTTTGTTTGGTTGCTTGCTGCTTGCTTGCTTCATTATTACCAAACAGCTGTTTACAAGGACACTTTGGAATATGACTACCACAAAGACCTTAGCATTATATAAGGCTAGGCGACACTCAAGCAGCTAATGAGTCACTGTATAGCTTGTTGAAAGTTAATTAAACTGTGTGCAAGTAGTTTTTTAATGACCAGTATGCTTGCTCTCTGTTTTCCAAAGTAAACTTTAGAGCGACAATGGCACATTCATGAAAGTTTTCATGAAGGTTTTTTCATTCATTCATTCATTCATTCATTCATTCATTGAAATGATCAATTAATATAACAAGTACTTATTTGTTAATATTTGTAGTCATAACAGTTTTTCATTGTTTTTGACACATGTTAACTTGCATTCTAATAATTAGGGTTGTTGCAACACAAGAAAAAAAATGTAAAATTTCACAATTCTCGACTCAGACTAGTAGGATATAACACTAGGGTGTATATCGTCGCTCTGTAAATTCATGAATCTGTAAATACTATCAAATCTCAACTTGTTCCAAAAGCACAAATGTGTGTCAACAGATTGTGTAGTACAGCTACAGCTTAAGAACGGTTTTCCTGTCACATGCTACTCTGAAATAGTGCATTTCTAAGCCATGACCTGATGGCACAGGATTCACGCCATGACATCATGGAGCACAGACATCAATCTCTGTCTAACCTTTTTCAGGACTGGTGAACTCAATGTCTTATATCAAATGTAAGGGTTCATTAAGACAGATTGGTGTGTAGTTTTTTTTTTACAGTGTATTTTTACCTTGCCTTATAACTTTAAACCCTCACCTTAAACCCAGTTCAGTCTTCTCAGCCCTGCTAAATGTCTTGTTTGCAATTGAAATATACATATGCATTGAATTGTATGTTATATACTTTTGGTTTTAATGCCAGTGCTGAAGTGCATCCAAGGATGTTCGGATGCTTGAAGTTCAGAATGATTTGAAGAAGTTTTCTTGTCTGTGAAGTATTTAAAACCACAAAAATAAATGCATAGTATTTGTTACATCACATAATTAGTTCCAATTGTGTTGAAATGTGAGCATTTGAGGAATATGAACTATTTGCATTCAGAGCTGTCTGTGAACTTATGTAAGTCCTTATATAAAGCATGTAGTAGCCCATGTGCCATTGCTACACATTCAGTTACATAAATTACATAAACCTGACACTGAGTTATAAAACTGCCTGCAAGGTGGTTATGTGGTTCATGTTTATATCATTAGGTTTAGGGGTTTTTATAGTTTTTGGTGCAAATTGAAATGTTACATTTATGTTGATAAGATTTGGAATGCAATGAAAGATGCTGAAGACCAGATATACTATAAATGAATTTGCTACAAGCCTATATAATTAACCTGTATAAGTTATTCAAGTTATGGAAAGCTTGTTCTTGGTCCCATTTATATTTCTTGACTTCTGTCTTTCATGTGTTGTAGACAAACATGACAGAATTCAGCCAATCTACTATGGAGTAGCAGTTGTTGGTCCTTGAGGTCAGTGACCTGAAAAAAAATGCTGAATTGGCAGTGAGATTGTGACTATAGACTTTTGCTGCCTGGCAGTGGACTTGGACATGATATTTTTAGCAGGCAAAGTTTGCTTAGAGGCCAGGGAGGTGCATGAATTTGTCTTGTAAAGTGAGGATTTTGAACACTGTTGGCTTGATTGCTCTGAATTGCATTGCATCATTTGTCGTTTAATTGATGTTTATTGCTTTGATTGAGTTTTTTTTTTATTTACATTTTCTTTTTTATGTTTATGAGCTAAGAAGATAGCAAGAACTTAATAATGTTAGTTAGTCTAATAGCTACACACATAATTATAATGTGGTCTGGTAAAATGTTAAATTTGCTTTGATGTGCTTCAAAATTAGGTTTCAAATGGGTTCTTCCGTTTAGTTTTTACTAATCACTGCAGATAATGGTTCAGCCAATGTACTGTTCCCAATAGTACCTATATGATTGTATTAGAAAGAGATATCAATATAGGACTGTCAGCTGTAATTATATTAAAATGCAGTGTTCTTCTCCATGGCCCCCAGGCAGTGTATATCACAGGAAGACACCCTTAGGGTTTAAATAAAGTTCACATTAATGGCTAATAATGTGTCATTTGAAGGTCACATCTCTAGATCACCTGATTTATGACTTTAAGAAGGACAAAAGTAGTCATTTTCACTAGGTTGCAAGGTTATAGTTAAAGATTCACACTGAAAGGCTAAAATCCACGTTTTCACGTGCTGGGGTTTACACAAGCTTATCTGACTTGCGTCAAATATATGGCTTAATAACTGATACTGTCTTTTTCATTTTCTGTCCTGATTAAAAGTGCACAGTGCCACTAGTGAGTTACTATGTAACTGGAAATCCAAAGGTTAGTGGCATCGTGTCATCGTCCTGTAGGTTACTGGGTTACAGAAGGTAGTCAGCCAGACATATTAATGTCTCATTGATACTAATAATTCAAACAGGTGTGAGTTGGGTAGGGCACCAAGTGATTAACCATTGACGTATATTCCAGGTAGGGCTGGTATTATGGCTGTAGTAGGTGATTATATAAAGGCTATGATTTTGTTGTAACTTTTATACAGTGGGCAGGTCTGCTTTATTTACACATGAGAAAGACAAAGAAACATGTCTCAAACAAGTCAAGAGCACAAAAAAAGTTGGTATCGAAGGGCACGCTTAGCCAGCAACCAAGTAGAACTTAGAACTTAGAACTCAAAATTATGCATTTTTAAATATATAATTCAATGTATTATTCCAAAATGTGCATTGACATTGATTTTATAAAAATATATTTTAAATAGTGTCCAAAAGTTCAAAAGTTTGGGGTCTGTATGATTTTTTTTAAAGTCTCTTATGCTCAAAAAATCAGTAAAACCAGTAATATAATAAAAAAAAACAGTAAAATAATAGATTTCTATTATAATATTCTTAAAAATATAATTTATTCCTGTGCTGGCAAAACTGAAGTTTCAGCATCATTACTCAAGGCTTCAGTGTCACATGATCCTTCAGAGATCATTCTAATTTGCTGATTTATTATCAGTGTTGGAAACAGTTGTGCTGCTTAATATTTTTGTATTGACCTCAAACTTTGAATGTTAATATATATATTGTTATAAAAGATTTCTATTTTGAATACATTTTTAACTTTTTATTCATCAAAGAATCCTGAAAAAGTATCACAGGTTCCAAAAAATAAAATAAAAAAATAATTAAGCAGCACAACTGTTTAGAATGATTAGATATTAGAATGATTTGTGTAGGATCATGTGACACCGAAGACTGCAGCAGTGGCTGACGAAAATCCATCTTTGGATCACAGAAATAAATTATATTTTAAAGTATATTAAAATAGAAACTATTATTTAAATTGCAACAATATTTCACAATATTAAATTTTTTTCTGTATTTTTGATCAAATAATGCAGCCTTGGTAAGCAGAAGAGACTTATTAAAAAAAAACATATATTATGATTTTATTTTATTAATTGGATGCGGGGCGGGTTCCAAGTTTTAAGTTTTAAGAGACCTTTTTTTCATGGGCCATTTTCCAATGAGTTTAAATCAACTGACCACAAGGTCATTTTTTTGCGACTAAATGATGCAAGACAGGTCTCTGTCAATCCTACAATCCTATTGGGTAGAAGAGTGGTAAGTCACGAATCAGTTACCTGAAGGTGTCCTTCCTTAGTATGGCCCATCTCGTTTCCTGACCAGGGCTCTGGTCAGATTACTATTTATTTCTTCAGAGCAAAGGGATAAGAGTTTATTTTTTCCCCCTGCCATTTTAATGGCAACATGAAGGGATGAAAACCAGTCATGGCCTGTTGTTGGTCCAGACAGCTGTCTAGCATCTTTTATGTGCACTTGCTGGGATTAATCCTTTGAAGGAGGCAGTGTTTACAAGCCGAAATGCCACATCTGTTTGGGTAAAGGACACTGGACAGACACAACGAGGGGACGCCAGGGACTCCCACCTTTGAACACTCAGTTTAAGCTCTCTGGGACCAGACAGTAGCCTGTCTGTCTATAGATTGTACCACAGTAGTGGATCAGAGAGGGTTGTGTATACTTCACTATGATGTGAGTTTGACTTTTTTAACTTTCGATGTTCTGCTTTTGATGGAGAGTCAAATTAGAAGAAGAGCGTGCAACTGAAGAGGTGATTTTATCTCCTGTGCAGTGATCACGTCCAGATTAGTTTTGTCCCATCTTGCCCTTGTTTCTTTTGACGTACTTAAGGGTACCTTCCACTTGTCGAAAGACAAGCGTTTCTGGGTGTGCAAACAAAAACAGACCAAGAGTGCACGTATACATACCTGATGTATGGTAGACTACTGCAAGTGCGCAATTAGAGTTCACACTTTTACTGCGTGAATTAGTCTATTAAAATGCTTTTAGAATTCCCCCAAAATTCAAGAATAGGTGGCAAAAATGCCCCGTATGACTTTTATATTATGTCTCATCTGACTTACATTTTAGACACAACAGTTTTTGTTGCTGCTGTATTTCAACAACAAAAATAGTTCCAAAACATTTTGCATCTCTGAGCAACACACAACAGTGCTTCGTTACAGAATCAATCAGCCGTTTGAACGAATTGGTTGAATGAATGACTCAATGACTCACTAATGCAGTGATTTGTCGACACCTATTGGCGATTTTAGGATTATATTAAAAATATGCCAAAATCATTTCAGTATTCAGCACTTCGTTTTAAAACATCAAAACATTATTTATGCATTTGTAACTGCAGGTTAACTGTGTTCATGTCTAAATGCATCTAAATGCCACTTCAGATGCAGATTCTGTGCCACCTCTGCATTGTAAACACAGATTTTGTTAATACTTATTTTAGTTGATTGGTAACAGCCCTATAGTGTCTTAAAATCTAAATGTATTGATTAAATTTAAGAATTTGCCACAAAAGATGATGCATACATTTAATTAGGTATGAAAAAATGGCCTTATAAAGGTAAAAATGCCCCTATTTGAGATGGAAAATTTCAGATGATTGACTCATTTTCTCTCTGTGTTTATTCCTGTAGAAATACAAATGTTGTCTACATTCCCTCTTTGCTCCCCACCGTGAATATGATCTGATCTGCTGGCTCCTTGCTTCACTTCTTCAAACCTATTCCAATGTCTGAGGACTCAGAATCCAAACCGTACCTGTTCTCCTCCCTGGAGGGGCAGAATGAAGCAGCCGGATGCAGTTCAATGTCGACACTGCATCGTATGGGCAGTTTCGCGGAGGGGACCAAACTTGGCATGGCATCTGAAGGTAGCGACAGCAGCCAAGACACTTCCGCCTCACCCCACAACAAACGGAAGATGGCACATTCCCTCCATGAGGATGTGGAGATGAAGAGCAGCGGGTCCAGCGGGAGTGGAACAGAGTCTCATGGCAATGAGTCCCATGGTAATGATTCCCATGGAAATGAGTCCCATGGCAATGAGTCTTCTGGGAGTTCCAATAGCCGAAGCAAGGATTCGGCGCTGATAGAGTCGTCGGGGAGTAACAAAAGGTAATTTTGTTATATTCTGTTTGTCTGTATATTTATGGGTGCCTCGAAGGCAGTGGGTGCATCTCAATCAGCTCGGTAGGCAGGGCACTGATCAGGGAACCAGCCATTTTAAGTGCTGTCTCAATCGTGCTGGAATTTTCACTCCCTAAAAAATCCCACAATACACTGCAAAAACACGAGAGCATTGATGCTCACTATATTTCTTTACTAGAAATTACGCCACATTTGTGAAGTGCGAAACATAAAATGTACAAGCGAACTAAGAAAATATGACAGACACATAATAAAAGGGTGGGTCTAATGCTGTTTCATGCATTCTGAGTTATTTACACTGTTAAAGTTTTGTTGGATTATGATGATAATGGTGGAGGTTTTTTAGAGTGGTTAGGGTTTATGAAGGTTTTTTTTTGGTATGTACAATAATTATGTGTTGGAGTAAGTTTCAGAACGTTTCGCAAGTGTATTTGTTTGATCCCGTCATTTTGGTGACAAATGTTTTATAAACAAGGCCCAGTTCGATGCGAGTCGGAACTGCAGACGGTGAGTAAAACGACATCAAATTTCTGGGTTTTATTGGTAAGTGCTCGTGATTCTTTAGCTCTGTGCCCGGATTCAAGTACATGATACACTGATTCGAGAGCTAGAGAGCTGATTGATCCAGTCACAAGTGGAGAATGTTAAATACAGGTGTAAATGGGTTGGGAAATGTTTTGAGTTTGTCAACTTTAGACCATTACCAGAGGTAGCTAAAAACACACTCATGTGTTCGAATGCGTTTGAACCGCCTCCTCTCTGTCTACTGACCTGTTTCTTAAACATCATGGGATGTGTTGTTGAAGTGCACTAGACAGATGGGATTTAAACTTTGCTGGCTGAAATTGTAAGTTCGGTTTGAAGTCAAAAAAAAAAAAAAAACCTATATAAAGCACAATGTTTTCATACCATTCCTGATTCTAACACAAACCCACAGCGTCTGGCATAGTTTTGTGGCTATAAGAGCAGAAATGAAAGCTGCTCTCCATATCATTTTCCATTGTCTCCTTTTGCATTCGTATGTTATTTGCACAAGCTTATTTCAGAATATTAGATCAAGAGATCAGAAAAATGCATGCACCTGCCCATAGACCCTGCCCTCAAAGAAATCAGGAAAGTAGTCTGTAAAGTTTTAATGTTTATGAATAAATTAAATTATGCTTATGCTCACCAACACTGCATTTATTTGATCAAAGGTACAATCAAAATAGTAATATTTTTAAAAAAAAGTATTATTACAATTAAAATAAATGTTTTCTACTTTAATGTATTTTAAAATGTAATTTTTTCCTATGATGCAAAGTTGCTTTTTCAGCATCATTAGTATTACTCTAGTCTTCAGTGGCACATGATCCTTTAGAAATCATTCAAATATGCTGATTTGCTGCTCAAGAAACATTTCTTATTATCAGTGTTAAACAGTTATGCTTCCAAACTTTTAAAAGGTAGTGTAGTGTGCTTATAATGGTCTAGGAACAGAACTGTTGTTGAGGGCAAAGTTCTGCTTCACAAGCATTTACTTTTTTCAGGACTAGTGCTGCCAATTTGTTCTTTACGTTTCACTGTCTTTGCAAAGTTAACATATCGCAGGACAATTGTTAAACAATTGTTTAACATGCCTACTATTGCTGAAATATATAAACAGCATTATGTTAATTATTTTTTTAATGATTTGTATGCAGCTATAATGACCTCAAACTGACTGACAGACCACGTGCAATATTTGTACTTTTAACTATGTATAACACTGTTAAATAACATTGTTATATAATAATATATATAACATTATTAAAGATTTCATTTTTACAAATGTGCAAGCATAATTTGGATTGCGCAATTTCTAGATTAATCTCCACTGAGACAGTTTGTTTGTTTGACAATATTGACTTTGACTCATGTATCAACCCTATGCCAAGAGGTTGCATGCAGACACTCATGCAATTTGTTTAACCATTTAAGTGCTCTGGAAGTGTTTTGGTTTGCCAAGAGATGGTAAACCACAGAATTTGAATACCTTTTCATCAACATCAGTGAGTCTTTCAGTCTCCTGAGTAACTCTGACGTCATTTCTAGCATCTGTTCTCACCTCATTTATTTGTGAGGTTATTGTAAGGCCATATTGTGGACAATCATTTACAGTTTATTGAAGTAATGTTGCTAAGAAACATTGAATTTAAAGGAGTCATATGATGCTGCTAAAAAGAACATTATTTTGTGTATTTGGTGTAATACAATGTGTTTATGTGGTTTAAGGTTACATTACATTATTATAAGGTACATTATAGTTTCTCCTCTATGCCCCACCTTCTGAAACGCATCGATTTTTACAAAGCTCATTGGTCTGAAATGCGAGGTGTGCTCTGATTGGCCAGCTATCCAGTGCATTGTGATTGGCCGAATGCCTCAAACATGTGACGGAAATTTTACACCCCTTAAGATACTATGCCATCTCTTAGGCCCCGTCCACACGGAGATGCGTTTCTGTGAATACGCACAAATTTTTTATCGGATAGGCGTTTCGTCCACACGGATCCGGCGTTTTCGTACGGGGAAACCGCTATTTTTTGAAACCGGGTCCCAAAGTGGATAAATCTGAAAACGCCGCCTTAGCGTTTTCGTCTGGACGGCTAATCCGTATATTTTCTGAAACGATGACGTCATCAGCCCATGTCTCCCCCAGTCAGACACCTCTACGTCACGTAACATCAACAAAAACATGAACAAACACTGAACGATTGTCTTTTTATTAACTAACATTAACACAGGTTAATAAATGTATTGTTCCATGTTCGTTTGTGTACCACGCGCAAGGTTTCTGAGCATAGTCCAAAAGTCTTCTTCTCCGTTTTTAGTGTATCTCTGTGGCAGAATTACAGCGCCACATACTGGTCTGGCATGTTTACTACATCATTTAGCGGTTTCGTGTGGACGCGGATATTTCTTGAGACGAGGAAAAAAAAAGATCGGATTGGGGTAAGCTCCGTCTCCGTGTGGACGGGGCCTTAGGCCAGCAGCAGCACGAGACTCAGTCCAGCTGCTCTGCTCGTGCACATCCCATCATCGGTTCTCTTTTAGCAGTTCAGTCAATGTACTGTTGGGAGTAACTGAATAACTTGGATATCGGTTTATTTCGTGTAAGAGGGAGTGTCAGGCACGTTTATAAACCGAATAACTTAAGTAATTTGTGGATTAGTGCGTACTGGAGATGCGAACCGTTTCAAACGATTCAGTTTGATTTGGTGAACTGGTTCGACCGGTTCACTAAGAAGATCCGGTTAAATAGAAAGATTCATTCGCGATCCAGACATCACTGGATGAGGCAGAACAAATAAACCCCATTACAAATCAGGCATTTGTTGCATCCAGTGGGGACATAATTACTGATTATAATGACTTATACTGTCTTTTACGTGTTGCTTTGCGTATCGCGCTGCATAAACATAAAACCATGTCTGCATTTGTGATCTGAGAAACAACAAACAAGCCTACTCTAACTGCTCAAAACTTGCGTTTGAATCATCATTGGCAAATTATTTAAATATAAAAAATGTACCTACCGGCTGTGAGTAAGAAGCTCCAGTGTGTCAGAAGAAGCTTTGAACTGCCCAACTTTATAGAAACAGCCGTTGTGCCACAGACGCATTGCAGGCTACTGGTTCAGGAAACAGTCCTCATCATCCATAAAATGCGCAGCACACATCGGAATATTTGGGTGGAACTGTTCTGGAACAGTGTTGAAATACAACTTAACCACTGATTTCTAGTCATGTGTTCTTTTGGAAGACCAAACAAAGTTTCACTTCAACAAAACACACAGCGACTCCACAACATGGCAGCTGCGGCAACGGAGAGAATAAATGTTACACCTTCTTTCTTTGCGTGAACATTTGGGCAACGTTATGCAAATCTTCCCACATAGTGATGTAGAGAAGTGGGGATGTGTTAGAACAAGGCATTTCAGGGGGGTGTGGACAAGTCTCAAATTTGATAAAGAATATCTCTTTAGTCTTTACAACTTCACAGATCTTCTTTATGCACAGCTTGTAACACTCCAAAGAGAAAGGAAAAATAGAAATTGCATCCTATGACCCCTTTAAAACATACAGTGAAGAGAGTAAATGGGAGAATTAATGTGGAGAATCCGGTTATTAATAACACTTTAGTTTAGGGACCAATTCTCACTATAAACTGGTCACTTCATAGCATGCATATTACTAGCATATTGGCTGTTTATCAGCACTTATGAAGCACATATCAATGCTTTATTAATGCATGGGTATATTTTAGATCCCTACCCCATACCTAAATTTAACAACTACTTTACTAACTATTAATAAGCAACAAATTAGAAGTTTATTGAGGCAAATTTCATAATTAGCTGTTAGTAAATAGTTAGAATAAGTCCCCAAACTAAACTTTGACCATGATGCTTATGGTGCTGAAAAGTGTACCATATGCTTAATAAAATGAATGTTTGATTGGGATTCTGTCACTTGTTGCACATGATGTTAGGCAAAGTGCATTGATTGCTGACTCCTGTTGGCACCAATTGCTAATTTCCTCTGTTTGTCTCCATCTCCGGTCCTCCATAAATGGGATGCATCCTTGTGAAGAATGTCAAGAGATTTAAAAATAGAAGCGTGATGATCGTGGTTGCCACAGCTTGTTTGAAGTGGCAAATAAAAATCTTGACTCTACCATGGTGAAAAGTTGTTGAGATATCTCATTAACACGAACACGTGCGTTATGTTTATGTTTCAGGATTCATTTGATCATTTAAATATTTGTGCTCAAACAAAAACATTAAATAAAGTCAACAAGAGTTATATTTAGTTCAGCTTCATTGGATTATGATATTTATCCGCCATGATCATATCTAGCTCATTTTGTTTTGTTTTTTTAATCATTTTGTTTTATTTTAGATTTTTTTATTGTATTTTATTTAGGTAATTTTTCATATATTCTTTTTTTTTATTCTATTTTAGTTTTATTTTTTTGATTGATTGATTTTTTACAAAAAGCCTGGCATTGACTACAGAATATGTTGTGATGTTGATGGCATTAAATAAAATCCATTAACTAATATATAAAAACTTTTATACTTAAGCTGTGTTTAAATGTAGATAAGAGACTGTGGTTGTTTAATTTTCCAATGTGTTTCACATGACATTACAACATCAGTATTTCTTTTTCTTTTTGGCTACAAGTGTAAGTGTGACTGAACTATTAGTTATTTCCTCCTCATAAGCCAAAATTACAGAATTTTGTTATCTTTCAGGCAGCATAATGCGTCAGAATGCTGTAAGGTCTCTCAGGACACTGTGAAGAGTCATTATCACATGATAACCAAATATGAATGCTGTTTTATAGTGCTCATTCAGTTCAAAAAATGATTGAAAGAAAATAATAATAATAAGAGGAAATTAAATAAATAAATATTTTAATGTCACAATACCATAATATAAATTTTGATTAAAAATATTAGCACCTGTCGGTCCCAATAGCCTCAAGAGCAGCGGGCTGACTTATAGCGCTTCGGGCGTCCCGAGTTCAAGTCCCAGCTCACAGACCGTTCCTGACCCCGCCCCCTCTCTCTGTCCCACCTCCTAATAAAGGCAAAAATGACAAAAATAAATCTTTAAAAAATATTAGCACCCTGCTAAATCCGGCCATGTTATCTGGTAGGATATCACTTAAAGTAATAATAACAGTAATAATTCAAGTCTATGGATCTAATCATCAGAACATCTTCTTTCAAACCTTTTTTTCCCTTCAAGTTTTGGCTTATTGTTAGCACAGTTTTCTAGACAACTAGTATAGTAGTATCCATTCTGTAAAATAATAATAGAGTGGAAACTCTGGACAGCTGTAGTGCCCGCCTCCATCAATGTGTCACTGTAAGTATTTCCCAGACATGTGTGCCATAGTTTCCATTGACAACGTACTGTTTGTTCTTGTGTACAGGACGGGTGCGGTTGAGAGTTTCTGCCTTTCGTCAGTCTTTCTTTCTCTTCTACAACTTTTTTCCTTCGCTAGCAGTCAGTCTTTGACTTTATAAACAAGAAGAATATATTGATTTTTCTTGAATTTAAATCGTTAGACTCTTAACACAGTGCTTCCCAGTCACATTCTCATTCTCATATTCTTTCCATTTGAGTAGGATCTGTAGCAGTCTAGGAGCGTATTTGTGTCATTAGATGTGTTCCCTATTTAATTGCTCATTGATTCATGCATTTCTTGTAGCAACCAGGCCTTTTATCTGTATATAGTGCCTCAGTGGGTGAGGCAAAATGAAAGACCTGGAATGGTTTTTGTTGGGTTTCTCTTTCTTTGTATGTCTTTTCTCTTTCTCACACACAGTCATGTGCCCATCTATCTGTCTCTCTGTCAGTCAGTCACCCTTCATCTATCTGTCTGTCTGTCCATCCATCCATCCATCCATCATTCTTCCATCCATCCATATATCTATCTATCCGTCTGTACATCTGTCTTTCCATCCGTCTGTCTGTCGTGACACTTACATGATTTAATCATGGACATTGGTGCCACATGAATCAATTAAGTTAAACAAACGTGATTTTGTTCACAGATTTTCAACACCATGAAATCAAGTCTGACCCAATTAACTAGTCTCAAAGTGATTTTCTGTGGTTCCATGACAGAATTCATTTATTGAGTTTCATATATTTTGTCACATGATTGAATTATAAGATTGCACTAGGTAGCTAAGAAGCTATAAGCTAGCAATAGCACATATTAGCATGCTAAATGCTAAGCATTAAATGATCCTTGAGCAAAGCCGTAAAAGCATGCGTGTACCAGTCTACAGCTAAAGCAAATTCTCCACTCTTCTCCATAATGGTAACCCAAAGTAATTTAAACAGTTCTAATAACGCCATCATAATTGAACATTAAACACTATTAAAGACTGTCAAGTCTCCCCCTCTCTCATATTGCTCAAAAACACAAAATAACATTTAATTTCATTTTTACATGCTTGCAACTGTAGGTTTAGCAAAAATTATTTTCAAGTACTTGATTGGTTCACATTCACCCTAAATAATTTAAACTAGTCAATTGCACATTTTAGAGAATTGCATTAATCGAAAGCAAAGAAATCAAGTTTAGAAGAGGAAGACAAATTTATTGCTTAGATTTCAAATAATAAGATTGCGTACATTTTCTTTGACTGCATGTACTGTTTTCATAGTTTTGAATGAAGTGTATCTATATATTATTTAAAATAAATGTTAATTTTATCAAATATCATCTTTAAAAAGTCGTGAATGAAACTATGCAAGGTAAAAGAAAATGCGACCCAAACTAAACTAAATAAGTATTGGTTGCCAAGTATTGAAGCCTGTGTAAAAATAAAACAAAATTGTGTGAAAACATTTAAAATAAGAAAAAAAAATTATGTATTATCACAATGTGCGATATGGCAAATTTAGCCATTTATTGGGATGTATTGGCCATCATGTTCTCCTTTGTCATCAGCCT
The DNA here is from genome assembly GCF_018340385.1 of Cyprinus carpio. NCBI lineage: Eukaryota > Metazoa > Chordata > Actinopteri > Cypriniformes > Cyprinidae > Cyprinus > Cyprinus carpio. The sequence goes on along the minus strand of NC_056573.1, from coordinate 23,572,601 downwards.
TTGAAAAACCCATAACGGTCAATTATATGATATTCTTACATTCCTGTACTAGTATACCTGTTCAAGTGTATTGAAGGCTGAGTCAGCATGTTATAAGGCCACACTTCCTTGCATGTGTAGTTGTATAAATAATCTTCCAAATTGTCAAATCTCATTAGCCTCCTGAACTGACTGACTGTATCAGCAGCATCGAAACACATTGCCCTGCTAGACTAACACAGATGTGCTTTATATAATTAACTCACCTACAGATAAGAAGTGCAACATGTGAAGCCCATTTCAATTCAAAGCTACTTAGTGGGCTATTTATAATCACTCCTGTTGTATTTATGTCCCTCAGCATGTCACCTGCAGCTGGACGTTGGACTTGTTATAGTATCAGTGCACTAAGTTGAGCGATTTAATCCACTTCGGTCTGCCTTCTACTTTACTAGAAGCCTGCAATGCAAGCCATTCTTAGCTGTGCTAATGGGGGCCTGGCTGGGAATGGCACATGACATCGTGTTTTTGTGGCAAATTGTATAACTGGGATGGAGAGCAATGTCCAAGTGACCTCCATCTTGAACAGGAGCAACTATTTTCTGTTTGATTGTCCACAATGATTGAAAATGTCCTGTGAGAATGAGGTTTTGTGCTGAAGTTACTGCTTGCTTTTTCTCTTGCAACAACAGCCTGTCCTGATTGGCTTCAGCTGGCATACTGAATGAATCATTTCTCGATAATGTCATCATGTTTGTTGCGTGGATGCATGATGTTTCTGAGTCAAACCTGATGTCAAACAATTTTAGATTAATGCAGATATATAGTATTGTGTGTGTGATTCTTTGTTGGTTTGGGCCACTTTATTCATTTTATACTTAATTTAATCACAGTTGTAAAGCAATAAAGGGTATCATAACTGATAAAATGACATCTGTGAAGATTAATATTCATAAAGGATTTGTCTGTAGTTTATGACTTGTTTTATGATGGCTATATGTGTCTTCACTCTTTTTACAGCTCCAACTCTCATAGTCCTTCACCGCCCAGCAGCACGAACGCCTTCAGCCTTCTGAGCGCCAGTTCAGAGCAGGACAACCCATCTACCAGCGGCTGCAGGTTAAACATGAACACACATGACCCTTCTACCAGTGCCTGCATTTATTTTATTTTATTTTATTTTAATGTGATTTTTATTTTTAAAATATTTTTATTTATTTAATTTTAATTAATTTGATTAAGTTTTATATTAAGTTGTTCTGGACCCATCAATAAAGAACTTTTCTTTATTTTTTCCTAAACATTTTTATATTTGCTACAAGTATTTATTTATTTTCAAAATGTTTACAACATAACTTGTATAATTTCATTCGAACTTGATGTATTCTGTACGTTGCATAGAATGTTGTGTTTAGAATGGGTTTTATTGCTCACATATATTTGCATGTGTTTTTTGGGCACCTGCAGTAGCGAAGAATCCGCCAAAGCGAAGACACAGAAAGAATTGATTAAAACTTTGAAAGAGCTGAAGCTTCATTTGCCGCCGGAAAAGCGGAACAAGGGCAGCAAGTCGACGACGCTCAACACTCTGAAGTATGCCCTGCGCTGCGTCAGACAGGTGGAGGGTGAGCAGTACATTATGATGTTCAGTATATCATTACATAAGTCATCCCTAACACTTGCCTGATCACAGGGACATAGTCCTACCTGTCTAGTAAATTATTAATATACAGTATTTTATGAGTTTCGTTTTGCTTGCAATGCAAATGAAGCCTAGGTGCATATAATAACAAATTTAAGACCTAACAAATCCATTGGTAATACAAGCAATATTTCAGCAGCTACTTGGTGAACATCATGTCACATGATCAGTAAGCGGATCAGTTTTATGTCTCCCCATTTTTAGATTGTGATTTTTACAATGCATATCTCATTTAATAATAATCAGTTATTGTGAAGGACTTCATATATATTTTGGTTTATAGTGAAATATGACAATATATCTAATACAGGATTGGTTATTTGTTATGCATTAATTAGTGGATAGAACGCAAGTAACCAGTTGAACCTGAGCTAATACACTACATGTGTTTTTCATGTTTTTTTATTATTAGGCACATATCACAAACTTAATTTGTAATTGAATTGACTTAATGCATTTATTTTGACATTTTTTATTTCAGCAAATGAAGAATACTACCAGCTGCTTATGATTAATGATAGTCAACCATCAGGGCTTGACGTTTCATCGTATACCATAGAGGAGATAGACAGCATCACCTCTGAATATACCCTCAAAAACACAGTAAGTATATGGTTTCAGTATATTTTTCTATTTATGTATGTGCATTTATTTATTCCAGTTTATTTGTTGCAGAAACACTTGCATGATTTCATATTTCAGTTGTTCTCTTTAGTAATCACTGATCATGGGATCTTTGTTTTACAGGATATCTTTGCAGTGGCAGTGTCACTCATCACTGGAAAGATTGTCTATATTTCAGACCAGGCCGCCTCCATCTTGAACTGCAAACAGGACGTGTTCAAGAATGCTAAGTTTGTGGAGTTTCTTACACCGCAGGACGTTAGCGTGTTTTATAGCTTCACCACACCTTACAGGCTGCCGTCTTGGAGCATGTGCACTGGCGCAGGTATGACACACACATCAGTCGTAATATCTATAGATAAATTAAAACAGAGACATATCAACAAAAAAAACTTTCACACTTTTCACATATTTCACCTAAAGGTGACTAAACACAAGCACAAATGTGCACAGATACGAAAGGCTTTGTGTTTTTTTTATTCATTAACAGAACCAGTGCTAATTATTGAGGCGTCTTTGTTGTTCTTGAATCCATGAAGCAGCAACCACTATTAGCTTGAGCTGACAGCTGATTTAGTCACCTCTGAAAGACAAGATGCTGTTGAATTAAACCTGAGCTCATCACTCTTGTTTTTCCTCTTTAAAGAGTCGTCACCGTCAGACTGCATGCAGGAGAAATCCTTCTTCTGTCGCATTAGGTGAGTGTGTGTGTGTGTTGGAGGGCTGGAAGTATCCTGTACACCATCTGTTCACCATGATTTAATTCATAGTTTCCCCTTTTTGAATCAGCCTGGGCAAAGTAATTCTGGTGAACTTTTGCCCCTGTGAATAGGAAGATTTGATTACTAACGCATTTGAGATTAGTTTGGAAAACATGCATTCAGTTAACACCTGTTAAGCAACGTAGTCCAGTCAATTGCTAATAAAAACTCAGGGTTGTACACTTGGGTGTACACAGGATTTCTGGAACTTTGCAATTCCAGTTGGGAGGGTATCAGTAATCAGTATCACTTTAGTGTAGTCATGGAATTTCAGATTTTACGGTTTAACAATAATATTATGTATTTTAGTTTGCCGATGTCAGCAAGTTGAAGCGGTTAGCCAGGCCTCCACACTCCAGAATTTATGCTTCTTAAAATGCCATTTATCTAAAGGTTTATACTTCAAGGGGTCATATGATGCTTTTTTAAAGATCATTATTTTGTGTATTTGGTGTAACAGAATATGTTGACATGCTTTAATCTTCAAAAAACACATTATTTTTCAAATACTGTACATTATTGTAGGTCCTCTATGCCCCCGCCTCTCTCAAATGTGTGGTTTGAGAGAGTCCCTCCTTGTGACAAGTGCGTTCTGCTCTGATTAGCCAGCTGACCCAGTGCATTGTGGCCGAACACCGCAAGCACTCGTTGGAAATGTAACGCCCCTTTCCATAATCACAAGCTTCATCTTTCAAAATAAATGTAAAGACAGTTAATAATGTCCTTAGTTTTACCATCAGTTCAAGCCGAAAGGGGAACAGAGTCTCGTGACAGACACAGTGATGAAGCTCATATGTGTCTGCAGTACACAAGCCACGGACGGTTAAGACAGCTGACTCACTGTGTGACCCTGTCTCTCTCTCTCTCTCTCTCTCACACACACACACAAACATGGTGCAAAACTCTGCATTTGAACAGTCAATAGTAAATACTTAAACTAATAACAAAACATGCTTACAGTAGCTGATTCAGAAGCACCAGATTGTCATAGCAAAGTCAGAATTACCTTCTCTCCTAGGTTCACGAAACGGTCGTCCATGAAATGCGTTGCTGTTCTGTTGTGAGTAATCTTAAAGCTTCCTAAATGCATCTACTTTCAGAAGACCAAATAAAGTGCTTTTGCTTTCACCTAGAAACACACAGCATCTCCCTGACATGACTGCTTCAACACTAACTGCAGTTACTGAAACCACGCCTTTTTTCTTTGCGTGAACATTTGGGCGGCATTATGCAAATATTTCCACATCGTGACGTAGACATGTGGGGCATGTTTGAATGAGCCGTTTTAGGGGGGCGTGGCAGAGTCTTAACTTTGATGAAGAATATCTCTTTGGGTTTGAGACTTTAGTCTTTGCAACTTTACAGATCTTCTTTATGCACCAAGAGCTTGTAACACTCCAAAGAAAAAGGAAAAATTGAAATCGCATCATATGACCCCTTTAAATGCTTGAAATTAGTTTTATAGACATGAAATGTGCTTCCGTATGCATTTGTTTAGAAATCATACTGTTTTAGAATAGATAGGAATAGGAAATCTCACTAGGTTGTGGTAGGCTGCTTACACTGGACAAAGCCAATGTTTATTACCAGATATTTTTGTTGAATGTGTGTGTTAATCTCTCCTGTCCTGTTCTCTAGCGGTGGTAAAGAGTGTGAGGGAGATCTTCAGTACTATCCCTTCAGAATGACTCCTTATTTGATGAAGGTTCAGGATATGGAGCACTCTGAAGATCAGTTCTGCTGCCTCCTGCTGGCCGAGAGAGTGCACTCCGGCTACGAAGGTCAGTTCTTTTACACAATCTTCTGTATGTATAATGCTTTTTTTCCAGTATGTAGTGGTACAGTTTTTTTTATCATTTTATAGTAACATTGAGGAAGACAGAATCATTATTAGTACAGTGAATTAACGAGAACTGATTCTCTGAATTATTTGTTGTGGCTTAGTAATGTTACAAGAGATGCATATTTTTTGGTGACTAATAAATTCAGTTATTTAAATAAGAGTATTTTATAAACATTACCATTCAAAAATTTTATTATGTTTGTTCCTCAGCTCCAAGGATCCCCACGGACAAACGAATCTTCACCACAACACACACTCCCAGCTGTGTGTTTCAGGATGTGGACGAGAGGTAAGAGTGTTAATGCTTCACTGTTGACGAACCTGACGATGATTAGCTGGTAACTTAAGCCCTAGGTGTTTCATGCAACAGCTGTACCTCCACACCTGCTGTTTTCCATTTCTCATAATCATGCATATTATGTTTTTTTTTTTTTTTTTTTTGCCTAATCAGAATTGTATGTGATGTTTTTCTGTAGGGCCGTTCCATTACTAGGATACCTGCCACAGGATTTGATTGGCACACCTGTCCTGCTGCACCTGCATCCCAGTGATCGACCAGTTATGCTTGGCATCCACAGGAAGAGTGAGTCACACTGTTCATTCTGTTTAGTCTTTGTTCTGTCTATTAGTTCATTAAAGGTTATGTTTAACTTTTTTAGGGGAAGGTGCTTTCTTCTGACTTAATCAGAGATAACTATAAGTCAATTGTTTTGGAACAAATTGGGGTGGATTTTTTTTTTATAATAAAATGTATTTTAAATATTATATTTGTGAGTAAAACGTTTTTTTTTTTTTTTTTTTTTTTTTTCATTAGTCCTCCAGTATGCCGGCCAGCCGTTTGACCACTCAATCCGCTTCTGTGCTCGTAATGGAGAGTACATCACCATGGACACCAGCTGGTCCAGCTTTGTCAATCCCTGGAGCCGCAAAGTTTCCTTCGTCATTGGCAGACACAAAGTTCGCATGTGAGTGCATAAGATGAAAATAAGCTTGATATTTGTTAAAAAATGTAATTGCTGAAGTTTATTTATTTATTTATTACAAGAAGTTTATTCTTTTATTCAGCAAGGATGCATTAAATTGATTAAAAGTGACAGTAAAGACATTTAAGTGTTGTTCTGTTTAACTTTATATTCATCAAAGAATGAAAAAAAAAAAAAGTTTCCAGAAAAATATTTGGCAGCTTAACTGTTTTCAACATTGATAATAATCAGTGTTTCTTGAGCAGCAAATCAGAATATTAGAATGATTTCTGAAGAACCATGGAGTAAAGATGCAGCTTTGCATCACATGAATAAATTATATTTTAAATTACATTCAAATAGAAAACACTTTATTTTAAATTGTAATAATATATCAAAATATTACTATTTTTACTGTATTAAATAAATGCAGCCTTGGTGACTTCTTTCCGGAAACAACTTTTGAATGGTAGTAACTTTAATTTTGTCCATTCTACCAGGGGTCCAGTGAATGAAGATGTGTTTGCAGCTCCAGCCGCAGCTGAGGGCAAATCCTTAGACTCAGACATCCAGGAAATCACTGAGCAAATTCACAGACTCCTGCTGCAGGTACAGAAACTCATTCACAGTGGAAAGAACCAGATTAACAGAGATTACAGGAAACTGTCTTTTACATCCTGCCACATGATGTCAGAGATTCATGGCTGAGACTGTGTAACAGACAGACTGTAGTTTAGTGTATGATGCCCAATTTTTTCTCAGTAACAATTTACAAAGTTGGCAAGGTTATGATGCCAAGTGTTAAAATCTCTTGGTGTTGTGTACTTAATCTTTTAGGATGAGAGAAATGAAAGTCAGTGGTAAAAACATGTTTTTGTGTGCTGTAGCCGGTACACAACAACGGTTCGAGTGGCTATGGGAGTCTGGCCAGTAATGATCACCTGCTGAGTGTGGCATCATCAAGTGAAAGTAACAGTAATGGAACACGCCTGCGACAAGAAGAAGAGGATGCCAGGAAAGCCAAACCGGTGAGTCACATGATGGATTCTAGTTCAGTGTTATTTTCAGTGGAGCCATTTATGAAAGTCAGATGCTTCAAGGTCACTTTTTTATTCATGCATTGAGGCTCTGGTGGATTTATTTGTCTTTATATATGGGTGTTTTCACAGAGGAGCTTTCAGGAGATCTGCAAAGGAGTCCACATGCAGAAAAACCAGGAGCTGCAGTCCAAGAAGAGCCCTACTAGTATGTACCAATATCCACCACCATCTGTGCACCCTCATCTGTCATCAAAGTCTGTTTTTTTGGTGTGTAACTCAAATCTGTGTCTGAAGACCAGGGATCCATCATGAGAGAGATTATATTAACAAATATTACAAATGTGATTTGAACTGCGATTTTAAAACACTTAACATCTGTGGCTGGCACTTACAGTATAAACGAAAAAAATGCATCAGATCTCAGTGAGAAACCCTTCACATGGTTTCCTCTATTGTAAAAGATATAAAAATAAAAGTAAGGGAAAAAACATTCAGCATTTATTCACAAATGCAGCATGTTAATTATTTTAATATGATATAATTTTATATAATATTTATTTATATTACTGAAACTAGTGTTCAAAAGTTTGGGGTCATTAATTTTTTCTTTTTTAGAAAGAAATGAATACTTTTATACTGAAGAGATGCATTAAATTAATCAAAAGTGACAGTAAAGATTTATCATTCAAATACTGTTCTTTTGAACTTTCAATTAATCAAAGTATCCTGAAAAAAAAAATCTAATAAAATATTGTGCTTTTCCAACATTGATAATAAATAAATAATAATAAGAAGAAATGTTTCTTAAGCACCAAATGAGCATATTAAAATGATTTCTGAGTTTTCCCCCCGTGTTAAAATCCCAAAGTATTTTCTGAAGGCCTTGTTTTCTTTGCAGAGTTTCTACAGAAAAGTCCAGTGGTTCGACCCAAAGATTCTGCGTATCCTGTGAACTTGAGAGAGGCTCCTGTGGAGCAGCGTGCTGGCCTTCAAGAGGAGCTGGCCTTCAAAGACCAGACCGTCTACTCCTATCAGCAGATTAGTTGCCTAGACAGCGTAATCAGGTACAAAGACGCAAAGGCATGTCACAGTGAAAATTGATGGTGCATGGACAGAGACTGTCTCGATTCACTTAGCCACATTTAATGCACTTATTGATTCTGTGATGCAAAGAGAATATGAGAAACTGAATTAAGCGTGCCCTGAAGATGAATGAACTTGTTTTCATAAGTTGGCAGAGGACATTAGGTTTTGCAGGATGTGAAGTCGCATTAGCACTCTTTCTCAACGGGATAATCGTTCTACATATTTAGCCTAAAGCTTAAAACAATGGAAAATGACACAAAATTACATCCTACTCAGTTTTTATGTATTTGACTCATGTGTTTTATATAGTTAAAAAAAATCCCTCTTAAATTTAGCAAATATTCACTAACTAATCTTTGAGATTTTCATTGATGATATTTTCAGTCAGGGAATTCAAAAAGATTAGAAAAAAAATGGATAGGATTTTGACACGTGTTATACACTTAAACCACAATAATCAAATGATTATAGGGTCATAATGGTACAAAACAATGAAATAAAGACAAAACAAAGTAGATCAGATGGGTTTTTATGTTACATTCAGCTGTTTGTAAACCTCGTTTCCATTAATGGTGTCTTTCTCTCTCCATCAGGTATTTGGAAAGCTGTAACGTGCCCATCACAGTGAAGAGAAAGTGCCAATCCTCTTCAAACACAACATCTTCAAACTCAGACGAAGACAAGCAGAGAGGTGTTGAGAGCTCCATACAAGTGTCTGAAGGTACTGAAACAAATCCATTTTCCAAGTTTATTTTTCAAAGTTGAGCAGGCTCCCAAATTTTAAAAATCCCATTCATTTTCTCCAGAGAGAAATGTTAACAATAACACATAAAACTTTTTAAAACAGACCTACCATAAAAAATATTTCACCCCAAAAACGTTTACAATTTTATTTTTAAGTATTAATTTATTTTATTTTTATTTAATAAATTATTTTTAATTAGCAATATTACATTCTATAAATTCAGTGGCATACCTACACGCTCTCACACCACATTTTTTACTTAATGAAAAATATCGCAGAGCAAAGAGAACACAGACAACTCGCTGAGAGACAAGACAGAGCAGATTAATTTTGACAATAGGAAACAAAGTCTCAGCTTTCAAATCCTGTTAGTTTTATTAAGAATTTCAAATGATAAGAACAGTTTTGGAATGATGTGAAATAAACATGAATGAACATCCGAGGGCATGTTGAATGATACACTGCAAAAAAAAAAAAAAAAAAAAAATATATATATATATATATATATATATATATATATATATATATATATACTGTATATATATATATATATATATAATATGTTATTTGCATATCAGGCAATCTTGATTGTCAATCCATGTAAATCCTCTTTTTATTCTGCATTTTCTCTGTGTTCAGAGGCAGGCCATCTAATGAACCAACCAGGTCTCTCATCATTAGAAGTGTCTAAGAAGCCTCCAGGCTCTGGTGTAGTGAGTCCATCTCTGACTCCTCTCCCGCTGCCCAGTAAACCTGAAAGCGTGCTCTCTATTACCAGCCAGTGCAGCTACAGCAGCACCATCGTACACGTAGGAGACAAGAAAGGTAAATGATTTATTCTGTATATCTGTATGTCTGTTCGTCTGGCCTGTCTGTCTTTCTTTCTCTACTGCCTATCTATTCTTATAAATAATGTTTCTGTTACAAAACCTAGTGAGCTGTCTTGATGTCTGCTGCCTACGTATGAAATTGTTTTAGTTTGCCATTAGCATGTTGCTAAGGTAATAGTATGATTCTAAACATAAATACTTTTGTAGTACCAAAGAGTATAGAAGCCAAGAGGCGAAACTCAATAGAACGCTCCATAGCAACAGTTGCCCCATGACGTGACGGCGCGGCCGCCATTATGGACTGAAAACTGAAGCAAAACGCCGAGAAATAATGGGAGTCAATGGCACTGAAAAACTTAACATAACAAAAACTTAACATAACTTAATTTTTTCTGGCCATCATATCTAAATATGAAAACAATTTAAAATACATTAATGAGGATGACCGACGTTAAATGACAGAAAATATACGTCTATGTGTCGGTTATGCATGGCCTAATTACCCTTAGGAAAATAGTATTTTGGGACAAAATATTACTATAGAAGTACTATAAGACTACTATAGAAATACTATAGCGGCTCTAGGATATTATACAGGTATTACCGAGCATAACATACTTCTGTGATGTTCTGTAATACCTCTATAATATTTTTAAGCTGCTATAGTATTTCTATAGTAGTCTTATCGTACTTCTGTAGTGTGTCCCAAATTACTATAGGCCTAGTATTCCTATAAGATTACTATAATATTTTGTCCAAAAATACTATAAGATTCCTATAGTATTCATATTCATTAGCCTACCACTTACGGTTTGCAAAGATACAATTATAAAATTACTGCAAACCTTTAATCTATCAATATTTATGTTCTATTATGCATTTTCCTTGTTATATGAATAACAGAAATTCATGAAATAATATATATAGGCAGACACACAGTAATAAAATTTATTCAAATGTTGATTTTGACATTAGTGAACATCACCATATATATGATTTGGAAAAATAAATAAATAAATAAAATTATAAATTAGCATTTCTAAAGACAGTTCATCTTTTACATAGAATTTCACAAAAATATTAACAACTTGTATTTTCAACATTTTCAGTGAAAGTGCACACAGTGAACGTTTCAATGGCAAGAACAAAAACAATCTGTGAATGTCCTATTACAGACGGAAAGGTACAAAAAAAGATGTGCAATCTAGCAAGTGCACACATGAACTATAAACAGTACTAAAATGGAAGTGGTGCCATAAGATCTCAGTAATTAATCAGACACCACCATCTATTGTGTGTGCATTTGTGTATGAGAAGTTTGTTTGTATATTTTTTTTTTCTTTTTGTGAGAGAAGAGGCATTGACATAGAATGGAAGCATTAGTCAAAAAGGTGTATAATCTAGCAAATGCACACATGAACAAAAAAGGAACTCTGACCATCTTTCGGAAACTAGTGTACTACTAGCCAGCTACTAGCCAGTTCAAGTTTTGTATAGATTTCTAAAAACGAACAGCAAAACCTCTACACTGGTAGAGATTTGAACAAACAAACAATAAATATCAGTTCAAGTTTTGTATAGATTTCTAAAAATGAACAATAACTGATTCTGATATATTCTGATAACTGATCATATGATGAAAGAACTGATCATTTGAACTGATTGAAAGAACTGATCATATGATGATTTCAGCAGCTTTCAGTCCATAATGGCGTCCGCGCCTCCGCAGCGCCATCTACAGACTGTTACCCATAACACAACAGAGTTTCGCCTCTTGGGCTTCTATACTCTTTGGTAGTACTGTATGTATGTATGTGTGTGTGTGTGTGTGTGTGTGTGTGTATATATATATATATATATATATATATATATAAACAAAATTAAAATGATAATCTAAATTAAAATAATACATTTGCAGATACTGATAAGCATTTTCATGTTATGACTAATATTAAAAATCTATATTGTTTGTTTACTTTAATAAAAAAACATGCAAATTTTATATTTATTTTAATATTTTCTAAAAAATAGCATTTAACCTTATTCAGTATTAAATTATTCATGTTTTTAAAAATTAAACTTAAGTGAGTGTTAGATTACTCAAATCATCTAAATAGCAATCTAATTTGCGAAATGAGCATCCACAATAAAATATCCAATAACAGACGATAGATATGGACAGATACGGCTAAATAATAAAATGCTATCTATGCAGCTCACAAGGTTTTGGATAGTTTATCTGTATTAGAGCTGTATGTGTTTTGTCTGTTCCTTGGTAAAACACCTTTTTTGTTTTAGTCGTATCCTCAACAAGACACATCTCTCCAAAGCAAGAATTCTCTTCCAAACTTCAAAGTTAGTAAAATCTTCCCTTGACATAGGGACAAAAATTGATTGCGAAGCCTTTTGATTGAGATGATGAGTAAAATAAAGGTGCAGATCACCCCGACAGGGCTTCAGGAATTTATGCATCCTACTAGCATTTTCCCCTGATTCCCATCCCAACATGCATGAGATAAACTTGAGAAGGCCTGGATGCAGCCCGTAAACAAGTGCCACCTGTGCCACCTGTGTTTTGGGAGAACACTTTGCTCATTGTAAAGTTATCATCTTGTGTTGTTCTTTGCAGAGATCATTGAAGACGTCCCTGTTGAAGACACTGTTCCTCCGGCCACGGTCTCGCCGCACAATCAGGAGCGAGAGGCTTACAAGAAACTGGGCCTGACCAAGCATGTTCTGGCTGCACACACACAGAAGGAAGAGCAGGCATTCCTCAGTCGCTTCAGAGAGCTGCCAGGTGTGCACGCTTTTAAAGCCGACTGCTCCCTCTATCTGGAGAAACAGAAAGGACAAGTTACATCTGAGGGTAAGGAAGGATTTGAAGCTAAACCTGAATTTTAAAGGCTGCACAGCGCTTCTATTACACGTGAGCAGCTCGTGATCCAGTGTTTTCAGTGTCTCAGAGAGCAGCTCAGTTCAGTAAATTTGTTCCACACAAATACATCTCTGCATATGTGCTTGTAGTTTATAATGTGTTGTTTATAACGTGCATTTGGAAATGCAGTGTGCACCTACCATCATCCAAACATGTAATGTAAAATACCTATTAACTGATCATTTTAAAAAGCCATAAATATTATTATTTTGTTTAATACTTTTATATGATAAAAAACTCACCAAAATAGATCATGAATGTTATTATTATATTATTATTATTAAACATAACATTGATTGTTAGTATTATTATTATATTTGATTTTATTATTATTTTACAGTCATATTATTATATAATAACATAGAATAGCCAAGCTTATTTTTTTTTCCAATCACATTTTTTTCTTTGACTGTAAATTTCCAAAAAATAGAATCAAAGTAGTCTTTACATCATATGAATGAATTAATGAATGACTGATGTTATTATATGATATTATGATTTTATTACAAAATTATTACAAGTAAAATAAAGGTGCACATAATTTCTTTTTTTTTTTTGTAATAATAACATTATAATACTTTTTTTTACAGCGAAATGTTACAAAGTAAAAACAAATAAAGTAGCAAATAATATCTTATTTTGTTTCATATTTTTATACAATAATACTTATAATAATAATAATAAAACAAATTACCATAATAATTAATGAATATTATTTTTATTATATTTAACATAACATTGATTGTTATTATTACTATGTTAATTATTATATTTAATTTTATTATTATTTTACAGTCATATTATGATGTAATAACATATAATAGCCAAGCCCATTTAATTTTTTTCTTCTTTTTTTTTTTTTTTAATGTAAATGACCAAAAAGATTTGAATCAAAGTAGCGTTTACATGATATGAATGAATAAATGATATAATGATATAAGTCGGTAACTGGTTCCTGTCTTTCTTTCCAGCTGTTCCCGCTGCTCGTTTCTCTAAGCAGGCAGGCGGTGCCGCACCTGAGACCAGTGGAACCCGCCGGGGTCGCAACAAGAAGACCAAGTCCAAACGCATCAAGCCGAACGAGTCGTCCGACAGCACACCTTCAGGCCGTAGGCCACCACCCAAACCTCAGCTGCAGGGCCTCAACCAGACCTCCTGGTCTCCCTCAGACACATCCCAATCCACCTACCCCATCGCTTATCCAGCTGTGATGCCCGGGTACCCGCTGCAGATGTACCCGGGAGCCGGCGGCATGCAGCCCAGGGTAGATGCTCCACTGTCAGGCTTTGGGGGGAGTCAGTGCAGCCAGGATCCACACATCCCGATGCAGCCTATCCAAACGCCGTTCTCAGCTCCTCTGGTCACGCCCATGGTGGCTCTGGTACTGCCCAACTACATGTTCCCACAGATCGGCGGTGCTCCACGGCAGCCATTCTACCCCAAACAGGGAAGTTTCCCCACACAGCCTACCTTTCAACCTCAACCTAGTTTTGCTGCACAGGCGCCGTTCCCTCCACAGTCCACATTCACCTTACAGACCCAGTTCACCCCCCAGAACCCCTTTACTCCACAGACTCCCTTCCCACCACAGCCGTTTCCGTTCGCGTGTCCCGAGGAACCACCAAAACCACCTGAGTCCGAGCTGAGGGAGGAGCCTTCACGAAGCCCCACCCCTCAGTCTGTGGGTGGAGGTGGGCCGCCGTCCCCGCCTTTGTTCCAGTCGCGCTGCAGCTCGCCTTTGCAGCTCAACCTGCTGCAATTAGAGGAGACTCAACGCTCTGCAGAGAGACAGGAGTGCACAGCGCCATCTGTTGTACCGCAGACAAACTGCAGTAGTTGTGTGGAGAAAGCAGGAAGTGCAACCGGGCAAACCAAAACAGACAAGGATGTGCCACAGGTTGGGAATCTTAATCTCATTTTCTGTGATTCACAAGCACTGTCATAATACAGTGTATTTTTGACCATTGTGTTCTTTTTAAATACTTTTGTTAATCTCACCTCTCATTCTTTCATTCTTGTCCGAAAGTTATAAAACAACACACAGAAAATCAGGGGTGACCAAACCCAGTCCTGGAGGGCTGGTGTCCTGCAGAGTTTAGTTCCAACTTGCAGGGTTCGTACAGTCATGGAAAAACCTGGAAAAGTCATGGAATTTTAAAATGGCAATTTCCAGGCCTGGAAAAGTTTTGGGAACATTTATAAACCCAGAACATGTTGGAAAAGTCATGGAAATTTATTTCTCAAATGCATCTATGTATTCTTCATAGACTGTAGGTATTCTTGCAAAATGCCTGAAAGTTTCTAGTAAGTTCAGGTGTGTTTAATTAGGGTTGGAGCTAAACTCTGAAGGACAGCTCGCCTCCTGGACTGAGTTTGGAGACCCCTGCACAAAGCAGAACGCAAATGCAAAATTTTGGCTTGACCAGCAGGTGGCAGTATTAAACCTTTTTTAAAAACTTTAAGCAAGTTCATTCAAAATTAAGCTTTGCATCTTCATTTTGCCACATTAGACTTAAACCATGCAGAATTATTATTGCAAAAGTAATATCTGTATTTAAAAAAAATAATGAAGTATTAATTATAATATAATAAATGTAAAAATGTTATGCCAAACATGCAGCTTTAAAGTTTGTATTCTTCACATTAGGCTTTAAGCATACAAAATTATTTAGGATTATCTGACAGGATATGATGTTCTGTACTTTTTTAAATTATTTAAATAAAGACATTTATTTTTTTTTAATTCTGGATTTTGTTACATTCTATATTTTTGTTGGTTTTTAGTATGAAGGGTCCCCTGTCGATGGTCAGCATAGTGAGGGGTTCTCATCATCAGAGAATGACCTGCTGGACATTCTCCCAGAGGACTCGCGCTCCGGCACCGGCTCTGCTACCTCAGGCTCCATGGGCTCTGGTTCTAATGGCTGTGGAACATCTGCTAGCGGCGGGTCTGTCAGCAGAACTGGTGAGTTTTGGGGTTTATAGTGTTAGATCTGATACAACACTTGTGTCTTGTGTTACCTCTTTATGATCACTTTTAACATAACCGATTGTGTTATTAAAGAGGTCATATGATGCGATTTCAAGTTTTCTTTCTCTTTGGAGTGTTACAAGCTGATTGTGCATAGATAAGATCCCTGAAGTTGCAAAGACTAAAATCTCAAAACCAGAGATATTTTTTATCAAAGTTATTTACTTAAAACGGCTCATTCAAACACGCCCCCACATCTCTACGTCACGATGTGAAAAAAAAATTTGCGTAATGCCGCCCAAATGTTCACGCAAAGAAAGAAGGCGTGGTTTCAGTAACCGCAGTTAGTGTTGAAGCAGTCATGTCAGGGAGATGCTGTGTGTTTCTAGGTGAAAGCAAAAGCACTTTAATTCTGATTTTGCTACGACAATCTGACGCTTCTGAATCAGCTACTGTAAGTATGTTTTGTTATTAGTTTAAGTATTTGCTATTGACTGTTCAAATGAGGAGTTTTGCGCCTCGTGTGTGTGTGTTTGTGTGTGAGAGAGAGACAGGGTCACACAGTGGAGTCAGCTGTCTTAACCGTCTGTGGCTTGTGTACTGCAGACACATATGAGCTTCATCAGTGTGTCCGTCACACGACTCTGTTCCCCTTTCGGGCTTGAACTGATGGTAAAACTAAGTACATTAGTAACTTTCTTTACATTTATTTTGAAAGATGAAGCTCGTGATTAAAGAAAGGGGCATTACATTTTCAACGAGTGCTTGCATTGTTCGGCCAATCACAATGCACTGGGTCAGCTGCCCAATCAGAGCAGACTGCACTTGTCAGAAGGAGGGACTCTCTCAAACCACACGTTTGAGAGAGGCGGAGCATAGAGGACCTACAACAATGTACAGTATTTGAAAAATAATGTGTTTTTTGAACATTAAAGCATGTCAACATATTCTGTTAAACAAAATACACAAAATAATGATCTTTAAAAAAGCAAATGACCCCTTTAATATTTCATTATAAAGGAACTTTTTACCAAAAAAATGCATTTGACTGTTCACACAAGTCTGCCAGTCAAATCAGTTCTATGTCTACTGTAAAATTACTGTACTGTTATATATCTTGACAACCTTATATATAAGCACATAAGTGCAGTCCCAAAAAAGGAAGAACCTCATATTCTTAGCCCACAATAAATGTTTTACCCACTTCCTCTAAATTATTTTCTATTCTGTTTGGTTTCTCCAATACATGCTTTCGAAAGTGACGTGACGTGACATACAGCCAAGTATGGTGACCCATACTCAGAATTCGTGCTCTGCATTTAACCCATCCAAAGTGCACACACACACTGTGAACACACACACACTGTGAACACACACCCGGAGCAGTGGGCAGCCATTTATGCTGCGGGGCAGGGGGAGCAGTTGGGGGTTCAGTGCCTTGCTCAAGGGCACCTCAGTCGTGGTATTGCCGGCCCAAGACTCAAACCCACAACCTTAGGGAGTCAAACTCTCTAACCACTAGGCCACAACTTCCCCTTCCCCTTTCAATGTTGAAACTGTGATATTCAAAAGGTCCACTTCTCTCATCACTCCTTTCTGCTCTTTTTTTTTTTACATCTTCAGGAAGCAGCAACACAAGCAACAACAGCAGTAACTACTTCGGCAGTGTGGATTCTTCCCAGAAATCCCATAAAGCCAAGGGGCAAGGCTCTGGTTCGGGCTCTGGGGTGCTGGCGCTGGATGGGAGTGAGACGCTGATCAAGTATGCACTGCAGGACCCACTGTGGCTGCTCATGGCTAACGTGGACAAAGATGTTATGATGTCATACCAGTTACCATCTCGGTGAGTGGGCGGAGAGAGGAGAGATAGTCCCCACCCCACCCCACTCCTAGTAATGCCCGCTTACCAGTAACCAACCCCCCCTTCCCGCCATTCATCTTTAGAGCTCTAGTCAAGTCAGTTGTACTCCACAGTCTATACTGTGCTTGACCAGGTCATATTAACAGAACGATAGAATCTAGAAGAGGAACACGATGTCTTTTAGCTTCCTGTCAGTTTGACCACACTCAGCTTTCAAACTGCTTGAAAAACTTGTTAAAATATTTCTTCTTTAAAATGTGTGAATATTTCTCACTTAGTGTCATGAATCCACATTTGAACCAAATTTCAAAACATACATGTGTTTTGGAAAGGCTGTACAGTTTTTATTATGAAAACAGAAAACTTTTATTGTAGCTTGTCAAACACTAAAACAAGAAACACATGAGAACTTATAAAAATGATTAAGGACTTAGTTTACTAGAAAATGAAGAATTAACTGTTTCACAATCAAAAAAAATCAGCCTAAGGTTGTTTTTAGCTGTTTTTCCTACCATTGATTAAATTTACTAAACTGAAGTCCTGAAAAGAAGCACGGGAATGTTAGGTACTATTTATTCTTATAGTTATTTGCACCTTTCTTTTTTTATTTTGTGTGTGCAGCTATTTTTGAATATATGTGAGGCAAATTGATCCTCAACACTTTAGAAATAACAATAAAATTGATGGGAATTATTATATATGTATATAATAAATTTTTGGTTTAGTCTCAAGCTACAGTAAAGGCTTACGTTAATCTTTAGTGGTTTTCATAATGTCTATTTTTCACAAATAGGATGGATCAATTTGACCCACAACACAAAATTTGTACCCAGTTTTTAAACACAGCAGTAAGTTAAAGATATGCCAGTAGGGTGTGCTAGTAAGATGTGTTAGAGTGAACTTAGCCACTGATTGAGTGTGTATGTGTTTGCATTTTATTCTGCTTTCACTTTTAAAATCATTAGCAAACCACATTTGGTTTCAAGCGTATACAGGTTTTAAACTTCTATTTATAGTTTTTTTTTTTTTTTTTAGCCAGGTTTTCCCCAGAAAATTGTTCATGGATGCTGGCTTGACGTTAAATTACAAACATCTTTTTTCCCTTTTGCAGTGACATCCAGAGGGTTCTGAGGGAGGACAGGGAGAAGTTGCGGCAGATGCAGAAAAGTCAGCCGCGCTTTACAGAAGAGCAGAAGAGAGAGCTGGCGGAGGTGCATCCCTGGATGAGAAGAGGTGGGCTGCCCAAAGCCATCGACGTCAAGGTCTGTATACACTGATATTTATCTGATTTTTACTTAAGTCAGTTTTAAAGTGAGCGAATGAGGTGTTTAAATAATGCTAAGCTGAATTTTTAGCATTATTACTCCAGTCTTCAGTGTCACATGATCCTTCAGAAATTTAGAAATATTTAATAAAACTGTAAAAAAAAAAATGTTAATTTTTGATCAATTTAATGCATCCGTGCTGAATAAAAGTCTTAATTTCATTAAAAAACAATCTTACTGACCCCAAACTTTTGAACAGTACTGTAAAAAACCAAGTGTGTGTGTGTGTTTGGATTTTATTTTATGTATATAATATTATTATTATTTGTTTGTTAAATAATCAGTAGAATTACCATTCAATACACAATGTCCCATTTTGAAAATTAGAAATTTATTTAAAAATATTAAGGTGCTGAAATGTAATCTGAAATTTTTTACATTTTTCTTAAAAAAAAAAAAATTTGTTAGATCTTGTCTTGTAACTTTAATCAAAAAGTAATAACTTTTACCACATTTCACTATCTAGTCAATTCCAGATGGATGAAATCAAGCCCTACGTTTTCTTAACTGTAGAATTCAGAGTACATCACATTCAAGAAGTCAAATGGGTTGCAAACTCTATGCGCAGACTAATGTCAGTGTTTATCTGCAGGTGTGTGTCGGCTGTGAAGAGATGAGTGAAACCCTGACAGAGGAGGATCAACCAGATCTGCACATGGGAGAAACAGAAAGCAGTGATGTCACAGTGCCTCCGGCCAATAGCAGTGAAGACTCTACACACTCAGAAACACATGGCTGTCCCAGTCCTGTCACCTGAACTGAACCCCTCTTTCCACCTGTAAGAATACAAACCTCATCTGATCGGACAAAGCGGACACTTTAGCATAGAAAAAATGCTTCTGCCGCTGCAACAGACCTTCATGAAGACTTGTTGCTTGTTTGTGTGAATGTGTACAGAAGTGTAAATACATGAATGAGTGAGAGAATAAATCAGAGTGAATGAATTATTTCCAGACAAACTGTCTCTTTTAAGCCAGACTGTGCTGTTCAATGACCATTACTGTTAGATTGTAATGTTAATATTTCCTTTTCAGTGTTTCCCCAGCAGTTTTTTTTTTTTTTTACTTAATGTGCATATACACGGACTAACTTATTTCTTCTTTACAAATTTTTTTTACACTATTTTATATGTTTTTTTTCTTCTTCTAAATAGATGTATAAGCTGTTGTAACAGTTCTTCTGGTGTTTGATAGTTGTGTTGTTGGATATGTTTCTAATATCCTTTCAAATTCACAATTTAACACTGAGGATTTGTAGTTTATGAGCTGAAGTATTATTTATTAAACTAGGACCGTTGGAAAGTGCTCTACATTATTGGCACAAACCACGATAACTTGCATCACTTTGCTTTAGCACTTGCAGCTTACTGGATCAGATAGTGAATGTGTTGAGAGCTTTATTACAATGCATTAGTTGCATTAGTAGCATTAGTTTAATTTATATGAGAAGTATTTCAAGCTGAAGAGTTTTAGGTGCTGCTGTCTTGTTCAGATTGACTGTCTGAAGGTCTGTTGCGATGTAGAACCTCAGTGTTAAATTTCTCCTCTATTATAAACCCTAGACTGAATCTACTCAGACAGAGGTCTGATCTCACCCATGTCCCTACCTAAACCTGTGAAAACCTGCTGTACGACCACAATGACCATAAATCCCCAGCATTACGGACATATGGGGAGATTTCAATATCAGGTTCAAAGGTCTCTGTTTTGAAAAGAACTAAAACACTGTTGTGGAGGTCAACTTGGCGTTAAGGTTTTAATGCCCACATTGTGAATAAATGTGCTCACATTCGGTCACTTTCAAACTTGTGAACATATGGTGTTCCTTCATGCTGAAGTGTATTTGAATTAAAGTATATTTTTTTACAAATTACTCTTGTTTATGTATTTTTTTCTTGTTGTATTTTAAACAGTTTGTGAGGTTGGATAAATCGAACCACTGTTTGGTAAATTATTCCGATCAGCATTTAAATGTCTATGCATTGTTTTATATGTAATAAGTAATACATTAAATGTACCTCTGCATTTTCCCACACATTTACATGTATTATTATCATGATTTATATAATTAAGTTTCAAAGAGTACTGATCATGTACATTTTTACATGTACAAATATTCACAAGAAATTAGGACAATCTTGTATTTTATTTAAAGTTGACTGTCAGACCCATTTTATTGAAATGTAGTCAATAGGGAAAGAAATTATAGATCAATATTCCTATGAAATGTGAGATATTCTTATGAAAATGTTGCCAAGTAGGCTAGTTATTCCCGTGATTACACTTCTTATTTCATTATGGTTTGCCCCAAGAACACATCAATATGCAAATTAGATGCAATTTATAGATACATAGAGAATGGGAATACCAATTTATGGGCATTTTACACACATATTCCATAAAATACAATAGTATATTAAATCATGCTGTTATATCTTTCATAACAGTTGAGAATCATCTTAGTACAAAGTTTGGCTGAAAATAGCCTGAAAACCTGATTGATGAATGAAAAAATAAAACATTGTTTTTGCCTATACATGCCTTTTCATGTCTATTTATTTATTTATTATTATTATTATTATTATTATTATTATTATTATTATTTAATAATAGTCCTGGCGTCCTCTAGGACATAGAATAAAATATTAATAAATTATATTTTTTCAAAAAGTTTTTTCATTATCCTACTACTGTGTTAGGCTACTTTCGTCTCTCAAAATACATAGATATTGCCATAAAAATATGCTAGTATGGTAATAAAAACTAAATAAATAGCTGACTATGAAAACAAAAAACAAAAAAAACAACCAGAGAACAAATATAACAAATAAAAATAAAAAAGAACAAAAGATTTACTTTGTGTATCCTATAAAATTCCTTTGCATTTTAGTGTAGCCTACAACACAGTGCTGCCCAAATGGACCGTTGGAACAGAGGGGCCCTTTCTGCGCCATATGTTCAAAGTCAGACGACCGTTACAGCGTTTTTTTTTTTTTTTTATACTGCCACATCCGACGCACAGCTTCCGTTCATGTGATCAAACTCTACATGAAAGAGGCGCTAGTTCCTCTTTTTCACACCTGCGCCAATCTGAGTACAAGGTGTGAATGGCTCCTTCAGGCCTCCTACCAAGACAACAAACTTCAGACACCGAAAATCCAACCCCTGATCCGATGAAAGCAGTGGTCTGTAACCTGTCATCAGTCTGCGAACATTAGCCTAAACGTGGATTTAAAAGAGTTAATACGTGCTCTGGTTGTGGAAAACTGATGATTTATATAAACTAAGACACAGAACGTGTCAAAACTAACGTTACTGGTTATCCAAACTCTTAATCAGACATGAATCAGTGTTTTTCTGTCAGCCGCAATCGATTGCGGTTTGGTCCTGCAGGCCTAGTGACGTTACAGCTAAAAGCCTAACCGTCGCCTAACCGTCAACTAACCCATTTAAAAATTAAACCTTTAAATGGTTATGTGGTATTAAGACATGTTTGTGATTTGCAAATTTAAAACAATGTAATGTGACTTATGTGCTATTTCTTTTTGGTTGAGTCTAACGTTAATTCAAACACAACCCGCGCAAAAACCTAGGCCTATAACAAACAGTCTAACGGTTGTAAGTTAGCCTGAGTCTTTTCTTAGTGCGCTAATTATATGGACTTTTCCTTTGTATTATTATTTTTTTTTTTTCTATGATC
Organism: Cyprinus carpio; assembly: GCF_018340385.1. Lineage (NCBI taxonomy): Eukaryota > Metazoa > Chordata > Actinopteri > Cypriniformes > Cyprinidae > Cyprinus > Cyprinus carpio. The sequence goes on along the minus strand of NC_056573.1, from coordinate 23,550,238 downwards.
AGGCTGAAAAGTCGTTAAAATATTAATCGGTCAAACGTTAAGGAAACCGTGAGCGACGTTAACGGACTTAATGTTACAGGCCTATAACGTTGGTTGCAGGTTTTATGTCCCTGTCCCAAAAAACTTTAAAACCATAGTTATCGCTAATTACTAAATAAATATAATCTACAAATACCTATTTTTGATGACAGACTTGGCCAGTAACACGTAGTCTAATCTTCAGCACCACATGACACCTTACAGTCTGCTGGTTAATCGTCAATGATGTGTTACGTTTTACACGTCTGAAGGGCCAAAGCGGGCATTCACACTTTCTAGTGAGTGTGAAGGTGTGATAACATAGGTTACATACTCTGGTTATTTCGTCAAAGCCTAAAACCTGCATAACATCTGCTTTTCCTCAGTTCCGCGAAAAGCCTCAAATTCGCGATACTTTAACTTAGACTTAACACAACATGAAACTCTTTACAGTGAGGGAATCAAAATGTTTTATTGAAATCACAATTACATATAAAACACATTAAATGTCATTACATTTGACATCTACTTTTTTATTTTATTTCAAACTATTACGTAATGATAACATCTTTTTTTAAATGTCAAGTGATCTATCTACATCCACGACACTGAAATATTTACATCTTAGCCTACAATAATTAGAGATGGGAAAACACTCCCTAGACATATTATTTATCCTTAAGGTGTTAACTTAGCTTATACAAAATTAAATAAACATACGAACTTTTTGTGTAAAACTGTACTGAAATGCACATTGTTGCACCAAGAAGAGCTTCTGAGGGGTATCCACAGGTCGATGACAAAAAAACGTTGCAGCTGCCCTATTCCTATGTAGAACTGTCCGTGGTCTTATTATAAAGGTACTCCTGGACTATTGCATGTTTTAAAAGCTCTAACTAAAAATGTACTGTTCATGAATCAACTCTTTGTTTGTCTACCACGGTCTCCACATGGACTTGGAGAGATGCATGTTTGGCACGCTTGGCGCTTGATCCCCGGCGTCCACCGAGATTCGGCTGTGCTCCGTGTCCGTGTCATCCAGGTCAGAGCAAAGGTCGTCGCTGGAGGGGGCCGGGGACAAGGCTGGGGAGCCGCTGCTGACCACGCTCCTGTCTCCGGGCGACAACGCAGCGTATGTCGCCTCTCCAGGCCAAGTGCCACAATTACTAGAGAGCGACACGAGATCTGACAGGGTGTCCTGGAAGCGATCCTCGTCGTTCAGAGGCATGCACTCCAGGAGGTGGTTCAGCAGGTCTGCGGCGATGGTCGCGTCGATTCCCGGGCAGCTGGACACGAAGGTGTGCACCTCATGCATGCACTGGATGTAGCCCGCGGCGAACCGCTCGCTAGCGTCGCGGTTCACGCTGTCAGCCTCTGGAGGAGAGAAGCGGTGTGACGTCACGACCCAAATACATACGACTCGGGGTGTTTATCAATGCAGTAGGCCTGTATGAAACTTGATAACAGCCCTTCTTACCCGTCGCTTTGTTTTGCAGGATAGTTTCCACGCGCTTCACGGTCATTTCCAACACCTCTGCATTCTCCATTTTTACCTGCGCCTAAAATAAATAAATAAATAAATAACAACGTTAAGGCTCTCTTTGCGCTATATGTTGGTGCGGGATACAGATGCTTGAAGAAGTGATGAATGAACTTACATCCGGGTCGGCTAGCAGTAGCCTCAGCTCCTGTAAACTTTCATTGATGCGGGCGCGTCTCTTTTTCTCCACCAGCGGCTTCCTCGTCTGAAGAGGGAGAGAGAAATGCGTTTAACGTGTGGAAAACGTCGATAAGTTTGCTTGTGCGATTAAAAAGACGCGTTGCGTACCTTTCTGTCTTTTATTCCGTCCTCCTCTTGTCTGTTACTGCGGGACGCAGGGGCCATATTGCTGCAGTATAGAGACCGCTGAATGGGGGGCAGATGGTCGGCGGGTTCAATTCAAGACAAAAGTCTGTGCTAACAAGTAGTACATATACTGTGCAAAGTGGGCTATTGAAGGGGGACATTTATGAGGGCTGATTTACATGTGAATGGACTGACTGGTAACCAATCAACAGCCTTGCCTTTGTCTGGGCACTTTAAACCAGCCCTCCCTGTGAACCTGTAGATGGACCAGAGCACGGTTTAGTGAATAAAATTAAGGTAGCCTACAACTACACTAAGTAGATAGATAGATAGATAGATAGATAGATAGACAGACAGATAATATCATACTGCATAAGTCAATAAGTTATTCAGAGAAAAACAATATCCTGACAGTAAACTGAGAATAACATGATGAAACTTCAACTGCATATTATAGTTTTTCAGCTCAATTTTCTTTAAATTAATTTCAAAGTGGTCAGAAGGAAATGGCAATGATCTCCCTCAATTTATTAATATATTTGTAATTTAAAAATCCAACAGATGTAGGTTTTGGAGTTTAGAGGGTTGACACTTGATGTTATCCTCCTGACTAGAGTCAGAATTAAACTCTTAGAGACATGGAGTCAGAAGTGACTTTGAAGACAACGAGAAAACTTCATCCACAGGCTATATATTTATAATCAACAAAGCAAATTAAAGCAATTTTTACAAGTATTTCTGTCAAGAAACTTAATCGGTCACCTATATGGAGGCTGACAGATGTTTGTGAGCAATATAAACTGTGACTTACAAGGAGGGTTGTCAAGGAGGGGTCTGAAAATAAATGGCAAAGACATAATCTGAATAGCTAGCAACCAGAGATTGGTAGTTTTTATGCATTACATAATAATAGAATATTTTCCTCCCAATATGACAATTACAGGAGGTAATTCTTTTATTGAACAGAAAGTGCGCCCGCTACTGGAATTCAGTTCACGCGCACGGCATCATTTCAATCAGTGCGGAGTTGATCTGATTTCTGCAGTACATGCTTTATTATGCATACTGTACTGCTGAAATTTAGCATCCATGTAAGATTACTTAAAACTAAACATTTAAGTCAATAATAATTGTATGCATTCATAATATTTATAAAGGCTCCATATTTACGTCGGATAGCGAATCGCATTGTTTAGTGAATAAAAGAAAGCAAATGAGTTACGTTTATTTTATTGCAGTTGCTGAATATATTTAGCCTAGCTTCTGTGGAGGCCATATATACACTTTTGTCTAATTTATTTGTTAAGTTAAAAAAAAAAATTGCATAAATGAATGTCACTAAATCAAACTTTTAAATCGACAATCACACAGTGCTATTATAAAACATGACATTCAAAATTATTTTCTGTTTTATAACCTGAACAAAATTGATTATGCTTCATGTGCGCTGTTTGTGGATAATAATTTATAGATTATAACCTGCATCAGAGCCATAAAAAGCATTAATCAGTGTCAAGTTATTTATTGACTTCCGGCAGTCTGATGCAAATAAGAACGCGTAGTAGAGCACCGTAAACGGCTAAAATAGAACCGGAATGTACGTCCATTTGTGGGAAAAATTCCACAATAAAAGTCCAAAAAAGGGACCAGGCGGAGATGAATGGCTGATTTAGAAAAATCCCGCGGGATATATATAATCCAAGTACAATTTAAAAATGATTTTAAATCTGTGCAAGTTATTTAATTGTTTATTGTCAGTTTGTTTTTCAAATCCATGGCGAGATAATCTTTTGATATATAATTCAAGGTTATTAATTTGACACACGAACTTGGCCCATTAAGATTTCTCGCAATCATTGTTATGCAAATTATTATTAGATTAGATTTCTATCTTAACTATGCACCAAAAATGTATATCAATGCGTAATAATGCAAAACAAAATTTAAATCTTTAAATTGCATCAATAATACCATGTTGAAGAGTTACATTTATTATGCAGGATGGTTTTTCTTTAACATGTTAAGCAAAATAGGCATTGTGTAGGATATACTAAAATTCTGTATATTAAAAATGGCTAAATTTGATCTCAGGAAAAATCTTATGGGAATGGATGTAGATTGAAAATCTTAAAGAATGGATGTATAGATGGATGGATTATTCTTGTGCTGATTTAAAAGTGATTTCCCCCGAATAATTATTATTTATGGTTGCATTTAGAGTAAGAATAAAGCGTTGTCATTTTGTCCTTTGGGATATAATTCGAATCTGAACGGGTTAATAGACAATACTTTTTTACTGTCAAAATTGTAAGTGATACTAATTTTAGAAAGCAGACGCCGATTGGTTGACTCTTACTTTGAAGTCTACCGGAAGCGAGGGAATCCTCTTTAAGTTCGCCCGGCCTCTGTTGAGCGCTTCATTCACAGCTCACAACCGTCCTTTGTGGTACAATCACTACTGGACGTCCTAACCGCAGAAAACTAGGAAGAAGCGTCAAAATGGTGAAGATATCTTTTCAGCAAGTAACTGCACAGAAGCCGGAAAAGGAGAACGATGGAGACAAAGAGGAAATTCACATGCCCTACTCTCACGTGAGTTACAGCTTCCTATTTAAATACCAATTATTGTCTATTGTTTTGTTGTCTGCTGTGAAACCATCCTTTGTTTTGTCTCGTTCCTCCAGGCAAAAAGAAATAAAAAAATGTAAAAAAGCAAAAATATTTTTTTTTATTTGAATTCATATTTATGTTAAAATTCTGCTTAAGCAAAAACAACATTTTAATAATTGGACTTTTAACAGTGCCATTATGTCTCTAAACCAATCAGGCGATTAATAGACAAAACTGAAATGTGTATCTATAATATCTAAATTCATACATGCACAAGCCTGCGAAAGTGAATAATATTTCATGGAACACCAATAATAATAAATGATGAAAATTATTATTATTGGTGTTCCATGAAATATTATTCACTTTGGCAGGCTTGTGCATGTATGAAGTAAAAAATGAATTGCACATTATAGATGTGAAGCAGTGTTTAGATGCACAGGAAAACATCCATTCATTTGTGAGTATTGGCATTGACAGAAAAAAAAAATGATGCTGACAGCAGATTTCACAATTTTCTTATTTCTGTGAATGCATCAGTTTCTGTCTTTATTTGTCTGTTCCAGAAGGATAAATATCAGATGTCTAATGTCTTAACTGAACAACACAGACTTTTATGAATATATTAATATTAAAGTATATGTTATACACTGTGGCAGGCTTAGATCCGCTTTGGTTTATAGCTGATAGATGCGAGTCAGTATTGAGATGCACAGCAGGATGACATCACATCATCCGTCAGTGTGTAGCCGCCACTGCAGATTAGTGCTGAACAAATCGGCTTGAGCTGCATTTGTGTGTGTGTGTGTGTGTGTGTGTGTCCTCTACAGGGAAGCTTTCTATTTGTTCCCACGGTAGTTATTCAACTGCAAAACCTTTTATCATAGTTATCATAGTAGTTATTTAACTCCAAAACCTTTTATCATCACTTGACTTGCGCTCTAACAGTGCAGATGACTGCAGCCTTTTGTTCTGATGTGCCTGGAACGCTCAGTACTCGCTCCAAGCTGAATAGGCACATGCTTGATCCTGCCAGCCGGGGGGAAATAGGATATTTGCCTTCACAAAATGGATGCCTGACATCCGTCTTTTTGTCAGAGTGTTGTAATCGGTGCAGACAGCATCATATTTATTAATTTTCTAATTTCTGAGAATGCATCAGTTTAGAGTCATTGGAAGCTGTTAAAGTGCCTCAGATCTTTAGGATTTAAGCTGAAAAGCTAAATAAAGTCTATTTATTAGAATTCATTTGAAATCTACAATCATTATAATGTAGGACATTTGTGGGCGACTCAGAACGTTCCCTTCTCTAGTGCGTCATATTTTTAATTCATCCTCATGTGCCTGCATTCATCTCCCCTACTAGAGTGAAAATGACGTGGATTCATCTAATCTGATACTAGTGCTGTTATTTTCAGCCTGGTTCCCACACACTGTCTCCTACCCGCTGCTACTGTGTGTCCTCCCTACGTAGATAGGAACTCCTGTACAAATAAGGAGAGTGGAAGTACAGTGCATGTCTAAAAATATCACTCTGCCAGGCGGAGATAGTAGCTCTGTCAGCAAGTCTGTTTGATTCACGATGATCCAGAGCCTGCGTGGGCCGATCCGGGCTGGTGTCCTCTGCACCAGCGTCTCTGAGAGACTGGAGGCGGATGGATTGCTCACGCCACCTGACGTCTTGAGACGCTGCCGTGACTAATTTCTTGGCGCAGTTGGGTGCTGAAATTAATGCACTGCAAAAAAAGGATTTTCTTGCTTAGTATTTTTATCTTGTTTCTCATTATACATCTCTAAAAAAAACTCAAATCATGATATATTAACTTGAAAAGGAAAGTGGCTTAGATAGTAAGTCTTGTTTTCTGAAAGATGTATTAAAATGAAGTGAAATTATGCTTAATAGAAGAAAAAATTTCAGTGGGGTAAGAATTTTCTTAGTGTTTTTGTTACAGATAACTAAAAATGACTTGATTTCTGGGAAATGTCAAAAAACATGCTTAAAACAAGAAAAAATATTTGTAAATGGGTTATGAAAAATAATCTCATTCTTTTCTCACGTAAATGTATCTTGATTTATGAATGTTTAGATATTTGCACTGGAAACCAAGACCACCCAAAATGAAAAATCATGTCAGTCCAAACATGTATGCAAGTTTTTTTTTCTTCTGTGGAGCACAAAAGGGGACATTTTGAAGAATGTTGTGAACCAAGCAGTTTCGGGGCCCACTGATGTCCAAAGTATTTTTTTTTTGTCAATACAATGTAAATCAATTTTATCCGAGATGTTTTGGTTACCAACTTTCTTAAAAAAAAATATATGTATATGTATATATGTGTGTGTGTGTGTGTGTGTGTGTGTGTGTTTAAAAGAGGTTAAAAAGCCACACAGGTTTGGAACAATAAATGAGGGAGAGAAAATGTTGACACAATTTTAATTTTTGGTTAAATTCTCTCTTTAAATATTCAGTAAACATGCAGCATTTGTCAAATGTGAATCAGTCCAGCCAATGAAAACTATCCCAAGGGTTAAATGACCATGTTTTGTTTCCCAGCAGGATGAGTTGGTGCTCCCGGTTAGATCTAAGAAGTCTTCCTTTAGAGGCCTTTGGTGCGTGGTGCTTGGCTTGGTGATCTTCCTGTCAGGCTTGATCCTGGCGTCTGTATGCCTGTACCGCTACTACTTCAGCCCCCAGGTGAGACGCTAGACGTCACTGCTTCTGTTAATCATCTTTTATTCACAAACAAGCCTATTAAAGTTCATTGCCATAGCGATCACCATAGCAACACCTTGCTGGAGCTTTTACTCAGTGTTCCATTCACTAAACTAGTTCAAGTGCCCTCTTTTGAAGCCCTCTACTTCCATTCCCCAGATCCCAGAGGACAGTTTGTTCCACTGTCGGGTGATGTACGAGGACCCCCTGTTCGCCCCATTACTCGGAAGGCAGGAGCTAGAGGAGAACGTCGGTATCTACCTGGATGACAACTATGAGCAGATCAGCGTGCCTGTGCCCGACTTTGGAAGCAGTGACCCAGCTGACATCATTCACGACTTTCACAGGGTGAGGATCTTTCCTAGAAGCACTTGAAGTGAAGTTCTGAACATTTAGCTCTGGTACAGTTTCTTCTAGTTCTCTGGCTGTACAAAAGACGGCGTTAGTCATCACAGCTCCCCCAGATGGACTGTTAACCATTTGTCTTCTGAAATCATTGTTTAATATTCAGCGCAATGTGCCAGGCTCAGGAGTACATGCAAACGTTTCTGTGAAAGCCACATTTCCAAGTCCCCCAGAAGCTGTAAATCCACAAGAATGTCAGTCTGGTAAAAAGCAGAACATTTTGTTCTTCCAGCTCCATTTAATTGACCCAAAGTGCATTAGAAACAGTAATATTGTGAAATATTATTGCAATGTAATTACATTTAAGACTTGTTTTCTATGTGACCATATTGTAAAATGTAATTTATTCCTGTGATGCAAAGCTGAATTTTCAGCATCATTACTCCAGTCTTCAGTGTCACGTGATCTTTCAGCAATCAGGAATTTGCTGTTAAAACTGTTGTTTCTTACTATTTCTATAGAATCCCTGATATATGTTTTCATAGATGCATCGACAGTTCAAAAGAACAGCATTTATTTGAAATCAAAATCTTGCTACTGTCACTTTTGATCATTTTAATGTATCCTTGCTGAGAAAAAGTATTAATTTAAACTTGAGTTCAAACTTTTAAACAGTGGTGAATGTATTGGACTTCATCATATCTCTCAAATCATTTTTTATTTGATTCTAGAGTCGTTATTAACAGAGGTGGTGTTGTTTTTTGTTAACACAGGGACTCACAGCTTACTACGACATTGCGTTGGATAAGTGCTACGTTATTGAGCTCAACACGACAATCGTCATGGCGCCAAGGAACCTGTGGGAGATGCTTGTCAATGTCAAGGTAACGGATTGCATAAAGTTTTATGTAACACACGAACAAAAGGTCTCAGTTTGTGAGTCACATGTTTGATGTGAAATATTTAAGTATTTCATGAATGAATACTGAAGATACTGTACCTTCAGAAATCAATTGTTAATAAAAAAAATTAATAATAATTTTAACCCGCAAGGACAGTGTTCCCATGATCATGGAAAACCTGGAAAAACGTCATGGAAACTTACTTATAAAGATTTATTATTTTTAGTTTGCAATTGAAGTTATTTAGTGTATAAAAATGTAGTATTTTAAATTATTTAGTGTAGAATTTAATATATATACTTTTAATACATTTCTTTTTTTCAACTTCCCCCAGTTCTGAAACTAAAATTATTTACAAAGTTATTATTATTTTTATTTTTAATTAATTCAATGCAAAAATCAAGGGGGAAAAGTCAATGCATGCAAACCCTAAAAGGAATTTGTCACTTCTCTAGCGGAGGCGACACACAGATTTCTAATCTGATTGATTCATCATAGCCAGTGTGTCAGTGTTGATGGAATGAAGCCCGTAGCCCCATGTGACCGTTTGTATGTATCCGTGTTTTGACAGCGGGGGATGTATTTGCCCCAGACCTACATCATTCAGGAAGACATGGTGGTGACGGGACGCGTTAGGAACATGCGTCAGCTGGGACCCTTCATCCACCGGCTCTGTTATGGAAAAGAAACCTACAGACTGAGACGCCGTAGCAGCCAAAGACGTGAGTTTCTTGACATCTTGATGAATATTATTATTATTATTATTATTATTATTATTATTATTATTATTATTATTATTACAAAAGATTAAAATAAATACGATTTTTAATGTCTTTGATTCCTATGCTCACCAAGGCTACTGTGATGCTGTTTTTATTCTTTGATGAATTAGAAATTCGAAGAACAGCATTTATTTGAAATCTTTTGTAACATTATGAATATCACTTTTATATGACTTTTAATCAATTTAAAACAGTCTTGCTGAATAGAAGTATTAAAACTTTTGAATAGTAGTGGATCAGTTTTCACAAGAATATGAAGCAGCACAACTGTTTTCAACATTGATGATGATAAATGTTTCTTGAGCAGCAAATAAGAATTAGAATTCTTTTTGAAGGGACACTGAAGATTAAGAGTAATAACACTGAAAATTTATTACAGGAATAAATAACATTTTAAAATATATTTAAACAGAAAACAATTATTTTAAACCGTATGAGATCATGTTACAAAAACAAAAAAACAACAACTGACTATTACATGTTATTTATTACTGGAATCTGCGCACACAGATACGTATCTGTGGTTGTCTGTCAGCTGCTCTTCCTGTTTTTTTATTTATTTATTTTTTCTTATTTCTATCCACCCAGTTATCTAAATCAGACACAGTAACTGTTGCTGATAGCACAACAACGTCTTCCTCTTTTTATGAGTCAGACTGCTTTAATCTGACGTTAAATGTTGCATTCAGGTTGATCTGGGCATGTGCTTTGTTTTTTTGCGCATGCCACGTTGACACCAATCTTCATCCTGATTAATGTGTGCGCACGTAGGTGTGTAAGCGTGACTCACGATTGTAGAGTACACAGAACGTCTCTAGTTAGGAAACCACACAGAGGGGGATGTGATGCACGTCAGGCACTGATGCATTGTGGGAGCTGTCGTTTGGATCAGAGGGCATCTCTCTGTGGTGTGATGCAGAGGCTGAAGTGTGGGAAGTGATTCGGTGTAGGAGCTGTAGTTTGGCTCCCATAAGGACTTATTCACACTCATCCGTGCGCAGATGGTGTCTGAAGCCACAGGAAATAGAACTTGACTTGCAACATTTGTGTCACACCAAGAGTGTGACCACGGAGTTGAACTTCTCAAAAATTTATTTTTCACTTAGAGAATGTATGACCCAAATGACCAACTCTGAGATGAATCAAACTTTAAGACATTTTCAGTTTGAAACTAAAAAAATTTTTAAATTAGAAATAAAAAGACAAGGGTAGGCATTAAATGGCATGTGATTTATTTTATTTAATGAAAGAAATCACTTATTCAAAAAGGATGCATTAAATCGATTTTAAAAAAAAAGACAGTAAAGGCATATTATAATGTTGCAAAAAAAATCTTTCAAATAAATGCTTTTTTTTTTTTTTTAGAACTTTCTATTCATCAAATAATCTTATATTAAATGTATTGCAGTTTCCACTAATATATTAAGCAGCACAACCTGCTTTTAACATTGATAATAATAAAATTATTTTCAAATCAGCATTTTAGAATTATTTCTGAAGGATTATGTGACTATGAAGACTGAAATGGTGCTGAAAATTGAGCCTTTTCAGGAATAAATGACATTTACAATAGAAAAATGTTCTTTTAAATCATAATAATATTTCACAATATTACTGATTTTACTGTATTTTTGATTAAATAAATACAGACTTGGTCAGCATAAGACACTTCTAAAACATTAAAAAACAAATGTTACTGACCCTGTACTTTTGAATGGTAGTTTAATTTATTTCCTGAATTAGGCAGCACAAAAACATGTGAAGTCGACATTAGTATGTACATGCAACAATTATGCAACACAGTGCTATATCATGAGCCTCCTTGTTTATTAACCCAACTCGAATCTGTTTTTTCCTCAGGCATCGATAAAAGGGAGACCAGAAACTGCCACAGCATCCGGCACTTCGAGAACACGTTTGTCGTAGAGACGAAGATTTGCGACCGACTCCTGCTGTAGTTTCCCTCCCTTCTCCTCAACTCTACTGAGCAAAACCCAAAACTGAGTCGTCCCCATCTGTCCAGCTTAACAGCACTTTATCAGCATGATAAACCTGTACATAATGTTAGATAATGCCATATTTGTGTTCTTGGTTCGGTTTTCCCAAGAATAAACTGTAATTAATTTTTTTTTTTTCACCTAAGTTTGTTGTTGTTTTTTGTCTTTGTCTAAATTAGATTTTGAGAATTTTTGATTTGCATATTCTGAAGCACATTGTCTAGATTGTAGTTTTAGTTCACTCAGGTTGTTTTTTTTTTTCTTTTCAGTGGGGTCGTTTTCTCAAATATAACTGTGAGATTATTCTCAGACGTCTGGCATGCACTAATGATTTGCTTTTTCCTTTTTTTTTTCTTTTTTTTTTTTTTTTCTCTTTTTTTTTTTTTTTTTTTTTTTTTGATGGTTCTGTGGCGCGTTTCATTTGTTCAAAAATGTTGTTCATTTCTTTGTTTTTTTTTGAATGTTGTATTAGGAAATTGTGTATTAGAAAATTGTCTTCGATGCCAAAAGATGTATACCTCATGACTTTTTAAGCCTGATTTTTTAAGTCATAGTGTGAGTTTTTGAACGTGATATAAGCAATATAAGTTTTCTTATCTTGGATTTCCTAACTTGACATCCATTTCTTTGTAGTAATGTTGGTCATCTGAGCAGTTTATCATGTTCAAATACTCTGTGTGTTGCTCTTTAATACATGTGAATAAAGTTTGTAGAAAAAATGTGAAAAACTAGCCACCGGATGTTGGTTTGAAATGTTTCATTATCTCTAAATGCAGTATGTCTATACTGATAAGAACGGGCTGTTCTTTAAGTTAAAGGTGAATTTTCTCAGGCACAGATGTGCAGAAATCTCTTCCTTTCTGTTCCTATTCCTTTTTTTATGTACGGTCCATCCATGAATAATGGTAGATCTTTAGGGGGAATCATTTCATATTGCTTGCACTTTTTCTAATTGTACCATTTAAATGTATTTGTTCATCTTCCACATACTGGTGTAGCAACAACTGGTTTTGTCTGGAATAAATGAGGCGTTTGATTTGATGCACTCTATTCTTCTGCTTTGTCAATGATAATTGCTTGTAAAATCCATCAATAAACTGCTGAAACCCTACTCGCTCTGTTGATCATTAAAGATACAGTATGAGATTGCATGCAAGAGACCTTTCAGCACACTTGGCCCACAAACCACAACATGAAAAACATCCCTCATGTGAAACAACAGGAGAGGGTGGGGACATGAAAGCTGTTGACTCGAAATTTTCACTTCCTTATGCCAGCCTGTAATCTTTGTGCAACCATGTGAACGGTTTCTCATTTTTTCACATCTGTTGAAGTCAAATGAATCATCAGCATGCAGATCTTAACTGAGAAGATAAATGTTTGTTTTATTTCTACCAGCATAATGCATGACACAAAAGTAAAAGTGCAGACATATTACTTTGCAGAATTCAGTGCAATCTCAGGGAAATAAAGATGCAGTTCAAAAGTATTCCTCTATGACACAAAAACACAGAAAAAAAGACAAACTGAACAGGTTTTCAATGGTAATGCTGGAAGAAATGAAGCTAATGCGGCTTAACATTGCAATACACAACCAGAGGGGTCAAAAGTTTTCACAGTAGCTACTGCCCTTGGTTCTCGGTGATAAGCAAATATACATAGCTTAGTTGATGATTTGCAACAATACAAGAACAACAATGCAGAACAAATTAAAGTATATATATATATATATATCACATTGGCAGGTACTGAAGCAAACTGTCTCAACATTTGGTGTCTTGTTTCCCTTTCACGCACTTTAGGACACCCGAGATGGGTAAACAGAGTTGCATGTGATGCACATGAGCAGAGACGTGCAATTCTCTCTTGCGTGAGTCAGCTTTTGGTTTAAGACTTTGGTTTTTTTACATAACCATTTCCTTTCAGACAAAGAGCTTGTTTACCTCAACAACATAGGCAATTGTGATTGTTTGTTGCTTTACTGTCCGTTCCAACTCATGCTCTGAACCAGTCCAAGACCAATGCTTTTGGATGAAGAATTACATCTGCTTCTGCCTTGAATAGTCTTTGTGCTGAAATAGTAGATCAAGGGGTCCAGACAGCTGTTTGTGCTGGCCATGCACATGGTAACAGTCTGTAGGTTAAAGTAAACTTCATGAGAATTATCTCCATGCAAGAAATGACGTTTGCTCAGGCCGAAGAGGATAAAAGCAACGTGAAATGGGATAAAACAAATGGCATAGATGAGCAAGTTAGACAGAAAGAGCTTTACAATCTTGCTTTTGCTCAGCTCGGTGTTGCACGAGGAAGTCGCCATACTGTAACCTTTCAGCTGCCGCACGACTGACACTGTACAGCCCAAAATAATGCAGAAAGGTACTAAAATACCAAAGAAAGTGGTAAAGCAGAGGATTATGAAACCATTCTTCCAATTTGTATCAGAGTATTTCTCAAAACATCGTATAACGTTACAGCTGTCGTCCTTGTTTTCAGGGTGGTTTAAGGCTGTTGGAACTGCCAATCCAATGATGATCAGCCACACGATCACACAAAACACCCAGGCCATCGGTACCGTCCGCAGTTGTCTCGATCGGAGCGGATACACCACGGCCAGCATCCGGTCCACGCTGATGAGCGTGATGAACAAGGAGCTGGAGTAGATGTTGACGGCAAAAAGGGTCCCTGGAATCATGCATAGAGTGTTTCCCAGCTTCCATTCACCTGTGGCGAAGTAGATGATCCGAAAGGGCAGGGAAAGTGTGAAAAGTAGGTCCGATAAGGCCAGGTTGGCCATGTAGATCACCGGAACAGATTTCCTCAAGCCATTCCGACAAACCAGTATCCAAAGAGACACAGAGTTCAAAGGAAGTCCGAACAGCAGTACAATGCTGTAGGTGGAAATGAAAAGTGGATATCTGAAATGAGATGTGCTGCAGTCACCTGTGTTGTTGGATGGCATTTTTCCAAAGATACAGGCGAATTGAAGAGAACTGCTGTGCCAAAATGTGAAATGGCTCTGTAACGATTTTTTTCCTGTGTGGTACCTTTTTTTTAGTTCCACTTGTTAGTGACAGGAAACAGTGGGTGGTGTTAGTAAGTGAATTGCATTTACAAGCAGATATTTAAGAGTAGCAATTATTGCTTTGGGGGGGTTGAAGATGTTTTGACATGTGGTCAAATGCAAACCAGTTAAAATTAGGTCAGGTTGGATGCAAACTTCAAAGTTTTTGCTTGTTTATTACAACATCTTGTTTAAAAAAAAAAATACCAAACTGACACTGGGATGCTACCCTTTTAAAAGGTACTAATATGTACACTTCTGGTACATGTACTTTTAAAGAAGCAATTTAGCATTCAAGGGTAAATAAGAGTAGTACATTTTAGCTTTTGTTCCTAATTGCACCACCCCAGTGAAAGCTTTGTACCTTTTTTTCTGAGATTGAAACAAATATTCATTGGTCATGTCCGTGATATCTTTCAGATTATTCAAAAGCATTCTGAAATGAACTCTTTATTAAACTTCCCTCTTCATAGTAAACATCTCAGTTTGTAAACATCACTGATAGTGTTGCAGATAATAACAGCATAATCACACACTAATCACACACAAATCACTCAAGCAAAAAAGAAAATAAAAAAAATAAAAAAATCTGCTGTATGCTTGGTGAAGTCAGCATGGTCACAATCAATGCAAACTATTTGCAAAATATATGACCTATACTGTATTTCTGCTAAAATGTAAAACTATTTAATTCAAGCCTGTAGTGCTTCTCTAGGTTAACTGGAAAACCATAAACAGTACATATATCATAAATGCAATAAGCTAAATAAGTTACAACCTCACAATCTTACATCTGCTTTCAGAAAAGAGCAATAGCATCTATCTGGCTTGCCTAACCACAGTCTCACTGATACTGTCTTGACGTAAAAGGTCAGTTCAGCAGCAGGCTATATGCACAGACACAACAGCTTTTCGAAAGTCCTGTGGGTGGAGTGGTTGGTGAGGCGCTCAGTGCAAACAGGATGAACGTATTGCATGTTTGTTGTCAAAAAAAACATTTTGTTATTTCGGCATCAATATGTTTAAGTTAAACTTTTTATCTATGTAGCTGCATGTATGTAATGTAGCTACATGTATGTTATTAATTAATATTTAGAACATTTATTCTAACGGTAATGTTTTTTTTTTACTTGTATGTTTTATCACATTTAATAAAGAATAAATTCCAATAAATTAGTCAAATATTGCTTTTAGTTGTTTTAGATGTATAACTTGTCACATTTCATGTTACCTACCCAGTTGCAGGAAAAGTTTTAGTGTCGTGGCGCCATCTAGAGGTGGATGTTGCACAGGTTTGTCGTCGAGCCTCACTCGGACATGCGCGCGGCGGAATCGTTTGGCGCGGTTTCTCCTCAGTGATAAAATGTGAGGAGATTCTTTAGAATTAGAAGACAGAGAACAAAAACAGCGCGGTATAAAGGGAATATTTCCCTACGATCCATTCAGACAAACTGCAGATGAATTCTATCGTTTGAAAGGGGTAGGTTTTTAAGTTAAACGACGTGCAGCTTTGTGGACGACTATGTTACAGGTAAAGATATTTTACACCTAAAGGAGTATCTACACATTATTAGTACACGAAAAAAACTACAGAAATGATGGAACAAAAACGATTTTGCTGTGTCACGTTATATCGTTAAAATACGATGATAATCTTTGAAATACAAATCACGTAGTCAGGCTAAATAACATCAAGGATATGGTAACAATCTCAGTGGTATGACTATCTCATAGATTACAATACTTAAAAAAAATTTAAAAAATTATGGAAAATTAAGCTAGTGCTGTCTCTTTGAGATGCCCTGTCTTTCACAGTACAGTATAATTACCTTATAATAATTATATAGAATTATCTGTTTTAAATATAAAAACTACATTTTGTAGATACATTTGATTTTCCAGTAAACTTGATTAACATTAAATTTCGTTTTTAAATAGGCTAAGTCATATTTATTTTGAAAAACTTTAAGAACGATGACTTTTCAAATTGGATTAAAATGCAAACACCTATAAACCTAAAACAACATATAATTGTATTATGATTTACAAATATTATTATGTTACCACACGTGCAAACCCGATACCAAAAAAGTTGGGACACTGTATTTATTGTTATTAATTGATGAATGGTATAGTTTAAAAATCTCTTAAACTTATATTTTATTCACAATAGAATATAGATAACATATCAAATGTTGAAAGTAAGACATTTTGAAATGTCATGCCAAATATTGGCTCATTTTGGATTTCATGAGAGCTACACATTCCAAAAAAGTTGGGACACGGAGCAATAAGAGGCCAGAAAAGTTAAATGTACATATAAGGAACAGCTGGAGGACCAATTTGCAACTTATTAGGTCAATTGGCAACATGATTGGGTATAAAAAGAGCCTCTCAGAGTGGCAGTGTCTCTTAGAAGTCAAGATGGGCAGAGGATCACCGATTCCCCCAATGCTGCGGCGAAAAATAGTGGAGCAATATCAGAAAGGAGTTTCTCAGAGAAAAACTGCAAAGAGTTTAAGTTATCATCATCTACAGTGCATAATATCATCCAAAGATTCAGAGAATCTGGAACAATCTCTGTGCGTAAGGGTCAAGGCCGGAAAACCATACTGGATGCCCGTGATCTTCGGGCCCTTAGACGGCACTGCATCACATAAAGGAATGCTTCTTTAATGGAAATCACAACATGGGCTCAGGAATACTTCCAGAAAACATTGTTGGTGAACACAATCCACCGTGCCATTCGCCGTTGCGGTCTAAAACTCTATAGGTCAAAAAAGAAGCCATATCTAAACATGATCCAGAAGCGCAGGCGTTTTCTCTGGGCCAAGGCTCATTTAAAATGGACTGTAGCAAAGTGGAAAACTGTTCTGTGGTCAGACAAATCAAAATTTGAAGTTCTTTTTGGAAAACTGGGACGCCATGTCATCTGGACTAAAGAGGACAAGGACAACCCAAGTTGTTATCAGCGCTCAGTTCGGAAGCCTGCAGCTCTGATGGTATGGGGTTGCATGAGTGCGTGTGGCATGGGCAGCTTACACATCGTGAAAGGCACCATCAGTGCTGAAAGGTATATCCAAGTTCTAGAACAACATATGCTCCCATCCAGATGTTGTCTATTTCAGGGAAGACCTTGCATTTTCCAACATGACAATGCCAGACCACATACTGCATCATTTACAACATCATGGCTGCGTAGAAGAAGGATCCGGGTACTGAAATGGCCAGCCTGCAGTCCAGATCTTTCACCCATAGAAAACATTTGGTGCATCATAAAGAGGAAGATGCGACAAAGAAGACCTAAGAGAGTTGAGCAACTAGAAGCCTGTATTAGACAAGAATGGGACAACATTCCTATTACTAAACTTGAGCAACTTGTCTCCTCAGTCCCCAGACGTTTGCAGACTGTTAGAAAAAGAAGAGGGGATGCCACATAGTGGTAAACATGGCCTTGTCCCAACTTTTTTGAGATGTGTTGATGCCATGACATTTAAAATCAACTTATTTTTCCCTTAACATGATACATTTTCTCAGTTTAAACATTTGATATGTCGTCTATGTTGTATTCTGAATAAAATATTGAAATTTGTAACTTCCACATCATTGCATTCTGTTTTTATTCACAATTTGTACAGTGTCCCAACTTTTTTGGAATCGGGTTTGTACATATAGCCTTCATATATTGTTATTATTATATATTATTCCACATCTATCTATCTATCTATCTATCTGTCTATCTGTCTTATCTGTTTCATTTACCCTTACTCTATTCTGTCCTCTCTATGTTATATACATAGATGTTATATACAATGTTATTCTGGCGCCATCTGCTGGTCATAGAAAGAGGAAAAGGTTCATTATACTGTACACCGCAAAAAAGAGGAAGAAGCACATGGCCAAAGCATTATGATAATAACTGAAGGACGATACAAAATTGCCATAAAATGTTACACAGTGGTTCACATACACCTACAATAGCTCTCGAATTTTCCTTTCAAGCTTGTCATTTTCCTTTAGTTTAAAGAGGACATTAGAATGTTGCCTCACTTCATAGCTATATCATTTTACATTTACATTTATGCATTTAGCAGACGCTTTTATCCAAAGCGACTTACAGTGCATTCAGGCTATACTTTTTGTTTTTTTTACCAGTATGTGTGTTACTTGGGAATTGAACTCATGACCTTTTTTGCGCTGCTAACACAATTCTCTACCACTGAGCCGCAGGAACGCTTTTCATATCATATAAACCGACTGCTGAATTCCAGATATGAGAGGACACTCACTATCTGACTAAGTGAAATTAGTGGCACGTGGTTCTGTACCCACACATTCTTACCCACAACTTGTGGAAATCGGTGCCATACTCTTGCCCAAAGGGATCCTGTTCACATTTTACACAGTTTTATTAATATACAGAACAAAACAGGTGTCACAAGTCTACACAAATAGTTTAATATACTGATTTATGAGACAAAATGCAGAACTGAAGAGGTAATTGTGAAGTGTGTAATGCCATACCAAATGTTGCATCAGAAACATTTATGAGTCATTGTGAAGGTTTCAGGATGGTTTGTCACACGACCGTCGCGTGTGAGCATGAAGACCTCATGGTTTTTCATGTTGACGGAGTTAGCATGAGATAAAGACAATAAAGAAACTTTCGAGTCAAAATCCTTATCGCAGGATCATAAATTGATCGTAAATGTGACGGACACATTATAAATTCAAAAGAAAATAACATTTAAATAGAGAGCTGCAGTGATGACATATTTTTGTAGGCCAGTTCGGAAGTTCACTTCATTGTTTCCTCAACAAAAACACTTTACGATTTTTTTCCATTGACTTGTGGATTGATGCAGAAAAGAAGCTCTGTGACCCAAAAAAGCATACATGTTTTGTTCATCATAATCATTGTGACAAACGAACAACTTCTATGAATTTGAAGCCTGGAAGTAAAAGGTTATAAATGAATTACACGTTGCCGGACTTCAACTTCACAATCACAAAACATCCGACAACTCTTTCATTATTTATTTAAAACATTTTCCTTTCCTATGAGCCTGTAAAAGCAGACTAGTGAGTAGATGAGTTTACCTGTTTGACGTGATGGCATTTAATGTCCCGGACCACTATTGTTATCCACCTGCCTTTTTCAAGACATGTTAACACTTTAAAAAAATAACGGTGTATTCACTGCTCACTACTCCCATGCCCCGCTGGAGGTCTGTGCAGGCCACTGCTCTCTGATGCTTTCATTTTGTGTGGGTGTCTGCTGTCGTGGCTTTAGATGGCAGGGTTTCAAGGATGCGGTTCATCTTATTTAGTGACTAAAGTTTTGTGGAAGTTAGAGTTACGTTTCACAAATGAAATGGATTTGGGTGATCCTGATCTTAAACTCCAATCCAGACAAATTTTGGGACTGTGCCGTTCTGAAGATCAGAGAAAAGATTTTGTTCTATTCCCATTTTCTTCTCATATTTGTCACACTTTGTAAAATTAAATGAATAATCCTCCCAAAAAAATGTCATTCCAAACCTGTATGAGTTTCTTTCTCCTGCAGAACACAAGCAGTGTTGGGAAAGTTACTTTAAAAGTAATGCATTACAATATTGCATTACTCCCTAAAAAAGTAACTAATTGAGTTAGTTACTTTTAATGGAATGTAATGTGTACTTTTGAGTTACTTTTTAAATCTGAGCTGAACTTGCTCATTTGGCTTTAATATAAAAAGTTTATTTTGGAAAATGAAAAAAGCCATTTCACAACAAAAAGGAAATGAATAAGCCGGAAATGTAAATTTACCTCTGTACAGTAGCAAATGCTACAATGTTACAGATATTATTGTTTTGTTTATGAATATTATTTTTTGGTTGTTAATTTTTTTGATTTGTATTATTAAAGGTCTGTTGTGGATTCATTAGTCAATAAAATGGGATTAAATACATAAAGGATATCTGTGTTGTTTAACATATTGAATCACTGCAGGTTTGTGTCATATTCTGAGTTTGCATTTCACTGTTTTTATTCATTCTGAGGAATACTGATTCCGTTTTTCTGCAAGTGAGGTGAGTAAATGCATGTTCACATTTAGTCTAGAAGTACAGTAACAATCATGTTTACACAGAGCACACAAGGCTTCTGCACTTACTCCCGATTTATGGGGACAGGAGAGCTGTCGGACAATAAATGGGAAAACGGTAACTGGCATTACGTATTTAAAAAGGTATAATATTTTTTTGTTGTTTATTATGTAGTGTTTTGTTTTTTTAGTTGTTTCTTAAAAAGTGTTATATTTTTGTGTAATGCGATAGGCCTACTTGAAATGCATTACCCCCAACACTGCACACAAGAGATGATATTTTGAAGACTAACTCATACGGTTTTGCAATGACGTTAGCATGACCAAATGATGACAGCATTTTCATTTTTTGAGTTAAATGTGCCTTAAACTAGAATGAGAGAAGTAATAATTTGTCAATTAAATCATGCATTAACCTAGTCCAAAATGTTTTCTTGAAGTCTTCTCACATTTATCTTTTGGTATATTTTCATGGGTGAAATCCAGTTATTTCACTAGGAATCCACACAAATTTTTATTTTGTGTCAGGGTGAAAGATTTTGCAGCGGATTTAGGCATGTGAATTTGCTAAATTGACCAACAGAAAGTTACTTTTTTTTGGTGAGCTGTTCTTCACACGTCGCTACTCTGTTGACAATAGACTTTTTTCAACGTTAAAATTTCACTAGTGTGACCACAACTTTACTTCCACTGGAAAGCCATCAACACACATTTTGAAAGTCTAATAAACTGAATTCGACTTCTCAAACATCTGAGGTGCTGGTGGTTCTTGCTCTGCTGATGGACAGTCTCCAAGGACCAAGCGTGTCCTTGGTGGATCGGACTTCCTTTGCGATGAAATAGTAACACAGTGCATCCAAGCAGCAGGTCACGTTTGCAATGTTTATTGACACCTGTATAAAAAGGGCAATGTTCTTTTGCTGTTTGCAGTCTAAAATAAATTCGTTACGGACAAGATACTGCAGGAATATGGCCACGTGACAGGGAGTGAAGGGCACTAGGAAGGCCGCTAGGCTGCTGTAGATGATTCTCACACCAGCTTGCCTATTGTGTTCACTGTACTTTGAGGCTTTGAGAGTACGGATGCTCTGAATGGAACAAGCCACCAGTACTGCGGCAGGCAACAGGAAACCAAAGACTTCCAGGCACACAATTATTGCAGTGCTCCAACCCTTCTTAGAGAAGCCATGGAAACAGTTGAAATTCTTCTCCGTTTCCCCCCAGTCCCGGAAGGTGTAGATGGGTGAAGTTGCTACCATAACGAACACCCAGATGAAAATGCAAACAATCAAGGCGTTTTTTTTCGAACGCACCTGCTTGGCTCGAAATGGGTGGTTTATTGCGATGTATCGGTCTATGGCTATGCACACAATTGTGTAGATGCTACCGTACATAGCAACAAAGTAAAGACTTTCCAGGAAGGAGCAAAAGAGTTTCTTGTCTTCAGCCCACTTGTGGTGTATTGCGTGCATTTTGAAGGGCAGCTGCAGCAGCAACAGCAGGTCCATCAGTGCCAGGTTGGTCATGTAGATGGAGGACTCCGTCCATTTTCTGAGCAGCTGACAAAACACCACCAGTGCTGCACTGTTTAATGCCAAGCCGAACACCAAGACGGGCACGTAAATGATCAAGTCCAGCTTCTGCATTAAAGTGTCCACTTCTTTAGTTGAGCAGTTCGTCATAGTGAAACTGTCAGGAGAGATGTGCGAAATACATCACATACGTCCTTATGAAATGTCTAACATTCACAACTGAAATGTTTACATCATATGCACACTCATCAATGTTATGCTTTCTTTTTTCACTCGTTGTTCAGATTTCAAAAAATAAGCAAAAAGAGCTACTTTCAAATCTTTTGTGGGTGTTCTGAATGCAAAATGCTAGCTCTGTTTTCTATATGCTTTAAAACAGCCTTGCTCAGACTTTTCACACAAAGAGCTGCATACTTTCATACTACTTAAGACATCA
This sequence comes from Cyprinus carpio, assembly GCF_018340385.1. NCBI lineage: Eukaryota > Metazoa > Chordata > Actinopteri > Cypriniformes > Cyprinidae > Cyprinus > Cyprinus carpio. The sequence goes on along the minus strand of NC_056573.1, from coordinate 23,527,913 downwards.
AACATTTCACAGGGTTTTAGGTTTCTGTTTTTGTTTTCATTTTGAACAAGTTTCTATTTATATAAAAAATGAACACGGTGTAAATTTGCTGATGATCAACATTTATTTACACTGTATGATAAACCGTTCATTTTATTTGTAAAATTCTTCCAGATCTTACCAGCTGCCAAAAAAATGAGGCAGAGATAAAATTTTAGTAAAAAAAAAAACAAAAAAACTTGTGCACTCTTGTTTCATATAGAAGTCAAATATTAGCAAGATTAATAAATATAACTTACTACAATCAGTTGCATTAAGCATTTTACACCACAGATGATTAAAATTGTCTAAATATTAAGCTTTTATCATTACTGTCTAAAAATTCATAATTGGTGCAATTTTGCACAATTGCTTTATTTATTGAAATTATTAGCATAGTATACATTTATGTAAGTATTACTGAGAAGTCTATAATGTGACCATTCGTTTATTGTTTAAAAATATAGTTATTTGAAAGAAAAATATGAGAAAATGATAAATGTAATGATTGACAGTTTCTTTTAGTTCATTCGATAGTTCTGCATATCATTTTTGCCGCTCTTTAGTTCATTATTAGATATTCTTACCTTCGCAGATGACTTCAAAGTATCATTTATGAAAATGATGGTGGTAGTCTTCCGTGGTACATACACTCATGAAGTAAATCTTTGTTAAGAAACAAAATATGACCGTTAAAAAAAAATGGAAGGGAAACGGTGACTGTGTAACAATGAAATTACCAAATACCTCCAATCTTGGACACAGTCAGACGTTCTAACAAACACATGCACAAACACACACACACACACACAAAACAACCTGCATTCATCTCACAACACCCATGCAAATTAGCATAGCTGTAAAGGTCATACCTCTGCTGCCAAAGATCAGCAAAATTTTCTTAAGCCAATAAACCACAAGAGCAAAATCCGTTGAACAGGACTTATGCAGGACAAACTGGCGGATGTCTTTTTTTCCTTCCTGTATTATCTATGAAATACAGCCAGTATGCAAGACCCCCTCTTACACTAAATGTTAAACCTCTTTGACTTTTCGTCTACTTTTACATCTTAGTCTGAGATGCATGTCAATAAACCACAGTCTTTCCCTTTTTCAGACATGTGGGCTGCATCTCTCACGAAACCAAGTCTGGTGTACAAAAATCACCATTAGACTTACGAATGAAATAATGAAGTTTTGTCCCACCTGTACACAACAAAGCTTAAGTGTGGAATTTACTAGTTATATATTTTTTTCCACACATTTCAATGAACCTACAAGCAATCTTCTAACACCGAAACTTACTGGAAGAGAGAATTCATTTACTGAAACTTTGCCTCTGTGCAATATCTAAACTGACTTCAAAAAAGAGATTGTTATGACCTGAAAAAAAAAAAAGTGTTCAATGAAATAAAAGGTGTTTGTGCTTACCAGGACGATAATTGTCTCAGAGGAGATATTTTCCTTTAAATGCTATGAAGAAAACTGTAGTTAGTCGCACTTCTGTTTTCAGAGGTTTTGCCTGTGACCACATCCTTACTAACAGAAACATGCCTTTGGTACTTTTCTGATATCTTCCTGTTAGCCTGTTAAGTAGGCTACTTCATTTTGTCTTAGTCAGTATTATCACAGCTCAAATGGGTATAGTTTTGGGAAGTTAACACACCCTGCAATGTGACATATATCCTAATCTATTTTAAACAACATTTTACTAGTTCATTTATCAAGTATAAGGGATGTGGCTACTGTGAGCTCATCATTAAATGCAAGGTTTTTTGTACTTTTAAAATGTATATCACACTAACAGGAGCATTTAAAACGAAGACGTGATTAAAATGGTAAATTAAATACAAAAAGGTGACCAGTTACAGAATATACACGGCAAAAACAAACAAATAAAAGTTCTTAATGAGTCTTATTTACCAAATAAAAATTGCAAAAATCTTAAACCAGTATTAATGTACTTAAGAATCAATATTGCAGTACTGAAATATTACCAAGGCTTGTTTTCAAGTGGCTTGAATGCAAGTGTATTTTGTCTTACTGCATTGGTAGAACTTTGTTTTAAGTATAAATAAGTTTATAGCAAGTGAAAACCTCTGCCAGTGCAGTAAGACAAAATCCTCTTAAATACAATATACAGTCAATAAATAATTCAAAATCCCTTATAAAGTGTTGCTTCTCAAACAAGTTTTAAGAATATTTAGATATCTAATATTTATATACTAATATGTCTTTAATTTTCAATTATTTCATTTTTTATAGGCCTATATTTTTCATTTTAAAAAGACTAATTAAAAAGTCATTAAGAAGACTCTTTTTTTTCCAGTGTACACTTTCCTTATACAGTATATCTATAAAAATTTTAACCTAAAAAATTGTATTTGTCAATATCAAAATCTCAAATGGATCATACACAACTTTATGGTTATCTTATTTTCTTTTCTTTTTTTATTTGACTTATGTTCACTGCCAGATGTTTGTTTTATAAATATTGTTGTGTTAAAATAAGTTTACTGAAAGCAAATAAATAAATAAAAGCTGAAAAGCATATATGGATTTACAGGCAATTTTCAGGCAACACAAACAATGAAAAAAGGAATCAGTCATGTGTACACAAGTCTTGCATGAGAGACAAAGAGGATCACAATCACAAGGATTACTTCCTTTTTGTTTTGACTGTTTCAGGGGGAGCACATAACCCACACACAGTATAGATACTTTAAAGTGAAATATTCTAGTGTCATTTCTCAGAATTACATTGTTGCGTGACACAGTGTTTATCTGTTCATGTGCTTGCTTGCATTCAGATGTAGATGATAGCGTTAAGATTAGTGTGTGGGTGATATTACCAGTCATCGATGCTAGAAGAAGAGAGAAAATTAATTTTGATGATTACTGATTAAATAATCAATCATGATTTAATATAACGCTCTTTTCTTGTTTTGCAGATAAAAATAAATCATGGTTAGCATCTTAAATGCATAGAATTGCATTAAACAAAATATTTGTAATAGAAAAATGACAAATGAAATTGTTTTGTTAATTGTATGATCTAATTAATGATTACGTTGATCAAAGAAATGAGCTTTGCAAATTAAATTTCAGCGGGGGATTTTGTACACCTTTAGAATAAAACTCAGTTACAGTGTAGAAAAAGAAAGTGTGAACGAGACAACTTCACTTTATATCCATACCTTCCTATGTATTTGATACCCTAGCAACAAGCCTACTTTTGGGGAACAAACTGCAAAATAAATAAATAAATAATGTCACCAGAAGTTTGTTTAAGTTCCACAAAATCTCCTTTAGTGATGTAACAGATAATCATATTCACTTCACTTTAAATAAATACAAATTTTAAAAAATAATAAAAAGCCCAAACTGTTCATTTAGGAGTAGGGCAAGGATTTAGGTTTTATTCATTTAGGTTAGTAGGCTTTTTAAGAAAAACAGAACTAAAAATAGGAACATACCCAAGGTAGGTTATTAACATGAAAATATAATTCAAAAATGTAGGCTTATAAAAATAAATCAAAGCCAACAAATAACATTTTACATTACATACAAATACACACACCATAGATTATTCAAATTGTCAGAATTTTTAGCTGTATCATTAGCCTATTGTTTTTTTTTTAGTTTTCTATTTATTGTAATTATTGAAATAAATTATTTGAGAAGGCTAATGTTAATGTATAATATAGTGCTAATGTAATACAGTAATTTAAAAGAAAATACTTGCGAAAACGGCAAACGTAATGACTGACAGTTTTGTGTAGTTCATGTTATTGTTCTAAATATAATTTAAAAGTAGACTACCATCTGCAGCTCGTGCGTGGGGCATGTGTGACTGTGCGTGACTATGCGTGCGCGCGCGCACTTGGGAACTGCTGCTGTCAGCACGCTCGCTCCCATCCGGGCAATTTTCAGCATACGTGTGGTCATGTGACCCATATTCAGCCATCTTGTGGATTCGAAACGAGAGACGCCACTCGCACACAAACTCAGCGCTGTCAGTAAAAGCAGAGGTAAGACAGCGGGCCCGGCGTTCATGGTTTTGCTCTAAAATAAAACTTAACTATTCCTACGCGAACTCTCAGTAACATAGACCCGCCCCAACGTAGCGGACCGACGCTATTGTAGTCCGCATGGTTGTTAGGCCTGGAAGCACCGGGCTCGATTAGACCGGCCTACCGCTGATGATGCCATCAGCGATCCGTGGGCAGCTGTAGTGGAACTCGGTGTGGCTGGAGACTGTGAGCACAGGCCGCGTGGATTAAAATTCGTGTCAACTCACCCACACCTTTACTTCGATGTGTTTCTGCGCACCTGTCGGAATTTATTCCGAAACTATTGGACAGTTTGTACATTTCACGGCGGTGCGTGGGCTGATTTAAAGTTGGTAACGTTAGCAGTTGGAAGTCAGAAAGTGAAATGTCCAGCGATAGACAGTCTAGGATATTTCACCTTATTAAAACACCCCTTTAAACGGTTAACTTACATGACATCTGCAGCTGTCAATTTAATAGTTCACGCTACATCTAAACGTATTTATTGGTGGTTTCTTGATCTAACTTGTGGACTGCAGTGCTTTACAGGGTGTATGAAGGCTCGGACCGACAGGGACGTGATCATTGAAACCTTAAACTGACATTCATCATTTACTTTTGAGGTTGCGGAAATAAAAACGTTAAGGCTTGACAGATCAATTCCACATGGTCACTTAAACTAACCTTCTTGAGTGCTCAGACTATGTATGATGTTAACGTTACCTACGAGTGTCTTTTCTGACCTTCTATTAGCCTCAAAAAGACCAAAAAATGCCTTGTTCCACCAATATTACAGCGGTGAAAATCGATAACTCTCCGTGTTAAATTTGTGAAATTTCAAAGCAGGCTGTACAATGTTAATGGATTTTAACTGGGCAACAACCTGCAATCTGTTGACCATCTGTTTGCAGCCTAAACTAGCTTTATTGACTTCTGTTTTGTGTTCAACTGCTGCCTTCCCCCCCCATCCATCCCTGACTGGTGTTAAATAAATACTTGAGCTGTGCTTGCCTGTTTGTAACGTGATGCAACCTCATAATTGCATGATTTATGGGTTTCTGTCAGATAAACCGATCAAAGTGCTTTTTGTATGTATGTAAAATATATTTGGTTAGTTGTTGTTGATGGGAGCATGTGTAAACTGGATCGGATTGCTTCATTTGGTTGCACACGTGGTTTAAATCCCAGCAGCAGCAGCAAGTCACTCCTGTTTGTTTTGCATAGACATCGTGTCATCTACATGATGTGGCTGTGTAGCGCTTCATATTAAATTTAGAATGTGTAGTAATAAGATGCGAATAAAATGTAAAGATCTCTTCTTTTCCCTTAAGGTTAAATGGGACTTGTTTGACAGGTCTGACGAGATGCCTCTGTAATATGCATTATGTACATGTGATCAGTTCAAATCAAGGTTGAAAAAAGTTAGTTGCCGTACATAGTGGGCAAGGGAAGCCGTGGGTTGCACAGATGTCTGAGAATGCCCTTCCTAATTGGGAGAGTTCCTAAAATAGCTCTTGTCACAGTAAGGGGGTACACTAATGTGTCGAACAGAGTTCAGCATGGATGCCTTGTGTGTTCGTTTTTTAATAATTTGTCCTCTTTTTCAATGTGTGTAGGTGTAGTTTTCACATCATCTCACACTCAACACACAAAAAGATTGTTTTACACGTTGGTTGCAAATACAGTACAGGTCAAAAGTTTGGAAACATTACTATTTTTAATGTTTTTGAAAGAAGTCTCTTCTGCTCATCAAGCCTGCATTTATTTGATCAAAAATACAGAAAAAAACAGTAATATTCTGAAATATTATTACAACTTAAAATAATAGTTTTCTATTTGAATATACTTTAAAAAAAATTATTTATTCCCTGTGATGCAAAGCTGAATTTTCAGCATCATTACTCCAGCCTTCAGTGTCACATGTAACATCCAGTCTATCACATGATCATTTAGAAATCATTCTAATATTCTGATTTATTATGAGTGTTGGAAACAGTTCTGCTGTCTAATATATTTGATGAATAAAAGGTTAAAAAGAACTGCTTTTATTCAAAAATAAAAAAAAAATTCTAATAATATATATTCTAATAATATATTTTCTTTACTATCACTTTTTATCAATTTAACACATCCTTGCTGAATAAAAGTTGATTTTATTTTAAAAAAAGAAAGAAAGAAAAACAATTACTGACCCCAAATTACTGACCAGTAGTGTATATTGTTATTAAAAAATATTTATATTTTAAAAACATAGCTTCTTTTTTTCATCAAAGTATCCTAAAAAAGTATCACATGTTCTGAAAACAAATTTAACCAGCAGAACTGTTTCCAACTTTGATAATGAATCATCATATTAGAATGATTTCTAAAGGATCATGTGATAATGATCCTTAAAATTCAGCTTTGCATCACAGAAATAAATGACAATTTAAAGTATAATACATTTAAAAACAATTATTTTAAATTGTAATAATATATCACAATATTACATTTTTTTTCTGTATTTTTGATCAAATAAATGCAGGTTTGATGAGCAGAAGAAACTTCTTTCAAAAACATTAAAAATAGTAATGTTTCCAAACTTTTGACCTGTACTGTAGGTCTGAAGTATATGTAGATTTTTGGTTAATTGCATGCATTTAATTATCTCATTTGACATTTGAACTTTTTAAACGTGCACCAGTAGTTAAATGTGGAATCCTGTATGTTGATATGCGTCTTTGCACACATAAACCATAAATGCCATTTTCAGTGTTTTTGCTGTTTACTCATTATTTGAATGTTCAATCTTTTTTACTTATGTCAATTTTTATATTTTTTGTTTGTTTGTGCTGAGCTATTAATAGAGACTTTCTTCTTCTTCAGACTTTCGAGGAAAATGGCAGAAACCCAGACACTTAACTTCGGACCAGAATGGTGAGTGTTGTCGCTGAAGCATCAGGGTCTGATGTAGTATTGTAAATAGTTGTTTAATGACATCATAAATGTTCAGTCTTATTGTGTACACAGACTTAGTCAGAATTGCTTCTGAGAGCCTGCCTTATCTGTTTTTGGAAGTTTAGTGATTATGCAAAATGAAACTTAAGCTCTATGGACGTCATATTAGTTTTATATAGTTTTAACTCAAGGAACATGTATACAGGGTATTGCCACTGATTTTTCAATTCGATTGATTGACAAGTTAAGCGTTAAGGGGTTTTTACACACTAAAACTGTAGGATTACATCTTCATGTCCGGAAGAAGTACTAAGTACAATAGCCAATCAGAGCTGTTTATTTAAGAGTTTTGTAAACGCTTTAACAAAAGTACAATTTCTGCTTTTAAACTCTCCTGGTCAATTTATATACTTACAGCTCTCATTGTGAATATTGTTTTAAGTTAATTTAAAAGTAATCATTTTAATAATTTAACACTTTAGGTCTGTTAAATGTTAAAAATGATGGCACCAATTTTACTGTAATGTTGAATCGCTAAATTTACTCATTGAAAAATGGCATTAAAGACGGCATTAAAGAAATATAAAAAATATGCTGTCTTGTTGTTTATACATTCATTTGGAAATTCAGTGTGAAAAAGATGTTTATGAATACAAATTTCAATGTTATGTGCGAATCGTGTAATTAATTGCAATTAAGTACAGAAAATAATTCTAAAATAAATGTACTTGATGTTAAAAGTATACAGTATTTGTTGTATGTAATGATATGATGACGTAGCATGTTTTCTCTCGGCTGTGTCCCAGGCTCCGTGCCCTGTCTGGTGGAGTGGGTAGCAGCATTGTGGCCTCCCCTCCACTCTCACCTGCATTGCCAAAGTATAAACTTGCAGACTATCGCTACGGGAGAGAAGAGATGCTAGCACTTTATGTAAAGGATAACATGGTAAGGACACCGGTCAGCTTTTGCTGACTTTTTTGTCAGTCTCATTTGTATTACTGCATTTTGATATTATTTTTTAAGCATCTTGTGCAGTTTAGATGTCAGTGTGTCCCATTCATTAATTAGACTGTGGTGGCCCATCACAGTTTCATAATAAACCGAAAATGTATTTATACTTCTCATTATAAAATAAATGTCTTTAACACAAAGTATCTATCAAACGAGCTAAAGGCAAAAGCGCTGTATGGCTTAATCCACTTATCGAGCCTGTATGCGCTGTGTTTCAAAGCAGAACACACATTTTGCTCACATGATCAGCTCGAGATCCTGTGTTTTTTCGCGTCTCAGTTTAAAATGAATGTAGTGAACTCAATTTCTGCGTGTGGTGTGAGTTTAGCATGCAACTGGGAACGCAACGGGCACCAGTTATACCTTTTCACATTCATATAATTTTCAACATTTTAATAGGCAGGTGATTACAGTATTTCACTAGATTTGTAATGAGACACGTTTGTAAACCTGTCTTCAAAGAAGATGGAGTTTTCTGCTAAAATAAAAGCTCAACTGCAGTTTCTGTCAAAATAGAAAGAAAATATAAAATAAAAAAGTATGGTAGTCATGGTAGGCTAAAGTGGACAACAGCACATGAATGAAACGTTTAACAGTCAAGGCTTTAAAGCACATGCAAATAATGTATCTTTGTGATTAGGGGTGTGCACAAATAGCATGTTAACAAGTTGATTGTATTTGATCACAGAATTTCATAGTCTGCGCCTCAAGGTTTGGAATTACTTTGATCAAAATTATCTTACTAAATGATCTTGCAAAATGTAATTACTTTTGATTAAAATGAATCAGTGAAACTGAGTTATCATAATATCACCACCACAATGAGTAATCACATGAAATCCAAACACCAGTGGACTGAGGGAAGACAGCTGTCCATCACAACTTCAGGTAAGCGCAGCTGTACCCCGAGTGAGCGGAGAAGAGAGCTTATCTGATAGCGAAATGATCTTGGAACATATGCTTATTTTAAGGGTGTATTCACAGCAGGAAAGTCCACTAGTTCACTGCTGAAATGTGTGCTGCATAAAGAGTGCGCGCCTCTCACACTAGTCTACACCGGATGCGAGCAGCGCAGTGTGACACGACAAAATACTATAGAACTCATTATAATCAGTGATGCTGTCTACACTGCATGTGGCGCCGGCGTGACACAACAAATCCCTGACAGTAAACTGCTGCCGCTTTCTATTTATGAAGTATTGACACATTTCAAATGATTTTCAATGGTCGCGTCCAGTGTAGACAGACTTCCATCGTTTCCGATGTGTTACTCTACGCTGGTTGCTATTTGATAGCGTCATGTCATTGTTCGGTCTTCTCTCTTATTCTCTCTGCTTGGACTTGAATGCTTTTGTTCTTTTTAAACAGTGCTTCCCACACATAGACTTTACTTGGGCAGGCTGCCCAGGTATATTAACAGCCGCCCAAGTATATGAAGAAACATTTTTGCTTTTAATATTTTTATCCGCGATCGACTAACTAGTGTTAAATCTCCCCTCACCCTACACGATTCGTATCTGCTCATTCTGTGTGCGCGAGAACTCTTTACTCCGGCTGACCTTCCCACGTCCACTACAGAGATGTGGTGGATATTTCACAGACAAAGACAGGCTCGACAGTGGGGGTTCTTCAGTTGCAAATAAAAATAGATGTGCACGAACTGTAAAATATATTTAAGGAGCAAGTGTGCGAATAAAGCAAAATCCCTCCGGGTGAGTTTTCTAAAATTTACTGTCATAAGTCTTCAATACATGAAATGGTAAAACAAACGTCTTAATGATAATTTTAAGTCATCTTATATTTTGGGGATGGAAAAACATAAATCGCTATACAGCCTATCAATTATTAAACTTCAAAATTATTTCATTAATGATTTCATGCGCTTCAGACTGCTTCAGAGTGATTCTCAATCAATGAATAGTGCACATTTATGCCAAGCGATTGCCTATGAACTCGAGTTGATGAATTATGACATTATCTACTTTATGACCTTTATAATATGTTTTAGATGGTTGTAAGTATGCATATTTTCTCTCATCTGAAGGTTCAGCCCACAATAGTGTAGACATTTCAAATTAAGACTTTGTTTATGATTAAAAGTCACACGTAAAGTTTTTTTGTTTGGTTGTTTTTTCTAGGCATTATTGTTATTTTGGTTACACAATTAATTGTATTTAATTTAATTTCCATTTTAATCATAGTAAACTATTGTAGTTTCTGGCTGGGATGCTTCCCCACAGGAAGAAAAGACTAAGAACATTATTTGACATATATTATTCAATATATAGATTTTAATAGTATCAGTAAAATCTGTGTCCTATTCACTGAGAGAGACACTATATGAAAAAGTAAGGAGAACTCTACCATTTAAATTCTGTAATTTTGCATAATTTACAATGCATATAATAATGCATACTATAAGTATGTAATTAAATGTAATAGTAGCCTATGTAATTAAAATATTGTTAAAAATTACACATTATTTGTCATTTGTTTTTAATAACCATTTTTGTGCCGAGGGTAATAGGAGGATTTTCCACCCAGCTACCACTGCAAGAATATTTCAAACCTGTGGGAAGCATTGTTATACAGGGCTCTAGAGTCTAGAGCACATGTGACCTAATTTCTCAATGGTGCGACTAAAAAATGTATTTATCTGTGTCCAACGTTTAAACAATGTTGTATGCTTGAACTGTTTTATATCTATAGATTTTATTTTAGGCAGGTCCTGATGATTTGAGAAGGCTAAATTGATCAAACATAGGCCCACTGTCTGCCGCTGGCCGCTTAGTCCTTACTTAAAAAAAACCAAAAACTTATATTTAACAAACAAAAAATTCTTCCTAACGTTTTTCTAAATGAACTTAATAAAAAAAACTAAACGAAATATAATCACTTTGCTATTACATACAAAACTGAACTATTTTAACAGTAGTATAAGCTGTTTAGGCACTGTTTAGCTGTTCAAATCAGACACTAGAGCATCCCTTACTTCAGACACAGTGGAAGATCTGATAAGAATCAGTGTAGAGGGGCCAAGCCTGGAAGATTTTGCTGCTAGTGAGAGTGTGGCCAGCTGGTTTAGCCAAGTTGGCCATTCAAGGGGCATGTGACTGCAATGGAGTATAGTCCATAAAACATTGAGCCATGAGATGTTTAGTTTGAATCCCTTAAAACACTTAATTTAGATTTTCTTTTTATTTAATTTATCTTGAGATGTTTTTAGTGTAAATTTCAGCTCAGTGAAGCACTTTAAGCACCAACACTTTTTCAGTAAGTTACCTTTCTTGTAGAATTGTGCTTGAAATAAAGAACAATATTGCCTATATGGACAGTGATTTAAAAAAAAAAGTGAACTTGTAAAAATGCGGTGTTAAATGCGATGCGGTCAAACATTTGGGTGCACCTAACTTTTGTGCTGGTGCACCTAAGAAAAAAAGGCGCACCAGTGCAACCAGTGCAAAAAGTTAGGTTAGAGCCCTGTTTTATACATCTATAACACTAGCTTGCTCTAATCTTTTTCTATCTGTTTTCTTTTTATTAGTTATATTATTTAAAAGCCCTTGCTATGTGTACTGTGTTAAGCTAACTGAGACTTGTTATAGCACTTGTATATCATTGCTCTTTTGTTGATTTGGTTGCTTCCATTGTCCTCATTTAACGTCTGCTAAATGACTAAATGTAAATTTGTATATATATGATGTTTAAATTAAGCGCAATAAGCAGTGAAAAAGAACTCAATCCGCTGCTCGCACTGACAAACGGCTGAATCTTTAATAAGAATCAGTTCGTGTTCGATTGATACAGTGAAGACTATGCAGTGTTTTATTTATACACTTCATTTAATTTCTATAAAATTTCTTACTACATGTTAAATAAGCCAACTGTAGCTAAATAAATTAAATGTTTATTTTATATTTATTTGTGCTATTGTGTTTGAAATTTGCTTCTTTTTCTTATTTTTAGTAACAAAAAAAAAAAAGCTGTATTGAGATGTATATCGTTATCGTGAAACAAAATTTGGGTCATATCACCCACCCCTTATTTTTATATATATATATATATATATATATATATATATATATATATATATATATATATATATATATATATATATTTTTTTTTTTTTTTATATTATATTTACTTATTTGTTTGTTTGTTTCTTGTTTGTTTTTTGTTAGTTTACACACGTTTTCAACTAAAAGAAAATCTTGAGATATAACGTAACGTTGTGTATAATGCCTAATCATTAGCTTGTTCTGAAATGCTGTCAAAAAATGCCCATCCCTATTTGTGTTTGGGAATAAGTGCAGCGTCCCGTGAGTGTAACTCTACCGCTGAGTTAACATTTCATGTGAATGTAATGGCGTTGTACAGTATATTAAGATGGAGGCACCAGAATTGCAATTGAAAGAATGTGCACAGTAGCGCAATACTACGACATTTCTTCAAAAGCAGATCATGGAGATATTTTAATCGTCCACAATCAAAAATCATGATATTGCACACCCTTGTGTTTTATGTAGCATATATTAAAACACAAAGCTAAAATCAGACCATTCTGTTTTTGTTTCAAATGTTAAAATTATGCAATCAAATTTAAATAAAAAACTGCTCATTGTACATACAATATGTGTCGCATATTTCTTTGTATCATGATTAAAATGCAGTGGTTGCCTCTAATTTCAAATGGCTACAGATGTTTTTTTGTTTATTAAATAAGTTTTTGCAGTTTCATGGCCTGGGAAAAATATTTATGACTGGTAAATTATCTAATGTCACTGGCCATTGTTAGGCAATAAGTTGTATGTACTGTATACATTGTTAGGCCCTGCTTGCAAAAGTGTAGAAATAGGCCAAAAGTATTGTAATTTCTTTACTGTAGTGTAAAGTAAAATAACATATTTTACAGTGCAATTATTCTACAATACATGACTATTACTGTCATAATAATAATAATAATAATAATATACAATTATTAGTAGTAGTATTATATTCTAATTTGTTTGGCTTCCAAATTCCTCAGTTCACTGACTCTTTTCTTTTTTCAGTTTGCACACTGAACTTGTGTTGGAGCTTTCAATTTTGAATTTAATTTAAGTTTTAAATGTTTCCAAACTTTTCCCCCTTTAGATTCCGGTAGATCTTCATGATAAGGAATTTCTACCTATTTTACAAGAGGAGCCCCTGCCACCATTGGCATTAGTCCCATTTACAGAGGAGGAACAGGTGAGAATTTTACCTGTTTACTCAGAAGACTTGCACATGAATTAGAAATGTCAAAGAGGTGCTTTCCTTTAGCAGCTCTCTCTTCTCTATGAAACTAAAGATGGGTCAAACTTCAATGAAAAGCTTTGCCTACGTATTCGAGTGGTGGCTTTTTTTTATTTATTTTTTTATATATATGATGTCATTTTCTCATTTTGGCACATGCTGTGGTCGAAACGGAAAAGGAATGGACGCCCACTTGCAGTCTTGCTCTCACGCAACTCATTGCTGAGTTTGCAGCTTTGTATGTATTGGCCCTTACATTGCTCTGCATGTGTGTCTGTCTCCACAGAGAAATTTCTCCATGTCTATAAACAGTGCAGCAGTACTCCGTCTGACAGGAAGGGGAGGAGGGACGGTAGCAGGGGCACCCAGAGGGCGAAGTTCTTCACGGGGGCGAGGTTAGCTGCGTTGCAACCACAGACTTTCCTTTTTTTCCTGCTCAAAAGACGTGCAGTATCTTAATACATTTCTAACAGCGGAAATACTGCACTTTCTGTTAAACCAGAGCAGAGTGCAGACTTTTTTCACCTTGTGTAACATTTTCCTTCCTATGTAGTTGTCTTCTCTGTATGCACCAAATTTGTCATGCAGAATTAAGGTGAGCAAAGATTAGACTAGTGCATGTTCTCACGAGCCCTTTTTTTGTTTTTTTGACAGGCAGGGGCAGAGGAGATGGAGGGTTTTACCAAAGAAGTTTTGATGATGTGGAGGGAGGTTTTGGCCATGGAGGGAGAGAGATGCATCGCTCCCAGAGTTGGGAGGAGAGGTATTCAAAATTAATTGCACCTGCAGCACAAACGGTCTGTGAGCAATTGTGAATCTACTGCATGCGGTATGTTTGTAGGTAACATGCAGACTAAAGGCCATTTCACACTGAGCGCGATGCCAAAAAGCAAGATGTATCGCTGATGAAAGGTGCCTTTAGAATGAGTGTGAAACGATTGATCGCCTTCTGCTTATTCACACCCGCATGCTAGGTGGCGCTGAGCAACAATGCACTTTTCCTCCGAAATGTATTTCGTTTATGGATTTAACATCATCCGCTGCTCAACAACAGCATTAAATTAAAAATAAAGTTTGGTTCTACACCAGAGAAACAAACTCTATAATGCTTACAAGAATACATCTTAAAGTATAATTAGAGATACAATTAGCATGAAGCTACACTTGAAAATTTATGATTATTAATGTGTTTGCTTAAAACCCACTTTAAACCATCATCGAGTGCTTGTGATAACTTACGATTGTGACCTAAAGTGGTTTTCAATTCTATAATAGGCAGACATACACGCTTTGTATATTTTATACATTTACATCATTTAGCAGACGCTTTTATCCAAAGCGACTTACGAATGAGGAGAACAATAGAAGCAATCAGACGAACGAAAGAGCAACAGTATACAAGTGCTGTGACAAGTTTCAGTAGTCCAGCACAGTACACAGCAAGGTGTTTTTTTATAGAATGGAATAGAATAGGTATGTGCTAGTATTAGCTTTGTCAGGTGCTGGCGAAAAAGATGTGTCTTTAGATGTTTTTTGAAAATGGCAAAAGGCTCCAAGTCATTCCACCAGCTGAGCACAGTCCAGGAAAAGGTCTGTAATAATGATTTTGTCCCTCTTTGGGATGGCACCACGAGGCATCGTTCACTTGCAGAGCGCAAGCTTCTGGAGGGCACGTAAGTTTGAACTGGCGAGTTTAGGTATATTGGTGCAGTGCCATTTGTAGAATTGAACGCTATACCTGCTTATCATTTGTCATAAACATCCTTTATTGTTATAAAAATACCATTAGCTGGATAAAAAAAGCACTGGTTTTCGGAACAGCACCATACCATGAGCTGCATAAAAAAAGAGCTGCTGTTCTGTGTTTTTTTTCTATGGTTTTTTGTAATTGGATGCAAATCTCATTGCTGTGCGACGAGAAAATTTGACACATAGGACAGGAAAAAACCCTAATTTTTTCGCACCGCAAATGATCACGCCTGGTGTGAAAAGCACCATTGGGATCTGTTGTTTCGATTCAAAATTGTCATCGCAAACATTCATGCCAAATTTTTGCTTTCAGTGTGAAAAGGTCCCTATATACTCATGGCCAAGTTATTTTTTAGTTCTATGGTTATGGGTAAGACATGTTTAAATACCTTGGCAGTAGTATACTGTCAGCAGCCTGTCCTCTCAGTAACAAAATAAAAACACAACAAAAAAGACAGCGATTGGAAAACAGCAGTAAAGAAAGCATCCAGTCATAGAGATGTGGATATGTTTGCATGAACTCTGCAATTCAGCACTCCAGTCCAGTCATGTCACATTTATTTTTTTGGCACTTTATTAAATAAATTGCTTTAAAGCAGAATTAAATGTGAAAAAGTGCCCATGTCATTTAGAATTACTAGTTTTGTTTTAATTTCTGTTATATTTAAGTTTTTGATTTTTAGTGTTTTTCTAGTGTTTGTGTTTTTATAGTGTTTTTAAATAATTGAACTGGAGGAGATTTCCATGTCAAAGAAGGCAGAGCCTTTGATTTTGTTTGAGATTACATCACACTAGTTTGTTCTTGGATTTTATTTTAATTATATTGTAAGCAAATGTTTATAATAGCCCAGATATTGATGTAGAATAAACAGTGGGAAGCAACAAATTAAGTGTATTAGTTTTCTGTTGTTTGTACATTTTGTTGAGGCTAACATAACACATTTTTCTCTGTCCTGCCCAGGGGAGACAGAAGGTTTGAAAAGCCAGGTCGAAAAGATCCAGGTTAGTAAACAAGATTTTTAAGACACAAATGAAAGGGGGATCAGATGACTCTTAATTTTTCTCATGTCGCCATGTATTTGGAAAAGGCCATATACAGCTGCCTGTGATTGAAAGATTGCAAGAAAAAAACAGGGCTTAAAGTTTTCCGTCGCTACGATGGATTTCCGTCAATTGGAAAAAATTAGGAGAAAAGAATCATGTAGCGTGTTGTTGTTGTTATACCGGCTCACGTAACAGAATATGTTGACATGCTTTAATGGTCAAAAAACACATTATTTTTCAAATACTGTACATTATTGTAGGTCCTCTATGCCCCGCCTCTTTTAAACGCATCGTTTTCTGCAAAGTCCCTCCTTCTGACATGCCCAGACTGCTCTGATTGGGCAGCTGACCCAGTGCATTATGATTGGCTGAACACTGCAAGCACTCGTCGGAAATGTAACGCCCCTTTCCATAATTTCGAGTTTCATCTTTCAAAATAAATGTAAAGACAGTTAATAATGTTCTTAGTTTTACCATCAGTTCAAGCCCGAAAGGGGAACAGAGTCTCGTGACAGACACAGTGATGAAGCTCATATGTGTCTGCAGTACACAAGTCACGGACGGTTAAGACAGCTGACTCCACTGTGTGACCCTATCTCTCTCTCTCACACACACACACAAAAACCACACACACCCCCATTTTCAAAAATAAAATTCAGGCCCTGAATGAATGTCTGTAAAAATCCTGACTGGAGCATCACTGCAAATAATTCTACGTGATAAAAAGAGGGCTTCAAAAAGATTGGCGATCGGTATCGGCAGATACGGCTTCCTGTGATCGGCCCAAAAAATCCTGATCAGAGCACCATTAAGCATTTTCTACATGCATAGTTTGCACTTATGGGTTGTGGGATTAAAAAGTGACAGATGACTCTAAACGAAGTGTGACACATGATGTAATGCATCACATTTTATGTCGGGACTGAACTGTGTGACCCTGTCTCTCTCTTTCTTTCTCTCACACAAACACACACACACAACGTGCAAAAATCTGCATTTGGACAGTCAATAGCAAATACTTAAACTAATAACAAAACATGCTTACAGTAGCTGATTCAGAAGCGCCAGATTGTCGTAGCAAAGTCAGAATTACCTCCTCTCCTAGGTTCACGAAACAGTCATCCATAAAATGTGTTCCTGTTCTGTTGTAAGTAATCTTAAAGATTCCTAAATGCATCTACTTTCGGAAGACCAAATAAAGTGCTTTTGCTTTCACCTAGAAACACACAGCATCTCCCTGACATGACTGCTTCAACACTAACTGCGCTTACAGAAATCACACTTTCTTTCTTTGCGTGAACATTTGGGTGGCATTACGCAAATATTTCCACATAGTGACATAGAGATGTTGGGGCGTGTTTGAATGAGCCGTTTTAAGGGGGCATGGCAGAGTCTTAACTTTGATAAAGAATATCTCTGGTTTTGAGACTTTAGTCTTTGCAACTTTACAGATCTTCTTTATTCACCAAGAGCTTGTGACACTCCAAAGAGAAAGGAAAAATTTAAATCGCATCATATGACCCATTTAAACTGGGTGTGTGACAGGTATGGCTGTGGAATGGGGTTTGGCCGAGGAAAATTTTTCCGTCAAAATATTTTCTTTTATTTAACCCCTGAAAAAATGATGAGCATTTTAGGGGTGCTCCGATTGATCGGCTATCGGGCGAGAATCATTTGGGAAGTCTGATCGGCAGTCTCTATAAAGGCCGACCTCAAACCAATCTCAAGCTGATGACACGCCTGCTGTGAGAGGTTAGGCATGACATGCAGCGGCACAGTCTCAATCTGTGTCCAGCTCGGGTACAATTCATATAACTTCATTAAATAACTTGCAAAGTCATTTGAAAACTTTCCGTGAGATGTAATTTTACAAACAGCACGAGTGAATCACCGTGCGTTCTCTCTCTTTACCTCCCTGTGCCCCCCTCAAATAAAAAAATTCTCCCCACAAGAGTAACCTAAGAGGGGAATTCCCCCCATTTTCAAAAATAAAATTCAGGCCCTGAATGAATGTCTGTAAAAATCCTGACTGGTGCATCAATGTAAATAATTCTACGTGATAAAAAGAGGGCTTCAAAAAGATTGGCGATCGGTATTGGCAGATACAGCTTCCTGTGATCGGCCCAAAAAATCCTGATCAGAGCACCATTAAGCACTTTCTACATGCATAGTTTGCACTTATGGGTTGTGGGATTAAAAAGTGACAGATGACTCTAAACAAAGTGTGACACATGATGTAATGCATCATATTTTATGTCAGCACTGAACCAACTGAATCTCTTTGTCCATAGATGGAGCACCAGCCCATTTTCCACTCAATCACAGTAAGTGCTTCTCTTTGCTAACAGACCTATAAAATGTACATAACCATTTAAAAGTTTGGGGTCTGAAAGTTAGGATGTTAAAGAAATGAATACTTCTATTAAGCAATTATGCATTAAATTGATCAAAAATGTCAGTAAAGACTTTGTTACAAAATATTTCTGTTTTAAATAAATGCTCTTCTTTGTTCTTTCTATTCATCAAAAGAAATGTATCACTGTTTCCACACTTATATTAAACAGCTTAACTGTTTTAAACTTAGATTATGCAAAATGTTTCTTAAGCAACAAATAAGCATCTTAGAATTATTTTGAGGGATCATGTGACACTGGAGGAGGAATAATGGCTGCTGAAAACTCATTTTTAATATTATTTATTTAGAGTAAATTTCAGAATATTATTATTTTTAATGTATTTTTGATCAAATAAATGCAGACTTGGTGAGCATAAGAGTTTTCTGTCAAAAAAAAAAAAAAACCTATACTGAGGCCAAACATTTCAACAGTAGTGTTTAATAGATGTATGGCATTCTTCTTGAGCTTTGAGTCAATCATAAATTTTTTTTTTTTCATGGACTTTTTTGTTTCTTCCTAAAGTACGGGCAAACTATGAGGATGCTGGGGCAGGGAACTCTCGAAAGCACGAGTTCATTCGCTCTGAGAGTGACAACTGGCGCATGACTCGAGATGAGCAGAATGGAGAGGATGATGATGGGGGCTGGAGGATTGCTGGTTCTCGTCGGGATAATGAACGATGGTGTCCTCCAAGTCCAGGTGTGTTGTACACCCTTTTTGTTCCTCAGGAACTTTGTATAACTAATTTGAAAATGTTGTGATCCAAACAAATTCCTCATTTGCAGATGGCCCACGATCAGCAGGGTGGCGGGAACACCCGGATCAACGTCGGCGCTTCCCTTTCGACTCAAGGGGTGAAGATGGTGGTTACCGTAGACCTCGGTCAGGCAGCGGGAGCGTAGAAGAGGAGAGAGACAGTTTGCCAGAATGGTGTCTGGAAGATGCAGAGGAGGAGACGGGGACATTTGACTCCTCTGGGGCCTTCCTCTCACTCAAGGTGAGGGTGTTGGAAGTGAGTTCTTGAACTTTGATCTTTTATTCTATATTATTGAGTAGTAAATAAGGATGTGTTTCTAGATTAATGTGTTTTGAATGGGTGAATTTTCCTTATTGCTCATTTAGAAAGCTCCTAAGGAGCCGATCTTGGAAGAGGCGGAGCTGGACTTCCGGCCACTGGAGGAGAATGAAGAATGCACAGAAAAGGATGACAGTGAATCAGAACAAACCAAAGATACTGACACAGAAAGTAGTAGACGTGAGAGTGACCGAAATGAAGGTGAGAAAGCAGTCTCATTGGGGTAGAAGTAGTCTCTTATGCAAAAACAGTAAAATTGTGAAATAGTATTACAAGTTAAACAACTGTTTTCTACTTGAATATATTTTTAAATGTAATTTATTCCTTTGATGGAAAATCTGACCTTTCAGGATCATTACTCCAGTCTTCGGTGTCACATGACCCTTAAGAAATCGTTCTAATATGGTGATTTGCTGCTCAAGAAACATTTCCTATTATCACAGTCGAAAGCTGCTTTTTATTTAATTTTTTTTTTTTTTTAAATTGATCATTTTTCAGGGTTTTTTGTATAGTTTTAGTTTTTTTTTTTTTTTTGGTGTTGATGTATTTGAATTTAGTTTTTTTTGATTTATTTATTTCTTTCTTGATAAAAGTATTAATTTCTTTAACTTTTTAAAAAAAAATTATGGACCTTAAACTTTTGATTAAAAAACTTTTGGTACTGTATTTTTTTTCCCCATTTTTAAGTCTTCAATCTTGTAATTTTTTTAGATAACATTTCAGCTTTAACAGTTGACAATAATTGTCATCATTTTAATCAAATGTTATATTTGGTTTACAGAAGCCAGTAAATCAGAAGAGCCATCGCCAGTTGCTGTACCATTTCCAGCAGTGGTAACGCCTCCCAAGGCTGTGACCCCGGCTCCCCTTCCATCTGTGCACCCGGAACCAGCTGTAGAAAGTGAGAGACCATTGGAGCGAACGACAGTAACAGAAATCAGACCTGAACTCAGTAAAGCACCACTACACACAACTCTACCAAACAGCATTGTGGAGGCTGTTTCCATACCACATGTCACAAACACACTCACAGGTAATGATCGCATGAATAAATATTTACTTATGCAAATTCTTTGTTATGAGGATATTTTGGGAAATAAAGTTCTGTAGCACTCAGTTGAGGAATGCCTAGTTAAACCTGCTTCTGCTTCCAGATCTTCCGGTCCCGACACCTTCAGTGCTCCCCGTTCTGTCGGTGCCCACTCAAACCCAGCAGGTAAAGCCTTTGGAGATGCCAGTGGCTGTGGCTCCTGTTCTCCCCCACTCCATGGGCATTGTGGGCTCTATCAGCCGACCCTCTGTCCTACCCTCTGACATGGATGAAGATGAGGGACTCAAGCACTTTGAGCAGGTTTGAATGGCTGTTTACTGTACAGCAGAGCTTGCATCTGAATATTAAGCTGGTGCCTAGAAGTAAAAAAAATTATAAATGCACAGCAGAACTATATTAAAGTCTTATCAGCTGCATTATAATGCTGCTGTGAAGATTGAATGTTTCAACAGTAGAAGTTCACATCCTCTTTCTCCTAACTGGAACAGGAAGCCGAGAAAATGGTGGCATACCTGCAGGATGGCGGTTTGGACGATGAGCGTTTGGCAACTAAGATTGGCCACAAACCCACAGCGCTTCCCATTGGCCATGAGGCTGCATTCAAATGGTTTTACAAAGATCCGCAGGGAGAGATCCAAGGTAGGAAATTCAGTATCCAAACTAATTTTAGCACTGCATTTTGAAAGCTGTTTGGCAGCAGTAACATTGGTTAGATTAAGTACACTATCAGTGAAAAGTTAGGGGGCGGGAAAGATTTATTTATTTTTTTTTGGAAAGAAGTTGCTCATGCTCTACAAGGCTGTATTAAGTTGATCAAAAATATTGTTAAACAGAAATATTGTGAAATATCATTACAACTTAAAATAACTCTTTCCTTTTTAAATATATATTAAAATGTAACTGAATCCTGTGAAGACAAAGCTAAATTTTCAGTAGCCATTACTCCAGTCTTCATAATCCTTCAGAAATAATTCTAATATGCTGATGTGGTGTTCAAGAAACATTTCTTAACACAGCTGAAAACAGTTGTGCTGCTTAATATTTTTTATTAAAACTGGATACATTTTTAAAGGATTCTTTGATAAATAGAAAGTTCAAATAACAGCATTTATTTGAAGTCAAATTTTTTTGTAACATTGAAGTCTTTAATTTCTTGCTAAAAAAAGTTTGTAAAAAAAAAAAAAATGTACTGACCCCAACATTTTAAATTTGCAGTGTACTTCTTTTTTTGAACTTACATTAATAAAACAGGAAGTACATGTAACAAGGGATACAACTTTGTTTAAAAAAAATAGCTCATGGTTTGAAGTGAGCATTAACTATACAGTTTTTTTCCATTTTAAATGTTTTTATTAAAGCATATTGTCCATTTAAATTTGTATAAAAGCATAAGCTTAAAAATAGAGCTTATTTTTTTATTCATGATGCAACAATGTAAATAAAAAAAGGCGTAAATGTTTTCTAAAGTTTTAAACATTTGAATTTTTGGCAAATTTATTGCTTTCTGTCAAAGTTCCCAAGTACAAAATTACTGAGTGCCAGACTAAATTTTTGGCTTGTATTTTAAGACATGCATCTTACAAAATCTTTTCAAAGAGCATATAGCTTTTGCCTCTTGGCTGCGATGAAGCCTCTCTAACCTTCAAAGAACTCAAAATGCTACTGTGTTGTTTTAAATAGCTACATTCAGTGACCCCAGTATGTCTGTCTTTTCACAGGACCATTTAATAACCAGGAGATGTCTGAGTGGTTTCAGGCAGGCTATTTCACCATGACCTTGCAGGTGAAGCGAGGCTGTGATGAGATGTTCCAGCCCCTGGGAGAGATGATGAAGTTGTGGGGGCGAGTGCCCTTTACAGCCGGCCCCGCACTACCTCCCATACTGGTAATAAGACACTCATGTATCTCTGTGACTTCTTCCCCAGTTTTTCAGCATCCAAAAGGTTTTGATTTGTTTGTGTTTTATTTGTATATAGGGAGATGATCAAGAAAGTATGAAGAGACGACAGGAGATTGTTCTAAATATGTATCAGCTACAACAGCTGCAATATCAGTACTTACTCAGGTATGATGACAGATAGTGAAGATTCATTTTTGCAGTGCTAACAGAATCGCCAGAAAGAACAGAAAAAAAATGTGTTCAGAAACTCCATTTCACTCTTTCATCTTCCATTGTTCTACCGTGAACACTATTTGTTGAACCAATGTTATTTTCACCCCAGTTTGGCTGCCTAAATAGATTGTGATTACATTTAGTGTGATCATTTCTTATAACACAGAAATTCACACTCCACCTTTAAATATACAGTAGAGTTATAAGAAAACTTTAGAAGAAGACTTTCTTTCATTTGGTGCTGAAAAAAATTGTATTATCAATTTTTAAAAACAGTTGTCCTGCTTATTATTGTTGCGGAATCCTTAATAAATGTTCATGATTCTTTGATTAATAGAATTTTTAAGAGAACAGCATTTATATGAAATGGAAATCTTTTGTAACATTATATAAGTCTTTATTGTCACTTTTGATCAATTTAATGCATCCTTGATTAATATGTTCTAATTTCTTAAAGTGCAAATGCGTGAATTTTTATTACATTGTTTTATTTAACTCAGAACAAAATGAAAGTAGCTAAGACGCCTTTTCTTTTCCTGTAGGCAACAATATGCTCTGGCTCAGCAGAAAGTTTTAAGCTCTGCACCTCCTCCACAACAGCAGCAGCTCAATCTCCTCCTCCATCAGGCACTTAAGATCAGGTGCATTTAAATGACTTTTGTTTTCGATCTTTCTGTCACAATCACTCATCAGAGCAAACAGAGGGGAATGTATTATATTAATTCAGCAAAGCGGGGGTGGTGTGTTTCATTGCACTGCTATTGCGGTTGAGCTTCTGTGACACAATCTCATGGTTTGATTTGTGTGCCCCTGCAGAACGCCAGAGCCGCAACCGAGCCTCTTACCTCCTGTCACACGCTCCATGTCAGTTCCAGACTCAGGATCAGTTTGGGAAATGCAGAACCCTTCCACTCAAGCATCCTGTTCTCCAAACATGCAGCCCTCTACTCCCAGCAGTACGTCTGAACATTTAGAACTGGAAATATATTTTTTTCCTACCGTAGAATAAAGGATAGTTCACCCAAAATTTAAAATGGTAATTTACACACCCTCAAGTTGTTCCAAAGCAGATTAGAAACCAGACAGTTGACGGTAACCATTGACTTTCATGGTATGGAAAAAAAAAATACTAAGAAAGTCAATGGTACCATCAACTGTTTAGACATACATAATTTTTGGGTGAAGTATCTCTTATACTTCATAGTCAGAATACTTGAGTCAGAGTGCCCCAGTAGGTTTAAATGGAAAAAAGTGCTTTGGTCTTCTTGCAGTGCTTGTATTGTATGTCTAGCGTGCTTGTTTTCTACTCCCACTTACAGTAACCCACAACTTGTTTAGTTTTGGATATGACTCATGTTTAACTCGTGGTATAACCCTGTTACAAGTGATTTGACTCAGCTGAATGGAGGCCACATAAGCAGAACAGAAATGTGGCATTTGTCAGAGCTGTTTTTGCTTTTAACTGGAAACGTGATTAGCGAATAAAATGCGATACCTTGTTCAATAATGCGATATTTGATATGATATGATATGATATTGACTTAAGTGTGTAAAGTCAATTAAAATTATACTTTAAAATATATAAAAAAAATTAAAATTATATAACCAGTAAGATATATTTTTTTATAGAATTTTAATTTGTTCTTGGAAAAGAAAGCATCACTACAACTTCTGAAAGCTGTCACAAAGCAGAAAATTTAATTTTAACATCAATGTGAAAAAAATATTTTATATCAATGTAACTTTGCTTTACGTTTATTACTTAAAGTGCACTTTAAGTACTTCTTCACATACTACAGCAAAAACTATAGTCTAAGAAAGCTGATTAAAGGCCAGTGAACAGTCAGTAAAAAAGAGAAAAGAACAAATACACATTACAAGCATATATAAAATAAACAGTAGTATTCAGGTACAGCAGTAATTACATAGTGTTCACTGTATGCATTAAATTTACATTAATCTTTGTTAAAGCTTAATTTTGTCATTTAATTAACATTAGTGCAGCAGGTATTTAAAGGCTGCTGTCACTTTAAGACCGACTGCACGGATCCAGTATAATGATACACATCCCATTTCTTTCTCAGCTTGTTTACATTCATTTAAACCATAACTGACTAAGTTTACGAGAATGATTGTCAAGATGGGTATTTTGCCATAATTCTGTGTGTATGTGTCTGTTCAAACACAAGGAGATGTGAAAAACGAATCAACTCGCTGTTCATGGGGTCAGAAACGTGTCTCTGTGTGCACGCGCGCTTTGCACGTGTGCGGTGGCAGTTAGCACAGAAAACTGAAGTGACGCTGTCCGAGATGCGGCTTGTGCACGCAATTTAGGTGTGTGTCAGATAGCAAGACGATATCGTTAAGAGTTGTTTTCCGCTTTTTAACATCAATCAATTCTCTGCTATGTGCCTCGACCTAAAACTTTGACCTTTTGCAACGTTTTGTTTGAAGTAGCCTATTATTAAAATTATTCAGATATTGCATGCAGCTGCGATATGCATATCGCAGTATTTACATTTGCGATATTTCGATAATTTCGATATATCGTTCAGCACTATTGAATAGTGTTTTTGCCATTGTTTTTTATCTTTATGTTGTTGATTGTTTGGTTTGATTTGTTTTCTGAGTATGTTTTTGTATGTTATTCTTTTTGTAAACTTTCATGACTGCTTGATGACATATGTCATGGGAGATGTTTTTTTTTGCATATCAGGATTTGTGATATTTAAATAAATTTACTAGATCATGCAGCCCTAACGAAGTGGCATCTAAAAGTATTCTTGAGGATCAGAATTTGTGACAGGTGCCCTGCAATTCATATTTATGTTTTTAATACACTGCCTTTAAAGTGATAGTTCACCCAGAAATGAAAATTACCCCATAATTTGAAAAAGGCACTTTTTCATGATGGATTGGCACAGGTTATTGGACTTCTATTGGACTATTGAACATCACCCATTCACTGCCATTATAAAGCATGAAAGAGCCAGGACATTTTGTAATGTAACGCCGATTGTATTCGTCTGAAAGAAGAAAGTCATATACAGCTAGGTTGGCTTGAGGGTGAATAAATCATGGGGTTTATTTTCATTTTTGGGTGAACTATCCGTTTAAAGGCATATTCATCAAATGGTTCAATTGTAAAACCAAAGTATAACCTTGCTTTGATTGTGTCTTTTTAGCTTGGGAAGGAAGTAGCGTATGGGATCTGCCACTAGACTCCATGCCTCAAGCGTCTTCCGTTGAACAGATACAGATGGAGAAAGCCAAAGCTTTGAAGGTAAGAAAGATTTGATATACAAGTCATTTTGATGGCTTTACTTGACATAACCATTTAACTGAAATAATATTTATAAACTCGTGCCATTGCAACATTATTTATTTTCATTTAGTTTAACTTGATGTATTAAGATAACTAAAACAAAAATTAGTAAGAATAATAAAAAAAAATGACAAACACATGATTACTAAAAATCTAACTTGCATTAAAATAAAAACTGAAATTCAAAATATTAATAAAGATTGTAATAGTATTAATTAATGCAGATCGCATTTTGTAAATGTATTTTTTTCTTCTTTTTAAATGCAATTTCTCTTCTGCGCTAAAGCTTGAGATGGAGAGACGAGAGGCAGAGCTTCGGGCCAAAAGGGAAGAGGAGGAGAGGAAGCGGCTGGAAGAGGCACTGCGTGCTAGACAAGAGGAGGAGCGGAAACGTTTGGAGGAAGAAGAGCTGGCACGGCGCAAACAGGTGAGAGAAGAGAACTGGTGCAATGCACATTGAGGCTCAAATAGAATGCTTTACTTTAGAAAAATACCATATTGGTACCATATAGAGGAATGAGAGTTGTTACTTTTAGCACAAGTTTGTTGTACAAGCACTCACTGCACTTTTTGTTGCGGAAACTGTTCTTAATGTACTTGCATAGAGAGGTAATTAGCACATTCATGTGATATTCACACAGCTGAGCTAGTCAGAATTCTAAATGGATGATTCTTGGATGCTCAGTGGCATTAATGCAGTATTTGTGTCTCTTTAGGAGGAGGCTCTCCAGAGGCAGCGGGAGCAGGAGGAGGCTCAGCGGCGGAAGAAAGAGGAGCAGGAAAGGTTAGCTCGAGAGGAGGCCCTCCGTCAGCTGGAGGAAAGGAGAAAAGAGGAGGAAGAGAGGAGACAAAGGGAAGAATTCCTCCGCAAGCATGTAAGACTGACCTGCGCATTAACATTTGCTATGAAATAGATTTAAAGTCTTAATTGTTTGAGCCACATTCAAAACCTTTGGAAGATAAAAGTTGTTGGGCAATTACCAAAGATTATTTAGGCAAAAAGTTTAAATTGGATATGAAAATATTTACAAGATTTAATTTCATCTGGGCCTGCTCTTATTACCATGTCAGTCTTAGTGGATCATTTACAAGCAGTTGATGAGGTTTTTTAAAAGCTTTGTTTCAGAAATAAGAACACCCCTTAACATGGTAAAATCATTGATGCATGGCCTGTGGAATAGCATTTGTTATGGTTTGGTGCTCTTATTGATCTTTTTTTGTTTAATATTTTCCAGCAGGAAGAAGAGCGGAGGAAACAGGAAGAACTGGAAGCTCAGAGGCGGCTTGAGGAAGAGAAGAGGCTAGAAGAGGAGGCTGCAGCAGCTGCACTGGAGAGGCAACAGCAGGAGGAGCAGAAGAAGAGAGAGCAGGAGGCACAGAGACAGCAGGAGTTACAGAGGCAACGGCAGCAACAGCAGGAGGCGCTCCGGCGACTGCAGCAGCAGCAGCAACAACAGCAGCTCGCGCAGATGAAGGTGACATCCTGCAGATAATAAGAAATAACTATTACTATTGTTATTAAAATGTTTAATTTACAGCGTTTATTAAATTGCTTTTTGATTGATTTTAATATAATTATTGATTAATTTTATACAATTCTCATAAATATAATAACCATAATAATTACAAGTTATTATTATTACTATTGTACTGTATAGTCATTATGAATAGAGAGAACCGACTTTCATTCTTTTTTGTGCTTAGTTGATACAAAAATGGGATTTATGATGGTAACTTTGTTGGTGCATTACCTGAAAACATCTATTTGTTTGTTGAATGACCCAGTTGTATTTTTGTTTTTCATGTGTATGTTCCCAGCTCCCATCATCCTCTAAGTGGGGTCAGCAGTCGACCACAGCAAACACTCTCTCACAGTCACACAATGCCCTGTCGCTCGCTGAAATCCAGAAACTGGAGGAGGAGAGAGAACGACAGACACAGGAAGAGGTATGCCAGGGATTCTTCTTCTTCCCCAGCTTACACTTACTCTTATAAATTGCAACAGGTTCCCTTGTGACCAAGCAAGAGCCAAAAACTATTTCATAGAGATATAAGAACAATTAGCAGATGATAAATCTCATCCTTAGTGCTTTTTTTCTTTTCTTTGTCCCTGCAGCAAAGGCGACAGCAGCAGGAGTTCCAGAGGACCCAGCAGCAGCAACCTCAGGCGAAGCTCTCAGGCTGGGGCAACGTGGCCAAGCAGCCAGCGGCAACCAAGTCTCTGCTGGAAATCCAGAGAGAGGAAGCGCAACAGATGAAACAACGGAAGGAGCAGCAGCAACAACCGCAGCAGCAGCAGCAACAACAACAACCGCAGCAGCAGCAAAACACCACCGTTACCCAGCAAAACCGCGTACAGAACCGAGTGGTGAGTTATACGCATCCTTTGAGCCAACTAAAATTATAGTTCCCTCAGAAGTGGGTGTCAGAAATACATTGTGTTCCCACAGGTCCTTAAAAATTCGTAATGTCAATTTGTCTTAATTATTTTAGGTGTTACATTTCTGGGCCACCCTGTCATAGGAAGGAAAGATTGAAATCATTAAATCCAGTATAAAGATTTTACAAGTATTGGTACAATAATAATTTTATTGCCTTTCTTTAAACACATTATCATAGTTTCAGCAAAATCCAATATCGACTGACCTCTAATTTGTATGTGCTGATATTTTAGTGCAGTTTGAATGCATATGCATATATTGAATAAAACGTCATGAGTATTTAAACATGCACTTTCCCTGTTTTGCAGCTGAACATGTGCCTCAGTATAATTATTTGTGCAGATCTTAAAGTTCTTAATCTTACGTTTGATTTTAAAGTGCTGAAAATATCTGACCTGAGTGCATTAGTCATAGTACAATAGATTGCATGACCTCTCTGTCTCTGTCTAGGCCCTCAATTCATCAGTGTGGGGTTCTGTTAGTAATGTCGGCTCTAACTGGATGATGGACAGCAGTATCTGGGGTGATGCTCAGAACTCTAATATTGGCTTCTGGGATGAAGCAGTAAAAGAGGCCGCTCCACCTCAGGCCACACGAAAGAGCCACAATCAGAAGAACAAGGGCAACGCTAACCTCAGGTGAAGCATTAACTATATTAGTCTGTATTGCTCTAAACAATGCAATAAAACCTCTTGCAAAAGCCAAAAAAAAAAAACAGCTTTTTGTGCCATTTCCATACTGTTTTTTGTAAAATAATCTGTCTTGTGCAGTAATAGCAGCAGTGGTAAAGCCAGTAAAAAGGTGGAAGAGGAAGAGAAGCTACTGAAACTGTTCCAGGGAGCCAATAAGAACCAAGACGGCTTTATGCAGTGGTGTGAACAGACTCTACACACTCTCAACACAGCCAATAACCTTGACGGTGAGTTTCTGACACATACACTTTTCTCACCCTCAACTATCATGCTTATTGGCATCTGTTTTTTTTATACAATGCGCAACTACTTCCCACAAACCACTTCCCTCTCTGATGTTTCATCGCTTTTTTATTTTGATTATTTTAATATTTTTCTGACATTAAGAAGTTCTTGTTTCAGAAAACATGTCGTTGTAGTCTTCTGAATATTACTATGAATAAACCAGCATAGGTTTAGTGTTCAGAAATTTGGCCTGAAACTTGGTAATGGAAAAGTAAATTGCACCCACAAATATGTCATACATAACCTCTTGATAAAAAGTGTTATGTAAAGGTTTCTGAAAGTTATCAGTCTTTCCCTCTTCACACAGTCCCCACATTTGCATCATTCCTGAAGGAAGTGGACTCACCGTACGAGGTACATGACTATGTGAGAGCCTACCTGGGCGACACTCCACAGGCCAAGGACTTTGCCAAGCAGTTCCTGGAGCGCCGTGCCAAACAGAACGCTAACCAGCAAAAACCTCAGCAGGGCCAGCAGCAAAAACAGCAGGTGCTTTTGTGTGCCTCTGCACTAGTATGCATGTGCGTGTGTATTAATATCATTTTCACTGAAATCCCTGTGTTTGTGTCTCAGGACTCTGTGTGGGGATTGAGCCAAGTGTCACAGTCAGTCCTGCAGCAGCAGCGGTTTGAGACGGTCACCTCAGGCAAGAAGAAGAAGAAACAGAAGATGGTACGAGCCGACCCGAGCCTTCTAGGTGAGTGTTGGGAAAGTAATTCCTAACTTTTTTCCTTTTAAAACTTGATGTGATCTGTAGAGAAATTACTCAGTGGTTCAAATTCCTGTGAAGTGAAGTTCCCGGGGAACCTTAAGGGAAATTATTGAGCCACAGATAAGATAATCATGTAGATCGTCAAAACAATTTGATTTGACTAAAATAATGCAAGTAGATTTTAATACAAAACACAGAAAAAAAAGATTTGGATTGACCTTTATTTTTGACAGGTAAATCCCTAAAATTCTCATCATTAAAATTCTTATTTTTAACAAACTTCATATAAAACATAAAAACCATACAAAAAAAATATTACTTGAAAGAAACTTTAATTAAAATAAAGTACTATAACACAATCTCAATGGTATTAAAATAATATTATCAATGTTTTGTTTTTTGTACATCTTAATCATCTTTGTATTGGTGTTTTACATCAAAGAATCTAATGAGAACAACAGAAATAAAAATACACTTTACTAAATTGGCAATATGCATTACAATGTGAAAAAAACATATTTAGTTTTCATAATTGACAGTCATTATCAATATTAAATATATATATATATATATAATATATATATATATATATGTGTGTGTGTGTATATATATATATATATATATATATATATAAAAATCCACTCTAGTTTTTTTTTTTATTATAATGTGTAAAAAATTGTCCTAAAGCCTGAGGCCAATTTGAAAATTATATATATATATAAATATATATACATTATTGTTTTTTTTCCCCTGTAATAATTTTCCTTTTTCCATGTCTCTGCAGGTTTTTCTGTCAATGCCTCATCTGAGAGACTCAACATGGGAGAGATTGAGACCGTGGAAGACTGATCAACAAGCTCCCCCTGCTGACTGTTTCCCCTCTCAACAGCTTCTGTCTCAAACATTTTTCTCCTTGTTTTTTTTTTTTTTTTTTTTTTTTTTTCTTTCTCCTCAATTCTTTGCTTTGGAGTAGATTCGGGGCAGCAAGTTTTTTTTTTTCCTCCCAGAGGAAACCACAGTTGCAATAACAGCGCTGCCCCGCGGCCACGAAAAGAACCAAAAAAGCAATGCCCTAAGAAAAGAGAGCCTTGCTTCTGCAGGAGAGGAGTCAACCGATTTCACTGTGACGCTCCACTGAGACGGAGTGTCTGCTCATGATCATGCTCATCTCCTGACTGATGTTTCTTTAAGTGTGAATAAAAGGAATGCAGAGGAAAAAAATTATGTATTATCCCCATTTCAACTTCCTTTTTTAATTTATTCGTTCCTCCCCTCATTCTTTTAGTGCTTTCCATTTTCTTCCCTTCTCTCCTCTCCCACTTTGCTGCCCCCTATGTTGACAGACGTCAATAACAACGTAGGACTCGAGGAAATGTAATCAACAGTGTCCTGTTTTAAGGACATGTTTGAAAGTTCCAGACAGTTATCCATTTCTTTGTAAAATATTAGGCTGTTTAAAGAATAAACTTTCAATTCTGCATCTGTATTATAATATATGGAAATGATGAACCAGTGGAGTCGTACTTTTTTTATTGCAGTAGATGAATAAATCAAATAGCCTCTTGTGTGGGCTGTTCTGCACGCTTTTGGCTGTGATGCACAAAGCAGGGTTGTGCGAATGTTTACACACATTTCAGATTCCCACGGTTAAAGAAAACCTGGAAGTTTCAGGGAGTTTGCAATTATGATTTGGAAATGCCTGCAAGTTACGCTCGACTCTAAAGTATTTCAATGGCTATCAGTGTCTCTTTGTGTGCAGTCAATTGATTTTCAGTAGCTATGAATGACTAAAAAAATCGTGAAATTCATAGCTGCCCTGTCTGTAAGTTTAACCTGTTACTTGGGTTCAGTTTCTTGTTTATTTCCTAAAATCAACTGGTTGTCTTTAGTTTCTTTTTGAAATGCATAATGGTTGTCGCAAGTCAAAAGACCTAATCCTTGAGCTTGTACCTAATTACCACAGAAAATATTTTAGTGCATCAATATTTAATTAAATGATCCCTCCACTAAAAGCACACAATATATTTATATATATTATCTGATACTCATGACTGTAAGGCTTCCAATTCACAGTTTTCTATGAAAAGTGCGTAAAGCAGGCAGTTTCATTGACTGATTAATCCAGTGTTGTGTGCAGAAAATGGTCTCGTCAAGGCCAAAGAGACCCTACAGAAACTGTTTTGCAGCAGTATGTTCCTGACTGGTGTTTATAGAGGGGGCTCAGCATCTAAAACTAATATTGATATGTGCTGTATACTCAGTTGATGTCTCCATAACTTCAAAGTTTGGTGGCAGGGTGCAAAAATGTCTTGCAGGAAAACATTCTTGAGGAATTTAAGAAAGAGCCCATCACCCATGACTGTATTTGTATTCATTTATTAATTTACACACAGTCATGTTACTCTTTAGTGATGCTTCAGTCAACCTGATAAGAAAACGTAAACATTTTACAAGGTGGCGATTTTTGTATGAATTTGTACAATGTTGATCGTACGAATAAGTGATTTTTAGAAAAAAAAAGGGTCAAGGTCATCCCCGTTAACAAGCAGAAAACGTACAAATGTTCTTTGTATGAATTTTCTACCAATTTGCCGAAACACAAAAAGGGTTATGCAATTATTTTGGCCATAGCTGTTAATATATTGGGGTTTTCTTTTAGCTGGAACACTGCATCACCATCCAGGACTGGAACTATCCACTTTTTTTAAATAATTGATTATTATGACTATTGTAGTAGCCGAAGTGTTATAATTTCATAACCAAAATACAGCTATTGAGGCTGGCACGTTTTGCATGGTTTTGGGGTCAAAATTCCATACCCTTCAGTGTAATTATGAATCATGCCAGAATAATCAAACTGAATCATGACCATACTTTCATGATGCCTCACTTAGTTCAATTGCATCAATTGTAATAAAAGTGAACTGTCATCTGCATGACCCTCCTCTATGATCAGAAATAAAAAAACAGGAAAGCGGCCCAGGCCACTGATGGACATGAAGGCATCGTGCTGCAGGAGTGGAAAGACTCACTTATCTGGGTGTACAGAGGGTGGGCAGTTACCAGAAGAGTTGACAAAAGTCTGCACTGTCTATACAGAGTCCTCCCACCTAAACCCAGCTTACCCCTACCTCTCTCGCTCATTTGCTCTCTGTGTGCTTTCATTAACGTACCAGTCTAGGAGCAGTGAGCAGAAGTGTCCGGCCAGGAACCATGGGCGTCAGTAGCAGTAACAGCGGTTTGTCTAGGCTCGTCTTCATTGGCGCTCTGGCCATCTGCATGGCTTTTGTGCAGTCAGGTAACATCACCTCCTTCCCATCTGCCCAATGATGGACTTTTCATAGATGTGTTAAGTTCTTAGGAAAGATTCAGTGGGTTCTGATTTATTGGCAGTTATGGGTGAGAAATTGAGTTTTTGTCAGTGAGAAGAATTTTGTGGCTTGTATTGATGTGTGAGGTGTCGATCAGTTTATTATTTTGTGGCCGTGTTCAAGAACGTCCAAAAAAAAAAAAAATTGTGCACACGTGTCATTTTCGGCTTGTTGACCATCATGGTTTTGCAAGGCCCCTTTCAGTGCCATGAATAGCCTGAGCATGAAAGTGGGACGCATGCACAAAGCTAAAAAGCTAAAATTTGGTTAATGAACATTTGCAAAATTGCTAATGTTGTATGATTGTTGCTTTGGGCTACAAAATTAAAATATGACACATATATAACAACAGCAACAAAAAAAAGTTAATACATTCAATGTAAAAAAAAAATAAATAAATAAAACATTGCCTCTTTTGTTGCTCAAAACATATTTGAAATGTTTGACCTTATGCCAGAACCAAGTATCTTTATAGTGGCATAAGTGCAAGACTCTTGCAGACTGAAGCGTGCAGACTTCATTGACTCATGTTCTCTTTTTCTCAACTAGGTGTTGAACCTGAATTTAGTCTTGGTTTCAGTGCGTACAAGGACAAAGAGATTGTTTGTTACACTCTAGGGAAATGCACACAGAGTACAAATTTCATTTTTACAGCTACAAAAAGCACAATTTTTAAAAAATTAGAATTGCAAAACAGTTGCCATTTATGACCTTCATACCTTAGTGCTGAATAGAATAGTTCCAAAAGATGTATTGAAATGCAGAAACCTGCTCATAAAGTTGGATAAAATGACTTCAAGGCAATCTCAGACTTTCCCGCCAGAATACATGAGGTAATGCTGCTTTTTTAACACATTCAAGGTCCAAAAGAAGTGGTGATTGCACAGTTGCTTGATATTTCTTATGTGAATGCATTTAAATTTATATGAATTCATAAATGGTTCCAAAATCTTTATGATCATGATGTCACAGTCTGTTTTGATAAATTGCCAGAAATTCCATACACTCTTAAAGGGGTCATATGATGCGATTTCAAGTTTTCCTTTGTCTTTGGAGTGTTACAAGCTGTTCGTGCATAGATAAGATCCCTAAAGTTGCAAAGACTAAAGTCTCAAACCCAAAGAGATATTCATTATAAAAGTTAAGACTCTTCCACGGCCTCCTAAAACGCCTCGTTTAAACACGCCCCCACATGTCTACGTCACGATGTGGGAAGATTTGCATAACACGCCCAAATGTTCACGCAAAGAAAGAAGGGGAAACTTTGATTCTCGCTGTAGTATTGTTGCTGCCGCCACGCCATCGTGGAGTCTCTGTGTTTCGTTGTGAAAGCGAAACTACTTTATTTGGCCTTCCAAAAGAGAACACAACTAGAAACCACTGGTTAAGTTGTATTTACAACACTGTTCCAGAATAGTTCAACCCAAATATTCACGTGTGTAACGGATTTAACAGAGGACTGTTTCCTGAACCTACAATCCTGGCTGTTCTGACCCACAACCTGTAAATATTTAAAGTATTTATAATATATAAAATATTTCATATTTAAAGAATTTGCCACTGATGTACGAAAAAAAAGTGGGTTTTGAGCAGTGTAGAGTAGTGCTTGTTGTTTGTCGTTTCTCCGATCACAAATGCAGACATGGTTTTATGTTTACACAGCGCCATACACAACACATAAACATAAGTCATTATAATCAGTAATTATGTCCCCACTGGATGCAACAAATGCCTCGTTTGTAATGGGTTTTATTGGTGAGGGGCGTAACATTTCCTTGTATTGTTTGGGGGATTCGCATCATAGTATTGTTTTTTCAAAGCACTGGATAGCTGGCCAATCAGAGCACACCTCGCTTTTCAGACCGATGAGCTTTGTAAAAACATGACACGTTTCAGAAGGCAGGGCATAGAGGAGCAACAATAATGTACAGTATGTGAAAAATAATGTGTTTTTTGAACCTTAAACCACATAAACACATTGCATTACACCAAATACACAAAATAATGTTCCTTTTAGCAGCATCACATGACCCTTTAAAAATAAAGGTTCTGTCTTTAGTTACATGAAGAACCTTTAACATCCAAGGATACTTTCCATTCGTCAAAAGGTGCTTTATAGTAACAAAAAGGTTCCTTATATTTTTAAATGTTCTTTACACTAAGAAAATTTATTTTAAGAACTGTTTAGTTGCTGCAAAAACCTTTAGAGTGTATGTTGAAGAACTCTTCTATGAAGATATTAACACACTAAAGATTTTCCTTTTACATGAAAATACTTGACTGTGAATTGAGGTGAGGGAATTTTTAATGCATGATGCTTCTCTTAATGCTTCTTGTTGGTATAATTTTGTTTTTTGCTTCATTTTACATTTTCTGGGTAAAAAAACATTGAGGACAACAAATTATGTAATGCGAAAGCATTGACTAGTACTTGTCAAGTCCAGTCACATTTATTTATATAGCTTGTCGTACAATACAGATTCACAGTAATAAGCAATAAAAAAAAAAAAAAAAACAATATCAATGATGCAAACTTCAAATATGAGGCAAATTCAAATTCTGTGATGAAGCAGCTTTAAAATGGTGTCATTATTCAGGTCAAGTTAGTTCAGTGCTGGTTCACATCAATTAGGAAATGAGTTTAGTTCAGCAGCTCTACAGAAGTGTGTTATTCAGCTTGAGTCACTTCAATGATGATTCAATTCAGTTCAGTAATAGTGCCGATGTTGCAAAATTCAACAGTTGTGAAACGATATTTCGATTCAGCTAAAGCTGCTACAGAAGACGATTGTGTCATTATCCCGTTCGAGGTTTGTTCTCTGATAGTGTCAGTGCAGTCAAATTGATATTACTGAATTACCTAACGCATTTCTGTTATTTCTGTTATTTTTCTGAGTGTGAAGATTCCCGCCCTGACTGACTGACCGGCAGGCGCGAGGTGAGATGAGGACGCAGGCACAGTGGCGGAGGATTGTGTCATTCGCATGCACCTGTCTGCATGTTGTCATCTCACAGTTGTGTGTTAAAATACAACGTTCTTGGCCTTGTCCTCTCACCAAATGTTTAAGCGGTATTTAATAAATATTTAAGCAGGCCCTGAAGTGAGAAACACACAAAAAAAGTGTATTTTTTCCCAAATCAACAGATTACGCACGCTGACGCCGAGATGCATGCTTTTCCACAGACTGGCTTCATAAACAAGCTTGTTTGACTTGCAGTGTACTGGCTGTGTTAAGGCCGTTGGTTCCTCAGCCTCAAGCCGTCTTCTCTGACCACACAAGCGCCCTTTTGTACCCTCAAGTGAAGGGCTCATTGATGTATCGCTGGCCATGCGCCCCGGTGTGCCGTACCTACTGCCTGCTTCAAGTTAGGAAAGTGTGTGTCTTGCTGAGCAAACAGACTATTATCAAAAATACTCACATGCTGGCTATACTTGACTTGGTGACTCCAAATATTAACTTTTTATTTTAAGATTTGGGGTGGAATATGAGCATTTTAGTGTTTAGTTGCATGGAAAGGTGGTATAAGTGGCCGCTGCATGCAAATACTTGTATTTTCGAACATTTCAGTGAACAAATGAGTGCTCTGTTATGTTTGTCAGTTTAGTTTTAGTTCATTTTTGAACCATGCCGTTGGGTTATTCAGGTTAAGCAGGGTCAGTCTAGGTATCCCACTGTTTGTCCATGTTCACTCTGTCTGTCTTTGTCCCTTCATTTTGGGGTCAGAACCTTTGTCCATATGGTGCCCTCTGGGAACTTTGGGAAAGCTGTAACATAGGAAATCAGCTTTGGGCTTGGTGAGTGTGGTGTAGGTGAGAAAAGTCGCATGGCTATTCCATGCCTGCAGGAGATGTGGAATGTTAGTGAGAGATGCAAGGAGAAGAAGAGGGGAGGAAACATGCAACTGAGACAGTATTTGAGTCATAGAATGTGACTAACATTTGCCACTCTCTAGACCTATGCATTCCATGTGCTCAATGTTCAGGAAAAAAAAATACAAAAACAACAAAAAAAAAACTTTTCCCGGTAGGAGCTCACTTTAGCAAATACCAAGATTTTTGTACTTTCCTAACATTAAAGTTGTTTTTGCTGCACCTTAAATTCAGCTACTTTATCTATTTATTTATTTAAATTCTTAAGAACATTTTTTCCCTATGACACCTGCTGGCTGTGAATGGATTAATTGATTAATTGATTGATCTTTTGATTTAATTATTTATGTATGTATTTATTTATTTAGTATTCTAACTTGTAAATATTATTTAGTTAATTAAATATATAATATTAGATTATTTTTATTTATTTAGTATTCTTGAAGCTATTGTTTAGCTATTTAAATATATTATTAGGTCATTTGTATTTATTTATTTACTTACTGTATTTATATTATTTTCTTATTTGTAGCTATTATTTAGTTATTTATATATATCATCCCAGGTAATTATTTATTTATGTATTTCTTTAGTGTTCTTATTTGTAGCTATTATTTAGTTATTTATATATATCATCCCAGGTAATTATTTATTTATGTATTTCTTTAGTATTCTTACTTGTAGCTGTTATTTAGTTATTTACATATATCATCCCAATTTTTTATTTATTTATTTATTATTTTTTACTTGCAGCTATTATAAAGTTATAATAGTCCTTTTGTTTGTTTTGTTTATTTACTATTCTTAGTTGTGGCTATTATTTGGTTAAATATATCATGTTTTGTAAATGTATCTATTTATTTGGTATTAGTTATTTAAATAAATCATCCTAGGTAATTTTTATTTCTTCTAGCTATTATTTAGTTATTTAAATATATCAACTTTATATATTAAGTTTTATATATTTATATATTTTATATATAAATTATATATATATACTTTATATATATACTTTATATATATATATGTATATGTTTTTTATGTATTTTTTTGATAAATGTATTTTTATTTGCCTGTGGAATGATTTGCATTTGTAAAAATAGCATTATAAAAATGTTCTCTGACAATTTATATTGTT
Organism: Cyprinus carpio; assembly: GCF_018340385.1. Taxonomy (NCBI): domain Eukaryota; kingdom Metazoa; phylum Chordata; class Actinopteri; order Cypriniformes; family Cyprinidae; genus Cyprinus; species Cyprinus carpio. The sequence continues at coordinate 23,489,358 of NC_056573.1, read as the reverse complement.
TAAATTACCTTGACTCTGACTAAAGGTTCTTTTTTTTTTCACTGCATCAGAAACAGTTGATGATTCCTCACCTACACTGAAGTATGATAATCAGGACACACTATCCGGTGCTGGAGGCTTCGATGTGACAACAAAAATCCCTGTTCAAGACCCCAAAGAAAACACCCACACCTATGATTATGAAGATGCTACATACTCCATAACCCTGGATGAGGAGGAAGGTAAAGTTACCACTGAAATGTGCATACTGAACATATCTTCTATATTTTATATTTTTGTGCATTTAGCAGACGCTTTTATACAAAGCAAGTTACGAAAGTGTTATGAGGTTTGTCGTAAAAAGAACATGGTTTAGTCAGAGTTAATCTGAGGATGTGTAATTGACAGCTGTGTTATTTCTGGTTTCAGTTGTGCTGGGGCCAGGTGCCATCACAGCAATCGTCATCGCCGTGTTCCTCGGAGCCTCTGTTCTTCTCGCTCTCATTGTGATCACGCTCAGAAAGTTCACTGCCTCTTAAGGGACATTTATGTGTTTTCATTTCCTCCCTTCCTCAATCCCATCTCTTCTTTTTACTCTTCTCAAACTGTATTTTCAAGTGTCTCGTTGGTGGCAGGTCCTTTGTGTTTTTTTTATGCTATAAAACTGAAGACAGAGAAAACCAGAATCAGGTTGAACAAAAAAGTAACTGCAATCAAGAGAAATTATGGATGCATTTGTTTGGTGACCATATAATCAATGTCGATATCCTCTTGTAATAAGGTTTAGACTGAAATATTTCAAGGTAGAATTATTATATTAGAGACACGTTTTAAGATATAGTTTAATACCATCCATGTGCAACTAGGTTTTTTTCATACTGTATTTTAATGTATACCAATATTCTTGTCATTCTAGATTTGAGTAGAATGATCATGTCCTTTAGAGTTTAAGATAAAGTGTGTGTACAGTATGAATTAAGAGAAATCAAAGCAGTCTTTCAGAGTGAGTGTTTTAATTGAACTTTTATACATAAACAGATGAATCTGTTTGTCACCTTATGATTGGTCATTGAACAGATAAAGAGACAATGTTTAATCCTCTTGCAAGAGTGGTTTCTTTTGACTGGAATGATTTTTTTATATCTATAATGCTTTGACATTGGTTGCCTTTTATATCTATATTTTATATTTTATATTTATATTTATATCCTCTTTATGGTCAGTTGCAGAGGAAACAATCCTTAAAAAACGTAACAGATAAAGTTGAAATATAGGCCTAACGTTACCTCAACACAATATTTGTGGAAAGTACCAACAGTAACATACTGTAATCTGTCTGTGGTTTTAACGGTTAAGAGTGAGAATTTTGACAACCTAACGAGTGCTATAAGTGTAAAAAAAATAGCTCTGAACACTCAACACTTGTGCTAATATAAATGAATGTTATTACAGTGTTTAACATGTCGGCTCGTTGGTCTAGGGGTATGATTCTCGCTTAGGGTGCGAGAGGTCCCGGGTTCAAATCCCGGACGAGCCCAAGTTTTTTTTTTTATATTAGTTTTTGGAATGCGCAGTATTGAAGTGTGGACTGTTCCTCCGAGTTTTCTAGAAAATGTGGGAACGATATTTAATAAAGCTGATGGTTCTTTAGCGTTCGGCGTCAACAGCCTTGCTTACATGTACGTTACTTACAGCGCCTCTTTGTGGTAAAGACTAAATGCAAGGTCCATTCAATATTGTCAGTAGTTGACAAATAAACAATACTTCCTGAAAGGTATATTGACAAATAATGTCGATTTCGGGAGAAAAAAAAGTTTAACAGTCGTTTCACGATTTTTTTTGGAATAGAATTTGATTTCCAGCTCATATGATGAGTGATGAATCACTTGTTCTGATCCTTCGATGTAGTAAGAATTTGCTAAAAGAAAAACTATCTAGACGCAAAACATATTTGACCCCGACGTGATTTGAACACGCAACCTTCTGATCTGGAGTCAGACGCGCTACCGTTGCGCCACGAGGTCAGTCTCACTGTAGCCTTCTTTACTGTCATATGTCTGTACGCCAGCACGCCTATTTTTATTATTTTTTTTTTTATGGATGTAGGTTTTAGGATCATTGACTGTATAAAAACATGGACGATGTGTCCGTGACGTCACCCATAGACTCCTGAAGAGCGTTTTTGAAATTCAAAGTGTGACTTTCCCGGATAATCAAAAATGGGCAAAAAGGCGGGAGCTGGTTGCTGAAGCCACGCCCACCTAGCTCGACACCAGTCAGCAGCGGCAATCCACCTGTCAATCAAGTGGCCACGCCCTTAATTATGCAGAATTTTAAGGCTTAATATAATTTAAACGGACGAGTTATAAAAAATTCACCCCCCCTCACAGTTGTCATGAAGGGCAAAATTAGTTATATAGACCAAAATAATTTTTTTGAACCAGGCTGTAAACATGTTTTTTTCTGCTGTAAAGTTGGGCATTTTAACATGGGGAGTCTATGGGACTGACTCCCTTTTGCAGCCAGCCTAAAGCGGCCTGTCGATGAATTGCAGTTTTAGTCACTTTCTTATGGCTTCACGAGAGAGAGCGGGAGGTTGCCGCTAGTTTAGGATGTAAATGAAGACGTAAAAAAAGATGTAGGAATGTATTTACATATCATGATAACATACCGACTGCATGTCTCTGTGCAGAATTTGTAAGTGAGTACTAAACATTTGCACTCACGGCCGGTTAGCTCAGTTGGTTAGAGCGTGGTGCTAATAACGCCAAGGTCGCGGGTTCGATCCCCGTACGGGCCAATTAACTTTTTAACAGGCTGTTCACATGCCATAGTTTTTTCGAGTTGTAAATAAATCACTTTAATAAATAAGGATAAAAAATGTTAATAATCAAATGTGGTGATTATAGGCCATTACTAGAGAGCAAAAACAGATGGCAAAACAAATAAACATGTTGAATTTAAAATGCATATGTTTAAAACAAAACAAAACTTTATTTTAAATTTCTTGTGCACTGCTCTGATATTACAAAATAATAATAATAATACTAATATTTAAAACCTGCTTCCTATTTAAAACTTATGTCTATGATTATTCACGATGTAATATTTTTTTCTTATGTGTGAGTGATTAGAAAACAACTGGAATGCTTGAATAAGTCAAGGCCCAGTTAAGAAAGCAGTGCTCCACAACCCTAAATGGTCATAAGGCACAGAAGACCAGAGGCCAGTTTCTGCAGTACATTCCAACAAGGTAATGGCATGGAGTCTCAAATGGTGATTACTGAATACACAGTTTTATAGACTTTTATTTTGAAAATATTTCTTAATTTGAATCAGTCTAACAAGGAAGTAAAAGCTCATCAATTCAAACATGGAACTTAAAAATAAAGAAAAAATATCATGATATTAGTAGTGTAAATCATGTTAATAAGCTGGAGAGCTATGAAGTGATTTATTTGCTGCTTGTTGTTTTACTCAACAGGGACCAGAATTTCTGTATTGTATAACAATCTTAAGATATTTCCACCTATGCAAAGAAAGTGTGAAAGGTAAGTATAGCCTATCTGTTGGGCAAATTAAAATACTAAACTTGCACTCTACAGTCAAATGTTAAGCAACTAGTTAAATCCACAAAATGTGCACATTACATTATGGTTTTAGGGGTCAAAGCGTTAATCATTATATAAAAGAACTTAAAGGGATACTCCACCCCAAAATGAAAATTAATTAATTAATCACTTACCCCCATGTCGCTCCAAACCCATAAAAGCTTTGTTAGTCTTCAGAACACAATTTAAGATATTTTGGATGAAAACCTGGAGGCCTGTGACTGTCCCATAGACTGCCAAGTAAATAACAGTGTCAAGGTCCATAAAAGGTATGAAAGTCATCGTCAGAATACTCCATCTGCCATCGGACATTCAATCTGGGTTATATGAAGTGACGGGAACAGTTTTTTTAAGCGAAGAAACAAACAAAAAAAGACTTTATTCAATAATTCCTTTGTCAACAGTCTCCTCTGTGTCTCTCCATATCACTGTATTCTCTTCTGTATCATCTGCTCCACAAGGATGTGGTGTTTTCTTTCAAATCAAAGCTAAATACACATAGAAACAGCACATCCTTGTGGTGTGGAGGATACAGAAGAGCATTTAGAAATCCTGGCAAGGGCATGTTTTGAGAAAAGAGCATGTACAGCACATACTCTGGCCTCTTTGTACTGGATTATATGATAACTGTCACAGCCTGACCTACAGCAACTGTCAGGCATGTCATGCTGCACTCGCTCTTGCTCTTTATCTTAGTGCTTTATGAGCTGGTCAGTAGTGTTTTGTGCTGTAGACAGACGTGCCACCCTTTAGCAGACTGAGAAACAGAGTTAGGCCTGATAAGGATAAAAACAGAGCACACATCCACACACACACACACACACACGCCCTTAATGCTTTCTCTCTTTTTTCATGAACAAGTCATTCTCTCTTTCAAAGCTTTAAAGATGTTTTATGGCAGGGCTGATTTATGGACTGGGAAAGAGGCCTCAAAAAGAGCATTAAGTCGTGAGTCTTGAGATTATCAAAGGAAGCTGAACAGCAGGACTCTTGCTGCATACAGTGAGAGCTGACCACTAGGGCCACCAGTTTCTATTTTTAGTCATATATCATCATAGATATGTATACATAGATGCCTCATTTGCACCTGTTTCTATGGGTCGCTATATATAAGCCATCCGCCATATTGGAAGGGTCAATTTGATGTCATTCACCATAATAATCAATGATTATTCAAGATGCCACAATCCTTATATATCTTTGGTTCAGCCCCTCTCTCGCATTCTCACTTGTGAAAGGTTATACAGTTTCTTCAGGAATTTAAATCCTGGCAGTTTTTACAACCATCGGCTGTGCAGGGTTGTGGCATCTTTGAATATTCATTGATTATTATGGTGAATGAGGTCAAGCTGTCTACATGCTTGGACCTTTCGAATGAGACATCTACTTATAAATATCTATGATATATCATTAGTCTACTAAAACATATTCCTGTTGTTCCAAAAGCGCCACCTGCTGTCAGGGAGTGAGTTTGCGTTCTCATTCAGCCAGTCTGCCGTTTCTGTCTCGTTCAGATGTTTAATGTAGTATAGTTTAACAAAACTGAAGTCAGACCATTCTGTTTTTGCTCCAGATTTCGAAATTATATATTCTAATTTAGATTAAAACCTGCTCATGCTGCATGTATACAGTATCTTTGTTTTGCTTGTGATTAATATGTGGTTGCCTCTAATTTTTAATGGCGAAGCCTTAGTTTGTTTATTTGATTTTATTTTGATTGTAGATTTCTTTTAGTTGTGTTTGGGGTTTGTTTTAAAATTTCAGTGTTTTTTTGTTATTTGACATATTTCAATTCCACAAATAAATGTGCAGCACTTTGTCCAAGCAGTAATAAAAGGACACCTTTTTATAATCTGTTTAAAATTTCATTTTGTAAAAAATAATAAAAATAAATTGTGAGTAAATCGTATCGTGAAATAGTTACTGTTGTTACTATTATATATTAATAATATAAACGTAGCCTACATATGTGATGTTTCGTCCGACTTCGTTCACTTCATTTATTTCAATCCTTTCTGATATAGTGCACTCAACTGCCATTCACTATATTGGGATTAGTGAATGAGTGAGTGATTTCGGACATGGCTTCAGTGTCTCTGCCGTAAAGCAGTCAGTCAACTTCAGAGAATTTCGTACCTGCTCATCATACAGAACTACGGAGCCCCGCACATGGCAAAAATAGTAGGCTAAATCGTGCGCACGATTTACTAATTCGTTCCCTAAAACGTGCACATGATTACTATTGCGTTCCCTCGATTTACTATTTCGTTCACTCGATTTATAAATTGTGCGCACGATTTACTAATTCGTTCCCTCGATTTGCTAAATCGTGCACAATAGTAAACGCAATAGTAATCGTGTGCACGTTTTAGTACATTGAGGGAACGAATTAGTAAATCGTGCGCACAATTTATTTATTTTTTCTTGCATGTCATGTGCTGGGCTCCGTACAGAACAGACGTTTGGTGAGAAGCGTGGGAAAGAAACAGAATCCATTCGTCTTAGAAGTCAGTGCACCATCATGATTTAGTACTGATAAAAAAATAAATAAAATAAATAAAAATAACTTGGCTACAGTTGCTTTAAAATATGTATTTAGCACTATGTACATTCGTTACACACTGTTACACATGCACATGATGTTGTCCCTTTCCTGCTGCAAGTCTTCCCAAACCTGTTTCAGTGGCAAGGCAATGCGCGCGCGCTCTCTCTCTTTCACTCTCACACACACACGAAAATACTCTCTGAGGGAAAATGTCAAGGTCACACACAGATTCTGTGCGTAAGTGGCTTCAGGAAGAATTCCACTGTCTAGTTAGGCCTACATGCTCCTAGTAGCCAGAGGGTCACCTGTCGTTGACTGGATTAAAATTGCTATGTAGGTGTTCTATAGATAGCCCACTAGGTTCTATTACTAGGCCACACAGGTTTTGTCTGTTTTAATACCATGAACTAATTTCACACTAATTTCGTGAGTGAAACAACTTCCTTGATATCAGTAACTTGATCTGTTTTTCTATGTGCAGCAAGAACTATGAGCGAATATCGTGTTACAGTTACAGTGGGCTGGATGTAAATTGTAAAATAACTCTAAATTTAATGAAAGCAAAGTAGGACTTCCTTGTCACTTCTTTAATTCCAGCATCGGAAGGCAATTGGTGTAAATCTGTCCAGATGAGACGTGATGCGAAGGACTATTGCCTGACGCTGCTGTCAATCCAGTATGGGGCGGTCTGTGTGAGCCTACCGGACCGCGAGAGGCGCAGAAGCGCACGTCCGACACCGGAGGAGAAGTTGATCGGCGGAGCCTTTTATCCTCTCCAGCTTGCTTCGGATTGCCCTTACCTCGCCGGAGATTTAAAAGCAGTATTCTGTTTTCAAAGACATCTGTAGAATAATGCCGGACAACAAAAAATTCATCGAGAACCTGTCTGGAACAGGGAAGTGCATTGGCGTCCTGACAAGTGGTGGAGATGCTCAAGGTAACTTAGATTTTTTTCCTTAACAAACCGATCAGTATATCAAGAGCACGCAGTGGCAGATTGACTTATTTACAGCTATCGATTTAATCATGACACATCTGAACAGAGCCAGTGCAACGGAGGTTAAAAGAGAAAGGCGAGGCAGTTCCGGGCTTCTAAACTGCTGCTCGAATTACTTTTATAGCGATTCCTGAATATGTTAATTGTTTCGGAACACCTTTTAAATTGTAGAGTTAAATCACATAATTTTAACAGTTTATGCATAATTAAAATAATTACAGCTGCATCGCTAAGAGTCTCGCAGATGAGCTCATGCCCAGTGACAACACTCATGACAACGCGTAAACTGGTTGCGCTCGAGCGAGTGTCGCAACTGGATTAAATATTTATGCAATTACATGACGCAGCATTTACAGCACGTCATAGCCTACATTTTAGTTTACTCTTACATCAGTATTGTCATTCAGTGAAATAATGAATGAAAATCTGTTCACGTCGAACTATCTGCTGCATTTCCTGTTTCCCTCTCCTGGTTTTCTGTGCATCTTTGCACGCATAGTTGTGTCACAATGAATGTATCAAGGTGAAGAATGTTTGCGCATGCCTACGTGATGGCAGGCAAGTATTAGAACAAGACTGCCATGATGCAGTGATCACGTGGAAAAAAACGACGGCATCCCAAGCGTGAGAGTGCGCGAGTTATAAAGCCGCGGGGATAATCTTTTCCGTTCAATAAAGTTACCTTTTTAAAAGCGCATCTCCTGTCGGTCGTTCATTCTTTTGGGAGCGTTTCAGATTGAACTCAAGAGAGAACATAGCAATGGCGTAATGCTATTTGATGCAATGTCTGACTTCCTTCTACTTCTCAGTTAACAGACAAGTGTAAAGTGTAGCCTATTTACTTTCTGTTTACTCTTGAATGCTCCTGCACGTTTTCCAGAGCAGCCTATAGTTTTATGCACAAGAAACAATTTAATAGAAAGGGGATGAATTCGAAGTACTTCTGTATTACACAGCTACTACTAGAGTTTCCACTTTTGACATTTTAGTTGGGTTCTGACTCTGATGGCACTATGTTTCCTAGCAACGGTTTCCAGGCAACAGCCCTCCCATCACTATGGGTTAGGCTGGACATAACCTCAAGGGAATAGATGCTTGATTCAACTTGTCAGGTCACAGCACTGTAGGGAACATACTGAGTAGTGCCTCGACTTCCATGTTTTAATTTCTGGCATTTAAGAGCCTATAGATGATCTATACACTGAATGATGCATTACAATTTGAGAATCACCCGTCTTTCTCTCTTATTTTGTATTTCTTCATGTAGGTATGAATGCTGCTGTGAGGGCAGTGGTCAGAATGGGAATCTATGTGGGAGCAAAAGTTTATTTCATCCATGAGGTGATTTTTCTCTTTCTTAATTCTTAGATCTAAATTTTAGAAACCCGTAATAATAAAATAATAATACAGTGTTTTTATAAGCATCTTTCACAACACTCAATGACACCCTAAATTGCAATAAAATACCAATACAACAATTTTAATGTCATTCTCTGAAATGTATTCAGGACATTGACATCCGGGAAGCAGTATTGTTTCTGTGGATCTCAAACACCGTACATGAAAGCATGTGACAGAAAAGGTGTCCATTCTGTAGTTGCCTTGGTAAAAAGGAAAATGAATTCAGCTTTTTTTATGATGTTACAATGATTGGTTCTTTGTCAGGGCTACCAGGGCATGGTGGATGGAGGTGACAACATCAAAGAAGCATCATGGGAAAGTGTTTCCAGTATGTTACAAGTGGTAAGCAGATTGCTATATTAAAGTCACTTAAGTAAATAACACAAAAATGAGCAACCGTAGATAAGATGCATTGCATTGCACAGAGCTACATGATTCTGGATCGTGATTTTTTAAAAAATTTTTTTACATGATTCTCAATAGAGGTCATGATTCTCATATGGTTCTGAAGGAGAAACATTAGACGAAAAAAATATTTTACTAGAGGTTCTGACAAAAAGCTAATTACTTCAGTCTAATTAAAATATTTATTAATTCAAAAAATAAGAAATTAATAAAAAAAAAACATTTGAATGACTCACTCATAAAGACTTAATTTCTTATGGAATGAATCTGTTTTTGAACAAATCTTTTGAATCAGTGATTTAATGACAAAACATTTTTAACAGTAGAACAGTAAAGAAGATTTTTAGCCGAAACGTTGGTCTGTGGTAATTCATAAAATGCACGTCAGTGGCTGCCCGCTATGGCTCTTGACGATATATTGCAATTTTTGAAGCGAAACAATAACTTTTGGACTGTTTCAATGAACTGGTTCAATTCACAAGTTTAGCGTAATCGCACAAAGATGTAATGTATACACAATTATATAATTAAATCTCCCAATAATGATTTGAAATGGGGATGTTTTAAAGCATCAATTTAAAAATGATGATTTATTTAGGTGTTTTGATATATCAAAATGAAAGATATCAATTATTATAACTGAACTATATTTTCTTAATGCCACTGTGTGTGCAGGGTGGCACCGTGATTGGCAGCGCCCGCTGTAAGGATTTTCGCACCCACGAGGGCCGTTTGCGTGCTGCTCTGAACCTGGTGCAGCGTGGCATCACTAACTTGTGTGTGATTGGTGGAGATGGCAGTTTGACCGGGGCTAATCTCTTCAGGGAGGAGTGGAGCGGACTGTTGGATGAGCTTGTCCAATCAGGTAGCAGAGTGGGAGGGGCTTATACATGGGATGAGGATTTGTGGTTTGTAAGTGTATTGCATAGCAAAATATTTTGCCATTTAATCTCCCAGGTGAAATCAGTGAAGAGGCTTCCCAAATTCATTCTGCATTGCATATCGTTGGGATGGTGGGCTCTATAGACAATGACTTCTGTGGGACAGATATGACCATTGGCACTGACTCAGCACTGCACAGGATCATAGAGGTGGTGGACGCCATAATGACCACGGCACAAAGGTACTGTATACTAAAAATGACAATATACAGAAAATCCTAGTTATTAGATATTAGAATCAGCATATATTATGGGGAGCATAAGAGATATCTTTCAAAACATTTAAAAAAAATCATAATTATTCAAATTTTTGACTAGTAATTTAAATGCATTTTGAATATCAAAATCATTAGACATGGTTTTGAATGGTTAAAGCCTGTCATCAAAAACATTCATAATGTTTGTCTTTTAGCCATCAGAGGACCTTTGTGCTAGAGGTCATGGGAAGACACTGCGGGTAAGACCCTCGACTAGAAACATGCATTATACTTAAAAATCAGCATTAAACAGTGTTGTGTGTATGTGTGTGTAGGTATCTAGCATTAGTCAGTGCTCTTGCATGTGGAGCTGACTGGGTGCTGATTCCAGAAATGCCTCCCAAAGATGGCTGGGAGGAACAGATGTGTAATAAACTATCAGAGGTAACTCACTCGCACACATAAACATGCACACAGAAGTCCACAGCTGTGCTCAGATTAACTCAGATACATTCAGAGGTTATTAACCTAAGTAATTCAATTATTCAGATAAGTGACAGTGCTCCAGCTGATTTTTAAAACCAGTAACAAGCTCAAATTTACAGCATTTGCAGTGTGGCATTAACAAAAACATGACATCAGTGTTTTAATCTTTGTATTATATCGTGCATGGAGCCTTGCAACCGAGCGAGCTGAGGAAATATTTGGAAATTAATTTTTATTTATTTCATTTTTGTACAAATTATATCGAATTTTAAAAATAAAAAAAATATTGTGAAAATTGAAATGTATATTTTAATTTTTGTTTTTACAAATTATATAAAATTTTTAATTATTGTGAATATTGTATTTTATTTCTTTTGGATGATTCATTTTAAAGAACTGGTTCAAAAATATGATTCACTGAATCCATTGAATCATTGTTCAGTTGTATTCATGGAACTCTTTGTGCATCGGTCTACATTGTCTTTTTGTAGCAAAATAAACAATTAAATTACCAAAATGAATTAAATAATAATTTAGCGTTGTTTAGATTAATTTGTTTAGATTTTATTGAATTTTTAGTTTAATTAATAACTTAAGTTTGATGCTGTCACTAATTGATTTCTTTATTGTTTTTGTGGCAGAAAAAATGCTTCTCTTTTCAACTGAATTATGTAATCTGGTATTTAGAAAATTTAATAGCTTGCAGCTTCAATGTAGTTAGCTAGCTTATAGTGTAGTAAACCTTTTTTTAAAGAATAGCTTGACAGTTCTACTTGAAATTAAAAATAGCTTGTGGTTTGGCTAGCATCAGTTTCCCAGGCTTCCCAAGAACAAAATCACACAACACACCCATGCATACATTCAAATGCACACGCACAGCTTGTTTCAGTCCTCCAGTGTTTGTCCTGCAGAGCCGTTTGCGAGGTTCTCGTCTTAATATAGTCATAGTGGCCGAGGGAGCCACAGACAGACACGGAAACCCCATCAGCTCTAATGCAGTGAAGGATGTGAGTAACTCCTCCCTGTTCTCACCAGTGTGTATGTGTGTACGGATGTGTGTGTGTGTGTGTGTGTGTGTGTGTGTGTGTGTGTGTGTGTGTGTGTGTGTGCACGCTTTTTTCCCCTTGTAGAATCGTGCTGATAAGAAACGGCTTAATATCATCATAGTAGCTGAAGGTGCAATAGACCAAAGCAACAAACCCATAACCACAGAACTTATAAAAGATGTGAGTAATGCACAACTACAGCCCATACAGCACATTCATGCAAAATGAGCTTAGAAATGACTGGTTTCTCTTACAGCAATCACGTCTGTGGTTATGTTTGCTGAGATTGCCTTTAATAAACCCTTTAGCAATATTGCTTTGATTGTGCATCTGTGTTTTAATTCATGATGGAATCCAGTTCAGTCTGACATAAATAATAAATCCATCTACACTACTGTTCAAAAGTTTGGGGTTAGTAAGAGTTTTATTTATTTTTTGAAGAAATCGACACTTTTATTCAGCAAGGATGCTTTAAAATCAAAAGTGACAGTGAAGACATTTGCACTTTTACAGAAAAATTCAGTTTAAAATAAATGCTGTTCTTTTTAACTTTCTATTCATCAAAGAATCCTGGAAAAAATGTTTATTGGTTTCCACAACAATATTAAGCAGCAAAAACGGTTTTCTATACTGATAATAATAAGAATGTTTTACTGAGCAGCAAATCAGCATATTAGAATGATTTCTGAATGATCATGTGACACTGAAGACTGGAGTAATGATGCTGAAAATTCAGCTGTGCATCACAGGAATAAATTACATTTTAACATATATTGTGACAGAAAAGTGTTATTTTAAATTGCAATAATATTTCACAGTATTAGTATTTTACTGTATTTTTAATCAAATAAACGCTGCCTTGGTGAGCATAAGAGATATTTTAAAAAATCTTACCAGCCCTAAACTTAAACGGTGGTGTATGTCTGCCATTAAACTTTTAAATTCATGATCTTGTTTGAGAAACATCTATATTTGATTTGAAGTGAAGATTGTGTGTTGACTTTCTACTGCAGCTGGTGGTGCGCTGTTTAGGGTTTGACACGCGGGTCACCATTCTGGGACACGTCCAGAGAGGAGGAACCCCCTCTGCCTTTGACCGGATTTTGGTATGGTCCTGACTGAATAAATCCCAACTGTATTTGACTGAACTGGACAAAATCACTTTGACATGGTGTATTCAGTCTCTTTAGATCTCTGTCTCTTCCCTTTTCCTCCGTAGGCGAGTCGTATGGGAGTGGAAGCCGTCTTGGCCCTGTTAGAAGCGTCTCCTGGTACTCCAGCATGTGTGGTGTCTCTGTGTGGGAACCAGGCTGTCAGGCTTCCTCTGATGGAGTGCGTTCAGATGGTGAGAAAGTAACTCAGCTAATGGCAGTCTTTTGGGTTTTAAAGTTTATGGTGAAGCTTAGTAAATTTTGGAGCCTGGCCTAGTGGTTAGTTCACATGAGTTCCTGTCTTCTTTCCACATCTGCATCAGTAAAAGAGGTTAGAGGGCCAAACATAAATAAATAAATAAGCAAAAAACTTGATTGCATTTTTATTTCAGAGCAGTGTTTTCCCATACTCAATTATATGTACATATGTTAAATGTCAATATATTAAATATATTATCGTATGAAGTAAAAACATTCAAAAGTGGAACAATTTCATATATCTAGCCCATAAAAATATGTGTCATATATATCCATTTTTGGAGATATATGTCATGCAGATGTATATCCATCCTAAAACCCATCAATACATGTTTATTTTAAGTAAATATAAAAGGTATGCATGTATATATACAATTATTACAAAAACACATATAAACATATTATTTTTATTTTATATTATACAAGATTTATGTATAATTAAAATATATATATATTGTTGTCATATATCGTTGCTACATATAATACAATATAAAAATCATATAGATATTGTTAACATATGTTCATATACAGATTTTACAATGGGGCCTTTAGTTTTTCTATGTTACACACTTATGTCTTTATTGGGGTTTTCAGCCTGTTTGTGTGTTGTATTGCAGACACAGGAGGTCCAGAAGGCCATGGATGAAAAGCGATTTGAAGACGCTGTAAGGCTGCGTGGCAGGTAAACCACAAAAATCATCATTTACCGAGCAGATGTCAGAAATAAAACTGTTCATCTTAGTTTTTGTGCTTTTAACCCAACATAAAAATGTCTGAATGACTTTTAGATCCTTTTTCATTTTTCTCTGCAAATTTTAGAAGTTTTGAAAACAACCTGAACACTTATAAACTTTTGTCTCATCGAAAAATTGACTCTGAACTTCCACATGTAAGTGATAATGACTTATTATTGTTATAATATTGTGCATATTTGCTCTGATTCAGCCTGTTTCTGTGACACTGACAGCTCAATATCTTTATTTATTTTCTTTTGCGGGGATAAGGATGGAACACAGGAAGGCTGTCGTTGTGTATGTACATGGAATCTAGAAATAGAATAGAATTGAATAGTGCTTTTCCACCTGATTGGGGTTCCTGTAGCTCCTTTTCCTATTTATTTTCCTAATAAGAATTTGATTGATTTGTTCCAACTACAAAATATATTTTCTGAATGAATGTGAGTGAAGGGAGACTGAATCATCGTTGTACATAGTCATGATGTGTTCTGAAGTGATTTATTCACAAACGCACAAACGTAGGTTAATCCAGGATTTTGTTCTGTGTTTCTGTTGTGTGTCAGATTAGACTTCAAATCGTTCTGCTTTATAAACATTTGCACTAGTCTACGTTGAGCTCATCTGACTCATTTTGAGAAGCAGGCCTGATTTCATGAATGACAGGATTCAGTCAGAGTTGAGTTTATGTTGTGTGATAATGCGCTCTTTTCTTCTCTAGAGCTCATTTAATGTGGCTGTGTTGAATGTTGGGGCTCCTGCAGCTGGCATGAATGCAGCCGTGCGTTCGGCTGTCAGGGTCGGGATCACCGAAGGCCACACTATGTTTGCTGTTAGTGATGGATTTGAGGGCTTCTGTAAGGGACAGGTAAATACAACACAAACTAACAGACCATTATGTTTAATCTGTGTTTCGTTAATTATGGGTGTTTGTATGTTGATGATGTTTTATCATTTATTTTTGGAATTTCCAAATACTTTTTATGTAGCTCATTACATTTAACAGTTACATTTAATCATTTAGCAGAATTTCCAATCAAGTTGTAATTTAATTTTGTCAAATTATACAAAATTGTTGAAATATTATGTGTATTTTATGAAATTAGCCCTATCAACGAGTCTGGTGTTTTATTCTAAAATTTGTTAAAATGTTAAATGTTGTCAAATACAATACATGATTGAATTTTGACAAATAATTTTGCTTAGAGTTTGGTGGCAGCCCCAGTCTGTGAAACACTATAAGTCTGCATATGGACGTGTGTATGTTAATCAGTCCCTTCCCAAATGAGATAGAGAGTCATGATTACAGTAAGCCCATTATTCCATCCCACAATCCCCTCCTGCATTGTGCTCAGTGCCATAATTAACCTAGTGCAGCATTACAGATCCATTCTATACTACTTTACTCTTTCAGAGAAAATGCTGATAATGGTGATAATGCATGTCTGCCATTCAAATGCTTGTTTGAGGCCTTTTCTTGCTTATTTGGACAATTATTTTTGATTGTATGCATCTCCAGCAGTTTCACAGATTTCTCTGTTGCTTTGTGTAACAGATACAAAGATGAAGAGATACTGAAGTTAAAATTCAAGCAAATGTCCATCTCATATCTCCTCCTTCTTTCATTTTTTTTCCTGCTTTCTCTCTCAGATAAAAGAAATCAAGTGGGGTGATGTTGGGGGCTGGACAGGCCAGGGTGGGTCCCTTCTAGGAACAAAAAGGTATGATTATATTTCAATAAAAAAGACACTGATATGCCTGTATGCAATGAATAAGATGTTTTCTGGTACCCTAAAATATCATTTTTAGAACTCTCCCAGCCAAGCACATTGATAAAATTGCAGAACAGATGAGGATTCACAACATCAACGCTTTACTGGTTATTGGAGGTTTTGAGGTATGTCAAATTTGCTGTATCTACATACAAATGTGCTTTATAATAATATATTTTGGTACATGTTTGGCTGTATATAAAATCAGTAAAATAAGATTTTGATTCTATGTTTCTACTAAAAAACAAGTCCATTCAGCTCCTTTTCTCAGTGATATCACTGTTTTTATCGTTTTTTCTTTTATAAAAAATGGTTATTTACAGGTGAAAAACTAAGATTTCCTGTTTTTTATTCCCAGATATACATTGGTTTGTACAAAAATAGCACTTTATTTAATAATTATGAGACACAACATCTCATTGTATTGAATTATTTGTTATTTGAACAAAGTATCTTACAGTATAATAAATAGATAAAAGTCTATGCAACATACACTACTAAAGTTTGGGGTTAGTAAGATTATAAAAAAAAGAAAAAGCTTTTATTTGACAAGGGTACATTAAATTTATCAAAAGTGACAGTAAAGACATTAATAATGTTACAAAGATTTCAAAATAAATGTCATTCTTTTGAACGTTCTACTTACTATATATTAAATAAAACATAAAACAGCACAACTGTTTTCAACATTGATAATAATAACAAGAAATGTTTCTTCAGCATATTAGAATGACTTCTGAAGGATTTTGTGACACTGGAGTAATGATGCTGAAAATTCAGCTTTGGATCACACGATTAAGTAGAAAACAAATATTTTCAATTGTAATAATATTTTACTGTATTTATCAAATAAATGCAGCCTTGGTGACCATCAAAGACTAAAACATAAAAAAAAATCTTACAGACCCCAAACTTTTGAACTGTAGTGTAAAACATCTTAAAGTGCCAGAATGCAACACATACACCAAGTAAAAATTCTGCATTAATACTTACAGTACATTCATAATCAACGTGGGCATGGCTCTCTGCCCCTCCCCCTTCTTAATATTACCCATAATTCTGGCCAGTGACCCATAAGACCTTGCTCTGACCACAGGCTTATTTGGGGCTGATGGAGCTGCAAGCAGCTCGTTCCAAACACGCAGAGTTTTGTGTTCCCATGGTGATGGTCCCGGCCACTGTGTCCAACAATATCCCCGGCTCAGACCTGAGCATCGGGGCAGACACGGCTCTCAACGCCATCACGGACGTAAGAAGGCACACACTCGTGCCAGTCGTGTTTGTCTGTTTGTCAGGAGCACTGTTCTGTCAGTGAGATATGCTGAAAGGTCAGGCCTGATGATGGCCAAGCTCCCTATCAGGAAACACACGTCAGACTGAAATACCTGAAGGTTAAACAACATTTTCTGGGTTGCAGCATAAGTCAACCTTAGGTAAATTTGATATTTGCAAGGGTGAGGTAGAGCTGCATATTTTAGTTTAAGTAGAGCCGCATTTAGAGGGTGAGATTGAGCTGTTTCACAGTTAACCCCTTAACTGTCACTCACATGTTTGAACATAGACTTGAAAGTGCACTTTCCAAACTAAAATTTTTATAATTCATGAACAAAAACATTTTATAACATGATATTGATGCTACCATTTTCGTGGTAATACAATGTCTGATTTTAAAATGGGTTTTAAAGGATGAATTTTGAGATTTTACATTTTCAGTTGATGTATCATTTCTGATTATTTCTCAAGTGTGATAGAGAAAAAGGCAACGATGAAGACTTTTTTTTGACAAGGTCAGAACTCCTGTTATGATGTAGATTTTTGAGGGTGCACTCTTGTCATAAATTAATCTATTACTTTTCCTACATAATTTTTAACAAAAAACATTGGTAAAATATCTATTTAGGAATCTTAGACCTTTCCAACGATACATAGTTTGTCATGATTAGATAAGGATTTAGTGAAGTAAACGTAGGTGTCCCGTATACGGGACGGGGTGACAGTTAACAGGTTAAACAGGTAAACTTGTGCTTGGTAAGATGATGCAGTATTAAGTATGTTTACATGTACAGGTTCAATACATATATAATACTTTATCTGACTAAGAATACACACTCTTAAAATTAAAGGTTCTTTATTGGCTTCTAAAATCGATGAAACCTTTCCATTGCATTCAAGGTTCTTTATAGTGGAAAAAAAGTTCTTTAGGTTATTAAAATGTTCTTGCAACTAAGAAAAAAATGGTTCTTTTAAGAATTGTTTACTGAAAGGTTTTTTCTTGGGGGAACTGAACCCAAAATTGTTCTTCTGTGACATTACTGTGAAGACCCCCTTCTGAAATCTTTCAACGGCAACCAATGTGTTGTTAGGATGAAAAAAGGTTTAAAATGTTAATTTTTATGCTGGTCTGCCTCAGTGGTCTAATACTTGTCTAATACTTGTCAATGTCTAAATGATTGAGATGGGCATTCAAATCAAAGAAGGCAGCACAGTGCTACAGCTGTTAAAATGAAAGAGTGTAATATATAAGTAGCTAAACATTTGACTGTTAACTGTTCTATAAGAATAGAAATGTAAAAGAAGAGACAGTACTATCCAGTGATGCAAAATACTTTCTATTGAAAAAAAAAAAAACAGGCTATCGTTTACTAGATCCATTTAATTCATAACTGAAGACAAGAAACACAATTGTGAATATGTGCATATTTTAAAATAAATATATTATT
Source organism: Cyprinus carpio (assembly GCF_018340385.1). Classification (NCBI taxonomy): domain Eukaryota; kingdom Metazoa; phylum Chordata; class Actinopteri; order Cypriniformes; family Cyprinidae; genus Cyprinus; species Cyprinus carpio. The sequence goes on along the minus strand of NC_056573.1, from coordinate 23,471,115 downwards.
TGCAAATAGTTTAAATTGATTACAATAAAGTCTAGTTGTTTTACTGTTTTACTTTTCCTTTATTCCCTTAATTGCCTTTATATTCTTTAATTCCCCCCCCCCCCAGTGTTCAAGCATCTCTTCTGTCTTTCAGATCATGCACTCAACATTGAGGCCAACTATTTTAACTATATGTACATGACATTTTAAACAAATGACTGTTTTGTCCATCTGAAATGTAACTTTTAAAGGGCATGTAAACATACTTTGTTCAGTAGGTTGACTCACAGCTCTCTAGAGTTTTGTATTGTAGTATGATGTAGGTAGGATGAGATGTGTGTGATGGGGAGGTTGGTGGTCACTGCAGCCTGACTGATTCAGTGTGTCTGGAGACAAACGCATGTGGTCACACAGCACAACCCGTCGCCCAGTCTCACACCTGACTCTGTAACTGTGTGTTTGCACCTTTTGTGTGTGTTTATATTGTAGGCCTGGTCCAACACAAGGTTTTTATCATCACAACATAGCACAATCATGCTGAGATCCAAATTGCAACATATAATTGCGTTTTATGTTTGATTATAATGCATGTGATGCGAAAACAGTCTTATGTAATTTATAAAATTGTATTACCGGTAATTTATTATTAATCTTTTACTTTTGAGCTCGGTTCTGGTATTTCCAAAATGATATATATATATATATATATGTGTGTGTGTGTGTGTGTGTGTGTGTGTGTGTACTTCGGAACAAACAAACATGTAAATTAAAGAGCATTGGGAATTGAGTTCAAAAGTATCTGATAGTAAATAACATCACTAACCACTAAAACCATTTGGTGGCTAAAAATAAAAATAAAATTTCATTAATATTCATGGCTAAACTTTGATTAATATCCTGTTTATGTTGTTGTGGAGTAACCTTTCATATTGTGGTTTTCAGCGGTAATAAATTCAAGTGTTAGTTCTTAATCACTGATGCTCAATAACATTTTGATTTAATGTCTATGGACAGCATTTGTGGCAAACTGATGATTTCTTGCATTCATTTTACAGTTAAAATGCATGCAACATATTCTGTCCATAGATATTAAGTTGTTAATAACAAATCAAATCAAATGTAACTACAACTAACTGCATGCTGTTTTGGGCCAGGCCTGGTGTCTTGTGTTTCTGTCTGCATGTGTGTGTCTTGATGTGCTGTTTAGGGTCTGGTTGTGCTGTAGTTTAGTCTGTTTGTGCAGGCTTATTCAGTCGGTTGCACTTTTCGTCGGTCGGTTAGGTCATTGTGAATGCTTTCTGCTATCTAAATATCTTGCCTCAGCCACTATTTAGCCAATGCCATGCCCACGTCACGAGTTGGAGCTCCATCTGGTGGTCAACTTTATGTTCGATCTAGTCGTCTTGAGCAGACAGGGAACACTTTTACCCCTCAAAACAAACACAAAGGACAGCGTACTACATCCTATTTAGTGTAAATTAATAAGAGAATAAGTGAGCAGTCGTCCTAATGCATTTGCACTGCTGCAGGCCTTTGAGAGTTTGCTGCAGCTGTTCGATGCCCGCAGCAGGTATGAGGAGTTCTGCGTGCCCATGTGCATGCTGCCTGCCACCATCAGTAATAATGTGTCCGGCACTGACCTCAGCATTGGCGCTGACACTTCCCTCAATGCCATAGTGGAGGTAAGACGCACCACCCTCAGCCAGAATGATAGATGTTACGATGATGATCAGCACAGTGCTGAGATGGAAAGAGAGAATTGTCAGATTGTATCAACTGTGCACTACGTCATTAAGGTTAAAGGAATAGTTAACACAAAAATAAAAATGATCTGAAAATGTACTCACCTTCAGGCCATCCAAGATGCTGAAGATTTTGTCTCTTCATCTAAACAGATTTGGAGAAATTTGCATTACATCACTTGCGCACCATTAGATAATCTGCAGTGAATGGGTGCCGTCAGACACAATACACACAATCACAATAATCCACACCACTCCAGTCCATCAACTGATGTCTTGTGAAGTGAAAAGCTGTGTGTTTGAAATAAATAAATGCATTATTAAGATAATATGAGTCCTCTATCTGTAATATTGTTTCCTCCAGTGAAAAAGTCATGTGGTCTGAATCAGGAGACAAAATATGCACAGAACTATTGCTGTTTACAAGCGAAAACACAATGTTGATTGATGGACTGAAGTCGTGTGTATTATTGTGATGTATTTATCAGCTGTTTGGACCTTCATTCTGACGGCACCCATTCACTGCAGAGTATCCATTGGTGAGCAAATTATGTATTGCTAAATTTCTCCAGATCTGTTCTGATGTAGAAACAAACTCATCTACATCTTGGATGGCATGAGGGTAAGTACATTTTCAGCAAATTTTCATTTTTGGGTGATCTATTCCTTTGAGACTGATACCATATTTTTGGATTTTATACTGACACCTACTGGTGTGAGTTGACAAAAATCACACAGAAAAAAAACATTTGCATATTATTTGACATATTATTTAAAATTTCGTGGCTGCTTTTAGATATATTAAGAGTATTTGTAAGAATATATTTAAATATTATTAATAAAATATGGAAAAGTGGAAACAGCTACTTAGCGCACCTTTACATTTTTTCAGTCATACCTAGCAGTTATGAGAAACACATACAGAATGTTTTTTTTTCTTCTGTTCTCATAAAAATATCTGCCCATGAGATATTAGGCTTTAGATGTGAGTTTATTATCCGGGGTTTATATAAAATACCGAACTGTATTTGTATACTACAAGAACAGATTAATGTGCTGATCTGAAATGTTTGTATATTGTTGCAGTTTGTATAAGTTGCATTGCAAACATGGATCATCACAAAAAAGGAACGGCACCTAAAATGAGTTGAAACCACATGCATGTCTTCTATTGTTGTGAACTACGTTCTGCCTTGTGCTTGCATGTGACGTCTTGCACACAGGTCCAAAATTAACACTCAACAAGCGCCAACTGTGAGTAAAGCATGCAACATTATAGATGGTGCAAGTTAAATTAATAATAGTTTGAATACTTGCTGTAGTCACATGTATAATTAAAAAACTTAACTGTAATAAAGTACATCTTCCATGACTTTTGTGACTGCTAAATCATTTATTTGGCACAGGGACAAAAATATAAAAAGGTGAAGAAAAAAAGTTGAAATAATATTTAATAATAATCAGTTGAAATAATATTTAATATATATTAAATTATTTAACTAAATATTAATTAAAGGCCATTTTGAAATATAATTGAAAAATATATATTTTTAATTTGTTTCCAAAAAATATATATATATTTACCCACCATTGGCCAGTTAATTTTGGACCATGCTTCTAGACCTGTGTTATAAACTTGTGTAATATCCTGTATGTCTGAGCGTTTACAGTTGTGTCAGAACTGCACTGGCTTAGTTGTGCATGAGTGTTGTGATAACATATGTTTCAGTCTTTAACTATTAAAATGTGTGTCAGACGTGTGATCGTATAAAGCAGTCGGCCAGTGGAACCAAGCGGCGCGTGTTCATCATTGAGACGATGGGCGGTTACTGTGGTTACCTGGCGACGGTGGGCGCGCTGGCGGCTGGAGCGGATGCAGCCTACATCTATGAAGAGCCGTTTGACATCCGAGACCTACAGGTGAGAGACACTGGCGACAGTGGGCGCGCTGGCGGCCGGAGCGGATGCAGCCTACATCTATATATATATATATATATATATATATATATATATATATATATATATATATATTAGTATATATGTATGTACGTATAGTTTGTAGTGTACACCTGCAGTGTAACTTTGTGGAATGGACAAGGTGATTGAATATAGCTCTGTCCTACTGAATATAGCTCTGCATTTATATATAGATTCATCTTGTGACCTACATTGGCAAACACATCACTAACAATTTTTTTTTTTTTTACCAAAACTAGAACCAAATGGTGACTGAAATTATGTAAAATAATGTTATGTAATATTTTTTTTACCCATAATTTGTATTGAACATTTGCATTTCACATTCAGGTTATGTTTTAAATATCATAAAATAGCCTTTTATTCTCACCAAGGCTGGATTTATTTGATTTCTTTTTGTGAAATCCATGCGGGCCAGATGTGGGCCGGATCTGGGCCAACACTGGTTGCTGCGTGGGACGCATCTTTTTCAGGATTTTTGATCAATAGGAAGTTCAAAAAGACTAAATTTATTTCTTTATTCACTTTTGATCAATTTAATGCATCTTTGCTAAAGAAATATAATTTTTTTCCCCAAAAAAATTTGCATATAAGTAGTTAGCTAATATTCAATACAGAAGCCAAAGTGGAATCAATTATTCTTAGATACGTGTTAAAGGTCAAGTCTGCCCTCTTCTGTCAGTCACAGGCATTACAGTGTACCCTTCATCACATCCTCTGTCTGCTCCGTCCCACACACATATTTAGAGGGGTGTACTATTTAAGGAAAGAGAGAGAACGTCAGCATCATGCTGAGTTTTTATGAGTGCTCTATTTTTTCAGTCTAACGTCGAACATTTAACTGAGAAGATGAAGACCAGCATCCAGAGAGGTTTAGTGCTCAGGTATGATCTAGATATCCTACATAGAGCATGAATACACTGGGTTCATTCATGTGTATCATGTAGTTCTGTATGTGTAGAAGCAGTGAGGTGTGATTGAATGTGTGTGTGTGTGTGTGTGTGTGTGTTTTACAGGAATGAGAACTGCAGTGTGAACTACACCACTGACTTCATCTACCAGCTGTACAGTGAAGAGGGCAAAGGAGTCTTTGACTGCAGGAAGAACGTCCTGGGACACATGCAGCAGGTACACACACACACACACACACACACTCAAAAGCAGTTGTGAACATGATCAGAATGTTGTTCATCTGTCATGTTGTGATGTTTTGTAGGGTGGTTCTCCTTCCCCGTTTGACAGGAACTTCGGCACTAAGATCTCAGCTAAAGCCATGCAGTGGATCTCCAAGAAGCTCAAAGAGTGTTACAGAGAAGGTAAAGAGAAATCACTGCTGGAAAGAAGCAGTCTGGGATTGTGTGAAGTCAGAACTGATCTTAGGTACAAGAGCAAGAAACATACATAAAATATTCAACACTGCTGCAGGAAATTACATGCTGATAAATATTATTTTATTTTATAATATTTTGTTAATAATTGATTTTACTGTACTTTTTGCTAGATATATAATATGTACAGTATAATGTTTTAAATAAATTAATTGAAATTTTATATATATTAAATTAAATACATTCATATTAATAAAATATTTGTATTTTTGTAATGTTTTTTTATAAAAAATATATACATAAAATTGAGAAAATATGTTAATATAAGAAAAGTTTGGTCTTCACTGTCACATAGTGTTATTTTATTTTGCTCTTTGTATTTTGCTTTCCTCGGTTGGCTCAGATGACGGTAAGTTATTTGGAACTCAGAATTGTATTGTTTCAGATCACTTAAAGCACAGTGTTATTATGCTTATACCTTTGGCTTTGTTGCACTGCTAGTAGACTTTGTTCAAAACCATATTTTGTGTATTTTGCAGGACATGTGTTTGCGAACACAGAGGATTCTGCGTGTTTGTTGGGGATGCGGCGAAGGGCTCTGGTCTTTCAGCCCGTCATACAGCTGAAGGATGAGACGGATTTTGTGTAAGAACACGCATGCATGCTAACAAACATGCTTCACAAAGCTGATTCTATTATCATAATAATGATATCATAATATTTGTTTCCATGGCTACTCTTAAAGATTCTATTTTGTAACATTTTACTTTTTCCTCTGAAATCAGCCATGAATATTATTATTTTACATTGATATTTGTAATATATTGTAATTGTGTTGTTGTTTTTTATTATAATGCTGTTATTATTTTTCTTTTTTTATAGTGAAATATAACAATTCTAATATTTCTAAATGTAATATTTTATGTATTATTATTATTATAGTCATATTGATGCACAAATCACTAAATTAGCTAAATTGTGCAGCCCTGCAAACTTGGAGCATTAAAAATTACATTTTTAAATCACAATTAAATAAAAATGTTTTTGTTCAAATATATACATATTTTTTTTTTAAATAAAATTGTAATGTTATATGTATTCGTCGATGTGTAATGTTAAAATAAAATTTGCACCAAAAGCAGTCATAATTTAGTCTTAGATTATCTCTGACTTTCAGAATTAAAAATTCTGTTGGATAATTTTACCTGTAAAATGTAAATAATCTGTTAGGATTTTACTGGGGTAGTTTGTCAGGACAGACCAAGTTCCTAAACACTGAAAAGCCATGAACATGTAAAAATGGTGATATGTTAGTGCTTAATTTTAATAAATGGTCTGGGTGGACCTGAGAGGGAGTTTAGAGTTGTGTCTATGTCTTCATAATACGTTCATTCTTTTTAACTCAAAAGAGCAAGGAATTTTTTTTTTTTCCATTAAATATATTCCTTTGAAAAAAAAAAAAACATTTTAAAATGACAAAGTGTCGAGCTTTGACCTGTTTATTATTTTTTCAACCTTTGATCATTTTTATGTGCAGTCACAGGATCCCGAAGGAACAGTGGTGGCTCCGACTGCGTCCGCTCATGAAGATTTTGGCCAAGTACAAGACCAGCTACGACGTGTCCGATTCGGGCCAGCTTGAACACATCATCCGTCTGAGAACTAAAGACATCTCTGCCATTTAAAAGCAGCAGTCACGTATAGGTTGTCTTGCAAGTAACAATGTATTTATTGAAGGTGAAGACCTGTGATTCCATAGTCTTGACCTGAACACATAATCATATACAGTATATTTAAAACAGATCACATTAAACTGTAACCACAGACCTACAGCCACAAGATCCTTTAATATAGTAGCTCAATGTGTTGTGATTGACAATCCATACGCTCAAGCAATTAGCTAACTATCCCTTTTAAATGGGGCCAAGTGGTATATTTTGTGAATATGCAAGATTTCCATATATTTATTCTAATAGAGCTTATTTTCATTGAATATGGAGGTATCTGTATGAACGCACCACTGGCTTATAATGATGTACTTTCACAAATGCACCTTCTTTTAGTTGAATTGGTGTCTGAAGGAGTTGTCCAAGTTGCTGTTCAGTGTTGTTTGTTAGTGCAGGCACTTCGTATCAAAGCAGATGTTGTGTGTGTTTGTGTATGTGTGTGTGTGTATGTATTGTTCAGTGTGTTTGTGTATGTGTGTGTGTGTATATATATATATATATATATATATATAGTGTATGTGTGTGTGTGTATGTATGCGCGCTATTAATGCTGATTAAACTCCCTATAGAATGTAATCGGTGTGGCTTGTCATTTATTTTTCTATAGCACAGCTGTTCAGACAAATACAGGTGCTGGTCATATAATTAGAATATCATCAAAAAGTTGAGTTAGTTTATTAATTCCATTCAAAAAGTGAACATTGTATATTATATTCATTCATTACACACAGACTGATATATTTCAAATGTTTATTTCTTTTAATTTTGATGTTTATAACTGACAACTAAGGAAAATCCCAAATTCAGTATCTCAGAAAATTAGAATCTAACTTAAGACCAATACAAAGAAAGGATTTTTAGAAATCTTGGCCAACTAAAAAGTATAAAAATGAAAAGTATGAGCATTTACAGCACTCAATACTCAGTTGGGGCTCCTTTTGCCTGAATTACTGCAGTAATGCGGCGTGGCATGGAGTCGATCAGTCTGTGGCACTGCTCAGGTGTTATGAGAGCCCAGGTTGCTCTGATAGTGGCCTTCAGCTCTTCTGCATTCTTGGGTCTGGCATATCGCATATTCCTCTTCACAATACCCCATAGATTTTCTATGGGGTTAAGGTCAGGCGAGTTTGCTGGTCAACTGAGAACAGGGATACCATGGTCCTTAAAACCAGGTACTGGAAGTTTTGTCACTGTGTGCAGGTGCCAGGTCCTGTTGGAAAATGAAATCTGCATCTCCATAATGTTGGTCAGCAGCAGGAAGCATGAAGTGCTCTAAAACTTCCTGGTATACGGCTGCATTGACCTTGGACCTCAGAAAACACAGTCGACCAACACCAGCAGATGACATGGCACCGCAAACCATCACTGACTGTGGAAACTTTACATTGGACCTCAAGAAATATGGATTGTGTGCCTCTCCTCTCTTCCTCCAGACCATTGGACCCTGATTTCCAAAGGAAATGCAAAATTTACTTTCATCAGAGAACATAACTTTGGACCACTCAGCAGCAGTCCAGTCCTTTTTGTCTTTAGCCCAGGCGAGACACTTCTGACGCTGTCTGTTGTTCAAGAGTGTCTTGACACAAGGAATGCGACAGCTGAAACCCATGTCTTGCATACATCTTTGTGTAGTGGTCCTTGAAGCACTGACTCCAGCTGCAATCCACTCTCTGTGAATCTCCCCCACATTTTTGAATGGGTTTTGTTCCACAATCCTCTCCAGGGTGCGGTTATCCCTATTGCTTGTACACTTTTTTTCTACCACATCTTTTCCTTCCCTTCGCCTCTCTATTAATGTGCTTGGACACAGAGCTCTGTGAACAGCCAGCCTCTTTTGCAATGACCTTTTGTGTCTTACCCGCCTTGTGCAAGGTGTCAATTGTCGTCTTTTGGACAACTGTCAAGTCTTCCCCATGATTGTGTAGCCTATAGAACTAGACTGAGATACCATTTAAAGGCTTTGCAGGTGTTTTGAGTTAATTAACTGATTAGAGTTTGGCACCAGGTGTCTTCAATATTGAACCTTTTCACAATATTCTAATTTTCTAAGATACTGATTTTGGGATATTCCTTAGTGGTCAGTTATAAACATCAAAATTAAATCAGTCTGTCTGTAATGAATAAATATAATATACAAGTTTCACTTTTTGAATGGAATTAGTGAAATCAACTTTTTGATGATATTCTAATTATATGACCAGCACCTGTAATTAATAATTGTATAATGATTTAGAGTAATTGGATGAAAAAAAATGTAAAGGTATTTAAAATGATTTTTAATAGAAAAAAAATCATTCTAGTTAAACATGGTCACATTTATTGTAATTCTCATAAATAATTTCTAATTTATAAATCTCACTCAAATTACAACACTGCAGAACAATACAATCGGTTTTTGACCTTGATCAACAATGTGCCGTGTAAACAAAAGTAGTTTTTGTTTATGAGTGATAGTTTAATTTGGGTAGTTTCAGCACTTCTGTTCCTCATGATGACTCCTGTAAGGAAGAAAACACGTTCTTCTAATGGATCATGACTGGTTTGTGCGTGTCTTTCTCAATCATAATAATTAGAAGAGAGGGAAAAAAAATGTCTATTTGACCACCCAGGATGGGTCTTTTCTGATGCTTTCATTTTCTGGGCCTAAAATAGCCACTCCACATGTCTGCTGACCGACACCCAAATACCTGGTTTAAAAAAAAAAAAAAAAAAAAAAAAAAAAAAATTATATATATATATATATTACACAAATAAAGCACCAGCACTTGAGAATAAATATTTTTTATTTTATTTATTGTTTTATATTTTTATTAGATATTTATATTATATACACATTTAAATGTTTTGTTACCTGCCAGCGACGTCAGTTAGGTTTTTATTGGTCACAGCGAACAGTCTCTCTCTGTGTCTTTGTTTCATCTCATCTGTAATGCCGTTTAAAAAACGCCCCAAACCTAAAGCACAATAACAAGGTCCTTGTGAACTAGAGCACAAATATCAAACAACATCCAAACACCTGAACATTAAAAAACAAAAACATTCACACGTCAAAACATCTGAACATTTAAACAAAAACATAACCCAACATTTTAACACTCCTACACTTCCCAAAATGTAAACAACAATCTCACAAAACATTCACATGTACAAACATCTAAACCAGGGTTTCCCAAAAAAGCTAATAATTAATCAATAATGAATGTCTTATTTTTACATTTTAAATAAAAAAAGAACCCTGCATATACTGATTTATATTTACTTATTTTAGGGGGTACTTCAGGTAAATATTTTACATCAGGTTTAGCTGACAAAAAAAAAAAAAAAAAAAAAAAAAAAACGTTTAGTTAACCAGACAAAAAAAGTCTGAGAATCCCTTGGAAACCTAAAAAAGCATGAACTATAGTAATAATACACAGAAGGGCTAAAATGTCACTCAGTGTCCCAAGATACAGCCCACATTACTGACCCTTATCTGAGGGGGCGACAGGTGCATCAACGGCGGAGAAAACTGAGAGCTTGGCCTCATCGATGTCCTGCTGGGTAAACTTTCCTGCTCGTGCCCACTCTACTCCGCCACGAAAAGCCGACAACGTCTGGGTGGAGTTTGGATCTCTGAGAAATTACCGTGACAACCAGATAATAAAACATGATCGACTTGGCACATAAAAATATACACTATGTGTGAAGCATATACACTGATGGATACATTGTATTAGATCCAATGAAATGTGGTGTAGGTACCTATAGGAATAAAATGAGAACAGGCCGCCTCCTCCCATTCTAGCTCCGCCTCCATAAGCCCCACCCTTTTCTCTGATCTCTCCATGCAGGAACTTAGCAGTCATCATCCTTGCTAAAATACACAGACTGAGAGAGAACCACAGATAACGAACTGTGAATTATAAAGAGCTGCATGATTAAATCGAAATAAATCCATATCGTGATTTAATTCAATAAACATGTGCATAAACTCGTAATAAGAAGCACTTATAAACCAGCTGCTGTCAACAAGTGTAAGCTGTAGGGACTTCCTGTGGTTTTTCACCAAAATAAAAGCAGCTGAACTGTAAAATATATTTGATATTATTGTACATTTTTTATTTTTATGATTATATTTTTCTTAAATATTCTGTTTTATTTTAAAGTAAAATATAAAATCAGTAAAATTTCTAGTAATACTTTAAGATTTTTTATTTAGCAGTAGTAGTAGTAGTAGGATAGTAATAATATTAATTATTATTATTAGCCATGTATATAAATACAAATATGAACTGTGCAGCCCTACAGACAAACAAAAACAAAAACACACACACACACACACACACACACACACACATATATATACATACATATATTTAATTTTTTCCCTCAAATCAAGTAGCCCTAAGTGAGCAAACATTGTTTTCCAAGAGTGTGTTTGCTGTACCTTGCGTAATCGGCGTGTGAGAACGGGACCGTCCGCACACACTCACTGACAAAGTTCACATTAAACGGAAGCTGGAAATATGTCTTCATCTGACAGGGTTTAAAATGAGGCTCCTGGCAGGATGAAGAGGGAGATCGGTGAGAACGCTACAGATCAATCAAACCTGAATGCTGCTGTGATGTTGTACAAACTCACTTACTGAGATAAGTTTACGACTCGCAGATGATCCAGCTTGAGGATCTAACGCTCTCTATGAGGGGAAAAACAAACAAAACAGCTTAATTCATTGTGAAAATTTGTCTTCTAAAAAGAAAAGTGTGGCGTCTCACCTCCACAACGGTTGGTCTGACAGGTTTGCGCTCCTTCCTGTTGGCTGCTATATTACCCATAAACCTCTCCACCTCTCCAGCTGCATCTGACATTTTCTGCGGTGTGGCGTTCACTGCACACCTGAAACCATGACATCGTAATCACATTCAGAAACCCATATACTGTATACATACATTTACAGTCAATAAGTTGTTAAAAATTTAATTTCGTTAATTCAGTTTAAAGTTTTCCCTGTTTTTTTACTGTTCAGTTTTCTACATTTTCTGTTCAGTTTCTATATTGTCTAAATTTCGACACAAAAATTTTGATGACAATACCCTATGTTTTTTTCCAAATCACATCCTACAAATAACAACAGTACTTCACCAGAAGAAATGACTTATGTGCTTATTATTAGTAATAAGTAGTGCTGTCAAACAATTAATCACGATTAATCGCATTCAAAATAAAAGTTTTTGTTTACATAATATATGTGTGTACTGTGTTTATCATGTATATTTTGTTTGTGTGTGTTTGTGTAGTTTTTTTGTGTGTGTGTATATACATATACATTTATATATTTATATTATTATATTTTTATATTATATATAAATATATTAAATATATAAACACAACATGTTTTTGTTAAATATAATTTATCTCATTTACTGTGGTTTTCATTTCATTTACAATTTTATGCCATAACAGTAGGGTTATTATTGTAACTTTTCTTTACTTGAAATAAAATTAAATAAACTTTAGTCAGTAGTTTAACTTTAATTTAATCTTTTTACAAAAAAAAAACAAAACTTAAATATAAATAAAAAATTGTATATAATTCATACTATACTATATAGACAAATAACAAAAGTACTAAAAATTACAAAAACAACAAATTAACAAAAAAAAATACAAACAAAAAATATAAAAATAACAGATTCAAAATATTAATAAAACCTGCTATACCAAAACAGGCTATATTCATGGAGTAATAACATTTAAAATAGTATTTATACCAATACACATTTATAGTTTGATATTTGATAAAAATTCCAATATTTTTCCAGTAGAAACATTTCCATTATGTCCATTAATGTAACCTACTTGCATATAAATATACAAATATACAAGTCTTGTGTGGCCAATTCTACATCTAGTTTATACAGTTTAGTTATTTCTATTTTCAAAAAGATTAACTCTTTTTTTTTTTTTTTTTTTTTTTACTGTGGTTATTGTTTACCTCATGTTCTCCGGATTCAGCAGGTGTCTCTTTATCCGGGGAAGTTTCCTCAAAACTGAAGTCAGATCAGTCAGCTCGGCTATTCTTTTCATAAACTTTACCTGAAATTAAAATATCATAAATTGACAACAATTTACTGTACAGAGCTGTTAAAGACTGGAGATCAACATGAGGAGCAGGCCTCAGCACTCACCTGGTCCATCCCGCTGAAGGTCTCCTGCAGGTCTGCTGAGGGCGCGAGGGTTCGAGCCGCACGTGTCATCGCATACATGTGACCGGAGTATGAGATGCCATTGGACAGCTCCTGAGCTGACATCATGACCAGCACACGCAGACGCTGCTCGTCATCAAAATGAGGGCTGAAGATGCATCAGAATAAAATCAATACACTTGCACAGAGATTTAAAGATTTCTTTTTCTGTCTCTTGAAAAAACACTAACCTGTTGAATATGTCACTCCACAGCTGAAACATGTCAGGTAGATTCCTCTCCAGACAGGAAGAAGAAAGCATGATACCCTAAAAAACAAGAATAAAAGACAAAAGCATCAAAGCTCAATCTCCAGAACAATTCACACTTTCAAACCTACAACCTTCTGGTTACCAGTTCTGAGCTGTATCAAATCATCCCCACTTTAAAAGTGCATATGCATCATATTTATGTAAAAATCGCATGATAGACGATGAAGAAACAGCAATACCTGCTCATACAGATCAAGTTGATCAGTGTCTGGTATGATCTGCGGAGATACAGACATGCCTCCAGTCTTCAGCTCAATACGCTGGGCCTGCTGACGATAATCCAGCTCTCCACAACCCAACCTGAGATTACACGATCATTATGATTCTACACGGTCAGTATGGTTTTTTTGAAAGAAATTAATACTTTTACGTAACAAAGGTGCATTAAACTGATTACAGGTAACAGTAAAGACATTTATAATTGTACAAAAAATTCAAATAACTGCTGTTCTTTTGAACTCTCTATAAAAAAAAAAACGCGTTTCCACGGTTTCCATACAATTATTAAGCAGCACAAGTGTTTTTTTTGAGCAGCAAATCATCATATTAGAATGATTTCTGAAGGATCATGATGTGACATTAAAGACTGGAGTAAAGATGCTGAAAATTCAGCTTTGCATTACGATTTAAAATATATTACAATAGAAAACAGTTCCTTTAAACTGTAATAATATTTTACAACATTTCTGTATAGACTTTTTAATAATAATAATTAAAAAAAAATGCAGCGTTGCTGAGGATGAGAGACAAAAATATTTTACAAAATCTTACAGACCCCAAACTTTTGAATAGTAATACATGTATACACATTCAGACTCACATACACAGTATGTATAGAATAGGTATATATTATAGAATATACATATATTTCTATATGTATAGAAACCTTTGAAAAAACAAAAATTCAATTAAACTGGCATTTCACACTTTTGGCATTATATTTTAAATCATTACTTATTAAGCATTTTAATTATTATGTTATTTACTAGATTTGTGAACTATATTTAGAAATTTGGCTGTATAATAAACAGATTTATAATATGAAGCCTCATAGCAGCAATTGCGGCATAATAAATATCTGCATTTGCCAATAGTAGACCAAATATGCATAATACACACATCCATATATTAAATATATAACTGCATCTGGTCGTAAGTGTAACTGCTGGATGTCTATGCAGTGTTTATGCAGTATATTTTCACACAGACTGGTCTGATTGAGTGTTGGTATATAATGGATATTATAAACTCAATGTTACAATATGCAGCAGCGATGAACCACAAAGGTTTTCATACTTGGTAATGACGCTGCAGAACAGAGGAACATAGATCTTCAGGTCTTCAGGGAGGGAGTTGAGATTGCACATGGCTCTGAAATACACCATGCCATTGGTGGGCTGCTCACAGCACTGTACAGGTACACCGCCTAGAAAGAGACAGTAGATGTAGTTAAACTCAGTAAATTGTTTTTTGCATCTATAATTTTAACTTTGAATGTGCTTGTTATATGTATGCGTGTGTGTTTGACCTGCGGTTCCCAGCTGTACCGGTGTGTAGGGAATGATCGGCTCAATGTCAGACACCTTTAATGCAGGTAGACAGGAAGCGTCTTGAGTCGTGCTCTGAACGGCCAACAGCTGCAAACCTGAAGCAACAACAACATTAAACCAGCTACAACAGAACAAGACTAATTATTCTTGTCTTTCCTGGTCTCATGATCATACCTTTCTCATAGATGTCTTTGTGGTCTGCATCGCTGAGGTTCTGTATCTTCTCCTGGAGCTTCTGTTCCTCAGCTTCAGCCTGTTTCTCCAAGAATCTCTCATCAGGACTCATGGTAAGGGTCAGTCGATGGGTGTTATCCTGAAACAAGCACAGACAAACTTTGCTTAATTCAGCAAACATATTAAAAATTGGACGTCCTGTTAAAAATGCTGTTTTTTTAAAAACACTCCAATTATGACCACAATCACATTTTAATTGAATTGTGTTTTTAGATTTATTATTCTATTTTTAGTTTTAAATTTTTAAAGTGTTTTCTAGTTTTAGGCCTTTATTACTTTAAAGTAGTGCTGGACTTTGTCCTGAAGGTAGCGAGGGTTCTCCTTCAGACACTGCTGGAATCTGGACACATTCTCACTGATCTTCAGCAGCTGCACCGGATCACCGTCGTGATTCCAACAGGATGCGATATACTGAAAGACAGGCAGGCAGAGTTAATGGTATTCTCATTATTTTGTATATTTTAAGTAATTGTGAGCAGGTTTTTGAAGGTTACCCTCAAATATCTGATAGAATTTCATAAAACCAACTTATTCACTTGTACAAAAAAAAAAAAAAGTTTTATAACTTATCTATATTGCGAAAATTAATATATAATAATAATTTTAATTATTAATAAATTAATAATAAAAGTTATTGTTTACATAGTATATGTGTGTGTACTGTGTATATTTATTATGTATATATAAATACACTCACATGCATGTATATATTTAAGAAAAATATATTATGTTTATATAAATATAAAAAATATATACTGTATGTGTGTGTGTATTTATATACATAATAAATATACACAGTACACACACATATATTATGTAAACAAAAACTTTTATTTTGGATGCGATTAATCGTGAATAATCGTTGCCCAGCACTAATATATATAAAAACCTATATATATATATATATATATATATATATATACACACACACAAACATATATAAACTTCTATTTATGCTAGTTTCTAAGGCAACATTACTTGCCTTTAACTGTATGAACTAAAATTGGGAAAAAAATTAACTGAATTTTTTTTTGTTTTAATCTATAAAACTACTTAATAAAAATGTAATAAAAATGACACAATAAAATGACTAAAACTTTAAAAATCAAACTGAAAACATAAAATAAAAAAACTAATTTAAAATATATTCATAATGATAGTAATAATAAAAAATATTAATAAAAAGTCTCAATGATAGTAAAATCACACTGGTATGTGTGTGAGAGAGAGAGAGTTTACTCACTGAAGCGAGAGCTAGACCAAAGCTGGTGGACTGATGTTTCATCTGAATCTCGATCTTATGCAGCAGAGCCTCTATCTGCTCCTCTTCAAAACCGGTTCTGAAACAGCAGTTCATTTACATTTATTCAATTAGCAGGTGATTTATGAAACTGATCGTCATCAGAAATTCAGATCCTCACAGTCAATCCAGACATCTGTACACTGGAAAAGCTTGATTTAAAGCAACAAAAAGCCTGTTAACACTCACGCAACGATGTCATCGATGGTTTGAGCAATGATGTGTTTGACCGTCTCAGTGTTGTCCTCCGCCATGCCCTGAAGCCCGATGGTGAAAGACGCTTGTCTAGTGCTGCCGTCAAACCTGCGTGAATCACACATTTATAAACTCCACTCTCAAGAACCTGAGAGATCACCTGATTTTATAGTCAAACAACATACCCCACTGAAGAGGAGAAGTCAGAACCGATTTCAGGCTCAATCAGGGCTTTGTAGAAGGGGGAGTTTGGACCAGAGATCATCAGAGAGGAGAGCAGGCTCAGAGTGAACGCCTCAAATGTGTCTGTGATGCTGAAACACGTAGACAAGCGGTTAGATATTTAAACCACAAATTAAAAAAATTACCCAAATTGCATAAATATCGCATGAATATTTGTGCACTCACTCTCCCAGCAGATAGCTCATGCAGAGCGTGTTTTGTTTCATGGGATCAGGAGCAAGTGCGTCAGGCCTACATGTCACATGATCCACTCTCTGAAACAAAAACAAAACATGACAAACCTCCCAAAGTTTTTACAGTGTGTCTGGACTGACTGCGTTGCATTCTCTGCAGTGATCTGGAGCGATTTCAAACATTGCTTCATGAAGCTCTGAAACATTTACGAATCTTTTGTGTTGAATCACACATTCAGAGCTCGTTTCAAACTTGCCACGTCGCGTAATTCCGGCAAACAAGGTTTTGTTATGTCAAACTGTTTTGAAACTTGGTCTGATCAGATCAGAACAGTGGTTCAGAGCTCATTTCAAACTTGTTAAAAGGATACTCCACCCCAAAATGAAAATTTTGTCATTAATCACTATAGATTAGATGAAACTTTCTTGAAAATGTGCATTTGGTTTGTAAGAGGTGTAATTCTACATGTTTTGGTGTCGTTTTTACATTTTGACCAGCAGGTACCGCCAGCCTATGGTGTTTCAAATTCAAGCGAAACTGTGAATAATTTTGCAAAGCAATTGAATTGGAGTTTCATTTCTCTCATCACTAATTCTCTGTGTTTATTACACAGGTCCTTCTCATGTGTGTATTGTGTAACGTACAGGTTTGTCCCAGTGCGCTTGGGGTGGAACTGCAGTGTTTGGTTCTGTTCTCTCAAATTTAGACAGGGCCTCTTTTTCTATCTGCTGCAGGTGCTGCTCCAACGGTAAGTCCCCGTATGTGAAGAACCTGCAAAAAACACACACAACAGCCAATGAGCATTGTCTGCTTTTTGCACTCATTCATTTCCAGAGTCTGAGAGTTTTATGTGTGTACCGTGCATTGCTGGGGTGGTAGTGTGTGGCGTGGAAGTGTTTGAGCTGTTCCCAGGTCAGGTCAGGAATGTCTAGCGGTGCCCCACCGGACACAACAGCGTATGTGTGATCCGGCAGGAGTTTATTCTGCAGGTGCTGAGCGTACAGACTCTCATTATCTGACTACACAAACAACACATACAAGAGTAAAAGAAGAGGCTGTTAGTCTTAAAACTCAAATCAATATAAATGTGACATCCAGTAGTGTTGTTACTGTTTTTTTTAGTAGTTTTTTTAGGAGGGAAGTAATGATGTATTTTTTTGTTATTTATCTTTACTTAGCAGGCTTTTTATACTATGACAATGTCTGCTATTATGCTGTTATACACATATTATAAATCAACAAAAGTGTGTTTTTTTTTATACTTGTGATGACCGAAATAATGACTTAAAATGTAATGGCAAAAATGCCAATTTAATGTACAAAAGAAAACAAATAACTGATTAATAATAAAAAAAAAATGTAATAATATAACATCATAAACATAATATTAGCTGATATCTACACTAGCAACCAAAGTTTGGGGTTGGTAAGATATTTAATAATTTTTTTTTTGAAGGCTGCATTTGGCTGCAATTATTTGAACAAAAATAGTTACAACTATAACATTGTGAAAAATTATTACCATTTAAAATAACTGCTTCCTATTTTAATATATTTTAAAATATTATCAATATCATTGTAAAGAACAGTTGGGCTGCTTAATATTTTGTGGAAATTGTGATATATTTTTACAGAATTCCTTGATGAATAGAATGTCCAAAAGAACAGCATTTATTTGAAACAGTAATCTTTTGTAATGTTATAAATGTCTTTAACTTTTGACTAATTTAATGCATCCTTTCTGAATATAAAAGTATATATTTTTATTCAGATTTAATTTTCTGATCCCAAACTTTTAAACAATAGTGTATAACGTCAGTTATATATCATACACATATCTTTATGCATATCACACACACATATATATATATATATATATATATATATATATATATATTTTTTTTTAATCAGAAGAGCATAGAGGGGTTTTCTTACAAACACTCCCTTCATCTCATTGAACACCACACCCTTGAACATCAGGCGACTCGAGGGGTCTGTGGGGGTCTCGTGCTCCAGTCTCCAGCCCTCCTGGCTGAAAAAAAAAAAACAAAAAAACATAAAATCTTTTTCAAAACCAATTTATGTGCCATTAATTACACAATTTGAGTATGTTTCATGGCTTTTACCAGAAGTCCAGTTCTCTGAGACAGGGGAAGAAGACAGCGTCTAGATATACTGACAGAAGGTTCTGGAAGTCCTTGGCATTCTGGGTGGAGAACGGGTACATCGTGTAATCGCTCGCTGGTGGGAGAGATTGACATATTCAGAAATACAAATCACACACACACACGCTCACTTAAACACAAACACACTCCAGGAGGTACCCGTGAAGGCGTTCATGAAGGTGGAGAGAGAGCGGTTGAGCATCTTAAAGAAGGGGTCTCTACAGGGGAAGCGCTGAGAGCCGCACAGAACCGTGTGCTCCAGAATGTGAGGAACACCGGTGCTGTCCATCGGCGTGGTACGAAACTGCACACTATAATAACACACGAAAAACACACGTACAAAGCAATGTGTACATCATTGGGGCATATAACAGAGTCCAAATAAAATCCTAAGCATATGCATGTTCATCAGACTGACACACACTGTACCTGAAGAGGTTGTTGGAATCGTCTCGGGCTGCATGCAGATACTGAGCTCCTGTGGCATCATGGGAGAGTTTAACGGACGTTAGGAACAAATCCGGCACTGCTGTTACCTAGATAATCACACTCAGTGTTAGCACTGGTCACACTGACAGACATACTTTCCAGAAGTGCTTTAAATGTCTGGAAGACTATCATTTTAATTTTTCCCAATCTGACAGTTGCATTGTATAATAGCGTAGAACACAAAAAGCCTACCGTATCATATCTGATATGTTCATTGCTAAGGCTTCTAAATGAGCAACATGATCAAAACTGTTGCATAGAATCTACTACATGCCTTCTGTGGACTGATTGATAGTTCATACTTTTTGTGGCAAGTAAAAAGCCTTTTAGTTTAATTCTAAAATTGTTCACCTTCAGGTTTGGGTTCACATGTATTTTGTCTGCTGTGAAATCTTTAGAGATTTTTAGAACAAAAGAATAACTTTTATACTGTTACTGGAAAGAAACAACTTATGTTCACTTGATTATCCACATAATTTTCAGAGAAATCATGTTAAAACGTGAGGATCAAGTATGATTCATCAGGCTTTTGGTGAACGTTTATTTGTTCATCTCTTAGTCATCATTGTACTTCATTGCACTGTGTTTTAAAACTACTAAAACACAGCATATAAATATAATCTTACGAAGACATATTATTGGGAGATATACAGTGATAAACGTTTTATGCAAGTAGTCTTCTGAAGTGTTATAAAGATTTCATTTGTTTACAAGCTATAAGAATTTCACCTTACTTTTTGGTCAAAGAAATAAAAGCAACTACACCAGTTTTTTGCTTGGGCCTCTTAGTGTTTTTGTCTTATTCCATATTCTCACTATATCATAACTGAGCCTGACGCATCAAATATGATACTCAACAATAAAACACATACACAAACTTTTGGATCTTCTTTTCAATTTTGTTTAAAGGTTCAACATTTAAAAAAATGCATTTTCTGATTATTATTTCATTTGCAAGGCAAAATCAAACCAGAGGTTGTGCATTACAATGCAATGAACTTATCTTGGTTTTACAGAAAGTTTTAGACTGGAAGGTGAACCCCTGCTTCACTGTAAGACGAAATAGAAACAATAAAGGCAGAATGTGTATTTACCTCTTTAACAGTGAACCCGTGGATCTTGTGTCCCACTGTGTACTGCTGTGCTCTCTCTACAGCAGAGCTGCCTCTCGATCTCCATGAACCCTGAAAACTACAACCCCCTCATTCTTCAGCCTCACAGATCACATTAATCAGCATGACTGAGCTTTTCCCAAAGGATTACAGTACATCATACATTTCAGAACAACTCAAACTTATATCTATAATCGTGATGACAATAATAACAAAGACCCGAATGATACATTAATCACAATTAAAATACAAACAACCGCCTAAGAAGGACCAAACATATATTTTGACAGTTTCATTCAACTGAACTGACAAGTGTAGTATTACTAACGTTACTCACCTCAAATTTTTAAGTTTCGTAATTAATACCTTGCTGTGACGAAACATTTCAGATGCTTAATTTTACTGTCTCTAATAATTACTGTGATTGCCGTACCAATTTACAAGTTAAAACACATTATATGTGTGCTGCTAGATTCATGTTTCCGTTATTATTAAAGCTCTGCCCTTGCATGTACCATGCTGCACACTGCGCATGCGCACTAGACGCGACCTCAACCGCTAACAACGCTGCTTTTCATTGGCTGCAAGATAAGAAGAGCGCAGTCGATTGATTCATACCGCTTGTACATAATAAAAGTATGTCCAATAAATAATAATAATAATAATAATAAAAATGTCAGTTGGATCCTATAAAAATTTGGTCTGGAAAAATATACAGACTTTTAGAACAAAGGACAAAGGAATGCAAGGTTTTTAATATTTAATCACTTTACTGAACACTTCTTATAATGACCGGCAGGTGTCAGTAGAAACAGAGGTCACTTAATAAACACAAGGGTCAAGTACTTAGAAATGAAGGAGCGCCTAAATAAACTTTTACTCGTTGGAAATGTAGAGAGTTACTCATTAGGGTTAAATATCTTTTAAAAAGTTTTAAAACGATAAACTGATTTCTGGAAGGTGTTTGTCCTTGTAAAGATTTACCATGGTTTATTCCCAAATTTCATTATTGCTACAATCATTGTTACCACTGTAAAATCATATATTTTAACATCTTTATTACATATTGGAAGACTAAGTCCATTTAACATGTCTAATGTTTTATATTATTTTCATTATTGCAGATTTGTGGTGCATTTCACGTTTTCTGCTAATTAATAATTTAGAATCTACAAAAATGTAGTTATTTTATGACAACTTATGGTAACACTTTAGATTAGGAACACATATTCAATATTAACTGAGAGTTAATAGTAAATAGTTATGTAATCTAAAGTATTACCCGACTTATACATCAAATATGCAATACAAAGTGCATGTGTTATGTTTTCATATTATTTCATTATTGCAGATATGTGATGAATTTAGCATTTTCTGCAGATTAATAAATTAGAATTTTTATTTTATAGCTTACTTTTATAATTTACAGCATTATTTGTTCTTTCCAGAACTGAAATCTACTGAGAGCCCTAGTTCTGTTTTAAAGTCATTTTTAATTAGTTTTTTTCATATGGGTTTGTTTAAAGTTTCTTTCTCAGTGTTTTGTGTCACATGTCGTTCATCTCACTGATGTTTTAATTTCATGTAGAGATAAATGTCTGTTAAACACTCCCATGAACTTGAAGTACTGAACATTTGTTGTTACATTGAACACAGCGCATCATATTTTTGTCCACACAATGTTCCAGAAGAGTCTGTTTACAGTTTACACAGTCTTTTTTTCTGATACAGGATCCCACCTTAATCTCTAATGTGTAAAGTTCAGCAGTCGGGCCTGTAAAATGAGAATCTAATGTGTAATGTTTTGCACATTGTATAATAAAGAAACCACAAAACAGAGTTTTATAAAAAATAATTATAATTGTGGCATAAAATGTATTTACAAAGATAATAAAAATCTCACAATATATTGTTGCTTTATAGAGATCTGCTTTTAAAAAAGAAAATAACAATAAAGAGCAAACACAAACAAAAAGTACCATTTTTTAAAAATAATAATAATAATAAAAGTAAAACAAGAACTTTTTACATTTACATCAGTCCCTTTTAGACAAAAAATATTTGAATGGTTACAAATGATCATGATATTTTCTAGTTCACAACCTTAAAAAAAAAATCTTTATATACACTTTATAATATTGGAGTACATTTTAAAATTCACTAAAGATACTGCAGATTCCAGTTAGACATTAACAGCTTTCATATTATCAATCCCTGAGTGAACATCCTCATCTCTTCAACATCTGCAGGGCTTTAAACATCTGGACAACAAATGCAAGGGTTTCATCTGAGCTGCTGCCAACATGATGTCAAACTCTACTCTCAGTAACCAGAAAACCAGTGAAATATCCTGAAGCATTTTTCAAAATCCTAAAATTATAGCCAGGGCCGTCCTTAGGGGGGTGCAACTGGCACTGGGCCCCGCGGAGAACAGACCAATGGGGAAGCCCCCCGACCTCACACCGGGCCCCACGTCAGCTAAGGATGGCCCTGATTATAGCATATTAATAACCCCTAACCCTAACCCACAGTAGCAAACCCAGCTCCTCTCTTAAGGTAACAATAATTCAAAAACACAGTCAATTCAGTCATTCCAGTCCAAGTTCTGACATAAAATATAGTATTTTAGAATACTGCAATATTCAGATTTTCCAGTTTCATCAAATGTTTCCAGGTAAAAACTGAACTGTAATTGGCCAAAATAATTCTTGATAAATTACTCATGAAGATTAAAAGAATGATTTTAAGGGACTAATCCTAAATTTAGTCGTTAAAAATGTTGTTTTTGCAAGTACAAGTGATAACAGCTTGACTAATGTACCTGTAACAGCTGGATTAAGCTGGTCATTTGTACCTTTTATGTGACCGTGGAC
The DNA here is from genome assembly GCF_018340385.1 of Cyprinus carpio. Lineage (NCBI taxonomy): Eukaryota > Metazoa > Chordata > Actinopteri > Cypriniformes > Cyprinidae > Cyprinus > Cyprinus carpio. The sequence goes on along the minus strand of NC_056573.1, from coordinate 23,447,531 downwards.
CACAAAACCAGTCTTAAGTGTCAATTTTTCAAAATTTTTGTTATGATAGGACAATTTTTGGCCGAGATACATCTATTTGAATAGCTGGAATCTGAGGGTGCAAAAAAATCTAAATACTGAGAAAATCGCCTTTAAAGTTGTCAAAATTAAGTTCTTAGCAATGCATATTACTAATTAAAAATTTAGTTTTCATATTTTTAAGATAGATAATTTATAAAATATCTCTTTGGAACATGATATTTACTTAATATCCTTTTGATTTATGGCATAAAAAAAAATAAAAATCGATAATCTTGACCAATACAATGGGTCTTCTTTTGGCTATTGCTACAAATATACCCCAGCGACTTAAGACTGGTTTTGTGCTCCAGGGTCACATATATACCCTATACGTACCTTATGAAAGGGTACTGTCCCAGTGACAGTTTTTTTTAATCTGAGTTTAACTAACAAAAATTAACACTTTTATTTGTCACAAATATGCCTTCTTATAAAACTACATGGACACATAGCTGCTCTGGATATAAACACATTAGCTGTGCACAGTGTTTTCAGTGTGTTAATGCAAAGTGATAGTTAGCTTTGTTACAAAATATGATTTTTGATTTTAATTGATTATGACATATTCACAGCAATTTGCCAGCAAAGCCAGCAAATATGTTAACTTGCATTCAGCACCAGACTTTTTTTTTTTTTTTTGATTTCTTAGTTGTTATGTTATTTGTTGTGATGAAGTAGTAAGTAGTCAGCATCGTGGGAGAGCACTATTACCCATGTTTAGCTGAAAGCATACATTTACCAAGAGTGTGCAAAATCTGCAATACTGACACTCAGTGGATACATAGAAAACCAGCTGTGCAGGTCTTTGGGGTCTGTGCAGGTCTTTGGGAATCTGTGCAAGTCTTTGGGATTTGCATTCAGATGTGTCGCTTCATGTGCAGCGCCAGATGATCAGAACGAGAAAAACACCTGAAACAATAAAACAAAAATGATTACGTACAGCTCAAAATCTGTTAGAAACACTGTGTCTGATCACACACACGCTCACCTGTCACAGTGGCTGCATTTGAAGGGTTTTGCTCCGGTGTGTTTTCTGAAGTGCCTCGTTAGTTCATCACTTCGAGCAAAGCACCACTCACAGCCGTCCCACGAACACCTGTACGGCTTCTCACCTGCAGGGAGCCAACAAACACACAACTGTACTCACTCCTTAGTTCTTACTGTACATTAAGAAGGTCTTATTTTCTGCATAACATAATTCTTTTTCTTTCTTTGTTCTTCTGTATTGCTATTTGCTTGTCTGAAAGCTATATTTAGTATATTCGAAAATTCGAAAACATGAAATAGTTGCAATTTATTAACAATTTATTTATTTTTGTTTACATACAAGATGAACAGTGTGGGAACAGGGTTAATGCAAACAAGTGTGGTAATCTATGTTCCTACAGAGTTTGACCATATCATGAAGAATGAGCATTTCAGGAATGTATAGAGTCACCAAACTGCTTTTACACACACTCTTCAAACATTCGCCTCCAGAGGAGGAGGTCACAGCCACCTCTTAATGCTAAATATTCAATGTGATGCAACAGTAGCTCTACATGGGAATATCTGCATACTGTGCATGCACTGAAACATTTACATTTGCCAAACACTTACTTACACGACATTCACATTTAATCAGTTAATGCATTTCATGGTAATTGTTTTAGTTCTGCCAATACTAAGTCTGTTAATATTTTGTGAAGGCTTTAACCATGTAAAGCCTAACATATGAACAAAAAATAAGACAAATACATTTAAAGAAAGGTTCAAACAGTCACTGATGCTCCAGAAAGAAAAACTTTAAAATAAGCTCAATTTACCCTGATCTTCAAATTTAAAACCTTTTCACCTACAGGCTCTTGATGCATCGTGTTTCCTACTGGAGCATCAGTGAGCACTTCAACTTTTTGTTATAGTTGCGTATGAGTCCCTCAGTTGTCCTTAGTGTAAAAAAAAAAATAGATCTCAAAATCATACAGTCATTGTTGGAAAGGGTTCAAAATATGCACAAGATGCTGGAAAAGCAAAGAATTTGTGGGACCTGAAGGATTTTTCTGAAGAACAGCAGGCAGTTTAACTGTTCAGGACAAACAAGGGACTCATGAACAACTACCACAAAACAAAAACAACAAAAAAATTAAAACAGCAGTGGATGATGGACCATTCCAGGTAACAATACAGTATTAAGAATCAAGTGTATGTATCGTTTTGAACGGGTTCGTTTTTATAAATTCAACTATCATCTGAATTCAGGTCAGTACTTTATAAATTCAACTATCATCTGAATTCCTTATAAATAAAAACAAAAAAAAAAAAAAAAAAAATATATATATATATATATATATATATATATATATATATATATATATATATATATATATATATATATATATAGCATAATACATTAGAATATGGAGCTCATTCTTGAGGATGACAAAAAAAAAACCTCTTTAAAATTGGAGCAGCTGTTTTTTTTAGACGACAGAGGGCATGTAATAGGTTGTGTTTTGATCATATTGATAATTTAGAGGTCTTTGTCATTTGTAAACATATGGTTAAGAGTTATTATATATTTTATTATGTATTAAAAATATGATACAATAGGTTTCTGGGGTTAAAAAAGCTAAAATATGACTAAATATTATGCTAGTTTATAAATAATACTAATAACACTAATGCACTGAACCTGTGAAGAGGAAACATTTACGGACTATCAGTTCATGCTTTTATGATTCTGTGAAGGCTTTAAGAGTGGTTTTAAAAAATATGCTTTGTAGGGCAGATTTGCCGGAGTGACTTTCAGCACGATCCAAATGGGAGAAGTTTTGTTTAACAAAACTGAGAAAACTGTTGTGGCAACAGTAAATCAAAATACAGGTAGAACTACAGATGCTCACACAGAAAATACTTACCGGTGTGTGTGCGTTGATGTGCTTTCAGGTGAGAGCTCTTGGTGTACACCTTCCTGCAGCCGTTGAAGTAACAGCGATGAGCTCTCCTTCGTCCTTCAGGTGACCCCTCACCTTTGACCTCCCCACTTCTCGCCTCTTCTGTATCTACTTTAACCTCCATGAGAGGAAGTGAGGGTGAGGAGGGCGGCGTGTGTGTGATTACATGCTGCTGCTCAGATCCGCTGTGATCCAGTGTGTGTGTGAGCACATTAGCAGACGCAATGCTCTTCTGACAGCTGCCGAGTAGCGAATGGGAAGCCATAGCGATCCCGTCCTGCTTGGGGATGGAAGCTTCTGTCGGAGACGAGTTTGGTTCAGTCCCGCAGCAGCGCAGAAACTGGTTCCACAGATTGTCAGACTCGCATACTGATCTCAGATCAGCTGCAGAGACATAGGGCTCATTTTGTAGATAGCGCTCAAGCTCAAGACAAGTCTATAAGAGAGAATCAAGGGCAATCAGTGTCAAACACCAATAATGACATAGAGGTACCATAAAAGTAATCCATACTCAAGTATCACCGAATAATTGCTTAAATTTCTGCATGTTCCTCACATGAGACTTTATGGTGATTTGTGGTACTGTACAGTGTTTTGGAAAAGAGCAGCTCAGAGACACGGCAAAGCTACTTTAGTGTGGCACAGAAGAAAGTAAATCAGGTCTGAAATGACATGATTTGTGTAAATGATGTCAGAAATTGAATTACCATTTTTGTGTGAACTGGCTTAAGTAATATGTCTATATGTAAAATTAATAAAAATAAAATAAAAATAAGCAAGCCTACCTGGCTTGTAGACACTCCTCCACCCTCCCACTCACCCACCCGCCCACACACACACACATACATACATACATACATACATACATACATATATATATAAATATATATATATATATATATACACACACGTACTCACATGTATATATATATATATATATATATATACACACACACACACACACACACATATAGATATATATATATATATATACACACACACGTTTGTTTTTGTGAAAAGTGGGGACATGCCATAGGCGTAATGGTTTTTATACTGTACAAACTGTACATTCTATCGCCCTACACCAACCCTACACCTTGCAGGAAACTTTGTGCATTTTTACTTTCTCAAACAAACTAATTCTGTATGGTTTACAAGCGTTTTGAAAAATGGGGACATGGGTTATGTCCTCATAAGTCACCCTCTCCTTGTAATACCTGTGTCATACCCATGTCATTATACAAAGTTGTGTCCTGATATGTCACAAACACACACGCACACACACACACACACACACACACACACACACACACACACACACACACACACACACATATATATATATAACAAATATAGTCTTGGTGAGCATAAGAGCATAATATATTTGCTTTGTAACTTATATAAGATTGGGAAATATTATATAAAAATGAATCCATCAACGCTTGTTTTATTACTCATAAGTTTGATCAAAGTATTTAATGAATAAAACGTGTGGTTTATATTACCTGTTGCCAGTACTCCTCTAGAGATGGTACAGCGGACAGGTATCCCGTGTCAAGGACACTCTGTAGCTCCTGGAAAATACTACACATGGGAATAACATCCATATTCCTCCCACGCGCAGATTTGTCAAACCCAGCTGGAAAAGGCGCTTTCCCGCCGTGTCTTCTTGCGCGGATTTAAAGCAACAGTTTGTTTGTCTTTAGCGGATTCTCTGCTGCACAGAAGCGCTGCAAACTTCCAATTTCAAAACAAGCGAAACACGTTGAGCGTCGTCACCAGCGGACAAATCAGACGCGACCGGGTAGTGCCCCGCCTACCGGATCAACTCCACCCAATGGGCGCGTCCGTCTGCCGTTCTGGTTGGGGATTGGTTATCGGTGTGTCTCCCTGTGTGCTGATTGGTGGGTTGTTCTTGGCGCTATTTCTGGGGAGGTATATAAACTTACCTCTTCATTGTAAGTGAGGAAGTAGTGGTTCTTGCACTTATTTTTTTCACCCATAAAAAACACTGTGGTAAGGATTACACAATGTAAATACCTGGAAGCATGAACGCTTACTCTGTTATCTTCAAACCCATAATTTTTTTTACCTCATAATCGAGGCATGTCAGTCTGTTTACAGTCATAATCTTTCCCCCTTATCAAGGCTGTGTGAATTGCACACACACACACATGCACACACACACAGAGAGAGGAGAGTGTGTACACTGGTGACTCATATTTTCTGTGATTACAGGTTAGGCTCAGGCTAGCACACATGCTCTCTTTCGTTCTGACAAAGATAGTATTTTGCAACATACTCAGAATCAGAGATTGTTATCATGGTAATTCATGGAAATAACTGCATAGTAACGGGAAGACATCACAAATGCACAACAAAAACAAATAGATACAAATTAAAATGCAAAATCATACAGACTAAATGACAATCTTAAAAAAAAAAAAAAAAAAAAGTTAAACAATATAAAGTGTGAGTATGAGCTATAATATTGTAAAAAATTTTCACAAATTTTGCTATATAAAAAAAAAAAAAAATATGGTGTGTTTTTTTGTGCAAGTTTGACTCAAAGTTGTTTTGGCACATCATATTTTGAAAAGGAAGTACCAATATAAGATATGGGAAGTAGTGAAATGTGTGAAGAACAAGCTGTGACACTAAATATTCAAATATATATATTCACTAAATATTTTTTCAATCAATCCATTTAACTGAATCAGTTCAAGATTCATCTGCAACATCACACAAAAAAATTCTCTGTATTCTCCAAAGTCTCCATGTGGCATTCATACATTACAATGTTTCAGTAAAATATGTTCTTTCAGAGCAATTTCAGAGCAAACACAATAATATTGATCATATGACTCAATAGTACAGTAAAACACACACACACACACACACACACACACACACACACACACACACACACACACACACACACACACACACATATTCATAGTGTTAGTGTGCTATTTTCCCCATGATCACTCATATCGAGCCTGACAAAACACATTGCTAATGATGAGATGGAATTTAATGGAAGTAAAAAAGAAGCACAAGACACCACAGAGTTCGTGACTGAATGTGAAAATTTATAGTTCTGTTACACATATGGATGATTGAGAAACGTTCTTTATAAGGGATCGACATTGCAAAATTGATGACATTATAAATTTTGCAGCATTATTTTATCTTGTTGTGTGGGCCGGGCATTGTGTTTGTTCTGTTCGGGGTTCTGCAGGTTTGTGGTTTGTTTCTTTGTGGTTTTGTGGATGTCTGTGAAAGGAACTTTTGTTATCAGAGTAATAAAAGAAGTAAATAACAATCAGTCAAATGGAGAAAGAGAGAGTATGCCAAATCAAATTGTGTTAGAAAGCTTCTGCATTACTGATCTTCACAAGTCCGTGTGCTTATTTGCCTGCATGTGTCATACCTGGATAGACAGACAGACACATAGATAAGTCCTCTTTACAATGAGTGTATTAGAAGTTTGAGATTCCAGCTGGGTTTATACAACCACCAGGGACAATGAGAACAATTCAGCAGATTAGTGTTAGACCAATTGTTGAGTGTTTGAATACAACCTTTGTATCCAGTCAGTCTATTAAAGATATACATACAGCCACACGCTTGATCAGACTTGTTTGAAGGGGGCGTTTAGTACTTTTCCTAGAAGTACATTCCTTTTTGTAGCAACTGTTTTGTATTGGAGGTAATTAGGCTGTTCCTAGAAGTAGATTTACAAACGTACATACCTAAAGCTTGAGAAATTCTCTTGTTCTGTTATTATTCTAGACTTTAGAACATACACTGTAATAATAAATGTGGTTCCAGTCCGGCCTCGCCTTATACAACACACAGAACCAGTTAAACTGCCTTAGAAATGCCTCATTTAGTGATCATAGGCCCCACATCTGCAGGGATTGAGTGGGTGTTTGAGAGCTAGAGGTGGGACATCTTATGAAATGTTCACTTGTAACCCAAAGGTTGCAGGTTCGAGTCTCGTACCGGCTGGGATTGTAGGAGGGGTGAGGGAGTGAACGTACAGCGCTCTCTCCAACCTTCAGTACCACAACTGAGGTGCCCTTGAGCAAGGCACTGAACCTCCAACTGCTTCCTGGGCACCGCAGCGAAAAAATGGCTGCCCACTGCTTCAGGTGTGTGTTCACGGTGTATGATTGTTCACCTGGATGGGATAAATGCAGAGCACTAATTTCAAGGTCACCATACTTGGCCCCGTTACTTCACTTTCACTGTAAAGTAATCACAATAGCTAGACAAAGTACAAACTGTGAGAAGTCGCAATTACTATATTTCATAGAAATGCCTGAATAGTTTAGAAAATGTGCAGTACACAAAAGGGCACACTGCTCTGGGTTCTGTATCCCACAACTGCAATGCACTTGAACCTCCATTTCTAGTGTAAACTGGAAGCAATACTCTATCAGCTGCATTAATTATTGACTGAACTGCCAAAAGATGAGTTGTTTTATACAAAATGCAAAAAAAAAAAAATAATAATTAAATAAAAAAAATTATATTTTTAGTTTGCATTATAAACATCTTCCTTGTTGAAAATAACTTTATCCTCTTTTATTTATTATTAATGTGCATTAAAAGTGCAATTTTGACTTAAGAAAAGTCTATGCCTGTAGTCATGTTAAACACCACGCTGAATTTAACAGATCAAAACTAAATATGTCACTACCCTGACTAGTCAATAATTTGTACCAATAGAAGCTGTCAGAGCTGCAATGCATAAACTAAAGTGTTTCCTTGTTTCCATATGAGATCTTTCATGATGATACGCTTTGATGTTCTGTCATCTGATTCAAACATTGGCATTATAAAAGAGACTTATTTTATTTTTTCAGGAGAGCTAAACCTTTACCAAGGATCCTGACGACCCACATGCTGCTAGCATGACAATGTCCTGAAATTCTTAGAATATGTTGCCATCTCAGTGCAACAATTTTGTACAATTAACCTGCGCCGACTCGCCCGCGGCCATGGGATACAAACTAGTGCTGATAGGTGCACTGAATAGTACACTATACAGCAGATATGACAGGACTCACTGTCCCACACCCTCACTGTCTGAAAAAGTGACTATCTATCTATCTATCTATCTATCTATCTATCTATCTATCTATCTATCTATCTATCTATCTATCTATCTATCTATCTATCTATCTATCTATCTATCTATCTATCTATCTATCTATCTATCTATCTATCTATCTATCTATCTATCTATCTATCAATCTATCTATCTATCTGTCTATCTATCTGTCTATCTATCTGTCTATCTGTCTATCTGTCTGTCTGTCTGTCTGTCTGTCTGTCTATCCATGAGGACACCATCTATGTTATATTGTATGCAAACTACTCCTCTAAAATGATTATTGGTCCTGCAGTCACTGCCATTCAGAAACATTAGGTCGGGACACTATCATGTAGATATGTCTGCTCTCAAGCCATATTTCAGCAGTGTTTTTGTCGAGTAAGCAGAAAGCTCAGTAACAGGACAGCATGTTCTTGTTCAGACACATCACACTGTAATTGCCCTAATGAAAGCAAGATGAACTATAAAGCAGTCCTCTGTGTGTGTGTGTGTGTGTGTGTGTGTGTGTGTGTGTGTGTTTTAGAGGGAGGCAGAGGCAATGACTCATGAGGGTGTATCCTCACTATAATTAATAAGACACACACTCTTGGCTTATACCTGACAAAAATATATATAATATTTTTATTTGTAAATCTGCTACTGACAAGGAGACCCACCCTGTGAAGTATATTCTCTCTCTCTTTCTTTCACACACACACACACACACACACACACACACACACACACACACACACACACACACACACACACACACACACACACACACACACACACACACACACACACACACACACAGAGTTATATAATACCACTAATAATATTAACAATAATAAATGAATAAATACATATTTTTAAAAAGATTACTACTATTATTATTACCCTTTAAACCAAGCCTTTTTTTCAGGTTGGTGGCTTTAAAAGGAATCTAGCTTTTGGGACTTTCTTTTTATTGTCCATATATTTGTTACTTAATATATATTTTATTACTTTATAATTTGTTAGTATTGCTGGTGGGGTTATTATAGTTAACTAAAATTTCAACTACACAAAAATAAATAAATTAATTAATAAATAACAAATAAACAAAGATAAATAAATAGTTACTGCTATAAAATAAAAGTACTTAAAATAAAAATAAAAGTACTAAAATAACAAAAATTAAATATACTAAAACAAATAAATACAATTAATAAAAAATAATATAAACATAAAATGTCAAAAACACAATAAAACTACTAAAACTTGAAAATTAAAATGAAAACATAAAATAAAAAAATTAAATCTAATTCAAAATATTAGTATATCAATTATACTACACTGTTGGTGTTACTGTTGATTAATGTTTTTTGTTCTCATTCATTTATCTATCAGACGGAGAACGTTACATAACCATTTATTTTAATTTATGGAGCTCTCGTGTTTGGTCATCTTTGTTTTTTTTTTTTTTTATACATGTATGGATGAATTGCAAGCATTTCATATTGTTAAAATCAATGAATTTTTTAGAGGACTATTTCAGTCGCTAAAGGGAACTGACGCCCTCTAGTGGGGCATTTTTTTCAAAGCTTCAACGTTAAAGCAACGTTATGGCGCTCTAGCTGTTAATAAACTGAACTGCATGCATTCCGCGGAAGAACATTCTAACCGGAGCTACTTCTCCAAGTTTATGTCTATGGCGATGTAAGCAGATATTGTGTTGCTCCGCAGCGGTGACGACCCGAACAGGCTAGAATAGTCAAAAAATAATCACTTATTATAAATGTACCGTAGTGATTTGGGATAAGACAAAAAGGCAGTTTGGTAGATGACTTTATGATGTACTCGCCCATTATATACATGTTGCAGATTTTGAACAGAGAAAAGGTTACATGGTGTTGCTTTTAGCTTAACCCTTTAGTGGCCAACCATATATCGCTGCAACCCGGAGACTTAAAGTGGGTGGAGCTTATGCCACTAGGAGGTGAAGAACTTCAAGTTAGTATTAAATTATAAAAAATATATATAATGATCATGGGACCCGTCTACACTTTTATCTCCTGAAAAACTACTCCCTTAGTTGTGTTTCCTCAATGCATTTTCTCTAAAAAAAGATTACACTTATTATAGGGTCTCTGTAACAACAACATAGTGCTTAACACTGCCATTTAAGTATTTTTTTTCTTAGCAAATAGAAAAATTAGAAGTTAAGACACCTAATTTTAAGAAAATAAGATTGATCTGAAAGTAAATGCTAATATAACCAACCTCTCATGTCCTCCTCAACACTGCAGTCAGCTGTATCTGAGATCTGGATGAGCTGAGACACAAAACCTACTGAAGTATCGAGAATAAACAGGTATGCTGTTAACCGTTATTTCAATCTCTTTTTACTTTTTTATTTATTTTTTTTACTTTTAGAAATGACTGTAGTTGCACTGCTAGATTCACAGATCACATTTTTGACAACTGTAATAATGATAATAAGAATTAAGCATGGCTGCTTCTACTTTTAGAACTTAATATCGGTTTACAACTACAGAATTTATGGCATATAACCAATTTTTCATAACACAAGCTTCAGTGTCTGCTTTAGGGTATGGAAAGCAGAAACTGAGCAAAACCCGAGGAAAGAAACAGTCATCATTAAACGGTAAACTTATATTGCCTACTTTATGATAAATACTTGCCATACATTAGTATTTAGTGGTTGGATTATTGTATGATTACAGATTTAGGTGAACAAATCTTTTAAACATTTCTTACAGTAAAAAGTAGTCCAACGTGCTATTGATTTTCTATATTCTGAGAAGAAAATAATAACATTCAAATTATAATTGTAAAAATACTGGAATGGATCAATCTGATAATGAAAATTCATGCATTTATGATAAATAGTAATAATAAAAATATATTCATATTCAAAGTACTGCAGAGGCAATCTCAGATTACATGCTCACTTTTATGACAGATGTGGAACAGTAAAACATGCACTTTTAAAAGACCTCAGAAAAATGCCTTATATGGCACAGTTTTCTTTCTTAAGAACAATTATTTTAGAAAAATAATTCAAATGAAAACAGTATTTCTACTTAAAACAGTCCTTTTCATTTCATGGGAATTTTAAAGAAATATCCCGTTCACAGAGGGCTTCCATGAACAATACAAATCTTAGCCAAATTTCAGATATGTCGTCGGAGCAGAAATTTACATCCCTTATAACGTATTTAACAGTATCTGTGTGTTTGGAGCAATATGTTTGAATGTACTTTGTGGATTTCTAAAACTTTATTGAACAAATGTTTCTCTCTCTCCTGGCTTAACAGCTTTCCATCTTCAAAACACATAAAATGGGAAATGATAACTCTGGTGAACATAGAGAACGTAGAAGGGCTGAAGAAGCTGGGGAGGGAAAAAGGAGAATGGAATTACAGAGAGCGAGACAGGAGCAAACAGCAGCGGAGGAATGATGCAGAATCCGAACCGAAAAACAAGCACTCCAGGAACAATACAATAGAGTTCAAAATGAAAGAAATATACAGAGATTGAGAGAAGAAGAGAAGAAGAAAATCGACAGCGAGAACAGATTTAAAGAGGAAGAAGAAAGGAAAAGAATTAACATAGAGAAGCAAAATGCACAGAAAGAAAACACTAACAAGCCAGTTAGTTAAACCATTTCTATGGTTTATTAACAGGATATATTTTTAATTTCTATTCATCATCCAGAAAGATAGATGAAGATAGCATGAAAATTTGTTAAGATTTTGTTTTTTTTTTTTTTTTATTTTTACTTTTGTGTACTTTGTAGAACTTTGTAAACTTTTGTTTTAAAAAATAAAGTTCTACATCTTATTTTCACCACCAAAGAAGAGTATGAATTTGTTTTTGTTTTTTTTGTTTTTTTACAGGCATGAGAAATTATCAACATATTTGTTTTGCCATTGACCTAGTAATTGATCCTGAAATACACTTTAAAATCATAAAATACAGTTATGTTTTTTATTTGGCAAATTTACTTGCTGCTGATCAATAGCCGGATGACAATACAATCTATTTCAGTTTTTCTTTTCCACAACCTCTTATTATACTGAAAAGCACTGGAAGCATAGTATGCACTGCTAAGCACTTCGTAGAAATAGTATATAGCATGTAGTGGGAAAATGATTATGGTTTGTGAAGTACAAAAATATACATCCAATTACAATTATAAGACAAGAAAAAAGACAAGAGACGAGACAAGAAAGTCAATGCATGAAGAAACTATAAATTGAACAAATTCAACATGTTTTTCATCTCTTTTACATGTCTGTCCTTTACTGAAGCCAAAACCATATAAAATATCTGTCTAAAATGTCTAAAATTTGGTCCACTTGCACAGAGCAAGAGTCTCTGAATCAGGGGCAGATTCAGTGCTGCAGATTTGCTTTATACAACATTAGGAAGATCAGGCCCACAGACTCCTTCGGAACATAGGACACAACTGCTTGTTCAAGCTCTTGTTCTGTCCAGGCTGGACTATTGCAATGCTCTCTTGGCAGGCCTTCCAGCCAGTTCTATCAAACCTCTACAACTAATCCAGAATGAGGCTGCAAGGTTAGTCTAACGAGCCATAAAGAGCACGTCACACCTCTGTTCATCAATTTGCACTGACTACCAATAGCTGCTCGCATAAAATTCTAGGCATTGATGTTTGCCTACAAAACAACCACTGGCTCTGCACCCCTTTACCTAAATTCACTACTTCAGACTTGTGTGTCCTCTAGAAGCTTGCATTCTGCAAGTGAAGGGTGCATTAAAGTGCCACTCCAAAGAGGCACAAAATCACTTTCACTGACTTTTACATTTATTTATAATGGTCTGAAGATCATTCAAGAAACAAGGAAGCAGAAGTACCCATAGACATAGTGCAAGAGGATCTAAATACAAAAAATTGCTGACATGACTTTCAGGAAATAGGAAGCAACATTTGGAAATTGTTACAGGGACACATGGGCTCAAAATGAAACTTTAAAGGAGTGATGAACTGTGTTCTCTAAGGCAAACTTATAATGTTAGTGTGATTTTACATTAAAAAAACATCATATTAAGAATTAATAGGCTATTTTATTTCCTGTTTTTGAGCCCTCCTGCAGAAAGGTCAGTTTTTATAAGCAGGGCGCTTTCAAGACTCACAAATGTGATCGGCTATCATTTTCACTCATTAAAATAACAGATGGATGCTGCTGTGATATACTCCGATAACAACATGGGTCATTTGGGTTAATAACGTATACAAACCCGATTCCAAAAAAGTTGGGACACTGTACAAATTGTGTATAAAAACAGAATGCAATGATGTGGAAGTTTCAAATTTCAATTATTTATTCAGAATACAACATAGATGACATATCAAATGTTTAAACTGAGAAAATGTATAATTTTAAGGGAAAAATAAGTTAATTTTTAATTTCATGGCATCAACACATCTCAAAAAAGTTGGGACAAGGCCATGTTTACCACTGTGTGGCATCCCCTCTTCTTTTTCTAACAGTCTGCAAACGTCTGGGGACTGAGGAGACAAGTTGCTCAAGTTTAGGAATAGGAATGTTGTCCCATTCTTGTCTAATACAGGCTTCTAGTTGCTCAACTGTCTTAGGTCTTCTTTGTCGCATGTTCCTCTTTATGATGCGCCAAATGTTTTCTATGGGTGAAAGATCTGGACTGCAGGCTGGCCATTTCAGTACCCGGATCCTTCTTCTACGCAGCCATGATGTTGTAATTGATGCAGTATGTGGTCTGGCATTGTCATGTTGGAAAATGCATGGTCTTCCCTGAAAGAGATGACGTCTGGATGGGAGCATATGTTGTTCTAGAACTTGGATATACCTTTCAGCATTGATGGTGCCTTTCCAGATGTGTAAGCTGCCCATGCCACACGCACTCATGCAACCCCATACCATCAGAGATGCAAATACTATTTTTTAACAACTTGCACTACAGAGTGTCTTGTAATCTTGTAATGACATCTAATTTATGGTTCTGTTAATGGAGTAATCCTGTGTTTGCGTCTCTCTAGTATTTCCTCTCCTCTCCTCTAGAAAAAGGTGAATGTCCTTGCATGGCCTAGTCAGAGCCCAGACTTAAACCCCACTGAAAATCTGTGGAATGACTTGAAAACTGCAGTCCACAAACCGTCACCATCTAATTGAACCAAACTTAAACAGTTCTGCAAAGAAGAGAGGGCAAATATTGCAAAGTCTAGATGACTAAACTAAACTAAATAAACAGACTAATTAAAGCAAATGGTGGTTTAACAAAATACTATCCTATTTCCCCTTTCTAATTGGCACAGTAAAGCCTATAACATGCAAATGGATTAAAATCAAAACTACTTTAGTACACTTTGCCACTTAAGTGCAAATTAACAGGTAGCAAAAAGTATTTTTGTAGATTCTAATTACAGCTAACGGCAAACAACATGCACAACTAGCAATTTAAAAAAAAAACCCCTCAAATAAGCAGTAAACAAATTAATCCAAACGTACTAGCAGATATTTATTCTAAACAACAGACACAGAAAACTGACATTAAGCAAAACATTTATGTACTCTTGCCATGTCCACTGACAACTGCTTTTGCTTTATATATATATATATATATATATATATATATATATATATATATATATATATATATACACACACACGCACACAGTGCGGAAAGTATTTATTTGATCCCCTGCTGAATTTGTAAGTTTGCTAACTCTCTTTGAGAGAAGCAGTCAATCAGCAGATGTTGAAATCAGCTTGTTTCACATGCATTTCACTTTTTATGACTGACCTTTACTTTGAACTTTCAGATCCCTATAATTACTAACACTCTGTATGTTGCTTTTAAGTTTTTTTCTCCATTCTGTCATCAATGGAGTTTTGGTTCCTTGCCGCTGTCGCCTCTGGCTTGCTTAGTTTGGGGACATTTCATTTACAGCGATATCGTTGTGGTTTATTGTGGTTTGTTGCACAGATACTAATTAAACTGAACTGAGCTGCATGATGACATCACTGAATTCAATGATGAACTGCCTTTAACTGTCATTTTGCATTATTTTCCTAATTAATGTTGTTCAGTTGCTTTGACACAATCTTTTTTGTTTAAAGCGCTATATAAATAAAGGTGACTTGACTTGACTTGAATGCGCGCATGTTCGATGACTGAATTCCGCAAATTCTCTCATCATAAACAACGCGCAAATGTACGTACAATGTAAGTAAGGGATTAATTTGCAGTGTAGACAGTGATTATAACGATAGTTTTGTTTTTTGGACAGTGCGTTAGATCAAAGTTAGTGATAATGTCATTTCTGTACATAATTTATTCACCGTTTGAATAACAGTGGGAAGGAAACGTTATATAATTATAATTTCTAATGTTTTAATTCAATTGTTAAACATATTTTATTAGCCTACATGACACTCGTGTCTGGTTCTTGCCTAAAAAGACATAGTAGTTAATAGATTTAGCTGCTTTCAGCCTTACCCTGGAATTTGTTCACCCTCCGCCTAAGACCTTCTCTCCACTCTCAAAGGCAGAAGTCTCCAAACTCATCCTTTCCAATCATCCCATTACTTGTCCTCTTGATCCTATTCCATTTCATCTCCTTTAAGCCATTTTTCCTTTAGTTATACCTGCACTCACACACATCATTATCATATCCCTTCACAGTGCTGTCTTTCCTTCAGCATTTAAACAGACTCAGATAATCCCACTACTTAAGAAACCCACTATTATCCCAGCAATTTAAGAAAACTACAGACCGGTATCCCTTCTTCCTTTCTTTGCAAATACACTTCAACATGTTGAGTTCAACTAAGTCTCTGCCTTTCTCACACAGCACAAACTTCTGGACAGCAATCAGTCTGGCTTCAAAAGTGGACTGAGACTGCCTTGCTCTTGGTTGTTTAAGCCCTAAGACCAGCTTCCAAATCTTCAAAACTTATCTTGATGGATCTGTCTGCTGCTTTTGACATGATTAACCACCAGGTCCTCCTGTCAACCCTCATGGCAAAAGGCATCTTATTAACTGCACTCCAGTGGTTTAAGTCTTCCCTCTCAGATAGGTCCTTCAAGGTATCTTGGAGGGGTGAGGTGTAAGAGTCTCAACATCTTGCTACTGAGGTGCCTCAGGGCTCAGTTCTTGGAGCACTTCTCTTCTCTGTCTACATGGCATCACTGAATCTGTCATTCAGAAACATGGCTTTTCATATTACTACTATGCAGATGAGACTCAATTTTACCTCTAATTCCATCATTATAATCTGACAATAGCTGCTTGCATCTCAGCATTGCATCTCTTGCATAACAGACATTTCTTGCTAAGAAACTTTGCCAAGACAGAACTGCTTGTGATTTCAGCCAACCCAACACTTTTCACCCATCCATCCAGCTAGGGGCATCAACCATAACACTTTCCAGGACAGCTAGGAACCTTGGAGTTGTGAGTGATGATCTGATTTGCACAGACCACACTGCTAAAACTGCCGGGTCCTGGAAATTTGCCTAATACAACATTAGGAAGATCAGGCCCTTCCTATCAGAAGATGCTACACAACTGCTTAACAGGCTCTTGTTTTGTCCAGGCTTTTCAACTAATCCAGAATGCAGTCTTTTTTATAAGCCTTTTTTTATTGATCTCTGTTCATCAATTTGTACTGGCTACCAATAGCTGTTTGCCTAAAATTTAATGCATTGATGTTTGCCTACAAAAAAACAACAAAAACTACTGGTTCTGCACCCCCTTAACTAAATTCACCACTTCATACTTATGTGTCCTCCAGAAGCTTGTGTGTATGTGTGTGTGTGTGTGTGTGTGTGTGTGTGTGTGTGTGTGTGTGTGTGTGTGTATGATCTGAATGCAGTTTGGGAATATAAAGAATCAGTGGAATGACATTCAAGAAACAAGGAAGTAAAAGTACTCACAGGCACAGACTAAGTATAAAAAAATCAAGAGGATCTAAATACAAAAAATCGCTGACATGACTTTCAGGAAAAAGGAAGCAAAACTTGGATATTGTTACAGTGACACATGGGCTCAAAATTAAACTTTAAATGCAACTTCATGAAAGTTTTTTATAATACAAAAATCCAGAAGTAATGAAACAGGAAACCAGTTTACCTGCATTTATTAAGTTCTTCCTTGAAGGGCAATGTGGGAACGGGATATTGCTCAAAAGCACATTAATATCAGTCCATCACAACATCACAAGTCCTTCAAGACATATATCTGAAAAATGTTGCATGATCAAGTAGCTGTTGTTCCCTTTCAGTCGGTCACTCTCGACGCCACGTCGGTGACCGACGAAAATGGGATATCGCTTCGATAGACCAATCTACTTCGAGTGTAAACTAAACGAGCCAACATTGGCATGCAATTATTGCATCCAGCTGCCGCTGATCACAGCGTGAGATATAATAAGGCAGCAGGTGCAATGCATACCAGCTTTTCGCTTCGAAGCCGAGCGTTAGTATCGTTCTGCTCAACTGTGTCTGCTGTGAACTACGAGTTCAGCACGCTCTCGGAAGCTTCGTGTGTTGGCGAGACGGCGCTTCAGCGGTGGTCGTTTCCAGCGTCGAGTGGATTGCACACTTCAGGCTGCACTACCCCCTGTCGTGTTGCAAGCGGCCAATTCCCCTGTGCGCCTCAGCATTAAAAGAGCATTTCCTAAAGAGCATATTTCTCTAAAAGAGCTTCACAGATGCATCTTTGTAAAGACGACGGATCGTCCTTATCAGCATGCCGTATCTCCCGTGCGTTTCTGGGTGCGGTCGTTGCCTGGCAACGGGTGATGGTCACGATTGCTGCCTCACGTGTCTGGGCAAACACGCTGAGGTAGCTTTCGTGGATGAGTCATCTTCTCTCTGCGGGAAGATGACCGTCTCGGAGCTGCGAACCAGGCTCTGCTTTCTTCAAAAAAGGGGGCGGAGTCCCGTTGCCGCTGCCGCGATTTGGGGCTCGTTCTGGCGGCTGACAGACGAAAACCATTTCCAGCAGTAGCACGGGCAGTTTGAGGATTATAGTGGTGGCAAACCCCGCAGGGAACCAACCCTCTGGGGACCATCACTCCTCTTGCATCTCCGATCCAGAGGAGTAACCCACGGAACGCGCTGGGCCCTCTTTAAAGAGCGTACCAGTGGTATCCAGTGGGCCTCCCCCTGACCAGATGTCGATCTCAGCATCGGAGGGAGAGCTGTCAGATGAAGATTCAGCTGTGCTGCTGCCCTCTGGGACGGTGGCGGAGCCTGAATTGGATCCGGAGATGACAGCTATGCTTTCCCGGGCCGCCGAGAGGGTAGGGCTCGAGTGGAAATCTCCACCGCGTCCCGAGCCCTCGAGGCAGGATGATTGGTTTCTCAAGGTGGCGCGCGCTGGTTTTCAGCGCCCCACCCTGGTGCCTTTCTTCCCGGAAGTGCATGACGAGCTCACCAGGTCGTGGATGGCACCTTTTACTGCCAGAAACTGGCTGGTGGGCTCCTCCTCCCTCACCACCCTCGATGGCAGTGCAGCGAAGGGGTATTCGGTGATTCCCCCAGTGGAGCGCGGCGGTAGCGATGCAAGTGTGTCCTAAGTCTGCCTCCTGCTGGCGGGGGAGACCCGGTGCTTCTTTCCCGGGCCTATAGGCATTCGTCTGGTCTAACCGGCGGTGCCTATATGGCTTGCGGGGAAGCTGCTTCTGCCTTACACGCTGTGGCGTTACTGCAGGTGTACCAGGCCAAGGCACTGAAGGACCTGCACGAGGGTGGTTACGATCCAGAAGTTCTGAAAACTCAGAACCGCCACTGGCCTCGTGCTCCGAGCGACAAAGGTCACCGTGCATTCTCTGGGTCGTGCGATGTCCACGCTTGTGGTCCAGGAGCGCCATCTCTGGCTGAGTCTGGTTGAAATGAGGGACGCCGACAAAGATCAGTTCCTTAATGCCTGTGTCCCAGACCGCCTCTTCGGTGACGTGGTCGAGAACCTGGCCCAGCAGTTCTTGGCTGCACGGGAGCAGACTGAGGCGGTCCAACTTTCTGCCCGGCGGGCAGCTGCTGCCTCCACCCGTCCGCCGGTTGCAACGCCCCAGCCTGCTCGTCACTGAGGGCGGCCCCCTGCGTCCACCCGCTCCCACGCCGCATCCCGCAGCAGCCTCCAGCAAGTGGCGCCGTAGAGCTGGGCATAGGCAGGCCGCCCCACCCGTCCTGGCCCCCGTCAAACCTGGCGGTGAGCGGAAGAGCAAGAGGCCCCGGGACGGGTGGCCCAGAGAGAGGTAGCCGCTTTCTGGGGGATGGTGAAAGCACCTCTCCCTCCCCTGGAGGAGGGCCAGGGGAGAATCTGGGAAATCTCGACGCGGGAGAGCGGTTTTCTCTGTCTCTGGGTCCCAGGAGGGCACGGAGAGTTGCGGACGGCCAAACACCGGACCTCACTCATCCTCCTCCTTCGCCAGATGGCAGCAGCGGGCGGTTCGAGAGCGTCAACAAAGGCCCTACTCACGCACCCTCTGCCAACCCGTGGAACCAGGTGAGCCCTGCACCCCACACTCGCACCACACTCAGGCATGCTCACAAGCCGCCCGAGATGGGTCCCTGTGTTCCACCTCGCTGCCCCACTGCGGGTACGGCTGTGGTTCCGCTGGTCCCGCTTGTACGGTTTCTAAGCGCCTGGTCAGCGCTACCCAGCCCGTCTCGCTGGCTCCTGGGGATCATCAGCCTCGGCTATGCGATTCAGTTCGCCCGGCGTCCCCCCAAGTTCAGCTGTATCCGCTTCACTACAGTGAAAGCGTCCGATGCCCCTGTTCTGCGGGAAGAGATCGCAGTCTTACTGGCGAAAGACGCGATAGAGCCGGTCCCTCCAGCCGATATGAGGACGGGGGTTTTACAGCCCCTACTTCATTGTACCCAAGAAAGGCGGTGGGTTACGACCGATCTTGGATCTGCGAGTTTTGAACCGGGCCCTTCATCGGCTACCGTTCAAGATGTTGACGCAGAAACTCATCTTCGGGTGCGTCCGTCCCCGAGATTGGTTTGCAGCGATCGACCTGAAGGACGCGTACTTTCATGTGTCTATCCTTCCGCGCCACAGACCTTTTCTGCGGTTTGCGTCTGAAGGACAGGCATATCAGTACAAGGTCCTGCCCTTCGGGCTGTCCCTGTCTCCCCGTGTCTTCACGAAAGTTACGGAGGCTGCTCTTGTTCCCCTCAGAGAGCAGGGTGTTCGTATTCTCAACTATCTAGACGATTGGCTGATACTAGCACAATCTCGGGATCAGTTGTGCGAACACAGGGACCTGGTGCTCTGGCACCTCAGCCTGTTGGGCCTTCG
Source organism: Cyprinus carpio (assembly GCF_018340385.1). Lineage (NCBI taxonomy): Eukaryota > Metazoa > Chordata > Actinopteri > Cypriniformes > Cyprinidae > Cyprinus > Cyprinus carpio. The sequence goes on along the minus strand of NC_056573.1, from coordinate 23,427,106 downwards.
GGTCAACTGGGAAAAGAGCAAACTCTTGCCAACGCAGAGGATCTCTTTTCTTGGTATGGAGTTGGATTCGGTCGAACAGACAGCACGCCTCATAGAGGAACGTGCGCGGTCGGTGCTAGCCTGCTTGAATACATTCAAGAGCAGGACAGCGGTCCCACTGAAACTCTTTCAGAGGCTCCTGGGGCATATGGCGGCCGCAGCGGCACTTACACCGCTCGGCCTGTTACATATGAGACCGCTCCAGCACTGGCTTTATGGCCGAGTCCCGAGGTGGGCGTGGAAGCGCGGCACTCACCGGGTCCAAGTTACACCGGCCTGTCGTCAAACCCTCACCCTGTGGTCAGATCTTGCGTTTCTCAGGGCAGGGGTGCCCCTAGAGCAGATCTCCAGGCATGCTGTGGTTTACACGGATGCCTCCACCACCGGCTGGGGGGGCCACGTACAACGGGCATGCAGTCTCAGGGGTTTGGACGGGCCCGCAGCTGCAGTGGCACATCAGTTGCCTAGAGTTGTTAGCAGTGGACCTTGCCTTGAACCGTCTCAAAGGTCACTTACGAGGCAAGCATGTGCTGGTCCGAACGGACAACACAGCGACCGTTGCGTACATCAACCGACAAGGTGGTCTGCGCTCCCGTCGCATGTCACACAACTCGCCCGCCACCCTCCTCCTCCTTTGGAGTCAGAAGGTTCTGAGGTCTCTTCGTGCCGTTCACATTCTGGGCCTGCTCAACCGTACAGCCGACGAGCTGTCTCGAGCAATGCTCCCAGGAGAATGGCGACTCCATCCCCTGATGGTCCAGCTGATTTGGAGATGGTTCGGAGCCGCTCAGGTAGACCTGTTTGCTTCTCCAGAGACCTCTCACTGCCAGTTGTTCTACTCACTGACCGAGGGAACTCTCGGCAGGGATGCACTGGCACACAGCTGGCCGCGGGGCCTACGCAAGTATGCGTTTCCCCCAGTGAGCCTTCTTGCACAGACACTGTGCAAAGTCCGGGAGGACGAGGAGCAAGTCTTGCTAGTGGCGCCGTATTGGCCCACGCGAACCTGGTTCCCCGAACTGGTGCTCCTCGCAACAGCCCCTCCTTGGCCGATTCCTCTGAGGAAGGATCTACTGACTCAGAGACGGGGCACCATTTGGCACCCGCGTCCAGACCTTTGGAAACTCCATGTCTGGTCCCTGGACGGGACGCGGAGGTTCTAGGTGACCTGCCCCAGGAGGTAGCGAACACCATCACTTCGGCAAGATCACCGTCTACGAGACACGCTTACGCCTTGAAGTGGAACCTGTTCGTCGAGTGGTGTTCTTTCTCGCCGAGAAGACCCCCGAAGATGCCCGATTGCGGTTGTGCTTTTCCTTTCTGCAGCAAGGGCTGGAGCGAAGGCTGTCTCCCTCCACCCTCAAAGTCCAGGTTGCTATTGCTGCGTACCATGACCCCATGAATGGGAAGTCTTTAGGTAAGCATGACCTTGTCATCAGGTTCCTTAGAGGGGCCAGGAGGTTAAATCCTTCCCGGCCCCCCTCTATACCCTCTTGGGACCTGACTCTGGTGCTGAAATCTCTACAGCAGGGCCCATTCGAGCCTTTGCATTCAGTCGAAGCCAAAGTTTCTTTCATTGAAAACTCTGCTCCTGCTTGCACTGGCCTCCTTCAAGAGGGTAGGGGACCTGCATGCATTTTCGGTCGGCGATTCGTGCCTAGAGTTTGGGCCGGCTGACTCCCAGGTAATCCTGAGGCCCCGGCCCGGCTACGTGCCCAAGGTTCCCACTACACCCTTCAAAGACCAAGTGGTGAACCTGCAAGCGCTGCCCCTGGAGGAGGCAGACCCAGCCCTAGCTTTGCTCTGTCCCGTCCGAGCATTGAGATGCTACGTAGACCGGACACAAAGCTTCAGGACCTCAGACCAGCTCTTTGTCTGTTACGGAGGCCGGCAGAAGGGGAATGCCGTCTCTAAGCAGAGGATGGCCCGCTGGATTGTGGATGCCATAGCCCTGGCTTATCAGGCACAGGGTGTGCCCTGCCCGTTCAGGTTGTGAGCTCACTCAACAAGAAGTGTTGCATCCTCCTGGGCGCTGGCTCGTGGCACCTCGCTGACAGATATTTGTAGAGCTGCGGGCTGGGCGACCCCTAACACGTTTGCTAGGTTCTATAGCCTTCGTGTAGAGCCGGTATCCTCCTGGGTTCTCACCTCAAACGGGTAATGGCACCGAGAGGCCCCGGTTAGTGTCGGCTTGCTAAAACTGCTCCAGAGTGTCCGTACTGTAGACCCTGTTGAGATCCTCCATCACCCTAGGCAGCTGGACACGGCGGAACGTCCGGCGCCAGGCCTTCATGATGAATCCGTGAGAACCATAGAAGGCTGGGTTCCATATTGAGACCTAAGCGGTACTCGTATGCGTATAGTCCACGGTATAGCCTTAGAGCCCGTGTTTCCCCGGCAGACTTCTGCCTTTCCAGGAGGGTTTGGATCACCTCAAATTTTTCCATATACACCTAAACGGATGCTATATGTGTATTTGCTCCCGAGACCTCCTTCGGGAAGGATGGAGCTTCCGCAGCGTCCCTGTTCCAAGTGGGAACGGGTACGTTTTCCCAGTGTTATCCAGTCTCACCCAGTGAGGTAGTGCTTTGACAATGGTGAGTGGAGCTACTTGTTCCGAGCCCCGGCCTACACCTAATAGGGGCGCAGGCGGCTCGCACAGGGCACTGGAAGGGGCAGCACCCATGGCGCTTTGGTAGGGATCCCATTTTCGTCGGTCACCGACGTGGCGTCGAGAGTGACCGACTGAAAGGGAACGTCTCGGTTACGTATGGTAACCCTCGTTCCCTGAAGGAGGTAACGGAGACGCTACGTCCCGTCGCCATGGTTGCTGTACCACCGCTGAGCCGCCGGGTCTCCGGCTCGGCTCCTCAGCGAAAACCTGGTATGCATTGGATCTGCTGCCTTATTATACTCACGCTGTGATCAGCGGCAGCTGGATGCAATAATTGCATGCCAATGTGCATTGGCTCGTTTAGTTTACACTCGAAGTAGATTGGTCTATCGAAGCGATATCCCATTTTCGTCGGTCACCGACGTGGCGTCTCCGTTCCCTCCTTCAGGGAACGAGGGTTACCATACGTAACCGAGACGTTTTGACCTACTAAAAAACCTTAATAAGCCAGATCTTGTTTTATGTAAATGCCAAAGGACGAATGACCAGAGTGTACCTTTTAAGTAAAGTAAAAGTGGTGCTCTAGACTTACTTATAAACAAAATCAACTACAGAAATGGTTATCATTTCAATCGATGTAACCAAAAATCTAGCAATAAACAGTAAATGAATTTTTACACTGCAGGTTTTTTAAGGCATATAAATACAGGCCTACATCTCTCATTAATCTGTAGTATGGAGATTTAAAATTAATAACAATTAAAGCTAATTAAAATTTGACCAGATCAGATATTACTCCATTTAAACTTGACTTTTTTTTTCAGTTGTTTTGTGAAATTATATAACTGTGACTGCAGTACAAAACATTTTGTTTCTGTTTGTACATAAAGCTCTTTGTACATATAAAGACCTAGAAACCTTAGTTTATACTATATATATTTTTGTTTGTATATACATTGTTTATATATATAATTTTGTCTATTTGTTCCCACAAGCAACACGTCAGAGTACACACACTTTTAGACCATGTCTACACAATTTTATTTTCTATTTAAGAGACTTGTCACTTGCCCAATCACATTGTTTTAAGGTGTGGCCTTACTTAACTCTATAAAACCCCAGCACTCAGTTCACAATGATCAGGGACTGAAACTCAGACTAAAAGGACAAATCATTCTGAAAAAATATACTGGATAAAAAAGGTATGCACTATTAAATTATTTTATCTCTGAAATGCTGGGGCATAAATGCAATTAGGTCTCCTTTACATATGATGCTCTAGTAATTGCTCAATAATTGCTCTATAGACTTCATAATTTTATTGATTTATTGCTATTTTTGAAGGTGTTTATAGAGGTGAAAAATGTATCTATGTTCAGGTTTTTTTTTCTTCTGAAAACTAGCACCTGTTTTCTTCTTGTTAAATGAAGGTTAATTTTGAAAACTTTTCACCATGCCCTCAACAGTTATATTTACTACTGTTAAAATGCCCTTTAAGTGTATAGCTTTTATTGTCTTACACTTGTCCTACACTTTCAATATTAAAATATGTAGATATGTTTAAAACTAAGAAAATCCAAACATAACTAAGATAATCCATTTTATATATCATTTATTTACACTTATGTAGTGCCGCACCTGCATGAATTTCTTCCATCTTTTCCAACACAAAAAGTGTCATTAATAATTACAACACAAAATTACAATATATATATATATATATATATATATATATATATATATATATATATATATATATATATATATATATATATATATATATCAAAACCTCAAACAACCAATCAAATATAAAAGCAAAACAGTAAGAATAATAAATCGAGCACAATATTGGCCTATTGAAATCCACTTTTCAGATATCAAAATTGCTAAATTCTGTGTTGATTCATTATATGAGGTTCTATTTCATTAATTCTTTCAAGTTTGGTCACCAACTGAAAGAAAAAATACCTTATTCTAAATACTTTTCAAAAAACAATGATCTAAAGTTATATAAGGCTATATTAAGGATTATTTTGTCAACTTTTAGAAAGATGTCGAACTCTGAGACCATCGAACTGGCTTGTCTTGGCCGCCCTTTTCAATTAGGAATGCTTTATGACTGCCGAAGAGATCTCCTCATTCCAGGTAAAAACATTTCCAAGATCATTTAAATTAGCTTTAGTTATAACTAAGCATGTTACTGATTCTTCTGCCATGACAAAACGAACAAAAACTACACATAGTCAAAATATTTTAGGCATTTACATCAATAGTTTTGCATTTTATATATATTTAAATTTTTTATGTTAATATTATGACAATATATTGTTATTATTTCTTCAAATAATTGTCAGGGTTTTGCACTGACACTCTGTTTGTCTTGTGTTTTTGTTTCTTGTGTCTATGTCTTGTGTCAGCACATGGCCTTGTTGATTGTTTTCTTAGCCATGTCCTTTAGTCCCTCCTCCTTGTTTCCTTTTTTTACCACACCCTCTTGTTACCGTTGTTGGTCTAATTGTGCTCACCTGTTCCTCGTGTTTTTCTCCCTATTTATAGTGCCCCTTGCCCTATTGTGTTTGCTGGTTTGTGGTCATTCTTACCCTCACTGTGTTTGTTGCTGTCGGTGGATGTGGTTGAGTATGTGTTCCTGTCTACGTGCCTAATTGGTCTTGTGCCCTTGTCCTGTCTAGTCCTTTGTAGTTCTGAGTTTTTGACTTGCTCCTTGTTTGTTCTTGTCTTTTGCTTTTACTTTTTGTATTTATTTGTTTTTTTATTTTTGATTTTTGTTTTTTTTTTTTGTTGTGTTTTTTTTTTTTTTGTTTTGTTTGTTATTCTTTTAATTTTTTGTGTCTCGTCAGTAAAACGGGTTTTATGATTAGTAGTTTCATGAGTGCTGAACGGCCTCTGACGCCCTGAAGCTCACATCTCCAAAAACATTGAAGCAATTTTTCAAATAGATGTTATCTTTATTATACATTATCTAAACACGTATTCACCTAAAAAACTCTTAAAACTACATTCTGTGACACAGAAACAGTATTATTTTAAAAATAAAAGTGGATTTGGCTGTCCGCCATGACAGTCGCTGTAAGAAATACAGGAAGCAGAATGAAACAAATGGTGAACTGTTTGGAAAAGGAGTTCTGTGACCACTAATATTGCAATATAGCTTGCGTACAGTATTTGCGTATAGGGAGGATCTGCTCTGGGATGAGGTCTGGACTTTGAATGGGCTATTGCAACACCTTAATTATTTTCTTGTGTTCTTTTGTAGATTTGCTGGTGTGCTTGGGATCATTGTCCTATTGCGTGACCCAATTTTGGCCAAGCTTTAGCTGTCAAACGGATGGCCTCACATTTGACTAATACTTTGGAATACAGAGGTGGACTCAATGACTGTGAGGTGCCCTGGTCCTGTGGCCACAAAACTAGCCTAAAATCATCAGCCATCCACCAGCATGATTGACTTTTTGTATGAGGCTGATATGCTATTCTGGCTTTCACCAAATGTGGCACTGTGCTTTATGGCCAAACATCTCCACTTTGGTCTTGCCTCTTCAAAGGACATTGTTCTAGAAGTCTTATGGTTTGTTCAGATGCAACTTTGCAAACCTAAGCTATCCTGCCATGTTTTTTTTTTTTTTTTTTTAGAGCGAAAAGGCTTTCTTCTGGCAACCCTTCCAAACATGCCATACTTGTCTGGTATTTTTCTAATAGTACTGTCACAAACTTTATCATTTAGCATGTTAACTGAGGCCTGTAGAGTCTGAGGTGTAGTTCTTGGGTTCTCTGCAATTTCTGATCATGGGTGAATTTCGTCTACTCCTGGGAGGATTGGTTTCTTTCTTGAATGTCTTCCACTTGTGAATAATCTTCCTCACTGTGAAATGATGGACTTCAAAAATTGTTCGGAAATGGCCTTATTACCCTTCCCAGTCTGACGGCAGCAACAATAGCTTCTGTAAGATCATTGCTGATGTCTTTCCTCTTTGGCATTGTTAACACACATCTGAAAGCTCCAGACCAGCAAACAGACAAATCTTTTGCTTTTATAGAGGTGCCCACACTTGCTGATGATCGGTTAATTAAAGGTATTTGATTAGCAGTGCCTCACTGTTACTTACCTTTTTAATTCCTATGTTTAAAGGAAGAGTGCCCTTAGTTTGTCACACATGGCTTTACCATATATATACGTGTGTGTGTGTGTGTGTGTGTGTGTGTGTGTGTGTTTTAAAATTCTTTTTATTTTTTTTTAAGGAATAACACTTTGGGATGCTGAGATGCTGCAGAAGAATATTAATGTAAGGCCACAGCCAAACACTGACTTCAAAATAATTGCCACAGATTCAAGTGAAGACAAAGCCAGTGCTCTTAATGTCTCTGCATCTCTTGAAGCCAGCTTTCTGTGTGGATTAGTCAGTGTGAAAGGATCAGCAGAGTATTTAAATAACAAGAAGTCATCGAAACATCATTCTCGGGTCACCTTACAGTATTATACAACCTCGCGCTTTGAGCAGTTAACTATGGAGCATCTTGGGGCAGGGAACGTAAAGCACTGCAATGTATTTCAGGAGGGCTCGGCCACACATGTTGTTACAGCTCTACTGTATGGAGCTCAAGCATTCTTTATTTTTGATCGTGAGGTTTCGTCCAATGAAAACCATCAAAAGATACAAGGTGACCTCCAAGCATCGATCAAAAAGATACCTTTAATATCAGTAGAGGGTCAGGCATCTTTAAAAATGAATGAGATGGAACAAGAGAAAATTGACAAGTTCAGCTGCACTTTTCATGGAGATTTTGCTCTGGAAAACAATCCAGTCTCCTATGTCGATGCCATCAAGGTGTACTCAGAGCTACCAAAAATGTTGGGAGAACATGGAGAGAATGCTGTGCCCATGACCGTGTGGCTTTACCCTCTGAAAAAACTAGATTCAGCAGCCGCTCAGTTAGTCCGGGAGATCAGTGTTAGCCTAATACGACGTGCCCAACGGATCATGAATGAACTGCATAATTCTGACATTCAATGTAAAGATCTGATGAGGGACAATATTGCCATTCAATTCCCTGAAATCACAGCTAAGATCAGTAATTGTAAAGACTTCTGTTCAGAGTACAAAATTGTTTTTCAGAAACATCTCTGCAGGCTTCTTCCATCCATAAGGGGTGGAGGAAAAGAAGAACAGGAGCTTATTGATGCCCTGAATGACAAAGAAAGATCCCCATTTAAGGGTGCTTTGATAACCAAGTTTCTAAATGAGCGAGAGCGAGAGATGAATGTTGTTAGATCGTACCTCGAAATCATGAAAGATGTCCCTGTTCTTTCATCCAGCAACGACTTGGATAAAGTTGTCTTGAAAGCATCCAATAACTATGTGATAGCTTTTGCACTTACCTCCTTAAACAAAAAGGAACCATACCTTTCAGACTTGGAGAATTACCTGAAGGCACAATCCTGTAACAGTGGAGAGCAGATAAGTTTTGATCAAAACTCCTCAAAGAAGACAGAGAAATGGTTTTCATCAGGAGATGCAACTACATTGACCAGGGCAACCATACAAGCCTTCCTAGATTTTAAAGAAGCCAATAAAGGAAGAAAAAACATTGAATTCTGCATTGCATCAATCCCAGATGAACTTAGCACTGCCTCTTCAATTCATGTTTATGAAAGAGGGAGACTCATCAGCTCACAGTATGAGCTTCCCTCAAAACCACCAATGCCCGTTTTCTTGAGTGCTGAGCATGACTGCATACATCTGCAAATCAAACCTCCTGACCGCGGGGTGAGCTGTGTGGACTCCTACTGTATTTCATATCAGTCTGCACAGAGCTCTGAATGGAAAGATGTGGATACTAATGGGGTTTCTGATCAGGTAACTGTCAATCAGTTAAAACCACATAAAGAATATTGTTTTACCTGCAAGGCTGTGTGTCGTCCAGGAGTAAGTCTGACAAGTGACACAACATCATTCTTCAGGACTCGTCCATGTGCTCCTCCTGGAGCACCTACAGTAAAACAAGTAGAATCTGAGTCAGGAACTGTAGTCTGGGATGTTCCTACATCTGTGGGTGAGGATGTTCTGATCACTGGATACATGTTGGAGTTTAGAGAATGCACAAAGGATCATGAAAGTGAAAGGCCTTGGAAGTCTGTGAAATCTACAAACAGGGAGTGCACTCTTCAGGGACTGAAAGGAGACACAATTTACACGGTCAGAGTTTTTGCAAACTGTGGAAATGATGGAGTGAGTCTCCCCAGTCCTGAAACTTTGTTTTCGGACAGTTTTAAGGGTAAAGAATCAAATAAGGATGGGAGTGGGTTGTTCTTGAATCAATCTTTACGAATAAAAAAGGGCAATCCGTCAATCCATTCACTGAAGCTATACAAAAAAATGTCAGAGAATGTAAGTTTTAATCAGTATGTTTTCGAAAGAAAGGTGGAGGATGTGAAAAACAAAGTAATTCTTCTTTTGGGATCAACGGGTGCAGGAAAAACCACGCTCATCAATGTGATGATCAATTACATACTAGGCGTAAAATGGCAGGATGCATATCGCTTCAAACTGATCAATGAAGTGACCAATCGCACACAGGCCGAGAGTCAGACATCTATCGTCTCATCTTTCGAGCTGTACAATCAGCCTGGCTTTCAAATTCCCTATTCTCTCACAATTGTAGACACACCAGGATTTGGTGATACAAGAGGAATCGCACATGATAAACTTATTACAGAGCAGGTCAAAAGCTTTCTTTGTAGCCCTTTGGGAATCGATCACATTGATGCCATCTGCTTCGTTGTCCAATCCTCTCTTTCCCGCCTGAGTGGCACCCAGAAGTACATCTTTGACTCAGTCTTATCCATTTTTGGCAAAGATGTCGTAGACAACATCCTAATTTTGGTGACATTTGCAGATGGTAAAGACACCCCAGTTCTAGAAGCTATCAAAGCAGCAGATCTGCCCTGTCAAAAGAATAAAAAGGGACAGCCCACCCATTTCAAGTTCAACAATTCAGCTGTGTATGCAGACAAAAATGTAGAAGAGCCTACAACCTCTGACAGTGATTCAGATGATGATGATGATGGAGGAGATAAACTGACTGAGCTTGTCTGGGACAAAACCTTCAAACAGATGAAGGCTTTTTTCAAGACACTGGGGACCATTGAAAGCAAAGATCTGTCCATGACTATAAAGGTCTTAGAGGAACGAGAGCGCCTTGAGAAAGCCATGACAAGTCTGACCCCTCAAATAACTGCTGGTCTCTCTAAATTGAGTGAGATCAAAAAATTCAAGCTATGTTTGGAAAATGAGAGCGAGAGCATGGCAAAAAATCAGAATTTTGAACAAGAGGTGGAGGTGATGAAAGCAAAGAGAACCCCTGTAAACTGTTTTACCATGAACTGTAACAACTGCTTCTTCACATGTCACTCCAACTGCTTCCTCCCTGCAGAAGACTCTGTGCAAACTTGTGCTGTGATGGAGGCTGGCCACTGCATTATCTGCCCTGAAAACTGCCATTACTCTGCTCATTCAAGGGAAAATTTCATGTGGACTTATGAAACAAAAATAGAAACAAAATCCATTAAAGAGCTAAAAGACAACTTCATGGCGGCTAAAGGAAAGTTCATGGACACAAAGCAAATGCTTGATGCACTTGAAAAGGAATTCCATGGAATTGAGGACAAACTAATGAAGCTGATCAGATTGTCCTCTGATTGCATAAGAAGACTAGATGAAATTGCACTTAAGCCCAAATCTCTCTCCACAGCCGAATATCTCGAAATCCTGATAAAAACCGAGAAAGAGGAGAAAAGTCCTGGCTTTGAGGACCGCATTGTTGGACTTGAGAAGATGAAACAAGAAACTCTTATCCTGGAAAAGATTGCTAAAGGGGAAAATTTGCTTGAAAAAGAGCGCAAAATCATGGTGGAGAGAGAGAAGCGAATGAAGACTGTCGCCCTGAAAATTCAGAAAATTACGAAAGTTGTTAGTGGCTTACAGTCACAGCACAATCAGGAAACACACAATCAAAAGGATGCAAGTGCTTGCCTTGACGGCCAAGAGATGTCCTCAACAAAATGAAAGCTGATTATTTTAAAGACACTTAGCAAAACTGAAAATCTGCTTATCATGATGTTGCTTAACAAACATTAATGCTTCATTCATCTATTGATCAAACCTTATTTGACATTAAGAATACTGAATTTAGAAGTCAATTCATGCTTGTATTTGTGCTTCAATGAAGCAAAGTCAAATTTCCCAATAATCCAATAATAGTGCTAGCAACAATTACATTTTTTTCCATCTTTGTTTTTAGTCTTTAGTGAAATCATTCAAACTTTTAGATACTGTAAAATACTATAAGAAAACAATGTATGATATCATGCACTTCCATTAAACAACCAAAGCCAAAGTGTCAGCCGCCTCACAGCTGACTGCTACAACTACTATACTGAAAAGAAATTAAAAGACTGTCATTTATTTGAAGTGCATTTTTATTTGTCTAATTGAAAATCGTAGATTGTAATTGAAAATAGAGTTTCATTCAGTTTGACTTACTCCCCATAGAAATAATTAAAATTAATATTTTTATTTAAATTGTATTTTCACTTGACACCAGAATGTTGATGTGCAGAACACATATGCTGGCTATTTATACTGACTACAGAAATTATTGTGAGTTTTATACATATTTTGGTGTTTTTTGTTTGCTGATAATGCATAACTAACATAAGTAAACTAAATTAAACATTGACTAACACAGATCTACTCAATTAGATAATTTGTGATCTATAAAACAAAATTATATTTCTTTTCTAAATTTGATTTCTTTGCAATTAACATAATTCTCCCGCACTGAAATGCAGGCTCTGGTACATAATTAAATCATTGAAAATCCAACACCCTTTTTTTTGTGTGTGTGTGTGTGTGTGTGGTCTTTATGATAAATTATCTTTATTTGTGTTTTTGTCTTTGGAAAAGAAATATTTATTTATATTAAATCCAATTTATATTAAAATAGTCTGAGAAACACTAATCAATCTTGCTGTGACAAGTATTGTAACAAGTATACAGATTTGAAATCAGCAGAAACATGACGTCAGGACTCTTGGCACACCCCAACATGTGTCATCGTTGTATGTAATCAAGGAGGTGCGCTCTGAACATCATGTCTGTCCGTCATTCACAAGAGCAATACTGCTGTTAGGTAAAGAAAGACATTTTTGGTGCAAAAAACTTGCAGATTTCATAAACTAACCTTGAAAAAAATAATAAAAAAATCTAAAACTGCATTTCATGACCATCATGACCTAAGATCAGTGTAATATAAAGGGCTCATAGATAATTCTATGAGCCCTTTATATTACTCTAGATAATTTTTCACCTTTTGCACATTGCAGTAATGTGAATTTGTGGTGTAAACTTGCTCAAAATAATGCAAAAACATTTACAAAAAATTTGACTACCTGATGATGGGTACACTGTAAACCTAAATAAGTTGGCAAAACTCAAATTTCAGGTAATCAGTTGCATAAAAAATTGTAAGTTAAGAAATTCAAAGTTTAAGCAAGCAGAACTGGCAGAAATTTTGTACTCAATTTTAATTGCATGTAATATCAACTAATATTATGTTAGTAGAAACATAGTTAGCTATATTTAGCTAACATGCTAAGAGTAAACTTAAACATTTGTGCACATGCTAATATCAACATAGTATTGCACCTGTTGAATGAGCATGGCGATATATAACATTTAACAAAATTGTTCTCAAACCAAGCCACATGCTCCACATATAACAGAAACTATTCTAAATTAACATAACAGAACATTAAACACTACTAAATTTTCCACTTAACATATTTGTATCAAATACAATATAATACAAAAAATATTATATAACACTAATTTTAGCATTTACTCTCCCTTTTGAGTGCCATGGCAAAGCATGTTGGGAAATAGAAATCCCAGTCCAGTTTGTGTTAAATTTGAGCTCGTCTAAATCAAAAGAAATTAATTCGTAAAACTAAAAACAATGAGACTGAAAAATAGTAAATAAAAATGTGTCAGTTTTGTGAACTCAAAAAAATGAAAAAATAAAAAATAAAAAAATAAAAGATTGAACAAGACGAAGAATTTAAACACATTTACATGAGATGAAATGATCTTTCCATTAAAGAGTGAAACCTGAAGAAAATATCTTGTCAAATAAGTGCAAGTAAAAGTTGTAAAGTTAGTTTATAGAGTTGAAAATATTTATAGGTGTAAACTCATTTGTAGTCATTTTTAAAGCTATTGATTCTAAAACTTATTTATATTGCATATTACCTATATTTTTTATTAATTTAAAATAAAAGCTTAATAATTACTATTAAACTAAGCTAGCTTGTGTAATGGATTAAGGATATAATAATTATAGAAATCATATAAAATAATTATGAAAAATCTCTAAAAATCAGACAATTTTATCTTTTAAAATGTTTTACTATGTAGCGGCCTTTAATTTGGAGTAAGAGAAACTGAGGGAGTGGCTTTATTGCGTCAATGATGTGTCACTTTGCTTGAAGCTGATTGGTCAAATATCAGTTTGAGATCTCTAAACCAGAACATAACCTGCCCCGGAACATGTTAGCTGTGGAGTGTAAGTTACTACGGTGATGAACACCATTAAAAGCCAAGCCACTTTCATGGTACCTTAAACCCAGGATTGGTGCAAACTATACTGAAACTTACCTGGCTAGCCAGCTAAACCAGCTTCATGGTACAGGCCCCTGAAAGCTTCATTCAATCAAACACTTAAACAAACATCACCCTGCCAATTACATGATAGGCTAATTTAATTATTCTAATATTCTAATTCTAATGAATCCATGAACCTTTTTTGATTAACATCAAGATTTTATTTTAATATTTCTATGAATGTATAAGACATTTTAGTGTCACTATTGCTCTAAAAGTTTTCCAAAATTTGAATCACCACTAGTTTATTTTAACCACTCACTCAGATAAATTTTTATCTGATATTATTGTAAAAAACTCTCACTGTTCTCAACTATTGATTCTGTCCTCAGTTCTTGTTAAGTCTTCATCTGTTATCTCTTCTTTTGAGTGTGAAAAGTTTCTCAACTTTCTTTTCTGAATAATACTATTCTCAATACTATTCGAGCCCAAGTGTTTACCTCTAAACAAACTCTATCTGATCCCTCTTTCTCCTGCTCACAGTGGAGTGAATTTGCGCCAGTTTCTCTTCAGACATGAAGAGAAATCGCTTTAAAATTGAAACTACTACTTCTCCTCACGACATTCTTCCTTCCCGTTTTATAAAGCAGATCTTTGATACAGTTGGTCCAGACATTTTAAGTAGTATTAATAATTGTCTGTCAAACGGGACAGTTCCAGCCTGCTTTAAACTTGCTACTGTGACCCCAATTCAGCAGCAATATATGCAAACTATAGACCAATCTCCAATTTGCCATTTTTATCCAAAATCCTTAAAAAAGCTGTTTTCATTCAGTTGTAAAACTATCTACAAATTAACTCATCTCTGACATTTTTCAATCCGGCTTTAAAACCTTGCACAGTACTGAATCTGCACTCTTAAATGTTTTTAATGATATTTGAATGACCACAGACGCTGGTGATACCATGGCATTAGTGTTGTTAGATTTGAGATCAGCTTATAGCAAAGTCATACGGAACCACTTAATTGTGAGTTAATGATGACAGTAGTTTCATTTTTGGTGAACTATCCCATTAAGACATTAGAAAATTGGATTTAAAATGCAAAAACAATGTGCAATACTATCTGAATCATTGCATATTGTGTACTTCACATACTATGAAGTACATACAGGTACATGCTATACATTACATTCCAAACACAACCTTTCATTTTCTCTCTCTTGGCATTAAAGGCTACAACTGCATTGTTTCTAGGCTGATCACATTTCTCTCCTCAGACATTCATGAGTGACCCGTGTCATGCTTTTGCGGGCTGAGGATGAACTGGGCACCTGGTTCAATGGGTTTAACAGTCTGGTAGCACAGTCATTTAGCCCTGTTCTTCTAGTGTTTCTGGGGTCAATTTTGTTGTTTTTAAGTCATTTTGAGTAAATACTGCAAATACAATATTGCACATAATATCACTATACAGTACAATATTTTGTTTTCTGAGCAATTCTGTGAGTGTTTTGTGATGCATTTCTATCTTGCTACACTCTTAAAAAATAAAGATGCTTTATTCTCTGTTCCTTAAATAACTTTTAATAATTTAATAATAGTTAAATAATTTAGGTTTAATAATAATTAATTTAATAATAGCCCTGGAATCTCTCAATTGCGCGAAAAGTATAGTAGAAAAGCTTCTCCAGAACATTAAAATGTTCTTCAAAAATGTTTATTTTAAAAACTTCCCTGAAAGTTTATTTGGCATTGGTTATTTTAATGTTATTGGTGTATAAACACCATTTTGGAACCTTTATTTTTAAGGGTGTAAGATTAAGCACTTTTTTTTTTTTTTTGAGTATTCTTCATGCTGGAAGCATCTGCGATGTAAATGAATACACGTAAAGATTGTCACACTTTGTTCAGCTAATCAAAGGCTGTGTGTTTACAAGACACATAGTTCCTATCCAGACAAACACATTCATAGTGTGACAGACAATATGTCAATGAGATTGCAAATGACTTCATCAGATGAATTATTGAATATGTTTTCCTAAAATGTCATTATATTTAAGTTTCATAAAGTATTCTGCATGCAGGTTATTGCTTAAATGCGTCCCGTGTGTGTGTGTGTGTGTGTGTGTGTGTGTGTGTAAGCCAGGTAGAAACTTGAGAAATTTGATTTGAGTTTCTGATAGAGAGACTGTTCACACAGACACATTCTGAAGGGAGAGTGAGAGAAAATGAATGCAGTGCCTTTTGCAGTGCTGTGGAACTGAAGACCAATGTGTATTCTAGACCCAAGGTATTATCATTACTTGAAGAAAGAAAAAGAGGAGAAAAAGTTTCTCTAAGAAAAAGCTTATTGATGATAATCTATACAGGCTCTGCATCACTATACAAATCTCTGATACACACACCCTCTCTTTTCTCTGTATTTTACTGAATGGATATCAACATGGAAATGGAATGGAAAACAAATACTCATGAACATTATATACATGGATAAGATGTACAGTAGATGACTTAAAAAGGTGCTCACACTATGTAAAATATTACCAAAGCATTTGTATTAAAATATATGTGGATTTCATGTTTTAGCTCTCTCACACTCGCAATCACTCTTGTAACTGTGTGAAAGTGGCAGAGTATCTCTCAATTGCAACAACACAGTCACTAGTGTGTCAGTTGTGTGGAGTGGGGACGGGGGATTTCTACAAAGGGGGACCAAACAACTTTATCGTGAGTTTAAAATGGTTTTAAAATCTTGAACGTTTAATAATCCTATACAGTCAGACAATAGAGAGTAATGTGGGACACTTTTTGCAATTTTGAATTGTGTATCATATTTCTATGAAGCCAAAACAATAAATCAAAATCAATCATTCTGAAATCCCCAAGATGTTCCCTTTTAAAATCAGATTTTTTTTTTTTATTATTTATCACAAAAATGTCAGATTTCTGGAAGCAACAATAGTTAATTTATTAATTAATATTAATAAAAACAATAATAATAATAATAAACATGTAAGTCAAATTGAATATGGAATATGTATTTTCAAAAGCATGTTTAAGCAAATTGTAATGATAAAAACACTTCATAACAGAAATAAGCAGTCCTTGCCAGCCATGGACTCATCATGGTCCAGGATCCCATTGTCATAAATTGTCAAAATTTTGAATTTGGATCTTAAAATAAATAATATTGCTGCATTATAAGCCCAAAAAATTTAACAAAAATACACGTATGGCACTTAACTTTCTTAATGCACATTTTATCAGCTGAAAAACATAGTATAATGACTGTCCCACATTAGTCAAAACATGCTTTCCCACATGAAACTTTAACTTTCAGGTTATGTGTTTCAGAGAGTGCAGCAGGCGTTTAAAAGCGTGCAAGCATTTGTTTATCCTCAAAGGCGCTTTGGTACCTTGTTTCTATGAATTTGTTTGCAGGAGGGCTGATGATAAAAACACTTGTGTACCTGTTCACGCGCAGCACGCGCGATTAGAAAAAAAAAAAAAGAAAAAAAAAGAAATGAATGAATGTGTATGGTTGTGTAGTGTTGTCGAGTAATGTGATAAGAACATGCAGAGAAATAAAAAAAAAACTAAGGATACTTAGATTTTACCAGGTCTGCGTTCCGCTTAAAATTTTACGTTATTCGCTTTTTGACATCCCTCCGTCTCAGGAAATCGGATGATGTACGTCATTATGTACGTACCTAATGCGAACGCCTACTACTGGTGAACCACATTATTATATATATAAAAAACAGGTAAATAGAAAACGATTCAACCCGGCGCTCCGGTGAGATAAGAATTCGTAGTAGGTGCTCTGGGAATGAGGAAGCAGAATGGAATGAAAAAACCACAGGTCCCAGGCACTCAAAGAGAATTCAGGTGGAGAAGGTAAACGTTAAAAAGCCTTTATTGTGGTATGGCCAATATCAAAATTAAAAAGCTTTTGCCCTGAGGAAGACCATTGCGGTCGAAACATGTCGGCTTTTTAATTTTGATATTGGCCATAACACAATAAAGGCTTTTTAACCTTTACCTTCTCCACCTGAATTCTCTTTGAGTGCCTGGGACCTGTGGTTTTTTTCATATATAAAAAAACAAACACTTTAACTTTCAGGAAAAAGGGGAAAAGTATTAATGTTTTTTCCCTTTTGTTTCAAAAGATTTATGAATAAATCATAAGTCATTTATAAGAAATAATTTGTAATTATTTGTAAGAAATTTGTTTTGAAAAGAAACCACCTCTTATTAATATATTATTTACCTAATTAAACAGAACTAACAATTTGTATGATAAGTTTTCTACATTCCACAAGTCATTCTGAAAATAAAAAGCAATCAAATACACACATTGCATAATCTCTACTTTTTTATTAATAACCTGTAATTTTCTGTACCACTGATCTTATATAAAACCTTAAGGCCTGCACCAAGCTGTCTGGACCCAGAGAGGCCTGCTCTCTGAAAAAAGGGGGACTTTTCTGGAAAATAACATGTGAACTTTCTCTTGCGAATTAGCATCCTCATCTGAGACGCAATCACACTGAGCAGATCATACCTCAGTATTGTCTCATCTGCATTTCTTTCCCTTCACTCTCTCTTCCCCGTTCTTCCCCTCTTCCCCTGTCTACATGCTGAGATCATTCGAAATGCACCCAAAATCTATATGATACCATGTGAACAATTACTGTAAAGTACTGTACATGTTTGGTAGTTGGTACCATTTGAAATGTCTCAGTGCAACTGGTACAATGGACTTATCCCCACAAAAGTATATATATATATATATATATATATATATATATATATATATATATATATATATATATATTTTTTTTTTACTGATGAGGGTGTACCCGCTCCCAGGGTATTTTATGCAAATAACCTTCTGCCTCATTGCGGTCTAAACTCTCCAGGTGTGGGATCTGCATCAATGCAAACTGCAGTTGTTAGCCTCCATTTGGAGGATGTCTTGTCTTGTATTTAAAGAAATGTTGCAAAAGGCTCAGGGCGAATTGAAGTTGCATGTGATATTTAATGTTAAACTTCTTGCATAAAAATGCAAAATGATACACAGTCAACTGATATAATGTTACTCTCATTACTTATTTGTACACTACAATTAAGTATTATTAAAATATTCTTACTCCATAACATATGCTCCATAACTGTCATATTGTGATGATTTGTAGAAGCTCTACTTTATCTATACTGCTAAATGACACAATTTCACTGTTGAGTCCTGAGTTATGCCAAACCCAGGATAGAGAGGCTGAGTGAATGTGGTCTGGACTCTGTGGATGAGGGTCATTGTGTCAGAGACGCTGTAGAAGGACAGAATTCCTGCTCTGTGATCCACATACACTCCTATTCTACAGGAGCAGAAGAATACAGGGAGTTCAGATTTTTTGTTATTGTAACTAAATAAATATACAGAGCGAGAGCAGAACAATCTCCAGGACTGATCATTATATCCAAATTTGCTCTCATTATCCCGTCCCTTCCTGCTGATGCTCTTATATGACACTGATATTCCCACACCACGAGTCCCACTCCACTCCACCTCCCAGTAACAGCGTCCACACACACTCTCTCTACACAACACCTGAGGCCAAACATCAAATCTGTCTGGATGATCAGGATACGGCTGCAATGTAGCAGTGCAAGCAGCCACTCTGTTCTCCTCAGACAGACAGAGGTTTTTATGCACTGACTCTGAATCCAGAGTAAACTGATGGTAATCTGATGGAGAAAAAACAGACAATCTGCATTGTAATAAAGAAATCTTAATTTTCAAAACATTAAGTGAAGCAACAATCCATCAAAGATATAAAAGTAGCAACAACAGATCACTGATCTATTAAGTGAAATGGTTTTTATCAAAATTTATTTAAAACGTATTAAAAATTGTAAGTAAAAATTTTATTTTCTTTGGGGTGGAATTAGAAAATAATAATAATAATAATAATAATAATAATAATAATAATAATAATAATAAAACTCCCATTGTTTGGAGTTTGTAACAACTCCAAACCCCGAACTCAAGCTGTCAGACAACTTAAACAATCTTAAAGCAATACTGTTTGACACTGTTACAGAAATATAACACTTCACCTTTAAATGTGTATAAATCTGTCTTGTGTTTGCTTTATTTGTATTATTATTTATAACACTTACAGTGTAAGAAGTCCTCTCTTGTTTTGGGTTCAGTGATGGGTGTGAGGATTTTGATATTGGGAATGATACTGTATTTCACTATACAGAAACAAACAGATATTTAAAGTGTGATTTTAATCATATTAATCTATTAATATTACTATTAATCAAATAATAGTCTACTAATAACAACAATAGAGTACTAATTATTATTAACAATTTATTAAATGTCATTAATAATTATTTTTTTATTGACACACACAATTATAAATTCATGTATTAACTCTATTTTACAAGATGAGTCTGTACTTTACCTCCACCAGGTATCTTTTCTATCTCCTCTCTGCAGAAATTCTCGAATTTCCTACTTATTACAGAGACAGAGCTTCTCACATCATCATACGTGAGCAGAGAACTGACAGTGGTGCTGTCTGAAGATGCAGGAGGAACAGAAAGAAACGGGAAACTCTACATTTACAAAAAGACAACAAAAGCAATTAGGTAAATTATCATGGAAATAGGAATTAATACAGTCCAAGAAAGTTAAAAGATCACAAACAGCAGATGAAACTAAAAGTGGCTTATTCGTCTTGACAACATTTGCACTGAACATTTGGCAGTTATACAGTGAGCTTTAATGGTGTCTTTATAAAATCTTTATAAACCTGTAGGAAATAGATGTGATCGTCTGTGTGTGAAAGCTGCTTCAGCTCAGCGTCTCTCCTCTTCAGATCATCGATCTCCTGCTGCAGTTGCTCTAAGAGTCCTTCAGCTCGACTCACTTCAGCCTTTTCTCGATCTCTGATCATCTGTGTCACCTCAGAGTGGCTTCTTTCAATGGAGCGGATCAGTTCAGTAAAGATCCTCTCACTGTCCTCCACTGCTGCCTGTGCAGAGCTCTGTTATGACACAAAGAGAGAACCGCTAGAATCAGTCCATTCAATCTGACAGTTAATTTTCTCTTATACACACCTTGTGACTCTGCACAGACTTTCTCAGCTTCCGAAGCTCTGTTTGTCTCTCTTGGATTTTCTTCTGTATAATTATTACTTTCTCTCCAACCTGTTTCTGATGAACAAATAATTTTATACATTAGAAGACGTAAGAAGAGGTTTTCCACAAGGAGCTCAAAATCTCTCAATAGGACTTGCATGTAGCCTACTACACCAGTATCTTCTTAACTATTAGGCTACATGGAGTACTGTTATGAAACAATTTATTTTTGTTCACCTTTCGATTGATCTTTAGAAGAACTCACAAAAACAAAGAAATACACAAGCACACGCACGCACACTCACACACACACACGCACACACACACACACACACACACACACACACACACACACACACACACACACACACACACACACACACACACAATGAAGAGTACACAGATCAGAACCACTACCACTATCAGAACAGCAGAACTACACTAATATTAATCTCTATATTATTGTGTGACAATGTCATTGTTAACTACCCAGTAACTTGGTACAATAACTGCAAGAACTAACAGTCTTTTTATGTGTTTTCAGTTCGTACCTGTTTCTCTGTCCTCTCTGCTTCAGCCGAAACAGTATCGTGATGTTTATGGTCATCCATCAGACACATCAAACAAATACACTTCTGGTCAGTACGACAAAAAACCTCCAGCAGTCTGTCATGTTGAGAGCAGAGACTTTCCTGGATTCGTCCAGTGGCATCAGTCACTTTGTGTCGTTTCCTTATACGAGATTCCTCATGACACTCAAAATGACTTTGACAGTATGATTCCAGACACATCAGACAGGACTTTACAGCTTTGCGTTTTCTTGCAGTACAGGCGTCACACTCCACATCTCCAGGTCCAGCGTAAACGAGAGCAGTTCTTGTCTTCTTCAGGTTGTCCACCATTTCAGCCAGCATCACATTCTTGTTTAAAGCAGGTCTTGGAGTGAAGGTCTGTCTGCACTCAGGGCAGCTGTAAACTCTCCTCTGATCATCTTTATTCCAGTAGTCTGTAATGCAGTTCATACAGTAACTGTGTCCACAGGGGATGGTCACTGGATCCTTCAGTAGATCCAAACATATCGGACAGCTGAACTGATCCTCATCCACTGAAATACTGGTTTCTGCCATGTTCCTCCACATACACACAGATACAGACAACAGCTGGAACAACACATAAGTTTCAGTTTCTCTTAACTAAATTTCCTGTTTTGAGACGTGTGCAAAAAGGTGTGTGTGTTTGTCAAAAGGTGTGTCTCTTCGAGCACAAAGAACATACTGCTGAAAAAAAAAAACCAGCTAAAACCAGCCTAAGCTGGTTGGCTGGTTTTAGGCTGGGTTTTGGCCACTTCTTTAGCTGGTCAGGCTGGGAGACCAGCTGGCCAAGCTAAGACCAGCCAATCAGCTTAGCGTGAGTGGACGCTGTTACTGGGAGGTCAAGTCAAGTGGTGGAAATATCTGTGTCATATAAAAGCATCAGCAGGAAGGGACGGGGTGGAGAAAGTAGATTTGGATTTAACGATCAATCCTGGAAATGTTTATGTTCTTTATCTAGTTACTAATTCTGGCACAATTATAAAGAGACTGAACTCCCTGTATTCCCCAGCTCCTGTAGAATAGGAGTGTATTTGGATCACAGAGGAATTCTGTCCTTCTGCGTCTCTGACACAATGACACTCATCCACAGAGTCCAGACCACATTCACTCAGCCACTCTATCCAGGGTTTGGAGTTTATTTTGGATCAACACTGAAAATTTGTCATCTAACAATATAGATGATTTAGATATTCTATCATATCACAAGATTTTTCTCCTGATATCAGTTAACAGTGAGATGTTTCAGAAATTTTAATCAGTAAATCAATGCTGCACATTATCACTGAAGTTATGAGATATGTCAGATAACAAAACAGCCATTTTCAGTTTAGTCTAATTTCACACAAATAATTCTAAAATATACTTACAGACAGTGTTGAGGAAATTACAAAAGTAATGCATTACAATATTGCGTTAGTTACTTTTCATGGAAAGTAATCAGTTATGTTACTTTTGCGTTAATTTTTCTCATTTTTCTCATTTGTGTTATTTAACATTTAATTCTTGCATGCTTGCGCCATGTTCTGAGTTTGCATTTCACAGTTTTTCTTCATTTTGAGGAATACTGATTCTGTTTTCTGCAGGTGAGATGATGAGTAAATGCACAATGATCACATACAGTAAGCATAATGTTTTCACAGCGCACACAACACCTTTTTGATTTAATTCATGACGAATGCCTGAAATGTCTCAGTTCGAATATAATATCTCCCGCTAACCAGCTGCCATCCCACACATCTGTAGCAGTCAAAAACTCGTGATGTGCCAGTTTGTACTTTTATATTTTTATAGATGTAAACAACAACAACAACAACAACAACAACAAAACACTCACTACATATAACAAGTTATACACAAATATTATTCCAATATTATTTTGTTTGGCTGTTCAAATAAAATCTAAGACCATAATTTGTAACGGCTGATTTGATCCCAGGTTGATTTTTTAAAAATTGAATATAGTGAATCTAAGTAATGTTACTGCAGGGAAGTGTTCCTCTAGTTGATATAACTTGCATTATGTACTCAAATTGTGCATAAAATTATACAATTGCTTTGGGGTTAATATGTGCATCTGATAAATAAGAGTCTCTGACCAATCCATCATCCTGCCTAGGCTTCAGCGTGAGACTGACACCTAGTGGATGTTCTTTATTATCTACAGTACCTACCTGTTTTGCACACGTCTCTTAAACAAAAGGAAACCATTTTTTTCTCTCCATATTAACGAAAAACGAAACCGATGTATAGATAGTTGCTGCTCTGTCTGAATGTATGTGCAGTAAAATGGCAGAAACTAAAATTTCAGTGGCTAAGGATCAGTTAAGATGTTCAGTCTGTCTGGATCTACTGAAGGATCCAGTGACCATCCCCTGTGGACACAGTTACTGTATGAACTGCATTACAGACTACTGGAATAAAGATGATCAGAGGAGAGTTTACAGCTGCCCTGAGTGCAGACAGACCTTCACTCCAAGACCTGCTTTAAACAAGAATGTGATGCTGGCTGAAATGGTGGACAACCTGAAGAAGACAAGAACTGCTCTCAGTTACGCTGGACCTGGAGATGTGGAGTGTGATGTCTGTACTGGAAGAAAACGCAAAGCTGTAAAGTCCTGTCTGGTGTGTCTTGACTCTTACTGTCAAACTCACTTTGAGTGTCATGAGGAATCTCGTTCAAGTAAGCGACATAAACTAACTGATGCTGGACGATTCCAGAAGATGGTCTGCTCTAAACATGACAGACTGCTGGAGGTTTTTTGTCGAACTGACAAGCGATGTGTTTGTTTCATGTGTGTGATGGATGAACACAAAAATCACGATGCTGTTTCTGCTGAAGCAGAGAGGACTGAGAAACAGGTATGCACAAATAAGTAAATTACCAATTTTTTTATAAAAAGTAAATAACCAATTAGGCAGTCTATGGTGAGATTATCACATATTAATATTAACATATTTGAAATATCTGGAAACCATTCAAACCAACTTATGATAACTCATAATCTTTTCACACTAAAACATTTTGAGTCCATTGAGGATGACTGAAGATTTCTAATGTGTACATTTTTTCCATTCCCCAGAATCAGGTTGGAGAGATAAAAGCAAAATTCCAGCAGAGAATCCAAGAGAGACAGAAGCAGCTTCAAGAGCTCAAAGAGGCTATTAAGACCCACAAGGTGAGACTCAGACTAATCTGGTTAGTGTTGGATCACATTTTTCAGTTCCGCTGAAGCCCACTGTGGCTAACAGACTGATGATCTTATTGTCTGTGTGTTGTAACAGAGCTCTGCAAAGGAAGCACTGGAGCACAGTGAGAGGATCTTTACTAAACTGATCCGGTACATTGAGAGAAGCCACTCTGAGGTGACACAGATAATCAAAAATCAGGAAAAGGCTGAAGTGAGTCGAGCTGAAGGACTCTTAGAGCCACTGCAGCAGGAGATTGATGATCTGAAGAGGAAAGATGCTGAGCTGGAGCAGCTTTTACTCACAGATGATCACATCCATTTCTTACAGGTAACAGAGACTAACAGCACTGTTGTCCTAAGCAATGTCTTT
This sequence comes from Cyprinus carpio, assembly GCF_018340385.1. Lineage (NCBI taxonomy): Eukaryota > Metazoa > Chordata > Actinopteri > Cypriniformes > Cyprinidae > Cyprinus > Cyprinus carpio. The sequence goes on along the minus strand of NC_056573.1, from coordinate 23,402,471 downwards.
TGACTGGAGTGTAATATTATTAAACTATTATCTGAGACACTAAAATAATCCATAAAAACATATCAGTTTTGTTTTGTATATAAAAAAAACAGTATATACACTGACACAAATTATTCAGATCTTGTAATTTTTGTCATTTTCATTTTTGATGTCATAGTGACTTTTACATTTGTCTTTTATATTCACACATAGATTTAAAGTATACTATGCTTACCCTTAATGGATAAAATTTATTTTTCAGGAAAAGGGTTTTAGAAAAATTATAATTATCATCAGTGGACACGAAAAGACTATGTAGTGACCCCAAGGAGTTTACAGAACCCTGGTGCTGGACATGCTATAGAAACACTAGATTAATTTGGAAAAAAATATACAATAAAATATAGGGGAGGACGTTGGTAATGAAGTTTTGGTTTCTTCTTATCTTTGATGTTTCTGTATTTATTCTCTCTAGAGTTTGCAGTCTCTCTCTGAACCTCTGGAATCTACAGGTGTTCCCAGAGTTGCCGTCAGTCCTGTCCTCCCTTATGATGATGTGAGAAGATCTGTCTCTCAACTGAAAGGAATACTGGAGCTGTTTTGTAAAGAGAAAATAGAACGGTTATTTGGTCGAGGTACAGTGACAGAAACAGTTGCTTTCAAAAAAAAATTATAAACTGGAGAATAGTAAAATCCAATATGAAAGTAATACTTGTTTCATATAATTACTAAAATTAATGATTAAAGTTATTCTAATTACATGTGTTTATTTTCTTAGTTACATACATCAACATTTTTTCCAATAATGAACCCAGGACTAGGGAGGAATTCCTACAGTGTAAGTCACCATGAAAACACACACACACACACACACACACACACACACACACACACACACACACACACACACACACACACACACACACACACACACACACACACACACACACACACACACACACACACACACACACACAGAGAGAGAGAGAGAGAGAGAGAAATGGAGAGTATGATAAAAGCCTAAAAAAAAAGGGATCAGAAAAACCACTGATAAATCAGAATCAGACATGTTATATATACTCATTTTAAATATAGGCTTTATATATTGTTCAAGAAAATATGTATTAACATTAAAAATATCATGACTGTGTTAAATAATGTGTTAAATATCCTGTCTCCTTTTCTGTAGCTCTAGTAGGCCATATATTTTTGATTGAGGAAACACATAGTTTTATGAAAAGTAATGTTTTAGCAACAAATGAAGTAAATGAAAGAAGCAAGAGTATAGATATATTTTTAGAGTTTCATTTTTATATTCTGTGCATATGCTGCATCTGTTTAATGATTTACATCCCTTCAAAATCAACAAACTCAGACTCATACAACATGCATGTACTATACAAACTGAGATACAGATTTAAATTAAACAGTCAACATTAAAATTAAATGTTCATTTTCATCAGATTCCCAACAGCTCACTCTGGATCCAAACACTCTGCATAAACAGCTTTGTCTGTCTGAGGAAAAAAGAGTGGCTACATACACACACACAGAGCAGCCGTATCCTGATCATCCAGACAGATTTGACCATTGGCCTCAGGTGCTGTGCAGAGAAAGAGTGTTCGGACGCTGTTACTGGGAGGTGGAGTGGAGTGGTGGTGTGGGAATATCAGTGTCATATAAGAGCATCAGCAGGAAGGGAGAAACTAAAGATTGTTTATTTGGATGTAATAATCAGTCCTGGAAATTGCAGTACTCTCAATCCTGTCACTTATTTTTGCACAATAACATAAAGACTAAACTCCCTGTATTCCCCAGCTCCTGTAGAATAGGAGTGTATGTGGATCACAGAGCAGGAATTCTGTCCTTCTACAGCGTCTCTGACACAATGACCCTCATCCACAGAGTCCAGACCACATTCACTCAACCGCTCTATCCTGGGTTTGGAGTTTATGGATCAACAGTGAAACTGTGTCATCTAAGAGAGTAGACAGATTTTACAAATGTTTTTTTTAATTTTTTTTTTTTTATCCATGATCCAACGTTTGAGCCACAGGACGAATCATACACAGTCAGAATCTCTTTTTTTGTTGTTTTTTTTTTAAAGTAATTTTTTGTTGTGTCCACTCTTTTTTGTGTGTGTCAAATAAACATATACAACAGTTACGTCTGGTCCTTGAATCTGATTGGTTGAGAGTCTTTCCCAGCCGTGCGATGTTGTAACAGTATCACCACAGGAATCTTTTCACCGTTTGTATCACTCCACTTACAGCATTTCTCACAGTGTGTGTCATGGCAGACGCCCAAATCCACTGTAAAAGTTTATTAATACTACTGTTGTTGTGTCACAGAATGTAGTTTTAAGCAGGCCGTAACAAACAAACTCATTTTGAGCTTCGCAAGGCTTTTCGCACAGGTAAACGACACAAGATAACTGATGCCTCTGGACGAATCCAGGAGATGATCTGCCCTCTACATGATAAACTGCTGGACGTTTACTGTCGTACTGAACAGAAGTGTATTTGTTTACTGTGTACGATGGATGAACATAAAAATCTCGACACTGTTCATCTACATCTGAGGACAGAGAAACAGGTAGGGAAGGAAAAAGTTATAGGAATAGATAGGAAAGGAAAAAGTTATAGGAAATAAAAGTTGGAAATCATATGTATTAATGTACAGGACCACTAAGATTCCATAGCTTTATTGGATGTATTAATTAATAAAAAATAAAAAAATCAAAGTCATTACATAAAACCTCAAGTATACAACAAATCTTATTAATACTATATGAGTCCTAGATAGAGGCCCTTTTTAGAAGACATACAGAGAAAGTTTCAGAAATAATCCAGGAAAGAGAAAGAGATTCAGAAGCAGAAAAAGGCTGTGGAGACTCCTAAAGTGAGTTATTAACAGGAGAAAAATAAATGCTATGCTAGATGTTAGAAAAGCAGTTCCACTGTAACCCACTGTCTAACAGACTAAACTGAATGATTCTTTATGTGTGTCCTAACAGCATTCTGCACAGGCAGCAGTGGAGGACAGTGAGAGGATCTTTACTGAACTCATCCACTCCATTGAGAGAAGCCGCTCTGAGGTGACACAGATGATCAGAGATCAAGAAAAGGCTGAAGTGAGTCGAGCTGAAGGACTCTTAGAGCAACTGCAGCAGGAGATTGATGATCTGAAGAGGAGATATGCTGAACTGAAGCAGCTTTCACACACAGACAATCACATCCATTTTTTTCAGGTAACTGAGATCTGACTAACAAGACAGTGCAGTTAATTGTCTTTTGATTATAGAGTTTTTTTCCTAATTTTACCATAATTATATGAGTGGGTTTATCAGTGTCCTATAAGAAGATTAACAGGAAGGGATGGGGTGATGAGGATGGATTTGGATTCAGTGATCAGTCCCAGAGACTGTACTGCAACTGTCCCTCCAAATATGCATTCAAGCACAACAACATAAAGACTGAACTCTCTGTATTCTTCAGCTCCTGTAGAATAGGAGTGTATGTGGATCACAGAGCAGGAATTCTGTCCTTCTCTAAAAAGCATGTGTGTTTGTTAAGTTGTTTGTCAGGTTGTGTATTTTTTTGGCTAAAAAGCTCTATCCTGGGTTTTGGTTAGATCAGGGATCATCAGTTAAACTTTGTCGTCTAACAAAGTAGATTTTATCCTACAAATAATGCTGTCATATCACAGCTCTGAGCTGCAAAATAGATAACAGTGAGTGCATTTTATTTGCTATTTTACATGAAAACTTAAAAGAATCTGAGAACAATTTTCACAATAACAACAAATAATTTCAGTTCCCTTTATGCAATTAAATTTTTGCTTGCCCAAATGTATACATTTTAAAGATATTACAGTATATATATAATATATATATATATATATATATATATATATATATATATATATATATATATATATCATTCTGTTCTTTTGATATACAGATCTGTTTTTTATCAATACCTGCAGTCTGAAATATGAATATATGTTACTATCCAAACATTGTTTTTTTCCCCCTCATCAAAATAAACGACTTCAGCATGATTAAACATGTGAAGAAAAAATACCCTTAATCTGAAAGATGATGGCAGGTGTAAGTTTCCAGTTTGAACTCTATTCATTTTAACAGTCATAGCAATAGTTAGCCGTTGTTCTGGGTTTTCAACATATACATTTTTGAAGCTTTTTAAAACAAATGTCATTCATTAAATAAAGCCACATCATAACCACCATTTTAATGTGAAGAGTTTGCTCAAAAAAACAAAAACAAACAAAAAAATTACTGATACATTTAGGCTGTGATTAGTGTTCCCACACCTTCTCAGAAAAATCAAACATTTTTAAAAGGCAATGTTATACACCTAATGCTGTGCATACACACATACATAGATAATGTGTAATGTTCAAAGTACAATATTAATTTGCATAGCACACAACTCCCACTCTGAGGTCCCTATTTAAACAAGTGCTCTACATTCTGGTGCTAGAAATATGTTCTTTGTGAGCTCCAGCCAAGCCAATATTACTACATTTAATACTCCACTAAGTTTGCATTTTAACGTCTATATTTTTTAATTTTTTTTTTTTTTTTTTTGTAATCTAAAAAGTTTCATATTAGAATCACAGTCTGCTTATAATCAACAGCGGACAATAAGATACGAAATGGCTCAGCTTTTATCAACATGCTTCTTAGTTTTGATATCAGTGCAACTGGTGAGTATTTGATTTCATAATTATTTGAATGTGTAATCTCTTTTTTAATAAGTGCTGTAACCGCTATATGTGTAATGTGCTGATACACATCGTCTTATTATTTTTGTAGGTCAAATCCTCTGGTGTGTTTGAGTTGAAAGTGCACTCTTTCACAACCACCAGCAGCAGTGTGTGTAAACAGTCCAGAGACTGTCAGGTCTTTTTCCGTGTTTGCCTGAACTACACGCAGGACGTCATATCATATAGACTGGCATGTTCTAATGGCACTGGACTGACGGGAACATTGAGCACAGACCAGAGCTCCATCTCCACTAGTGCACCAATAACTGTGCCCTTTAACTTAAAGTGGCTGGTGAGTAGCTCAAGAGTGAACATTAAAGGGGTGCTTGATTATGATTTCACTTTTTAAACTTAAGTTAGTGTGTAATGTTCCTGTTAGAGCATAAACAACGTCTGCAAAGGTACGACGCTCAAAGTTCAATGCAAAGGGAAAGGCTGGTAGGGACAACAACAAGCTTCTTCCCGGGATTGTGACATCACAAACCCTGATGTTTACATAAACCCTGACCCCGGGAACATGCAAATACCCGTAATGGTAAGGGGGTGTGACTTTTCCGGATAGCATGCACTAGGCAGTTAGTGAATCACAACACACTAGGCCAGCTAACCAATCAGAGGCCATTGTTTATTTCTGAGGGAGGGGCTTCACAGAACCAGGAACTCAACAGACCGTTTTAGGAGAATGGAAACACCGAAGTGTAGAATAAAGGTAAAATATGTTAAAAAAAAAAAAAAAAAAAAAAAAAAAAAAAAACAAAACAAAGCATGAACACTTTACACTGCACTCCATAAACACAATCAAGTGTCACGGATGCTCTAAGAAAACATGGAAGATCCAAGTGCAGTTTTAATGTGAGATCCAGAACAACGATCAAAAACAAGGGCAAAAAGGCAGAAGTACAAGCAAAAGGTAATCCAGAATGTAACACCAGAAAAAAACAATCAGTAAACAAAGACAAATACAGTGCAATGCTTCAGCAACCAAAAGCTCAGGGAACATGGTATATATAGGGTGAGCTGACTAGGTAAATTAAAAACAACAACAACAACAAAACAAACAGCTGACAGCAATGAAACATGATAGTCCGTGCAAAGGGTGATGGGAATTGAAGTCCACAACAAACAGACAGTGATCAGGGAAGAGTGCCCTCTGGTGGCTGTCATAGGCACACCAGCTGATGGATGTGACATCAGGCCTTCGAAAAAAGCTGATCAACCACCCCTTTAAAAAAGATTGTCAGATTGTAATGTGAGGATATTATGTTGCAACTGCTGCTTTTGGCAACTAACATCTAAATACCTATACAGGATTAGTGTACAGTAATAATAGTGAAAAGACTAATGAAACTTTTAGGCTTTCACTGAATTCTGCCAGGAAAAGCTTTTAAAGCATTGGTGCATTGACAACAGTGTCACCTGCTGATTTATAACATTTACAGCAGCCATAAAGCCAGGAAATACTTTACTGGACAGAAAGCCAAGATTCGTTTGTCACTGATCACGTGATTGTCTGAAAACAGTTTTGATATGGAACTTTAGTGAAAATTGCGCTGTGTACTTGACACAACATGCATTGGAGATACGTAACACTACTAAAGTTCAGTTGCTTACTCTTACCTGTGACACTAAAATGAGGCGCTTATGCTCCCATGCTTCACCTCAGAATACGATGGTCACCCAAGCGTTTGTGCGCGTCTTTGGAGGGCGTGGTTTTGGAAAGTGGGGGCGTGTCTATTTCAATGAATAATGGAGGTTCGACAGCATCTTAAAAATTACTGTCATTACAGGGAACAGTATCGGTGATAATAGAAGCATGGAGTGCAGAGTCCTCCAATGATCAGCCAACAGGTAACTATGCCTCCTCTTTTTGCAATTTATTTAAATACCAATTTTTAAAATGTATTTATACATTATGATTTTTTTTCAGAGAATCTAAAAAATATGATTGGCCATTTCGTCACCAAAAAAAATCTTACTATTGGTCAGAAATGGTCCCTAGGAGAGCATCTAGGAGAGCAAAGTGAGCTACGTTTTTCCTACCGCGTAGTGTGTGATGAATTCTACTATGGCGATGACTGCACTGATTTCTGCCGTTCACGAGATGATCCCTTCGGTCACTTTACCTGTGACGACGCTGGCAGCAGAATTTGCTTACCCGAATGGAAAGGCGATTATTGTGCAGAGCGTAAGTTAATTTTTTTTTTTTTTTTTTTGAACATGATATGCTATAAAAACTGCAAACACACACACACACACACACACACACACACACACACACACACACACACACACACACACACACACACACACACACACACATACATTCCATTTGGTCAAATCTAATTATCCAATAACAAGCAAGTATAGTATACATATCTAATCTTTTATATTGTATTTTTGAACGTTTAAAAAAAAAAAAAAAAAATTCTAATTTCTGGATTTCTCTCCCTATCATTTTTAACAGCTATCTGCTTATCTGGATGTAGTGAGGAACATGGTTTTTGTGAGGCCCCCGGTCAGTGCAAGTGCTTCATTGGGTGGCAGGGCCCCCGCTGTGATGAGTGCATACTTTACCCAGGGTGCCTACACGGCACCTGCAAACAGCCCTGGCAGTGCAATTGTAAGGAGGGATGGGGTGGCCGGTTATGCAACAGGGATCTTAATGTCTGAATTCATATATTCAGTGCTTTCCAAGTGTTTTCATTTATAATGGGCCGCTATGGGGAGAAACCGCTTGAAAAAAAATCCTGTTTCTTTGGAATTATTATGGTGTCCTGTTGACAATAATAAAAATAAACACAACTGAAAAATTTGTGTACCTTCTTTAGGCTTATAAGGGCTAGTATGATATTAGGTGGACATTTCAACAGCAAACGTGCCTTAACAACAGAGTCGTCGTCACACCCGTCACAGCAATAGCGTATTAATCTTATCATGACGTCTGCTGGTAGATGCCTGAACTACTGTACATCATCTGACAGCAAAGAGCATCCTTCTCCATTGACAGTCATTCAAAAATATGTGTAGTCTGACTATATTTTTGCAAGCAATATATGGATCATGAAGAAAAAAGAGAATATTGATAAAAGTGAATATTTAACTTTTAATAGGCCTATCCAAGATGCTTTGCCAGTGACCTTTTTTGAGGGATCCTAAGTGTGAAATGGCTTTAGATTGAGTGTCTTCCTTCCTATGGAGCCATCGGGAATGTTTAGGTAATAGAACATTGTTAAAACAATGCTTTCATTCCATGCAAGAATTTAGTACTATCAAAAAATAGTTCAGCTTCAAATTACATAAAGTTTAAAAATGACAAATGTAATGTTTTACCAATTTTATTACTACTTTCATTTATCCTCATTCAACAAAGTAAAGTGTTGAGTCTTTTTATTTTTTGGACTTTATGCATGCTTTGTTGGAGAGTTACAATAGTGGAAGGATGCCTAAATATGCTTTTCTTGATATATTTCCCTAGATTTTGTTTTGAAAGCCAGTCATTCAAAGCAAGAGACCACAAATTTAATATGAAAAATGAGCCTCACCAAATAAGTAAAACTATATGACATACTACACACACACACACACACACACACACACACACACACACACACACACACACACATATAAAGCAAATGGCTTATCAACATCAAATAACAAGACACACCTGTGATCAATGTATGAGAGCAAAAACAAAGAAACTGAACTTTAAAATGATAAATGTGATTTTAAACACAACAAAAAGGCACATGAAGCTCAATATCCAGAAAAGAAAGCCTACAAAATTTGGACTATAAATCTTTTAAGCAAACCACATTATACATAAATATTAAAGTTGACCCTTTTGAACAAGAAGAAAAGAAAGTGAAACACCACACAGACACTTTTTGAGCAAATCCATTTTATTAAGTTTTTTTTTTTTTTTTACTCATAACAGTAAGAGTCAATTCTAACAATAATAAATGTGCATAAAACAAGTCTTTTAGAATGCAGCACAATATCTTACAGCAACTATAAGCAAAGGGCAGGTGTAAGATTCCATGGAGGGCGTTAAGCATCCAAAGCAAGTGCTTTCAGCAGGTAGGACCACCTGTGGTTTCGCCGTCTGCAGCGGCCGACCAGCTTTTAGGCATTGCGTTTAGTGAAGGAAAGTGATGCTTTGGTTTAATAGCTCTTGTGCAGCAACCTCAAATGAGTAAAACGCTGACCTCAGCGGAGGATTTGACAGTTACATTCATTTTGTTTTTGTTTTTTTGTGTGTGTGTGTGGTTGGTGTCCTTTCCCTGCTGAAGGCACATTACCAAGTAACAAAGCAACTCTTCTGTAGTCGTGTGTTAAGTGGACGTCTTTTGCTAGCATCTAGAGTCGGTTTAAAGGCCTTTTTAATAATTGTACTGTTCTTATGGTTATACTCAGATGGATTATTGGTGAATGTGCCTCAATTCAGGCTCAGATATCGATCGAGATACTTGATTTACACTATGCTGTAACAATGATAGTTACGGTACTGTGAGAAATTAACTTATCTACGTACTTATCTATTATGAGAATTTTACTCTGTTAATTTTTATTTTTCATGCAGTTATTTATGTCCACCATATGACAAATACTGTGTTTTTGAAGGTGTAGTATCTATTTGTAAACAAAACCGAATTCCCCACAGTGGAAATCATGACGAGGCGGAGTGTACTGCCAATTTTTGAGACTCTCGGTATGTGTCGGTACTGTATGCAGGCAATGCGGAGCTTTATTTTTCATTTTTTCTGAACATGATGGCCGGAAATGATAATAAAAGAGCTGTGCCATATTTCTGCAAGCATCATTTGTTAGCTGGACTATTACTCTAATTCTTAAATTATCCTAAGAAAATTTCTCATAGTTATAGAATCTTTTATTATTCAAAATAAGATCTCAATATTATACATGTTCCTTTTCTTTTCTTTATATTGACTATGTACAGAAGTGCAAAAAGTCAACCTTCGTCCCTTAAGTTATGGCTCTCTCTCGTTTGCAGCTCGAGGCCCGACCCTGTGACCTCCCTCCTTTGTTTTACATCTTTAAATATTCAGAAATCTCTGGAGACATGTTGCTGCTCATTTTGGCCTGACATTGAGGGATTTTCTTATTTTTTGAAATATTACAAGACGATTTTCAATTCTGAAATGCATACAGTAGAAAATAACTTCTTTTTCTCTAGCATGTAAAATTGATACTTTAACCAGCTAATTGTAGATGTGGTCTTGATTCGACACAAAATAAAGGGTTAAAATATCAACCTTACCATAGCTACAAATAAACTCTCTTTCTGTCGTTTTCACTCTTTTTTTTAAGACAAGATAAAACATTTTGTTCAACAAATTCAAAACCAAAATCCTTGAAATTCAAACATTCTACCATGAAAACTAACATGAAGAATTAAGAATACAACACTACTAGATAAACATTATGAACTTAACATGATGTAAAAGAAAGTGACAGTAAGAAAAACAATAATTCATTTCCTACATTCTAAAACAGTTCTATGACAATATTGTCAAATACAAAAAAAAAAAAATCTTTATATGCAAACACACATTTCTAACAAAGGCTTTGAAACAGAGTGAACGTTAAGTGTAACATGATTAATATACACATAAAATAAGTGTGAAGAATAAAATCTCATCCGCTGTAATTTACCATTTGTGATTGAAAGAATGTTTGGGTGGGTTCAAACACTGATATATAAGGCTTTAGTGAGGAAACGGCAATGGCGTGCATCCTTTCAAGTCTGTGCACCTAAACCAGGCTGAAATCCAGACTCAAGTGAACTTGCGCCGAGAAACTCGGATTCATTCGTTTCATCCTGAGTCTGGTTGTGACACTAAAACCCTTGTGTCTGTTTCCTGATTTACAAGCAGCCTTGTATGTGAAACGAAGCTATGCAAATTATTCACCTTCCGTGATCAGTATACCCAGTCAAAACACATTTAAATAAAAAAAAATAATAATAATAATAAAAAGAGGAAAAAAGACTTTGGCACAACTTAATGTTAAAAATGTCTCATTATATTCTCCTTTCCTCTTTTACATCATCCAGCGGTTATGAAATATTCGAAAACAACTCAAAATCAACACATATGAGAACTGAAGACAAACCCTGACCCATCACTAACCTAATCTTTCTGTGTACCGAGTCTCGAACTCACAATCTGTAAAGAAATACTCAAGCAGTGCTTTTCCAGCATAATTTTTTAGAGTCCTCACACGTTACGGTGAAGACTGGAACACAATCGCTCATTTCTCGTTTCCGCACGCGACTGCTGATTCTACACTACCTTGACGTTCTCCTAACGACACACGTGACTCTCGATTACCCTCTCCGCTCTAACGCAACATTCTCTCGATCAAGGCAATATAAAGAAACAGGGCATTAGGAACAAGGCAACCCTGTTCTCATAGGAGTCAAAAAGGCTTTATAGTTCTACAAGGCCTAATGGATGATCTACAAATAAAAATGGCACGTTTCATAAAAAACCCACACACTTGTGAAATTATGTATAAAAACAAGCGCTATAAAAACATTAATCTCTGGTAAACATAATAACACTGTTGATATAACACTCTAGATCGGTGTCTGAGATTCAGCCGGTGGTTATGGTACATAAAGCTTGCAAGAATGTGCTTCTGAAAGGTCTCAGGCGATCGATCGGTTTCTACCCAAAACATTCATCTGTCAATCTCGACTCTGCGCTTACAATCTAGTTTAACTAGAAGCCAGAACTAAAGATACAGAAAACTACATATATTTAATTAATTTGCTGGATGTTTTGTGCCATATTGACTTTCAGTTCGCTTTTCAATTCAAGGTGCACCTTTTTGTAACTTTGTAAACCTTCAGACAAATTTCGAGGAAAGAAAATCAAGGTGTGAATCACAAAAAATATCTCTTGGTCTACTAACATGCCAAAACGGTGTTAAGTCAGATGAAAATGAAAATGAATCCAGCTTGAGAGTAAAAATGCCATCCTGTTTGACATAATGATGTAGTTCACTCAAATTCTACACATCATGTGGAAGGACATTCAGTTTCACCCCAGTAAATCCCTACTATCATGGATGAACAAATTCTAATCTTTATCATATATTCTATCCGGCTGTGATCTTGACGTTAAAATTTTGAAATTTGTTTGTTTGCCTTTTGGCTGGGGCAACAGCACATTCCTGTGATCTGAGGAAAAGTAGAAAAAGTACATATTTAGAACACTTGCAAATAAGTATTAAAGTGAGAGTTCAACCAAATATAACAATTCTGTCATTATTTAAATTATTTAGAATGTTGAGGAATTCTTTTCCATACAATGCCAAGTTAAATAAGTGCCATAAAAGTAATTCATGTGACTTTATCATTGTATTCTAATATCAAATTTACACTGCGAAGGTGGCATAGAAGCACCTGAAGAAGCATTTAGGTGTCCTTACACAGTTGAATGCTGCTCAGAGGTGGCATGAATGCGTTTACACAGCATTGTTAATGACATACAGTGGACTGAGGTGTGTCAGAGCAGGAATAGAAGATATTTTGGAGAATGTTGGTAACTAAACAGTTGACGGTAGCCATTGACTTCCATACTTTTCTTTACTATGAAAGTCAATAGCTACTGTCAACTGTCTCATTAAGAACATTCTTCAAATGATCTTTTTAGTGTTCAACAGAAGAAAGAAACTCATACAGGTATGAAACAACTTGAGGGTAAGTAAATGATGTAAATGGGAATTTTCATTTTTGGGTGTACTATCCCTTTAACTAAGCTGTGTAAAGATGCATTAAGTGTTCTGAAGCTTTATATAGCTTTGCGAGATGAACAGACTGAAACCTGCACATTAGTTTCCTTTTTGGAGCTTGACACACATGGTCACTATGAACTAGTTGTATGGAAAAGAACTTCTTCAGAATTGTGCTTTTTGTGTTCTGTCATTATTTAAATTATTTAGAATTTTGTTGCAAAATTTACATTTTGGAAAGCTCTTTTCCAAACAGTGACAGTTAACATTTAATCTTCAAAAAAGTAAATCCCCCCAAAAAACATAATAAAAGTCATTGTACGGAAACCAACTTTTTCAGAATTTTCCTTTTATGTCCTTATAACCACATATGGGTTTGGAATAACATGAGGGTAAAAGAGAGTAAATAATGACCAAATTGGTTGAGGTTTTGCTTTAAATCAAACAATTACAGTTAAATTTCTCAGACAGGCAGGGCCCAAATCCAGCAGTTTCTGGAAAATATCAATAAAAATCACTTACTGTTGTGGACTGGAACTACATCTGCGTCAAGTACTTGTGACTAGTCAGATGCTCTGCAGATATTATTGGAATCTGAAAATGAAGAGAAAGAGAGAGAGAGAAAATGCATAAAACAAGATCCATTATGACCTTTATTTTTACAAAAATCTTTTCAAAGACTAAGTATTTTCCCTCACCCTCACTCCCTCCCCATGACAGTTAAGAAGAGAATGAGTCAAACCAAACACAAATTAAGAAAGGCCATTCAAGAAAATGATGAATCATTGCTTATTAGTATAAATCTTTCTCATGTGAGGCAGGGAGAAGTCAGTGTATTCCCATGCACATTCCATTTTTCCAACTTGTTGACCTTCACTTTTTATTTCAATAACTGAAGGTATTCGAAAAGCTGCTTTATAGTTTCTATTCATGTTTTAAACCTTGGTCATATTTGTAAATCATCATTTACAACAGACTATTCTGTCATTGTAACGCTATTCTGTGGCCTGTAACGCTGGTTTGTATTGATTACATCATTGAGACATGTAATAGCTTTCATATGAGTGGAAATTCTGTTTGTTTCTTGATCAGCAAAACAACAAAATGAAGCGGGGAAAAAGAAATGAATTAACCTTTACAGCCGGCAAAGATGTACCTGAAGCAAAAGACTAAGAAAAACTACCTCATACATACCAATTGCATGTATTCGTTGGTAGTCAGCTTTGATAGAGAAGAGTCCTCAAAATAAAAAAAGGACAAAAAAAACAATATTAAAATGGTATTTATAACCGTCAAATATAACAAGAAATGGTACTGTAATGGTGCTTTAATAGAAATTTCAATTTTTTTCTTGCGCTTCAATTACATTTTTACACCATTTTCAAAGCGCTCAGGCAACTTCAGACTAATTTCTAGTGCATTCTGTGCATAAAACCTGTACAGAAGATACTTCAAACAATTTATATCTTAATAGTCCATTCTCTTGTTTTTCGCAGCCAATGTATACAGTGAAAAAAAAATTACAGGTCAAATCAACTTTCATTGTGAGTCTGTTGTTTGAAGTACCACAAAAAGTGCACGACTTGAAAAAAAAAAAAAAAAAAACCTGTGTAGGCCAACAAGGGGGAGAGATCACTTTAAAAGGACCCCCGGCATTCAGAAACATCCATCAGACAGAAAGAGAAAGGTAGAGAGAGTGTGTGTATGTGTGTGTGTGAGAGAGAGAGAAAAAAGGCTATAAAAGAGCAAACCTGATTGGCTGATGCAGATGCGAAGGGAACACTTGTGGCAGATGTGGTTGCTGCGGACACAGCGGCCGGGGAAGCGCCGTGCATCATGGGAACTTCAGAAGGAAAATGGTATAAGCACACATACAGGGAGTGTGGCCAACAGGTGCACAAACATGATGAGTGAGTGGACACAGAGGGGTATGGAAAGAAAAGTGAGCATTGACGGTGATATCAGCAAACAGCAAACTAAAAGTGGTGGCAAGAGAGATTGTTCTAAAGAAGACATAAGGGCAGGTAAAGTGTCATACGAGCCAAACACATCAAGAGCTACAAGGAGAAGGAAACAAAGGCATGGCATCTCATAAACTTTGCATTTAGGTTTCAGCTTCCATGTACTACTTTAACATTTAACCCTTCTCATATTTTCTGTTACTTGAACATCATGCTCAACACTGATTATATGAGCCACAAACAACCGCAGTGAAAAAGAGTATCAACTATAAAGTGTTAAATTCAGAGTGAGGAGTTAAAGGGATAGTTCACCCAAAAATGGAAATTTTGCCATTATTATTATTATTCACCTTCACGTTATTCTAAAATTACGTACTTATATGAACTGTATGTTTGTATATATATGTGTGTGTGTGTGTGTAAATATACTTGTACTGCATGTACTATAACACACACACACACACACACACACACACACACACACACACACACACACACACACACACACTATAATTTCTATAATAAATTATAAGATATTAATTATATTTGACAATATTACATTTAAAATATATAAACTTTATTTATACTATTTTACAATTTTTACATTATTATGATAAATTATACCGCACTAAAATTATACTATTATACTATACATCTATCTATCTATCTATCTATCTATCTATCTAGATAGATAGATAGATAGATAGATAGATAGATACTATTAAAAATTTGTCAATATTTAATATTATATAATAGTGTTCACATATTATGTATAAATTATGTTTATAAATTTTAGGTTGTCATTCTTTAAAAATCACCAAAATTTAATTCTCCATTCCGCATATTTATACTTGCACAGTAAGATTACTCAAAAATTCTCCTTTTGTCTTCCATGAGGGTGAGTAAATGACAGAATTTACATATTTTGGCTAACTATCTTTTTAAAAAGCCACCAAAACCCACAAAACAATACACAAAATGCTATAATTACAACTCACAGTGAAAGAAACCATATTTGTGTGTATTTAAAGTCAACATGAAATCAAAATGCAATAATATACAATAATATGATCATGTATTCACTCCTATAACTTGCCACCATTCAGGAGCCCAAAGGCCACTTTTTACAATCCACTGCAATTCCTGATGGATCAAATCAAGTTCTTCCTTTACATATCTTCTTGAATATTCTGTTTAACTTAGAAATATGTCATATTAATAAACAGCTTTGCAGATGCTGTTTCATGTTGACTTTAACTTTAAATCACAGATGCTTCATAAGTGAAGCACTCACAGAGATGCCCACTTATTAATGCCAGATTGTAGGCCATGTGGATTTTGAGGGCATGAGAACAACTATGAGGAGGAAGTCTAGAAACCTACCCATGCTCGCTGCAGGGGTCATGCACAATATTGAGCCTGCCCATCATGCATTGCAACAGGAAGTGGATTGGAAAGGGAGAAGAATCACAACAGCCCATCATAAGGTTGGTTAGAGTGAAGAAATCATAATTAAAGGAAGACAATAATCATTACAGTGATACAGCATGATGTCCATAAGAGACCGATTAGTTAAAACGTGAACTCAGGAAGGGAGCACATGTATTTGTGAGCTCACACAAACTTGTGTATATGTGACAGTCACCATAGCAGACGTTAGTATGACTGAGGGGCATCCCAGGGTTATTGGCAACTGTATTTTGCAGTGAAAGCCATGAGCTCAACTACAGATATGTTCCAGAGTAGAAATGTGATACAAAGATGAGGTGATACAGAGAAACTGACAGACAGCCCCATTACTTATTGCTCAGTTTACTGTGCATACTGTATATTACAAGGTTCCCACACCTTTTGACCAAATGGTTTTCTATGACTTTTCCAGAAATTTGAGATTACTGTATATAGATTTTTAAAATACCTGCACCAGGTATAAACAACACTGCATCCCAGTAGTTTGATGGAACCAGACAAAAAAATACCAATTACAAGATATCTATCTAATGTGATAATTATGTTTTAATTATAATATTATATGTAATATATTACAACAATATACATATATTACAGTAATATACATAAGTTTACATACATCATTTTATAACTTATTACAAATATTACAATATGTATATTATTGTAATATATTATTCCATGCTACACTCTTATACTATATTTATATGATATATACTATATTATAATATTAATATCATTAAAATGGCAAAATGAAGGTCATATTATTATTGTTAGTATAATATATGTATAATATACCTGTATACACAGTGTGTGTGTGTGTGTGTGTGTGTGTGTGTGTGTGTGTATCTATATATAAATAAAATATTTATAGAATATAAAGTGGTATAATATTTATACTATTTAAATAGTAAAATATTAATATTTATCTTATTATAAGAAATTATACCAAACCATACTATGTTATATACTGTATATTGTTATAATAAATTAAATGAAAACCCTACTATACTATAGTATAATATTATACTATATATACATATAAATAAAGAATAATTTTATGAATTACATAGTATAGTAGGGTATAACAATATTTTAATATAGTATAAATATTCTAATACTTTACAATGAAGTTACAATTTTATATAGTGTAATAATTTTTAACATAATAAATAAAAAAAATAGAATTTTCCTTTAGTATTTCTTTTTTGAATGGCAGTGGGAACCCTGTCTCTTAAAAAAATTGATAACAATAAATAAATATCCCATGTCTTCGTGTATCCCCTATGGTTTAGAAAGGTCAAAGGTGAGATCAAGGAGTGGTCAGGGTTGACGAGAAGCCCTACCTGACGGAATAAAGGCAGCTTGCTGCTGAAACTGCATGTTGGCCAAAGCCTGCTGGTACTGGAGCATGCCAGCACTGAACATGCTCGTGGCACCGTTGGCTTTCTCAAGCGCAGGCCGCTTTGGTAAAGGTGGCATGACACTGTGAGGAATTCCCTGCTCCGATAAGACCACAGGGAAGGGGGGTGGAGGAAATGGGGAACGGGTCGGGATGTGTAGAAGAGAGTAAAGACAGGAAAGGAACAAGAAAAAGACAGAATTATCATCAGAAGGCAAAACATCACAGGGCTCGATTCTGACAAACAAGCAAGCAAGCGGCAGCTAATACATGTCTACGGCACAAGCCAAAGCCAAAGAGCCAGTTTCTCTCACTATAACTAAAATTAGCACTGAACATCTGTGATTTACATTATTAGTTTTACATCAGGAGAGTATTAATTCATTAACATTACAACATCCATACTGCTAACTCAATGCAAATGAAGCAAGCGTAGCACTACTCAAATGTTTTGCAGACAAAAGTGACGAAAATAACTAAAAAAAGAAAAAGAAAAGAAAAAAAGGAAAATAAACTGCACTGCTCACTCCATGATAAGTGTGAGAAAGAGACTAGATCTTTTCTGTTGCTTTAATGGTGGAGCTTTAGTAGTCTTCTGCTGCTACCCCTCCCATAGACACATGCACTACACAGAGATCCTAAACATGCATACTGAACATAAACATATAGAAGCCATGTCACTAAAGTTTAGAACATCTAGCCCTGTCTTTATGCCCTGGAATAACACACGTGTGATGATCTGATTGCGGCAGACTTGCATATCTCGTTTCTCGTTTCACAGCTGCTCAATATGCTTGCCGCAGTCAGCTGATCACACGACATGGTAACATAGAACACAACAGAGGCATTAAATAAACAGATAACAAAAGGACTATGCTTGCAAATTATCTTTCTTCTGTTGTTAAGACACTACAATAAAGCAACATGCCAAGCAAAAAGGTGAAAGGTCATAGTACCAGGTCAAAGGTGGCTTCGAGGGGTCGCTTCAGTGATTTGACAGCCGACTGAGTCTTAATTAGCAGGCAGCGAGCACATGATGGCAATGGGCCAATGGGGTTCAAGCGCATTAACATAAACAGCAAGCAGAGGTGCATCATGGGGGCAGCAGTGCATTTTGGGTTGGTGAAAAAAACAAATAAAAACAAATCATTGGAATGCAGTATATAGGGGGATATCAGGACTAAGGCATGCAGAAATACAGTCCATTCTGTTTTAGAAAACTCTGTACTGAGATTAAATGAACAAGTACATCAATTATGGTAACATTTACAGGGTTTCATTGACAGTAAACATACTTGTAATACGTCAACAGTGGATAACATTGCGCTGGATTGCAAACATACATTTAATGTGCAGAAATGTTACATAAAAATAACTATGATGCTGCCCTCTGCTGGACGGGATGTATTACGTATTTGTGCAGTTTAAATGGGAATGGAAATGACTATGTATAGAATATCTCATACAGAGCTCTATCAAAAAAATATAATGCATAAGAAACATTCATAAATCCTTATTTATTGTTAAAGACTGCTGATTTTTTTTCCAGAAATGTCAATGTTGACCTGAGATCAAATATGTAACCATATAAGAAAGTTCCTTCTACATTATTTTTACACAATTTCTAGAAATTCAACATGAAGTAGTCATAAATCCTTATTTAAAGACTCCTGCTGTATTTTATTTTATTTTATTTTTTTAATTAAAACATTTGTTTTTTTAAAGGAATAGTTCAACCAAAAATAAAAATCTGCTGAAAATGTACTCACTCGCCGGTCGATGTAGATGAGTTTGATTCTTCATCAGAACAGATTTGGGAAAAGTTAACATTACATTACTATCTCACTAATGGATCCTCTGCAGTGAATGGATGCCGTCAGAATGAGACTCCAAACAGCTGATAAAAATGGTTGAGTTCATAATAATCCATAAAAACGCACCCTCGAGTGAAAAAGTCCATCCCCTGTTGTCCTCTCACATCAAAATCCACCAGCATATTTGAGTAAAACTGTTTAGGACTGTTCTTGCTTGTAAACGGTGCTTGATCTGTGCATATTTCTCTCCTGATTCAGATTAGATTACTTTTTCACTAGAGAAAGCAATATAATGGATAGAGGTTTTCTTTTCTTTACAAACACGCAGCTTTTCACTTCACAAGACGTTAATTGATGAGCTGGAGTGGTGGGGATTACTTGTGAATTATTGTGATGTTTTTATCAGCTGTTTGGACACTTATTTTGACGGCACCCATTCACTGCAGAGGATCCATTGGTAAGCAAGTGATGTAATGCTTAATTTCTCCAAATCTGTTCTGATGAAGAAACAAACTTATCTTCGTCTTGGATGGCCTGAGGGGGAGCAAATGTTTGGGTGAACTATTCCTTTAAATACATCTTTTAAAAATGGCACTTGAATCTAAATGTTAACCCAGGATCAAGTACTGTATATACCATCTAAGAAAGTGTTAATTGCATGAGAACCGCATTATATCATAATGTGTGTGTGATGTACAGTAGAGGATGTGCTCACCATGGCAGCGGCGGCCGTGGCCTGATTGACCTGGTGCTGGGCCGCTTTGATCTTGGCCTGCAGGTGTGCAGGAGGGTGGAAGTATTTGCACTTGTCTCTGGAGCAGCGGCCCTTTATGTAATCCATACACACCGTCACTGTGTTATCACTGGGGTCGATCATTGTGCTGTCGGCAGGGTGGGCAAACCTGCAGTCCGTCTCTCCACGAGAGCAGTTGCCACGCTGGTATTCACGACACACCTGAAAATACACAGAAATATAATGCAATGCTTTGCATATTGAGAGACGGCAAATTTTTTTGTTTGTGTAAAAACAAACTTTTCAAAGCCAAAGTTTCATTAATGAAGAAACCCTGTAATCTTAAATTTAGTTTAATTATGTTCAGAATGGCATGCTACTATTGAAACAAAGTAGTATGCAGTATGTATAGTGTGCATAACGTGCATAACTTTCTGTATGCATGGATATATCTAATGTACATTGTGCAGAAAGCGTTTTATTACTATTATTATTTATCAAACAGGTAAAACATTTTCAACAAAGGTGTATTAAAATATTGCTAAAATGTGCAGTATACAACCAGTACACCGCATGAAATATTGTATCTCATAATGCAATGCATTTAACCAATCCATTTTGTCATTTTATAATTATATTAATAATATAAAAAAAAACATATTGCCCATATTTTATATCACCCCACCTTATGTAATTTTACAAAAATAAAAATGCAATATATTATAATATAATTAATTATATTAATAAAATAAATTAAATGAATAACAACATTAAAAAAAAACATACAACCTTCCATTTCCAGAGTGATGATGGAAGTAATATCAGCCTTAATTTGTACTTAATTTCCATTTTTGGCTTATTATTTGATTAACTGCATTAAAAATAAACCCATATATTAAGTCCACATTTATTCCCAACAGATTAGAATACTACAGCTTAAAACACTTATTAGTGCATACTACATACTTTTGCACATAAGTATATTCTTTAAAACAAAACAGTAGGCAGTATGTAGTACACACTGTGCAGTTTGTAGAATTATTTAATTCAGTACATAGCCAGTATTATAGAACTTTCTCAGATGGGGAGATGTGGTTTTTCATCCAGGGGTCAGCAGAGGGCAGCAGCCCCTTTATTTCTAACATATTACGCAGTATGGCTGTAACACACCTGCATGTATGCAGAGATTAAGACTTAAATTTGTGTATGTGGCAAAGAAAGAGATATTGACATTGACAGAAAGAGGCAGAGATATTGGCAGTGTGTCATGATGTCATGGCTCTCTGATGACCTCATACCTCCAGTCGGTCTGTTCTGAGGAGTTTCTGGGCGGCAGCAGCTGCGGCGTTGGCAGCGGACGGCACGGATGACACCCCAGGGCTGCCCGCCATCAGCACAGGTGCGCTGGGAAGGATCTCTGCGGGCATCAGCCCAGGTGACACTGGGCCCAGGTACGGATTAAACGCAGCTGCGGCGGCTGCTGCAGCAGCTGCATTGGCGTTGTTTGCAAGGCTTGGCGAGACCGAAAACATAGGCTGAAACAGACAAAAATAATAATAAATGAAACTAATAGAGTGACACTGCTATAAATCGACTTTCTGTTTCTGTGGCTTATGCAAATGATATAGTCAAGGGTCAAAAAAATAAGCATTGCTGTTTGACTATTATATGCACACTTACAAAAGTACTGTGGAAGTACATGATTTAGTGTTATTGAATTGATTGCCACATTCATATACCATGATATTATCATCATAGCATCTTTTTTCATTGTTTTAATAAGTGCAAACTCCCTCCTTATGTCAGCCCAAAAGATGCTGAATAATCAGTATATGCATTTATCTCATCTATTGTCTCCTAAGCTATGGAACTCTTTGGTCCCCTGGCCCTTAGGACATTAACTACACTGCATGGATTTAAGTCTAAACTCAAATATAACCCTTCATGTGTTTCTTCTTAAACTTTTTCCTAAACTCTATAAACTAGTCATAATGCTTCCTTGAGTACCATTAGTCATATGCACCTGACTTATGCTTCAACTGTCCACCTTTCTATGCTGTCAATAATATAATGTTACGGTTTATGTTTGTTTTTTTGACTGTATTGCTATATGCAACTGCAATTGCTCATGTCTTGGACTGGGCAAATGCCTTCTGTCCATTAAGTAATTATGTGTAAAATGATTGTTTGTTCCTTACTGTCATTATGAAGCGTCCTTGAGCTTGGGAAAGGCACTATATAAATTAAACATATTATTATTATTATAGCATTAGAACATATTAATATAACTACGTTTTCGGGCCATTGTATATATATCATAATAGAAACCTAGAATTTAGCATATACTAATAAAAGTGACAAGCTATAAATAAACTTTAACAAACATCAGACTAACATTTACAGAAAATACTTATGTATGGAAACGGCCTAATCTCTCTTGGGGTCATAAGAATGGAGCCTCACCATTGGCTGAAGCTGACTTCCAGGCATGATGGCATTGGCTAGCTGCATCTGCTGTGCGAGCATTGCCATGTTCTTCTGCTGGATCAGATTGTTACGGCCATTAATCTCCAGCTGCGTCTTCAGGTGCGGAGGAGGGTGCAAGTACTTGCAGTTCTCTCTGGAACAACGACCCTGAGAGAGACAACGAGGGAGAGTGAGAAGAAGACAAGAAAGAGCAAATATATGCTGAACTCATGTTTATGTTATTAGAAATTGTAATAATTTAATTAAAGTAAATAGTCATTTGTAATATAATAAAAAAATAAAAAACATAAAAATTAAAATAAAACAAAAATGTAATTAAACACATTTAAACAACAAAAAAAAAATTTAAAAATGACAATAAAAGCATGAATATTCTGTCATCACTACTTCATCACTGTGTTTTTCAAATCCCGTATGACTTTTTATATTATTTGTTTATCATTATTTTATTTTTTATGAGTTATTGGGCAAAATGAGTCATGAACAGGACTATTATAGTTAACTAAAACTAAAACCATAAAAAAGTTACTTGAAATAACAACTGAAAAACTGAAATAAAATAAGTCAACATAGAGTTTAACTTGATGTACTAACTAAAACAGTAAAAAAAAAAAAAAAAAAAAAAAACCCCACACACAACAGAATAACCGAAACCTGTTGAAATAACACTGACTCAAAAACCACTGAGCAATTTTTGTTTAAACTTTATCCCTGTTTTATTGCAAAATAGACATACTTTTCACAGAAATTTACCCAGCAAAACACACTGTACAAATGTACAGTAACACAAATCAAAATTATTACACCTAGCATGGGTGTATACCAATCAGAAAATGTTTGCATGTAAAACTTAATTGAATTAACACTGAATTGTAAATGGCATGCAACTGGCATCTCCTGTTCTGGTTCATTCTCTCTGTTTAACAGTAGACTGAGGGAACACCCTGTTCCCATTCCTGCTGACAGTATTGAGTGCACGGGAAAGCCCTCTGCTCTAATGCATCTGACCACAACCCTGAAGCTGCTTTCAGCCCATGTGGAATCAGCCCTGACAGGCTGTCACTCAATCGATTAGCTGAGTATCGATTAATGAGTCACATCAGTGCGAGAGAAATTCATCTGAAGAGTTTATGGATCTACAGTAACCCGTGTGCCCCCCCGTCCACATAAACTCAGATGATGAGTGTCTTTATCTGGGCTGCGTAGGTGAGTATGTCAGGACACCGGCCTTTCCAACACAGCCGCTCATTAAACTGCTCTCATCTGACACCTGTCGTCATGTCTGCTGTGACCAAAATAAAGCCTTTTTGCCAATTTCTGTGGTTGAATGTTCAATTATCTCAGCAAGCAGCACTTTAGGAGAGTGTTATGCAGTTGTGATCAGTGGATGGATTTGGATGACTACACAGAGCTAAATTGTTTCTGGAAAGTGAATCGACTTCTCTCCTGAACTCACAATGCCAAAACATGCTTTTATGCAAAGCACTTACAATTGCTAGAAGGGAATGCAGTTAACTGGAACTTGGTTTGCATGAACTAACAAACAAACACAAAACTATTCACAACAAAGCAACATTTATAACTCTAATCATATATTTAAAATAACTATTTTATCATTTTTATTTTTACACTAAAGTTCTGAATACAGCATTTTTTATTAATTCTTGTAAAATGACTGTAAAATAGTGTTTTTTGTACTAATTAATAAAATTAAGTTATTTACAGTTATGATAGCAGAAGCAGATACATGGAGCAGATACAATAGAGAATAAAATAAAAACTTTCAAAAGCTTGGGGTCAGTAAGATTTGATCATGTTTTTGAAAATCTCTTTGCTCACCAAGGATCCATTTACTTGATAAAAAATACAGTAAAATTGTGAAATATTATTACAATTTAACATAACTCTTTTCTATTGTAATATATTTTAAAATGTAATTTATTCCTGTGATGCAAAGCTGAATATTCTGCATCACCAGTCTTCAGTGTCACATGATCCTTCAGAAATCATTATGCATAATCAATATGCTGATTTGCTGTGCTGCATTACATTTTTTAGTATTCTTTGATGAATAGAAAGCAAGAAATCTTTTGTAACATTATAAATGTCTTTACTGTCACAAAACAAAAAACAAACAACACACACACAGAGGACCTAAACTTAGAATTGTAGTGCCTATGTACATTACAATTCAGCTAGGACCTGTCAGACAAACACTGTGAGCGAGAGGTCAGGTCAGTCAGTTCTAGGGGGAAAATAGCAGGGAGTCAGATGTCCCTCAGCACTATCACACACACAAACACAACCCTAAATGTTAAACCCTCTCTGGGTTTGTCTTCCTCCACTATCATACGCTGACAGGCGTCATCAGTTCATCCTGGTCACTGATGATGCAAAAAGGGAAGATCTCCACCAGCTGCAAATACTATTAATGAGGTCTTCCCAACACAAATAAACTAGGGACTTATCTATTACAAGTCTTGATTTGACTAAACACCTGTTTAACAATCACATTTACAAAGCACATTAGCAGTTTGGTAACACATACACTCAAAATAACATGTTAGAGCATTAAGTTATTACATTATTTTTAGCCTTTTATGTCTAATACGAACTAATTCCAACTGAATTCACTTTGTATAACTGGTCAGCGATATACCACAGAGACAAGAGGCTAAAGCAGACAGCAGAACCTTCTAGAAGTGTGATGTGAGTTTGAGCTCCTATCTATGCGGCATGTAGAAAATAAATAAAAGGCACACATACTCGGCCGTGAGCCGGCCAATCAAAGAGTGTCTGGCTGGTATTCTGTGAGCTGAAGTTTCTACCATCTGTTTAAGACATTAGTGAAGCTGGCCTCTGTGAAACAACACTGGGCTATGAGAAGATGAAGACTCTCTCAAACTCTCTGTCTTTATTTCCTTTTGCATTTCTGCAAATTTGATTCATGCAAATGTAACAAGAGTGACAAAGACTCAAAAATGATAGTTTCCTAATTTATCCGACCCTTGCTAAACCCTGCCAAATTTTACTGACCAATCCTACTTCAGCAACTGTTGCTATTATAATCTTTTTTTTTTTCCAGTGTAAGTCTCATTTGACAGAAAACATCCAAAAATATGGAAAACAATGAGAAGTTTTTAATTATGATTTTGGCATTTAAATATTTTTAAACGTAAAACATCAAAGTAAAATGCTGTGTAATGTCACTTCATAAAATGAGGTAATTAAAATTAATTTAAGAAAATTATGCAATATATTTTATATCTTTATGTGCAACTACTGTTATTATAAAAATTCATTATAATAATTATACATAATTTTATTATATTATTTAGTAAATAATTTAATAATGCTTTTATTTAATCTTTACAATGTTTTTCACATATTTAGAAAACAATCCACAAACAAGGTTTAAAATGCTAAAAAAATTGCTTTTTTTATTATTGCATTATTTAATAAATAATTTAATAATTCTTTTAATTATTACAATTTGTTTTCCACATCTTTAGACAATGGTCCACTAATCAAACATCACCTACCTTTTAAAATGTTATAAAAATGCTATTATATTTTATTTAATAAATAATTTAATAGTGCTTTATTGAATAATTAGTCTGTTTCCTGCAGATTTAGACAATGATCCACTAATAAACAACACCAGCCTGTTATATATGTGCATATATATATATAAGAGACCTGCACTGACACTTAATATTTGTCAGCACAATCAAACATTTGAAGGAAGTCAGATACAACTGTGAATGTAAGCAATGAAAATGTTTAAAGGATCTGTGTGTGTGTTTTATGGGGGTCTGTGCATGTTGAAGGGCGTGTGGGTGAGAATGTTCTGTTAAAGGTGTGACACGGCCCTACTGAGCATGTGTCAGAGATACTAGTACTGTACGCTCACTGACCTGCTGAGAGGAAGAGAAGAAAGGAGGAAAAAGGGGAAAGAATGAGGAGAGAATCAAGTTGAAGGATAAAAGAAAGATGTGTTTATGGGAGAAGGGAGATATGGGACGAGCTGTGCATGTCAGGGCTAACGGAGTCGAGTTACACTCACCCCATCTAACCCCACTCACCCCTATCCATAACCACACACATGTAAGAACATGATTCATTTAACTGAAGAGTCATTCAGTGGGAGAAAATGTTAGCTCTAGAGTAGTGCGATCTGGAGCAAGGAGTTCTTAACCAAACCTTACAAACATTGAACTATTACTGTTTTATCCTTTATTTGTCATTTTGTACTTCAGAGTAGCTGACCAGGTTTACATACACTGCAAGTTGCATTCTGTATATAACTGTGTATAAAATATTTTGAATTACATTAAACCCAGAATTATAGATTTTTGACTAAAATAAATCTTCCTTTTATAGCTGCAAACCCTCAAACAATAGGAAATGTGAAACAATAAAAAGTGCCCATGATGAAAAAAGAAAATATACAGTGGACCCCAAAAGTATTTGGATACTTTGAATATTAATACGAATAATGCTTTCTTTTGTATAATGCAAATGCATTTTTAAAGAATCAAGATAATGAATATTATAATATGCAAAATCCTCCTGGTAAAATTTTAAAAAATCATTATCTATCCATTTACTTTACATTGTTTAAATTATTTTAATTATAAAATTATTTTTGTAGCTTGCACTGTTTTTATAAGCTGCTAACTGGACTGAGCAATACAGAATTTTGTTACAATGATATACTCTCATTTAATGTCCAATTATTCTGCCCTTGCTTAAATATATACAACAGAAAGGAAAAAAGAAGGAAATAAACAAATAAAGAAAAGCATTTTAAAAAATCCACTATAAAACTATAATTCCTGTTTCGAGTAAATATAGCTCTGTCTGGCAAGTTCATGAAGCACCTATCATAAGTGCTAATATTCCTTTTTGAGTGCTGTGTATAGTTTAAAAAAAAAAAAATTTATAGAGGTACAAAAACCTCCAGTTGCGCATGGCAGGAAACGCATTTGAAACAGGATCCTCAGGTCAGTCTGTGCACTACAGACAGCCCTGTCAGTGAAATCAGAGAGGCTGGAGAGAAAGTCATTCCTGATCATCACTCGGCCTCCTGACAGCTGATGGAGAGAGAGAGAGAGAGAGAGAGAGAAAGAGAGAGAGAGAGAGAGAGAGAGAGAGGATGCACTCTTTCCAGCACTGCTATGACAGGCCATTTAGGTCCCTGCTTTCATATGGCAACATATAAGCACTGAGCACAGAGGGTAAGTTCCAATCACCTCAGGTGTGGTTTCTATGCATACATTTGCAGACATACAAAAGATTTAATTAACACACATATAATGATAAAATACATTATGTAATTAACATACATATAAAAAGTGCAGCTGAATGTATATCAAATGTACGTTATTTTTAGTTATTCCACAGGTACGTCTTATCAAAATGTTATGAATTATACGTGACACTCTTGTAGCATTTTTCTTCCCTAAAATCCACTTAGTCAATGTCAGTGTCAGTAAAAGTTTCTTGCACCAAAATTGATTTAGATTTACGTGACTCTCTCTGACCCTTTGAATTAAACAAGAAACAAGAAGTGTCCTCTCATCCTTACAAATTGGCTGACGTTCCCTTCTACAGCTGGACTAAAATTCCAGGGGGAAAAAAAAAAAGTAAACTCAGCCCATCTCATGTTTAGCTGACTGTACAAGGATAGGAGAGAATTTCAGTCCAAAGGCCTCCTTAAAACCAATCTTATATCACCAGTCTATAGTTTATACCATCATATTAAATTAGCTTAGATTTTAGTTGTTAATTATAACAGGAACGTTTTAGTTTTTTTGTGTTGCATCATTCACTTGCACAGTAAACATTCTTAACTTCTGTTTTACAGCTGGTGTAGGCAAACAAATAGTGTCCAAAATGTATCAATATACTGTGACATCACTGACACTGATAAAATCACTAGCACAGATTAAATGGTGTGAGTGTGTGTGATTTTAAGGGGATGGAGGAAGGTCTCATCCGCATGTATAGTGTCAGCCGCTACTGTCCCGCAGCAACAGAGTCCCTTTGTACTTGTGCTGACTTACAGTTTACTGGCGGACGTGTTTTACAATGTGTGTGTGTGTCTAAGTGCTCAATAGTGATCTAACAATTTCCCCCTCATTCTGTGCCTGTATATTACTGAAATAAGTCCTGCTCTTCATTTTCACTAATGAAGTGAATTTATTCTCATGGAAGCCCATTTCCTTTGGTAAACCGTAGTAAAAAATAAAAATAAACATTGAGGTAAAAAGTAAATTGAGAAAAATGTACATTTATCACAAAAACGATGACCTTTTATCTCAACCTTTTATCGTTACTTGTATTTTAACGTCAGAATTTTGACTTTTAATCTCATAATTATCAATAAATGTCATAATTTAGACCTTTTATGTCATTATTATGACTAAATTACATAATATTGACTATATATCATCATCGACTTAATCTCATAATCTTGCATCATAATTTCAAATATTTGAAACTTTTTTTTATATCTTGACTTTTCTGTGATAATTAGGATTTACCAACGCATGATTTTTTTTCCTTACATTGTGGGAATGGACTTTCATACATTCTTATTTTTTTTTTTTTTTTGGTGTATGCAATTATTGCTCATACTTAGGACTAGTGATTTAAACAAACCCCTAAACCCTACTATTAAATCTTGATGTGTAACTAAATTTACAAATTTTGTGTTAAGGATATGAATGATATCCCAAATAATGCTGCTTGCTGAGAAGAAATATTGCTATTGCTTTTCAAAGTGGTTGACAGGACCAGATCTGTGGACAGTTTTTGCATTTGTACCACCTTAGCAACCACACAGCAACACACTCTAGCGTCATGGTAGCAAGTTTTACACTGTATTTCTATAAAATTGTAGTTCGCTTTTTCTGTGCATTGTTCATCTATTCCTCCATCTCTGACTACAGGTTTGTGGCTGGCGGGGAAAGAAAGAGAGAAGCAGAGAGACAGAGAGAGAGAGAGAGAGAGTCAGATCTTGGTCAGCTGTCATGTTGGCTGTTGCTCCCTCTGCCAACTCTTTTTCTTGTTAACGGTTTCTGTGCCTCTTTATTTTTTCTTGCTGTACACCCCCCTCTGACACTGCCAAGGTTCTCACGGTGCACGTTTGTTGTCATTGTCTCATGCCTATCAAGATTTCCTTACACATTTCTCACGCGACCACACGCCTGGCTCATCCAGAGCGAAAGGGTGGGGTTAAAGGTCACAAAGCTGTCTGCAGTAATTAATGTCATTCGGATATGTGTGCTCTATTCTCAGAATTGAGTTCTATTGAGCTAATAATATGTTCTATCCCTAAACCTAAAACAAGAGCATTTTCATATTTTCAGTAAGACATTAAGATGACTGGCTGGTCGCCATGTAGGCAATAACTGGCTTCCACATAGACGTTTAACTCTCTATATGATTTCCTTATCAGCGTGAGATTACGTGGATCTCAGTAACAGGATTAAGAGTGTTCACAGTGGCTTTAGGGTGCTACAGCCGATTAGCAGCAATGTGAGCTGTCCAGTGTGACACAGGATTAGGATTATAATCCCGGGATTATCCATATAGTCTCCACGGGATTATCCAACCCTCCCTCCTTTACCCCCAAAGTCGAGGTGATCTCTTTCAGGTCCTGTTCACAGACACTCATCTGATAACTTCTAAAATGCAGCTGTGGTCTGCATGTGTTTGAAATACTTTCTATAGTTATTAGATATGGAGCAAAAAAGGTATAAATAAGTAAAAAATAATAACCAAACGATATTAAAATAAGAAAAAAAATATGAAAATAAACAGATACACACACACACACACACACACACTCACTACTGGTCAAATCAGCATATTAGAGTGATTTCTGAAGAATCATGTGACACTGAAGGCTGAAGTAATGGCTACTGAAAATTCAGCTTTACATCACAGGAATAAATTACATTTAAAAATATATTAAAATAGAAAACAGTTATTTTAAACTGTAATAATATCTCACAATATTTTCTGTATTTTTGATCAAATATATGCAGCCTTGGTGAGCATAAAAAACAAAAATAAATAAATATGAGCACAGTATATAGAATTTACAGGGAGACACTACATGGAATATTATATCCCACAATGCAGTGTTCTCAATTTTCCATTTCCAGAGATATGAAAGTTTGACTCCTTATTTGATCAGACTTCCAAACATTAACTGATTTTTTCATAAATTTGGACTAAAAATGCAAAATAAACAACTATTTATTTTCGATATGTTAATTTTTTATACACTTGCTGGATAAAATGTGCAACATAGTGAGGTCATAGTGAGAATCATATTAATATTTGTAATGTTTATTGTTGCATACCACATACAATTTCACATACTATTTTAATAGCATGTCGTATAAACAGATATAAGGCAGTATAAACTGCTAAGTATGCAGTAAACAGTATTGCATTTCAATCATAGCTCCTATGAGACAACGTACAATCTGCTGGTCATTACCGCAAAATAAACTACCACAGAGATCTTGTTTCACCCCAGAGGGGTTTATTTTGGGATAATGACCAGCTGACTATATATTATTCTGTCTTCTTAGCAAATAAACAAGTGAAATATTGATTTGAAATGATTTTATACAGCCATGTGATAAGAGACATAAAACTAGCAAAACAAAACAAAACAAAAAAACACTCAAATATAATGTTTAATAGATATTATACAAAAACATTTACTGCAGAATGCAGCGATTGACCAATCAAAATCAAGAGCTGTATAATCAGTAAGTATATACTCTTTTATAGGCATCTATTGTCAGATTGATAAGCATTTAAAAAACTGACTCCTTTCGTCTGTCTTTCATCATTATTCCAGAGCTTTGATAATTGAATTCAGTGTGTTTTCAATCCTTTTTCATAAATACACATCAGAATGAGTTGGGCTTAGATGGAGGGCTCTGTTGCTAGGATACCATGACCACGACAGACATGAGGTTTCAGCAAACAGTCTGTGGAGGGCTAGTCACATCTGTACCATCATGAGTGTGTGTTTTGAAAGACGCAAAGCCTCAAAAATAAGCCTCTGTAACTATATCAATTTCACCTGTAATGCAAAACACAAAATGCATATTAAAAGCACACAAACATAAATCTGTCTGTTAATGTGATACAAAAACAATTTGAATCTCTAGAAAGATTCCGTGTGTTACGGTCGCTGCACTAATGAATAATGCAGTTTGGTGACCCCTCCCTCTTAAAGACTGATGCATTGAGGTTGATGATGCTTTTCCTGTCAGTTAGAGCTTTGATGACTCAGCTCTACAGGAAGTGCAGGGTCCACTCCCAGAGTTCACTAGAAGCTGAGTCACGCAGCGGTGAAATCGCTCTCTTTCACAGCGACACACAGGGCTGGACGACCAGCGCGCGCACACACACACACACACACACACACACACACACACACACACACACACACACACACACACACACACACACACACACACACACTGAAGTAGGTCAGAGTCAAGCTGTTCCTGATAAGCAGTCTATCTATCTCTTTCAGGGGCCAGTTCAGGTTTAAAACTTATATGCATTTCCTCCAGTGCACATGACTCCCAGAACGCACTGCATTTGAGCAAACTTTCTTTAACGTGACTCAATGGTGTCACATAAAAACCATGGTAGTGCTATAGCACTTTTTTAGTGTAAATGTTTAAATAATACAAAAAAAAAAGACTGAGAGAAAGTGAAGGAGCAGCAATT
Source organism: Cyprinus carpio (assembly GCF_018340385.1). Taxonomy (NCBI): domain Eukaryota; kingdom Metazoa; phylum Chordata; class Actinopteri; order Cypriniformes; family Cyprinidae; genus Cyprinus; species Cyprinus carpio. Next base: position 23,370,305 of record NC_056573.1, on the reverse strand, counting down.
AGATGATTTTGTTAAGACACACTGGGACAGTATGTCAGATAAACAGTTCTCTCGGTCTGCTGGTTGGGTTCATGCTCTGTGTGAGTGTGTGTGTCAGATCCCAGTGCTGGCTTGTCTCTATGGCGTGATCCAGGAATGAAAACGTCCTCTGTGGATTTACTGCGCTCATGTTTATGCTTTCAAACAGTCATTTATTCTCTAATGAATGCCCAGTGTGTCTGTGGTTTCTGTGAGTGTACATTCCATGAGCGTGTTACTAACAGTGGTCGGGCCGCTGTAGGCTCCATACATGGTGAGAATGGTTCAGTTCCATTCTCTAGTGCTTGATGAGTGTGTTGAGGTGGATCACATTTACTAAATGTCACTCTATCTATCTATCTATCTATCTATCTATCTATCTATCTATCTATCTATCTATCTATCTATCTATCTATCTATCTATCTATCTATCTATCTTCATATTAAGTATCAACTTATTTTAAGATGTTTCTCTTAAAATTCTTTTGGAGAAATAAAAACAAACAAATGAGAGTAAAAGCGTGGCGTAGCACAGTCCATATATTTCGATTTTGTAATAAGCTGATAAGAAATGTTTGAGTTCATGTTGAAATCTCAGACTTTGGTATCTTGGCCCAAAACGTCATAATTACTATCTCTTCTCAAACTCTTCTCTTCTCTACCTCAAAAAATAGAAATACCTGAGATAATAAAGATATCTCATTAACTTAATAATCTAACAGCTGGAGCCATACATTAGCCATACAATAAACTGACTTTAGAGTTCAGTAGCAGAATAATGTTTAGCTTTGGTTTTTAATAGGTGTTTAGCGTAGTGGAACCCTGACAAGAGTGTTGTGTGTTTGCCATTACCTAACGAATGTAAATAGAGTGAGTCACACACAACTAAAAAGACACTCAGAGTCTCAGACTTTGGAATGTAAGCTTGGTGTCAAAAATAACCATATACAGAGAGAGTGAGCGCACACACTTGAGTTGATATGGGGTCAGAGATGACGTGAGCTTTGAAGGCTTCGAGTGTGTGCAACATGAGATTGACCTGGCCGCCATGATGACTTCTATAGAAGCTAACTGAGCTCGGCCGAGCGCTGCGAGCAGTATTCCAAAGCGCTGAGGTCTTCAGACGCAGAAGATCAGCTCCTATAAACAGGCGGATGATTGCATTTGAATCCCATGTTACAAACTCCCTCAAGAAACTTCCACACTAGCTAAACGGTCCAAAACAAGACAAGAACAACAATCTATTACTGAATGTTGATCTGGAAGAAACCCAGAGGAAATCTTTATTGCTCAGGTTATGTTTCAGTATCAAGTTTTTCCTAAAGTTACTTGGGAAAAATAAAAACAGACAATTTTTCAGACAAACAAGTATTTGACGTAATGTAGAAAAATGTGAAAATGTTTAGATATCAGATAGTTTGTGAATAAATGATACCCATTGTTATTTTTGTATTTATATACTGTCATAGTTTTTATTAATATTTTGTATTGGATTTTATTTTTATATTTTCAGTTATTATTGTAACTACTTTCAGTTCTAGTAAATTTGTTCAATTTTTGTCAACTTATTGATTAACATATTATTTCAAATTAAAATAATTTCAATTAGTTATCAGGTCAACATTTCAAATTTTCATTTAATACATTTTTAATTTTTAATATTTTATTTTATTTAACTTTTATTGCAGCCAGGCAGCCATTTTCAATTTAGAAAAAGTGCCCATTGTAGGAGAAACAATGAAGATATTAAAGAGGCGTTGTTTGTCATTTTTCTTTCCTAGGAGTATCAAGCTTGTGGGAGAGAACATAATGAATGTATACTGAAATAATTATAGGCGTTGGGTTGATTTGAAAAGAGGGCAGGAACATTAAGCCAAGCGTCTCTGCTATATAATCACAGCTGCCACAGTCACAGGAAAACCCTCTGAATTAGTTACCATTTGGCATCTTTAGTCAAGAAAATCCAGATTAAATCATTTGCTGCCAAAATTAAATCCATTAGCTCTAAGAAGCCTTTGCTAATGGATTTGCAGACTGCAGTTTTGAAGCTGGTGAAGTCATACATAACAATGTAAAGTATATAAAGGCAATTAACATCAGCTATATGTCAAAAAATGTCTGTAATTTCATAAATTCACATGCTTTTGTCAAGCAACATCACTGTATGTACACAGTAGCATTCACAAGAGATTCTGGCTTCCACACCTCGCCACTGAAAACAAATCGCAAATAACATCTCTTCTCAGAATCTAACCTTTGAAATTGTGTTCTTCTGATGTCATCATGCTATGTCTTAATCTGTTTGTCTTTTCTTTGGACGAGGATCAATATTAAAGGGCAGGTTCAAGCTTGATGGATGAATGCTAAGGCAACCCTGAAAGCTCCTTACAGCTAAATAAGTCAAGATTTAAAGCTGAAGTGTGTCGTTTTTTTAAACTCAACTAGTTACGTGAGTTTGGGGCGGGACTATCTGTTTTTTCTGACCAATGGCAAATGTTCAGGAAACCTGTTTGAAAGCAATCATTAATTTAACAAGGTTTGTGATGCTAGTAGCACAAACTTGCACATGTCACCCTTAAAACATAAAAAAACCTGATTATATGTCATTCAGTGTCATCCTTCTAATATGCTGATTTGGTGATCGAGAAGCATTTATTATTATCAATGTTGAAAACAATTGTACTGATAAATTTTTCAGGATTCTTTGATGAAAAGAAAGCTCAAAAGAACAGCATTTATTTAAAATAGTTTTTTTTTTTTCATCAAACTGAAATTAATGCATCCATGCTGAATAAAAGTATTAATTTCTTTAAACTTAATAACCCCACACTTTTGTATGGTAGTGTATCTGTGAATAAATCAGAATATTCAGCAGGAAATAATGGAGTATAGCTATATATTTTCTCAGAGTCATAATTATGAGGTGATGTGCATGTAATTTTAGTATAACATAAAAATTTTTTTTTGCTGTTGTTGTAATATTACAAATGCCATATAATAATTACATATAATGGTTAATGTTAATTGAAAATAAAATAAAAAAATTGATATTTTATGTTGTACATGTCCGCAGACTAAACTCATTAAATGTATTAATGATAATTATCACAATTAATAAATATGCCACTTTGTAATTCAGTTCATTAGACTAAATGTAGTCCATAGGCAACAACTAAAACTGAAAAGAACTTAAATGATGTGCGGTTGCAGGCGTACAAATATCATTGATTTTACATCGACTTTGAACATCCTATTTAACATTCAGATTTTTTCTGCGTGACTGAATACGGTCAAAGGAGCATTCGTTACCAGCAAACAGCGCCATTAAACTGGAAAGATCTCTCTGGTACATTGCATAATTGCACTAACTCGAGCCAAAATGGAGAGGTAAGCATTAAAGGGGAGTGCTGGTCCTCCCTACTACTGGGTGATCTCAACTACACCTCTGTCTTGTCGGATTGGAGCTCATGAGGGCTGCTGGGTAGGGAAAGCATATTTGACTATATTCAGTCAAATGATTTGCATGATATGTAAAGACACTGTAAATACACTGTTGAAAGCATAGATACTTTGTGTTGTGTTTCTGGATGAGTGTGTGTGTGCACCAGTGTGTTTTAGATGCCTGGTCATGTGATCCCTGTTCTAATTATATCATCTAAAAGAAGGCCATCCTCGGACTTCTCTAATCGTTAAGCTGTGAGCTGCCCTCATAACGCAGTGACATACATAAAAATACCATATGAAACAGATTTAACTTCCATAATGTGTCATACACTACCATTCAAAAGATTGAGGGTCAGTAAGATTTTATGTTTTTAAAAGTAGTCTAATCTGCTAAAAAATGAGCTCCCAGTGGTAATTATGACATTAAACATGATCATTCTGACATGACAAAAGCATTTTTTCCACTTCAAAGACACAAACACCGATGAATTGCATACAACTCAGGGACATTTACATACAGTCAAATGTTTTTTGGTCTCACAATGTGGTGTTTTCATGGATGAAGATGCACCTATTTGGTCCGTTTTGACCACACTTAGATCTTCCTGTTTCTCTGTTCCCGCCAAAACCTGTGCAGTGGCCATCTTGGCTCTGTGAGCCATATGGCTGGTCTGTTTCTCATTAGAGATGAGGAAACTGGCCAGCCGGCTCAAACATCTCTCACCCACATCAGCTTCACTCAAAAGCCACTTTTCCACTCTATGATCTTCTATTTTGCTCAGAGAAAAAGTGTAAAACAACACCAAATTCATAGCTGCCCCCCCCCTCTCTTTTCTATCTGAAAATTGCAGTTATTTTTTACAGGTTCCTTTTTCCTTCATTTTAAAACTCCTTTTCTGTCAGTTTTATTTACTTCATTTGTTGTCACATTCTCTCTCTCTCTCTGCCAGTCTGGAAATATTTATACAGTCAGTGATAACAGATCTATCATTCTGTCAGATGGAAGGATGAAAGATAAAGCTGAGCAGTGTGTGTGTGTGTGTGTGTGTGTCTGGACTTTGGCCCATGGCAGTCAGCGTCAGCAGCCTCACAGTGTGCTTTTCATCCAGCCAGCAGGATTCAACATGGCCAAAAGAGCTGTTACACACACACACACACACACACACACACACAAACTAGACAATGTTCTTCTGTCCACATCTGCACTGAAACAATTTCTTTAGTTCTTAACCTCTCTTTCTCTCTCAAAACACACACTAACACGAGGCCAGCGCTAGATTCACGACTCTAACTGGCCTTAATTCACAGTAGATCTTCTCATACGACTCAACTCATCTGACGCAAAACACGTTCATAGTTCATCTGTTTTTTACTCTTCCTCCTTCAGAAAACAGTTCTGTGGCTCTACCAGATCTGTGGGGTATGACGGTATATATTATTAATTGTAACAAATTATCTTGCCCTTTAGTTTGCATTTTTTAGCTTCCAAATAAAAGGTCAACAAATTAATGTCTAGTATATTTAATATATAAACCATTTTTTACATTAAATTTCCAGAAAAAAACATCATTACGGTGATATAAAATATAGATATTTTATAGAATAAATGAAACACTATAATATAACATATTATTGTATAATACATTCCAAGAAAATACAAGATAAATATGATAAGTAAATACACTGCAAATGTTTGGGATCAGTACAATTTTATATATATATATATATAATATATATATAATATATATATATATATATATATATATATATTTTTTTTTTTAGAAATCAAAAGTTTTATTCAGGAAGAAAGCATTAAACTGAACAAAAGCGGCAGTAAAGATATTAAATAAAATTAATAAATAAATAAATGCTGTCCTTTTGAACTTTCTAATTATCAAAGGATCCTACATTTTTTTTTTTTTTTATCATGGTTCCCACAAAAATATTATGCCGACGTTTTCAGAAATTTCAGATTTGTCATGACAGGAAGAAATTATATTTTTTTGTTATATTGTAAAAATATGTTTTTTTTTATCAAATAAATGCAGCCCTGGTGAGCATAAGAGACTTCTGTCAAAAACATAAAAAAAAAAAAAAAAATGCTTTCTTGGTGAGAAAATTATGAACAGTAAAGTACAATACAAAATATAAATTGTATATATTGTATAGTGTTAAAAAAAAAATATGAATGTTTGTTTTTTATTATTAAAAAAATAATATTAAATAATATAATATAATATCTAATATGGTTTTGATATTACTCTCATATTCTTTTACTGTGGTATTTAAATACCATTTGAAAATTATAATACAAATAATAAAATAAATAAAATAAATCATAACGTCATAAAAAATAAATGGTATTACTTTCATGGTAATGTCAAAAAAAAAAACATATAGTGCTTTTTTGTAAATGCTGTCTAGTTTCTGAAAGTGTCTCGACTACTGCATGTGTCCAATATAAACAAATGTCTGTGTGTGTACAGTATGGATGTGTTCGTGAGTGAGTGTGTCTGTGGAGGGGAACACCTGAAACATTGCCAAGGTTTCCCAGCAGACCTGAGAATTAGCTTGAACCCCCCTACCAGTGTGTGTCTGTGTGTGTATTTGCTTTTCTCCTGCCGTGTAAAAATAGATGGAAAATTACAAAGTGCCATTCCCTACTGCCCTGGAAGGAAGTGGTCTCACACACACACACACACACACACACACACACACACACACACACACACACACACACACACACACACACACACACACACACACACACACACACACACACACACACACACACACACTTTTACAGTATATGAAGTTGTTTGCAAAGTCCTGGCGATGTAAATTAACACATAATAAACTCATAACTGATGTTTTTAATATTTCAGCAAATTTAAACACTTTAATAATTCAGCACATGTGATCTTTTAAATATTTAAATATATTTAGTTTTATGAATAATTTAGTAGCTCAACACTAAGCCAAACACTGGATGACATAAACTTGAGTAATGGATTGGTAGAACTTCACAGAAACTCATTCTGGACAGATGTGACATAGGCCATAATTAATTTTTCAAAGCATAAGGCATAAACAATAGTGGAAAAAGCTTTTAGACATGCTTGCTAAGACAAATCACTATTATAATTGCTCATATGTTGGTTAAGATGGTTTTAAAAAAACTCACTTCATTTGCGCTACAGACATGAATGATGTTTCAGATTATGTGGATTAATAAGGAAAGGTGTGCTAAAAAAAGTGTTGGCGGATGATAAAACGGGTGAAAAAAAAAACAAAGATGAAGGATGGACACGAGTCATATCATATCACAAGGTGAAGTATTTGATTTTTGGACACAGCGGTAGAGAACTAGAGGTGGGCAAACACCCTATAGCAACCAACTAGCTAATCAGCAATGCCCTAGCAACCACACAGTACACCCTAACAACAACATAACAACGCTCTAAAACATTGTGAATACCTTAGCAACCACAGGAATGTCCTGGTAGCCATCCACAATACAACTGTACCACCACTACTCACATTTTCTTGAGCCAAAGCACAAATTTTATTTAAAAGAAATCAATTTTAAATTTATTTCAAATTAATTTATTTTAAATAATTATAATTGTGTGCTTCCTCATTTTTTATAACAAGCAAAATATTATGTATTATATAAAAATATTATATAAAATATAATTATATTATAGCATATTTTTTTTATAGAAAATATTAATAATATACTTATATAAAAAGTAAAGTATTATATTATATATATATATTTGTCCCAATGGCCGAATCAAATGCTGATACAAACTATATATGCATCCAAATGGCTTCTTCTAGGCATTACAGACTTTTCTGTCTTTGATGACTCAGACTTTCTCGGAGGGCCAATCTTGGGGTCTGCACTGATGGATGTGATTTTTGGTGTTATTAGAGGGGAAAAGCAGGGGGCTCATGGAGGAGGATCAGCTCTCTGTGGAGCTACTGGCTGGTATCAGGCTGTTCATCATGAAGGATTTGGATCTGAAGAGAGCAAATACTCCGTTCAGAAGGGAAACGGGAAAGACAGAAACTCGGGCATTAGCTTCTCTCTCTGTGTATATATATTCTCATATTTTTAGGATTTGTTCTATTACCATTGGCTTTGTGCTGAATAGTCAAAGGGTTTAAAGATACAATATAGCCATATAATTATCAACGTTAAATATAAACCATTATCGTGAATTTCAAATCAGCTTAATGTCCTCTTACTCATCCAGGCTGGGGTTCTGGTGGTTTCAGAGTGCATAAGCTGTGCTGAGTGTCTCTTTGACTCGACCAAATGAGGAACTGAAGCAAAACTGCAGAAAAGAGCAGAGACCTCAGCTCGTCTTGTCCAAACATAAGAGATTCAGTGTGTTATTATAAGACGGCAAAGTACAGAATAATCAGTTTATGTTTAGTCTTCTTCTGTGAGAGACCTGGATTTGAACATTTGTCGAAATGTTTTGCAAACTTTGAGAGTTTGCAGGAACTTCTCTGCAAAACATTTAGGATTCCAGTCATATAAAGGTCAAGGCTTGTTCTTTTTGTGACAGTGATCATCACAGTTTCAATAACAATCATGACGGCAATGCAGATGTGTTGCCATGGTAATGGGTCCTCCCATAAGTATTGTGGTCTAGACTACTAAGCCTGTAAAAGAAATTCCCATTTAGAAGTCCCTGCGCTTTACAGTGCAGCTGATTTACATTTTTATATAGTGTGTGGAACTCTCATGTTAACTTCCAAAGTAAGTAGGAAGAAGGAATTTACAGCTAAAGCCTCAGCTGTGTCATTCTGAGGTAAAACATTGAGCCGTTTATACAGCCAGATAATATGGAAACTAATCTTGCTTATTTTCATCCTCATAACAGTGCTATTTGACTAGTAAAATGAGTAAACTAGAAAACCTGGTAAAAATCTATAATTAATGAATGAATAAGTCTGAATATTTGCATTAAAGGGATTAAGGAAAACATTTTTTAAAAACAAAACTTGCTGTGGCCAAGTAGTTGCCGCACATGCTTTGACATATTAAGCCTGCTCACGTGGGCAATGAGAGTTTTAGTCTAGCTTGCAACATCTTTCATTTTTGTTTCTCCTCCTGATCTTCCTTTCCTGTCCTTTCTCTATAATGGTCATAAAAATAATGTGTAAAAACGGTCAAAAATAACATACAATAAGAAAAATAAAAATAAAAAATTAAATATAAACAATAACAAAATGTTAATAAATTTAATGTATGTGTGTATATATATATAAAAATACTAAAAATAAAATGATAATTAAATGTAAAAATACACACAATAATATAAATATTAGAAAAATAGACAAAAATAAAGGTCAAAAAGAACATATATATATATATATATATATATATATATACATATATATATATATATATATATATATATATATATATATATATATATATATATATATATATATATATATATATATTTTTAAAGGCAAACAATAAAAATACACAATAAAAATAAAATTTAAAAACAGTCATCTGACCAACTATGGGCATACTAATGTGGCTAATGATAGTTCTCATCTTTTCTCTGCTGTGGTTCTAAAAAATGTAAAGTCCCAATAAATAAATAAATAAATAAATAAATAAAAAGTAAATAAATCAATCACTCAAAATAAATAAGTAAATAAATACATATTACATTATAAAATAAAATAATAAAATCTAAATAATACAATTAAAATTAATAATAATCAATACAATCATGTGACTAAAAGTGAACATATTCAGTTATGAAAGATCAGACAGACAGAAAGATTTCAACTAGAAACTAAATCTATCTATATACCTGAAATACCTGCAAATGGCAGTAACATTTGAGTCCGATATGTTACTTACCTTCAGTGAGTCAAAGCACGCGATGACTCTCCCGTTCTCCACCTGGCAGCTCTTGGCAGGATGCGCGAACTTGCACTCAACATCGGAGCGAGAGCACGTTCCCCGCTGAAACTCCCGACACACCTCCAGCGTCAGCCATTTCGTGTCCCGCATGTGAGCCATATTCATCGCCATCTCAACACGCTTTAGCGGCAAGCAAACTTCAATTCCTTAAAATCCCAAACTGCTTTGGGTGTGCTTGTGTTTGTCCTTTTAACAATGCTCCTCTCCTTCTTAGATCATTAAGTTTCTCTTTCCTCGTGGATGCACACCAGACCAAAGCAAAATGGACAAAAAATGTTGCTGCTAGGTAAAAAGTGAACTGCAGTAATGGATCCCAAAGCAAAAAATCCTTGGATCTGATTGGCTGATTCAATAGTGCCCACTTCAGCTCTGTCTGTTTGTGTAGGGGTCGCTCGGGGTCACAGAGATTGTGGGGTTGTGCAGGCAGTCCTTTCACTGATGTGGGCAGCAAGCAGGCAGGAAAGCTGAGGCTGGTACTATAAGCAAGTCCAAGCAGCGGCAGACGCAAGAAAGGGCACGATACTCAGTACCCACCTGCAACAGAGAAAATGACAGAACAGCTTTGAAAGACCTTCCTAAAGGGCTCTTCAGCAAACATTTTCATCAAGTGAGTCTGTGGTTAGATCATTTCACTGTGGAAGAACTCTTTGCAAAAACTGAATCGAACTCAAGTAGAAGCACTTCTGACTACCCAAATTCTTAAAAAAAAAATAAACATATTTTGGAAAAGAGTTGGACATGCAAACAACAGTTTAGCAATTTAGCTTTTAGTTAAGTGTGTGTGTGTGTGTATAGTTATTAAAATTGAATTTGTAATATTTATATAATAAAACTAAAATACTAATGTGCATATGTATGTTTTAATTTAAGTGAAAAGTGAAAGTCGTGTCATTTGCCAAGTATGGTAACCCATACTTGGAATTGGTGCTCTGCATTTAACCCATCCAAGTGCACACACACAGCAGTGAGAAGTGAACACACCATGAACACACACCCGGAGCAGTGGGCAGCTATATATTTAACTAATTAATTAATGTTCACATGTATGTATTTATTTTGAAATGACATTTCTGAATTTAAATTAAACAATTCATTATATTAAAACTTATATATTACCCGAGTTTAAAAAAATCTCAAATAATCCACATAATAAAGTCACAATTTGTGCATACAAAATACAAATAAATATCTAATAAATCTAGGAAAAGGTGCAAAGAAAATGGTTTTAAAACTTATACATTTAGACACGAGGTTTAAAAGTCTGGTTACTGAAATTATGCCAAATTTCAATTCAAAACTATGAAAAAAGCAATAAAAATTTAACAAATTAAAAAAGCTAATTAAAATATTAAAGCTAATATAATTTATGCTCTAAAACTACAGTTCTTTTTTTTTTATCTTATGGGACAGAAAAAAGAAAAATTCCCCTAAATGAAGAATCACCCATACTGTGTATAATGCTTATAATTTCTTTCAAAATATGTTGCATTATGCAACAATAAGCATTTCAAACTATATCATGCTACATTATCATCACATGAAGTCCTCATCATGAGGTTATCACATGACCTCTGTTTACTTCAGCAAACAATGTCCAGTTATCATCTCAGAAATAAACTTATTTTGTATTTTTGATTCAGTTTCATGTAAAAATTTATAAAGTTATGTGCACTGCAATATTCAATGCATATTATACTGATTACTGCATATTTTTACAGATGTGATAGATTATCCAGGTATTGTATGCATACAGAAAATGTGCAATTCTCTGAAATTGTGCTAACCTTGCATACTATTTAGGACAGACAGCAAGAGTAGAATTGGAACGCAGCCCATCCTCCACTTTATCACACTATCTCTCTGTCACTCGCCCTCGCTCTGTTTCTCCCTCACTCTCTATTAGACTCTCACCAGCTGCATAAATCCTTCACACCCCTAAAAATGCCAGAAATGCACTGAAGTCTGCAGAATACTGTCAGTCCGAGCAAATAAAACATTGTCACACACATTCCTGGACTACACACCTCACTGACACACACACACACTGGGCTCTTCTTATACAAACAAACACACACAAAGCAGCCCTTCACAATCTGAAGTTCAGTGCAGGTTGAGGAAAACCGACCCAAATATCACATCACAGCTAAGCTAAGAGCTGTGACAAATCATTTAACAGAGACTGAGAAGGTGGAAAGTGAACAGCGAGGTCATTTCCTGTTTCTCTAAAGTGTTACGCGACTTGCGGTGATCATAGGAAGAGATGTAGCAATGTTCTGCCCAGCCCAGTCTGAGAGAGGGTCAGAAACAACACCTTCACACAAAAAAAAAAATCGCCATAACTTACGTAACATAGTTACTCCAGTTATTATTAATAGAACTATGCTAGCTTGGTATTAGCCACCAGTTTCATAAAAAAGAAAATAAATTGACTGAAATTACAAAGTTTTTCAAAGTTTCTTACACAATGAATCATATTTAGATACCAGAATATCACTGAGACTTGAGAGTGGCCTCTTTTGACTAGGGCCAGTAAGAAACCACCTATCAACCAATCAGAGCCCTAGTAACCATCCACAGCAAACTGCTAAAAACCAGTCTCAACTCTTTAGTAACTGCAAAGCAACACCCTGACATTGGGGCAACAAGGTCTGCATGTATGAGCACCACTAACAGAAAATGATACAAGTTTTTAAAATGTAATTAGCATTCTTTAATAGTAAAAACAAACAAATAAAATGTTTAATAATATAATATAATATAATATAAAGACGTTAAAACAAATAATAAATGAAATAGAATTATATTTATATTTATATTTATTTTAGTATGATTTTTTATTTATAATATATTACAGACTTACAAATATTTATAATTGAATATTTAATGTACTATAAATAAATAAAAACAAATAATAAAGTTAAATATATAATTATAATTAAAGTTTATAATAACTTTTCATAAGAATGTATTATAATAATTTAAATAGTTTAGAATAAAATATAAATAAATACATAATATATACGCGGTAAAACAAATAATACATTCAATGAAATATAAATGTTTATTATTCTATGTATTTGATTATTTTTAAATGTATTTATTTATAATATATTATAAATAAATAAATAAATAAATAAATGAAAACAATACAATTAAATATATAATTATAATTCAATAGTTTACAATAAATAAAGAAATAAAAACAACCTTGGTTCTTTAGCAGAAATATGGTTATCATGGTACATTTTTGTAAGAGCACTATGCTACCTTGGTCAAGCACACTATAAAACAAAAACAAACACCTACAGTATGTACACAGAAAGAGCTTTAAAAGACACAAATGTCCACAAAACACACAGAGTCACAGACACACAGCACACAGCTCTGTTTATGGGATGACATATTTGAATCCGATAAGACTTTCAGTGTGGAGGCAAACTGGATCCTGGGAACGATGGATACTCATAACAGGCTAAATGATTTTGTAAAATGAAAAGAAAGTGATTGCTCTGGATAATGTGGCCTTGCAGCGTGATTCTGATCTTGCATTAAACAGGCTCATGCCTGCGTTATCTATGTTTACTGAGAAGTGGAATAATCACCATGACAATTAAAGGAAATTCATGCTCAGACTTGGATTCTACTTTAAGATCTTCGTCTTCACTTGAACATGATGCTTTTTCTTTGATCCCCTTTTTTTAGGTTAAATGATTTGGCTATTATATCACCGTATATCTCCCACAATCCTTTGCAGTGGAATAACAATTCTTAGAAGTTGCTGCAAGGTCAAACAAGGAGAGAAAATAAGAACGATAGCGAGGGAGAGAGAGAATGATCTGGAAACATGCCAATCAAAGCCCATTAAAAAGTCAAACATTTTTGCCACTGGGAGGAGAACTGGATGTTATGTTCTCTTTTCAGAAATGGAAACTATTTCAATGATTCACATGAATGAGATATTAAGCGTTTCATTCTTTTTGCACTTTGGCTTACGTCTGTACTGATGTCTAATACGCTCCTGCCAGTGAGAAATGCTTGATTGAACATTTGATCTTCTGTGGCTCTGTTTGTAATTTGACAGCCGTGCAATATTAAAGACCAGCTTTTTAAATGCAGGAATTATAATGAAAGGTTCAAATCAGTCTGAGTTTAGTCTGTGTCTCGGAAACAGAAAACAAACTCTTCCTGCATAAAGCTTTGACACTTTAAATATGCAGAGTATTAATATTAAAAAAGCTGTGTTTGATGGAGATTTTAAATCACATCCGTAATAAACAAACTAGTTACATCCTAAGCACATGGTAAATCATTACAATTTAAGGGTGTAAAAGTGTGTCATTAATGTAGCCGCACCAACAATTTTATAAATAGAAGGATACAGAACTACAAAACTAACCAAGAAGATTTTGACAGTACATTTGTAAGTTTCTAAAAAGAACTTTATGTAGTTTGTTTTTAGGGGTGTGACGAGATCTCGTGAAACAAGATCTCGTGAGATCCGATGTGTCTCGCGAGAACGTGACGATATCCTCGTACAGACCTTTCAGATATATTTTCATTACACTGGCCCTTTCACCAGTGGTATGTAATGTAAGGTATGTAAGATATTATGTTCACATCAGGCAAGTGGCCGGATAATAAGTGGGAAAATTACGCAGTGAAGTCTTTATCCAGTCATAAAAACAGAGTTCACAGTTTAACGCAGAATGTTACAGAATTACACTTAAGGTCATTACTCTTAAATCAAATCACGATATGGACTAGTATCTGTAAATATAAAGCTGCAAAAGTCGATTTAAATATGAATCCTGCATGTCTCTGTTAATGAATGGCGCAGATGAAGCGCGTGTGACGCTCGCGGTGATTTCAGCGTCTGCCGTCTCACTAAATGAGGACATAAACACATGAACAACATCTCCAGAACTGCTCTGAGAGTCACTTTATGAGCATTTTACCATTTGATTTGAGTGAAACTAGAATCATATCACATACACAGAACTGTAAAGGTATTTACGGCAACCTGTCAAAATAAAAGTTTGAAATAACAACAATATAATGTACACAGCCTACTACTATTATTACTACTACTAAAATGAAACAAACATTATTTTAAAGAAATAATCACACAATATTTCTTCTATGTTTTAATTTTAATAGTAAATCCCCTTTGTTTGCCAAAAAATAAAGTTTGCTTTAATTTTCAATAATTAAATGATAAATGATGAAATTACTGTTTTATGCCTTCATTTGATAACCAGAAAAATGTAAGTACACAACACAGAATTTCTGAGGGAAAAAAACAATTAAGGCTACTTTAAGAAAAAAATTAATGAAAAATAAGTTGTGTTATGCATTCAAATAGTTAGACATGCTAAAATTCAGAATTTGGTAACAATAAAAATATAAACAATATGGTGAGAAAAAATAAAACATTTCATAGGGCCCTATATATGATATTTAAACAATAATAGATATAGATCAGTGTATTTAAAGCTTTTGTTGCTTTAAAGAACCCAGCAAACAATCTGCTGACCTGAACATAAAGAACAACCCACGAACCTTATAAGAACCTTATACACCCAAAAATGTAGGATATGTGATGCACATCACTGTAATGTCGATGATCAAACCATAGCATTAAACTTTCAAGAACAAATCTGTCAGTTTATTTCAGAAAAATCAAAACCACACAACTACAACCTTACAAGAACATTTTGAAGAACGTGGGTAACCAAGTAGTTGACGTTAGCAACTGACTTCCATAGTATTTCTTTCCACGCTATGGAAGTCCAGGGCTACCGTCAACTATTTGGTAAACCACGTTCTTCAAAGCATCTTTTGGGCTCAACAAAAGAAAGAAACTTGCATAAGTTTGGAATGACAGGAGGGAGAGCAAATATGATTTTCATTACAGAGCATACACTCTTAAAAATAAAGGTGCTTCACGATGCCATAGAAGAACCTTTTTGTCTAAATGGTTCCATAAAGAACCTTTAACATCTGAAGAACCTTTCTGTTTCACAAAAGGTTCTTTGTGGCGAAGGAAGGTTCTTCAGATTACAAAAAGGTATAAAAGAGATGGTTCTTTTAAGAACCTTTGACTGACTTGTTCTTTGTGGAACCAAAAATGGTTCTTCTACGGCATCGCTTGAAGAACCTTCTGAAGTACCTTTATTTTTAATAGTGTACCTTGAGAATTTTTCAGAACTTATCAGACAGTCGGAGACAAAGAATGGATTTTATGATGTCACTATGCAATTCAGAACCAAAATGCTTCTGATCTGGAATCAGGCAGCGTGTGGATGCTTTAAAATACTGATTACAATTGCTCCAATTCAGCTGAACCCAATTTAGCGTCATTTTCCAGCATTAATGCATGAAGGAACTGGCCTGAATCTGGGTGGAGTGCTTGATCAGAAAGGTGTGCGGGCAGCGAAGATGGTTATCTAAACCACAGCCTTCCATCGTTTGACTCAGATGTGTGTAGGTGATGATTGCCATGTTGGAAAGGGTTGAAAATAGCATCATCACCATGGTTACACAGCACAAAGCTTCAAGCAAAAGCCCTTCTACCCAGTAACTCAGTAACTTCTAACCCAGTAGTGCACGGTTCTAAATGTTCTACAGAGCTATGTGGATAGGAGAGGTCAAAGTTTAATGATTTAGAATGCTATTTAGTATGTTATTACCAATTCAAATGATAATAGTTAGCAATACAGTAATTCAGTTTGATGAGAGTTAGGAATTTATCAAAACAAGGAGTATTTTTTTTCTACGACGCCCTCTAGATGTTAAACGCTCAAACATTTTGACACGTCCAACACGCGGCTGCCATCAGACATATTTCATTAGTGGAATTAAAGACAACAGGCCCTATTTGCATGCAAAAACATCCCAAATAAAACTCTAGCATGTGAAGAAGACAGAAATGCAAGAATTTTACTGAGACAAAAAGCAAGAAAAATCGAGGATAAGATGTGTTCGCTAAGAGATGTGAGATGCTATTACAATACCTAACACTGGTGCAACGCATTTATCATCTCAACATTTGTTTAACAGTTAGCATATGGGATTAAACCAATCTTTTTGCATAAACTTTACAATCCATGATTATTCATTGTTTTCATCGATAATAGAAAATTCAGCGATTTTAGCTAGTCTAGTCAAGCTAGTCTAAACAGAATCAGATGCAAAATACAGTGAAGTGTGCTTCCATGTGCTTATTTTCGCAACACTTTCACTTTCTTGTCTACAGGATGCCGTCGATAAAACCCAAAGACTTGGCGCCAGACCACCCCGACAGATCATATGTTTATTTTTCTTCCCCCCTCCCACAAAAAAATGGTATCTTCAAACAACCGAAACAATTGCTTTAAACATACGCCACCAATCAGCACTTAGCATTGACTTCTCAACGACGACATTCGTTTCTCGCTTTCTAATTTCCCACCCTTCTAAATACTCTGCAGCACAGTGAAACAATAACCCATGTAAGTGCACTAAAAGTCAGCATAACCTGTCCTTAAGCAATCTTTCCTTACATATTTCCGTTACAATGCAGGAAAGCCACTGCTAGCAGCCGACAAGCAGACCTGCGAGAGCTCGAATCCATATGTTTCTCGATGCAGTGAGAGTGTGTTCAGCGTTTACTTACATGACTGCACAGAAGAGTGACGCACTCAGACAGAAGTGAAAACCTGCGTCAACATCTCTCTCCCCTCTCTTTTCCCTCTCGCAGACAGTTACGCTCTCGCATACACGCCCCTGTGCAGTTCCAGGGTGCCTGACTGGGTCCTACCGCTCTGAAATCTAGCACGAGCCATATTAGGAAACAGCAGTTAAACATGTCACACCTAATTTACATGTGGGGGGAGTGGAGAGCGCAGCTCTGTCGTAAGAGGGAAAAAAAGAGAAAAAGAAAAAAACCTGCATGCGCTAGTACGCACATAAAACAAACAGAAGGGAAGTGAGACCCGAGAGGGGGGTTTAAAAAAGAAGAAGTGCTCTCAGGTTCAACAGTTAACCAATCGCACAGTTGCCACTGTCTAAACAAGTAGCCGGTCGCGCAGGGGTGGGGGAGTTTCCTTCCAAATGCACACGCAACCACGTAACTTTTCCGAACGCAGCTGAGATTCCCCCGTTGTTGTTTGTGATCGCCTAGACATAACAAACTGCAGTTCACCACAAACGCACCCCATAAAGTCAAAAACGGCCCACACACACTGAACAACCCCCAATCCCACACACACTAAGCATATATAAGTGGTGCAATGCTTCAAGCCGTGGCTGTTAGAACTGCAAAAGACAGACAGACAGGAAAGCGAGACGGTACAGAAAAGCAGTTCTTACCTCTCACATCATGATTAGTATTGAGTGCGTGTATGTGTGTGAGAGATCAGACACGGGCGGCAGGCTGCGACAGCAGAGCCTCAGGCACCGGGTGGACCATTCTCAGAGAGGAGGAGAAAGAGAGAGAGACAGATAGAGAGAGACAGAGCGCTTAGGCTGCGTGTGGCTGCTGGTTGCGCCACTGTATGTGTGTGAGCCGAGAGCCTGCGAGAAACAGCAGCACTGCGCAGAGCACTGAACTCAAGCGCCAATCACGCTGGCTGGAACCGCCCACCGACACAACCAGGAAGTGCTGCTGCGGCTGCTGCTGCCACTGCTCTGTGAGTTCCTCACCGAAGAGAGAAGAAAATGAGAAGGGGAGGGGACAAAAGGAAGGAAAGGTCGGTAAAGAAAAGAAAATGAGTGTGCTTGTGAGATTACACCGTGCTTTCCCAGGAGTCTGTCTGCATTGGGCATCAGACTGCAGTGGGACACGCGCACACACACAGCTGTACACCTGGTGCATTGTGCGGCAATGTTATCTGCTGCTGGAAAAGGCAGGATTTGGTCTTAATTCAACTCTGAATCATCACTATCTGGGCCATTTCAGGCCATTTTAGGAGGGAAATATATCATCGCGGTGGCTCAGAATGAAGCGTTTTCCCAATAATCCGCTTTGAAAAGTGTGATATATTTACATCATAAGCTATTTATTAAATGGTATGGAGGAGAACTGGGTTGCATTCATTTATTTCACTGATGTTAATACTAACAAACTCCCACATGGGAGTTAAACTACACAATATTTTCCTGAAGGGCCATAAAGCACTGAAACTGGGACATTAATTAATTATATTCTGGAGACAAAAAAACGAAAAAACAAAGCTTTATTGCATTATTTGCATACTTGAGCCTCACCCAGCAATGAATGCAGGTTATGACTATATCTGAGTTCTGGAAACTCACAATAAAATAATCATAATAATAAAAGATGATCAGCGCTTATTTTTTAAAAGTCAATAGAAAAAGCAAATAATTTCTCTGCTGTTGATTACATGCCCTTCAACACAAGGAATTTTGTTTTTGTGAGAATTGTTTAGAGATTGACTTATGCAGCAGGTTCAGGGAAGTGTGAAAAGCTCAAGTGTGTGTGGGGTCAGAAGAGCTGACTCTTTTAAGTCCACAGCTTGAGAGCCTAAAATGTCAGCAACATGTGCGTGGGAGGTAACTGCTAAAAAGAGCTACAAACTAGTGTCATATTAGTATTATTTATATACTATTATAATATTTATTCATATTTTGAATTAGATTTTGTTTTTATATTTTCGGTTTTCATTTTCATTTTAGTTTAAGTTTTAGTAATTTTATATAGTTTTGTCACTTCATTATTTGTTTTCTATTTAGCTTTAATTATTATATATATTTTTTTGTTTTAGTCATTTTAGTACTTCATTTTAGTACTTCAACCTAAACTTATTTCAGTTAGATGTCAATACACATTTTTCTAATGTTTTGTCTTATATTCATAAGTTTATTTTATTTTTATTTGTTTAATTTTATAATAGTTTATCTGTAATAGCTGATATACTGTTGTGGGGAAAAGAAAAAAAAGCTTTTTCAAATAACTGCAGAGAAACAGAATACAAACAAACAAAAAAATAAAAATAAAAAATGTTTGTAGAAGGTGTCAAATGATATAATTTGAGTAATTAAAACAGAATACAGAATATATCAACTAAAAACAACTTTATTTCCATGCAAACTACTGATCCAGTTTGGATTCAATTTTAGAAATTTAAATTACATATAGATTAGATTCTGCACTGTGGATTCTGTAACATTTGTTATGTACATTTATGCCATAAATAATAATAATAATAATAATAAATTATGCCTATTTTAGCATCTACCATTGTTTCAGTTTTGTGCTTGTATCTTATGGGTAATAAAACATAACCTTACTTGAATATAAATGGAAATAACTTTTGACATCATAAAATTAATTCTTATTAAAAGTGCAGTTGTAAAGTTGATTTCCCCACGTCTAGACATCAGGGCTGTTCACGTGGCCATTTAAACCCCTAATAAATGCAATTTAAGCCATACACTAGTTTACTTTTAATTTAAAACATTCATGTGAACTATAGTAGGCCCAGTATCAAAATTGTTGGCCTGTTTATGTACTCTTTGGCCGGCATCAGTGATAAATATATGATCATTTATGCACTTGACACAAAAACCAAGGCTACAGTCCAACTCTATATTAACAACCACACACACATGCACTCTCATTTCACTCTGACTACCTTTTTCCCCATTACCTTCAACTGACCGATTGATTCAGATATTGCACATAAAGGAAAATATGTCTTATCTAATAATTCTCTGCTTTTTCCTTTCCGCTCATGCTTTCCTGTCCTCATACTTCTAATGGGCCTTGTTCTGGTATAAGAGTAACGAAATTGGCAGAAATAGTCACACGAGAAGAGAAGACGGTCATACTTTCCACTGAAAAGACTCTCGCTTGCTCTCTAGTTTTATGATAAATGGAAATCTATTAGAAGACTGCTAAAATGGCCAAACACTCCAGTTTTGCGTCCCTATAATTTTACATGTGCATCTCTCTAAATGACTGTTTATGTGTGAGCACCAGTGTTGGGACAAAACTAGCTAAATAACCTTG
The DNA here is from genome assembly GCF_018340385.1 of Cyprinus carpio. Taxonomy (NCBI): domain Eukaryota; kingdom Metazoa; phylum Chordata; class Actinopteri; order Cypriniformes; family Cyprinidae; genus Cyprinus; species Cyprinus carpio. Next base: position 23,349,870 of record NC_056573.1, on the reverse strand, counting down.
TTCAGCCATTTTCAAAAAAGTCTAGCAATGAAGTCTGATTCATTTCAGTGAATAGTGATTCATATAAATAATGATTCAGTGATCAAGTAATATAACGCTAATCCATTTTAGCATTTGAAACTTCTTTTTGAATCAAAATATTTAGCCGAATGCTCCTTTTCATCGCAACTCTTTCAACTTTGGTTATTTAAATTAGTATATTTTAGAATTTTATTAGTTGTATTAAGTTATATTATAATAAAGTTAAGTTGTATATATAATTAAGTTCAATTCCTGTCACTAGATGTATGTGACAGATAAAAACTGTAATTACACAGTTAATCTGACAGATGTACACTACAGTTGAAACGCCTCATGTCTGTAATATTTTTTTATGTTTTTGAAAGAAGTCCCTTGTGTTACCAACGCTGCATTTATTTGATCAAAAACACAGTAAAAACAGTATGAAATTGTGATGCTTTTTCTGACTGAAAGTTCAAAAGAACAACATTTCTATGAAATATTTTGTAACATTACAATTCTCTTTACTATCACTTTTGATCAATTTAATGCATGTAATTTCTTTAAAAATAATAATAAAAAATCTTACTGACCTGTAGTGTATATTTATACTGATATATATATATTTTATAGCTAGCAGCTTGACTTAACTACTATTTATTATAATCAGCTTGGCAGTTTCGATAGTTGGACAGTTTCGAAGTACCTTCCCCAGCACTGGTGTGCAAAAACAAAAACATGTGCATGCTAGCTCAGTAAATGAAATTAATAAATAAAACAAATGCTCATATTTATGTGGACTCTGTGTTTGTGTGTATGTATTCTAACAATGCATTATAATGGACAGAGAAGTGAGAAAAAGCACAGGCTGACTGGAGTGACTTGATTTATGTTGCTCTGACTTCAAGACATCAGAACTCTTCACAGTTTTCTTGACCTCTGACTCACCAAACAGACATCTAGATGCACACATGATCGTCAAACACACACATTCAGATCAAATTTTCTGGCTCCAACCACACCGACGTGCCTCTCTCTCTTCTTCAATCCCTCGTGCCATCTCTCACAGGTCTTTTTTTAATGCTTCACCATTTAAGCTTAAACATGTCTGAGTGAACAAGTTGAAAAGAAAGGAATGAAAGTGATTGGGTGTGGCTGTTTACACAGTAAGTCAAAATCATTGGGATCAGCAGTATATAGTTTACAGAAAGAGAGACGGGTATGCTGGTGTAAAGTATTCTTACCATGGCAAATATTTAACTAACAGCATAAAGTCTGGTGCTCAAAGCCCAATTTAAACAAGGAGAGATCTTCTGACCAACATTAACATTCAAAGTTTAGGGTCGGTAATATTTTTTTGCATTTTTAAAAGAAGTCTCTGCATTTATTTGATTAAAAACCCAGTAATATTATGAAATATCATTACACCTTAAAATAACAGTTTTCTATTTTAATATATTTTAAAATGTAATTTATTCCTGTGATGCAAAGCTGAATTTTCAGTGTTCAGTGTCGCATGATCCTTCAGAAACCATTCTAATATGCTGATTTTCTGCTCAAGAAACATTAATTAGTATTAATAATGTTGGAAACAGTTGTGCTGCTAATATTTTAGTGATTGGCCAGATGTGATTTTAACATTTTTTCAGGATTCTTGGATGAACAGAAGGTTCAAAAGGACAGCATTCATTTGATACAAATCGCTTTTGATCAATTTAATGCACCCTTGCTGGAAAAAAAAAAAAATATTTAAAAAAAAAAAAATAATAATAATAATAATAATACTCATTATTATTGTTGTTTTGTTTTTACATGCCATGAATAAGTGGTGGGGTAATAAATCATACAATATGGAAAAAAGTATTTCAAATAAAAGCTTCACAAATAATCAGTGAATAGTGATGAAATAGCAAAAAAGTTTTATAAACTTGGTAAACAGAATTTCTGCCTGTCAAAAAGTTTCAGGATCCTGTCTCCAAATTAAGAATATGACCATCCAAAGTTAGGATCCAGATATTTTGGTCAGTCATGTTGATAGTTTGGTGACAGCATCCTGACAAAAAAAGTACTGAAGTACTGAAACAAACCAGAAACTGCAGTTCTATCTACCAAAAATTTGATGTCACTACCCTGGCAAGCTTTGGCAAATCTAGTCATTAGTTCTTCAGTTGTCTCAACAGGGTACTTTGATTTTCGATATTTCCAACAGACACTATTTTTTACAAATATTTTTTGTTTATTTTAAAATCAACCAACAGCTATCACCACATCCTCTGGGTCTGGCTTCGCTCACCCCACCGCATTAGAAAAAGTCCCTGCTTGTGTCAAAACCCATTTGGAGATCACAGAGAAACTCACATGGCTTATGCGCTCACGGGGCCATTTTGAATCATGCAAAATATGAAAGTCACACCTGAACATGGAGCGGAGACAGGAAGTTCGCCTTCTGAACAGGAAATAAAAACCATGAGGTGACAAAGATAGCTGTCAGCACCATCATTATCAAAGATCACTGCATGATACCTCCGTTTGGCTCTTTTTCTAGCTCCTGAATCTGTGCCAGCTAAAGTAAAGATACGCACTCTGAACGAGGCAGAAATTGTTTAGTGCACAAAAAACCCCAGTCTTTCATAGCGATGCCTCTCTCTCTCTTTCTCTCGTCTCAGCACTGGTATGTGTCAGGATGCCGTAAATTGTGCTGGCTGGTGGATGTGAACTCTTGCTGGGTTAGAGAATATTCTCGTTACTCAGTAAGTCTGGACACCTCTACAGTTCATCACGTCGTCGAAAAGCCTCATTTAAACCCTGCAAACCAGACCCTTTCTCTTGCACGGTCCCTCACATCTTTTATATTTTAGTACATTATCTGAGCAGAGCTACTCGAAGCTAAATGATCTAATAAATTATTCAGTAAAATCCCTGCTTTTCGGAATATTATGCCGTCTCTCTCTGTGCATTTTGCTAAGATGACGCTCACAGACCACAGCTATCGTCTGAATAACGTGAATGTGACTTGAGGGTTCGGCGCTGGGTCTCGGCGTCTAGCTGCATTGCTGAAAGTCACCGGCGATGTTTCAAATGCCCTTGATAAAAGCAGCATTGTGCTGGCCTACTTTACTGATTTATTGAAGGCATCCAGGCCTTGAGTTACTACAGGACCCAAATTAAAGCACTGCTCTACATCACGATGCTAGAACCACTTTTCTAGCAATTACCTCTGATGATACAATAATCGGTTTGCAAGCACTATTAAAGGATTTTGAAGCGACTCTTTGTGGCACCGATTCATTATTTAGCTTGAAATAATCTAAAGCTGTAGCAAACTGAAATGCAAAGACAGCAAAACTCATAGTGTTCTCCAGGACTACTGATCTCTGGAGGCCTTCTCCTTATACTGTAGGTAACAACACTGATGCTTTTTCATGGCTTTCTGGGAAGACTATATTTACATATTTGCAATGTCTTCATCACCTTCTCATCACTTTCTCTTTCAGAAAAGTAATAGCAAATCCCTCTTCATAAAGCCAATTCTTTGAGTAGCAAAAACAGTCAAAGTAAAGGTTTTCTTGTTAGTGCTGTCTTATCCATTTATATTTCAACACATCATTTTGATGTTATGATTTACCTATCGAAATGAACTAGTCTAATGTCCACAATTCAACAATCACTAAATGCATATATATATATATATATATATATATATATATATATATATATATATATAAAATCATACTGCTGACCCAGTTGTTTGAGTTGATATTATACATTAAAGTACTATTTTTTTCTTTAAATGTTATGCATTAAGTTAACTATTTATTTATAAAATGTATCATATTCATTCCAATTTTATGCTTCATTACACAATTCGGTGCTACAACTAATGTGTCACGTTAAAAGTCCAGAGACTCTGTAATTATTCAAAAAAGTCCAGAGACTATTTAAATATTATAAAAATAAGTGAATATAAAGAATATTGTAACGTAAAAGGCATGATGTTATTTGTGTGTGTGTATACATATATATATATATATATATATATATATATATATATATATATACACATATACACAGACACAGACACAGAGACACACACAGACACACACACACACACACACACACACACACACACATATATATATAATGTTACACATTCTTTGTTAAATAACAAAAATTAATTAATAAAATATGTAATTCTTTAAACTTGTGTAGTTCTATTAGTAGTATTTGATGTTAAAGTTTAGTCCAGTTAGTCCTCTGTACCTCAGCTCAGCTCAGCTGCTAAATTAGGAAACTAAACTAGCTTAACTTGCTCAAACAATTAAAACAGCGAGAAAACAGGAAGTTCATAAGCAACACTGAGTGAGAAGTTTGCAAATGTCCTCTTTTCAAACAAGGTCTTACAAAACCTAAAAAAGTCTAACTTGACCCAAAGCTAGTTGAGAAAGAAGCATTTCAGTTTACTCTGAGAGAAACAGAAAAAAAAATGACAACAGCTCTCAATGACTAAACAGAACGGCTGTTAATCTCCTCCCGCCAATTATTATCACCAGCTACAGATGTATCGCAATAAACAAAAACCACAATCTCATGTCAAACTTTCATTAACACCTCTCAAGAGTGCCTAAAAAACAGCTTAATGCACCTATAACAAATCGTCTTTTGTATCTCACATACATTCGGAAGCAAAGTCGCCGATGTGTTTTACACGGCCAGTGGGGTTTGGCAGCAGATTACATCACTTATTCTTCAAACCAACTTTGAATATAATCAAATAAGTTGTGGAGCAACATCAGAGGAGAGAGAGAGTGATCGGTAGCTACTAGACTTCAGCAAAGTCCAACAAATGAAAACTTACAAAGTTATACGTAAAAGGCCATGTAAATGCATGCCAGAACTTGAATGTTCACAAGACAAAGAGACACAAGAGGAAGCGGTCATGCATGTTAGAATACACAAAGTAAAAATGTCATTTTAAGAGAAAACTATGTAAATATGCATAAAGTATAAATTTACAGTGAAAAATACTGTATAGTAATATATGTAAATATATTAATAATTGCAATGTATTTTAATATAACAGTTACTAAATCTATAGTATTTAAAAGAATATTTTTATGGTTACAAACTGCAAAACATAAAGTGACCAAAATGCCTGAAAAATAATTTTACGGTCAAGATCTTGCAACCCGTTTTTTTTATAAATTTAAAAAAGATTATTTTACAGTGTACAGTATATACATACTGAATACATATCAACAAACTACTGAAACCACATTTTCAAAATAATACAAAACTTTTCCAATTGTATGCACTTAAAACACTGCAAATAAAAATGTAAATCAGCCATAAGCAAACAATTCGCAATTAAAAAAAGGTCAAAAAACTACATCACAGAGTGAAACTGATAGCTTTTCCAAAGCAATATATAATTCACCCATAAATTCATTATGAAACAAGCACTATTTTTCAGAAATTCCCTCTTATAAATCATTTTGGAGCAATAGATGCAAACAGAGTATATAAAGTAAAGGTGTATATTTGAGGATGTTTGCGTGGGGTTAGTTCTTACCTGCGTGTAGTGCGAGAGCTGTATCTCCACTGAATGAAAGACAGGAACTCACACATGGGTCACCAGCCAATGTGGATCACCGCAATGCATTCTGGGCCAGATACTAACGTGTGTGTCACAGTGCACAACCAAGCATAGAGTAGCATGCATGCAAAACACTGCATTAAGATGTTTAAGCATGCGTGCGTGTGTTTATGGTTTAAATGTGTGATCACATGATAAAGCACAGACTGAAGCAACTGTGAGTGTGTGTTCAGCGATCATTCTCTCTATCACCATAGAAACCTGCTTTTATCTTTTTTTGCATCTGGGTGTACCAGCCACAGAGAGAGCTGTGTCATTTTCTCCCAGAAAACACCACTGCCCTCCTCAGAGACTTTGAGAAGTTTGCCACACTCGTTTCACAGACTTTCCTAACTCCTAAGCGCAGAAAAAACACAGCGATAATCCTCTTACTAATATACTCGCCCCTAAAAGTCAAGGCTTCAAAAAGAGGAAACAACTTTCATCATACACTGCTAAAGATAACATAGCACAACGTCTTGCACAGGAAGAGGGTTGCAACTGCTTTAAACAGAAGCCCCGAAAAACTCTTTTAACATATGAGTCACACTTTAAAAAAAGTTTTTAACAAGTGAGTCACACTTGAAAAGTTGAAAAGTTTTTAAACCAAGTGGAATCTACAAACAAATAATGTTAAAACATTGCATCTATAGTATTATTATTTAAAACCTACTGTAACAGACATCCTTTTGTGTAATGTTTTGCTTGAAAAATGACATTTCTTTAATGTGGGTCACTGTATGCATGTGTGAGAGCAGGTACTTGTGTTTGCATGTGAATTACTGTGCATGCACGCATTGTGTGTGTGTGTGTGTGTGTGTGTGTGTGTGTGTGTGTGTGTTTGAGAGGTAACTTGAGGTCTGTAGTTCACTTATGCCAGGTGTTTTATCTCAGCCGTTCCACATGACTGAGCCGATGGTAGAGTTCCTCTTCTAAAATCACTCACCTGGTACAAAAACACTCACACATCTCACTAATGCAACCCCATTGAGTGTTATTTACACTAAATAATTAGAAAGAGTGGGAAACAGATTTAAAACTAGTATATTTGTACATATAAAACATAAATGGTCAAAAGCAATTGAAGAACCTTTATGAGTTCTCACAATGACAGAAAAAAAAACTTTTTCAGGCCATCAAGAATTTTTGAGTGTGAAAGAATAATTTTATGTGAAAAAATCATATAGATGTTTTTATATCAAATATGGGGGGTTTTTGATATGAGTGGAGTGGGGCCATGTGTGTGTGAGTTTTTTGTGTATATTGTGGGGGTATTTTTCTTTTTTTCTTTTTGGGATATTATAACTTGGAACATTCTATTCCAATGGTAATAGCAATGGTAATCAATGTTTTTTTTTGGTGGGCGAAATGACCAGAATCTTACGAGAAATGATATGAAATGATTTCTCACGGTATGAGAAATTTTATTTCACGATAATGATATGTACCTTAATACATCTTTTTTTATTTTATTTTTGTTATTAAAATTAAGAAAAAGAAACAAATTACAAGCACAACAGAACAAATAAAAATCAAAGAAACTTTTAATTTATTCAGCTACAGTGGGCTAGGTTTATTTAACATGTAGTAAGAAATATTACAGAAACTGAATAAAGTGTATAAATAAAACACTGCATAGTCTTCACTGTATCAATCAAACATGATTAACATTAATAATGACAGACAGCTGCAGGTAAATAAGGCTGCTGTCCCTTTAAGACAGACTGCACGGATCCAATATACTGAAACACATCCAGTTTTCACCCAACTGTTTACATTTATTGAACATATACCCGGCTGTGTTTACTTGAATACTCCACACGATAGGCATAACATAACTGTGTGTGTATTTGATCATTCAAGCACAATAAAACACGAAAGAGATCTGTTTTCATGATAGCATGCTGAGGGGATTTCAGTTCACGAACTTTGGCGTGAGCACTGCATTGAGTTCTTTTTCACTGCTTATTGCACTTAATTTTATTAAACATAATGCACATCCCAAATTTGCAATCACATGCTGTCTGAGGGGCGCATTCAAAAAAATAGTTCTTTTTCACTGCTTATTGCACTTAATAACTCTTCCAAGTGCGTCCCACTCTTTATTTTCTCATTCATGCATGTTTCCTTAGCACTCAAAAGTGTATAACTGTTAAGCAGTCCTATGTTACGCAAATATATTTGCATACCGCGGAATACACAATATAGCAAAATCTTTAATGATAGACACTTTATTTCACGGTAACGAATCTAACGATATATACCGTCATAACGCCCAGCCCTAGTTATTGCCATGAACTTTATTACTTCAGTGCAGTTTTGTTAACTAAAACTGTTAAAAAACTGTTCATTGAATAAATCTAAAATAATACAAAATATAAATATTAGATGAAAAACTAAACAAAAATCTGAAGTACTAAAATTACTAACAAAAATAAAAATAAATTAAACCTATTCAGAAATATTTTTAAAAAACAAAACACATATAAATGATGAAAGAACATACCAAAATACAAAAAAATAAACTAAAATTAAAATGAAAAAATGTAAATATAAAAACATAATTCAAAATATTAATAAAAACCATAATAGTACATAATTAATAATACTAACTACACAGCTTGAAGTTCTATTGTATGTTAATGCATTGAAAACAGTTCACCCATTAATAAAACAAAAAACAAAAAAAAAATCATAATTTACTCACCCTCATGTCATTCCAAACTTTTATGATGTTCTTTCTTCTTTTGAGCAAAACTCAAAGATATTTTGAAGAACGTTGGGGTCTAAAAAACTTTAAAAAACAAAACACTGAGACATTCTTTACGATATCTTCTGTATTCCATGCACAGACAAAAGAAAGAATGACATGAGGTTGAGTAAATGCTGACAGAATTTTCATTTTTGGGTGAACTATCCCTTTAAATTACTTTTTAATAAAGTAAATAGGATGTACTTGAATTTCATGCTGACCATATGTCCCTATTATGTCATACAAGAATCTTTTTAAGCTCCAATTATGTTAAAGGAGAACCTTTCCAAGTTGGAATTATGCTATAAGATGACCTTTTAAAAGACTGCCATCATGCCACAGAAAAATGTATTTAAGTTTTAATAAAATCCAAGAAACTCCAATGAAAAAGAATATCAAAAGTAAAACCTCCACAGGAAAACCCCTTAAGTATAGTCCGATAAGAGGATTTTTGCAAATTCTTGTAATGTAATAGAATAACTTTTTATGTTCCAAAGTTTCCAATGAACTTGCAAAGAGAAGCAATCTGTGGTTTTCTAAAGAACCATTCATCTGTTGGTGAAACATAGGGATGGTACCTGGAACCAACACACCAATAACTTCCCAAAGCAAACCATACCTGAACCAAAAAGCCTTTAAAGTGATGCAAAAAAAAAAAGGCAAAGGAATGAAAAACGAGAGCACTTGAAGAAATGAACCACAGAGAAAAAGAAAGCGTGTTCAACATACAATGCCTCATTTCAAACCTTTCCCAGCTCACTTCTAACCTGGCACCTCGCTGAATATCAGGACGCCAAACATCCGTAGATTGAGAAATACCCATTCCAGTATCATTCCCAAGCCACCAGTGGACAGGAAGTCCTCGTCTAGCCCTCTGAGTAATAGCACACAGACAGTCTGCAGTCCTACCTGACTCTGAGCCGCTCAGATCCAGTCCCGTATGTCCTCTCTGCTGTCTGCCGACAGGAAGCACTTTCAGTCCGTCCCTATTTACAGTCCCCTGGCACTGCAGTACGGCTCACAGCTGGTGCATTCCTGCTGCGCTCTGCCTCAGCTGATGGAGAAAGGAGAGATAGAGGAAAGCAGACAAGCCAGACAGGGAAAAAAAGGGAAAGAAAACGCAGGGTAAGAACATACTGTACAAATCATCTACTGTGAAAGTGAGGTCAGCAGATGCTGATCAGCCAATGAGCATCTCGTCTCTTTTACAACATGAGGAAACTGCATAATGCACCTCTTATTATTTCATCCATTTCCCAGGGAATTGCACGAACAGAAGCATTATTATTCAAAGCAGTTATTGACGTCTCGGTGATGATACCTAGAGCGACGACTATCAAGAAACAAGGCCATTTTCTTGTCCTCATGTTGGTTAGTCATCACTCAAATGCAATTAAAATGCAGTTAAAGACCAGATGACTTCATAATTGGAGTTTTATGGTCCATTTAGTCCATGTCTGTGAGTTTTGAGGTCATGGATATGCTAGTGTACTATCAAGTTGACAAAATACACTACTGTTAAAAGGTTTGGGGTGAGTAAGATTTTTAATTTAGCAAGTGACAATTAAGACATTTTTAATGTAACAAAACATTTCTATTGCAAATAAATGCCATTCTTTTTAACTTTTTATTAAAGATTCCTGAATTTTTTTTATCACAGTTTCAAAAAAATGATTAAGCAGTTTGAACTGTTTTTTAACATTAATAATAATAGTAATAATAATTGTTTCTTGAGCATCAAATCAGCATTTAAGAATGATTTCTGGAGGATCATGTGACACTGAAGACTGGATTAATGGCTTCAGACAATTCAGTTTGGCTATTATGCAAATTTTGACGAATAAAATGCTCTCTTGAATGAGAATGTCTCCATACTTTTATTTTACAGTCTAATGATGGTAAGTAGCAAATCAAGGTTGCCCTCAGTGTGACATTATAATACATTTGGAATAATTATAATTACAAAATGACAACTCAAAGACTCTTCTATGAGGTGTTGATGTCCGAACCAGAAAATATTACTTTCTCTGGCAATGCCAAAGGAGGTACATAAGATTTGTAACTTGACCCACATCATGTGAAGAGACAAGGATCTGCAGTGTGAGTCACAAAACTTGTACGTGATGGACAAAAACTAATGGAAAGTTGTATAAAGAAAAAACACATTACTGTACGTCAGGCCAATAATTTAATGGACTATTTCTATTTTTCTATCTTTTTTTTAATCAGTAAAAACAAAAAGTGTAATGCTTTATATAATATATAATCAATGTGTTCAATATTTTATGTAATAATATAATTATATAATAGAAAATAATATGTATTATGTATGTATATACAGTATATATATATATATATAAAAAAAAAAAAAAAACACACACACACACATAAATAATTTATATTACAATACCATTACAATTATATATAATTATATAATAATATAATTATAATATATAATATTATATTTAAAACAATTAAAATTAATTAAGAATTTAAATTTAATCTAAAATGTGAAAAATAATTTTGTATAACTCTTACAGTATTCCGGATCCCCCTCAATGTCAAATGACCCACTGAGCTTCCAATTTCAATATGAAATATGTCAACACAGCATTCACAAAACATGATGGGTGTTTAGAGAACATATTGTGATGTTCTATACTATGTTGATAAACAGTACTGAATGCATAAAATCCTACCGGTGGCAATAAATAAAACGCAATTGTATTAAAAGAATGTTTCTGTCCAATTAGTTTGGAGAAATGCTCTAATTATCATAGCACACAAAAACTTCAAAGCTCCAGATGGCTGTCTGACTCATCTCAGCTGTTAGGATGCATTTGATTATGAATTTAATCCTGTGTAAATAGAAAAAAGGATTAGACTCTGAGGGAGAGGGAAACTGAGAGAGGCAGAGAATGAGAGAAAGATTCCAGACACGACTAAGCTGTCTTGAGGATACACATTTTTTCATTCTGACATAATCGTATTGTTCATGCTCTCTTGTTCCCAGACGATCACTCCTAGCAAGTTAATGAATGGTACATTCACACGTGGCACACGTCTGTTAATGCCAAGCTCTCTTCATTCTTAAAATCATGATGCCCTCAGCTCATCATGATGTCATTTGAGCTCAGCCAATAAGACGAAAGGCGGACACACTGAATGTCAGATACACTGATGGACTGCTGGTCAGATCAATCTAGACATGTTCACAGGAGCTGGCGTTTCTCTTCTTCAGAGGTCTTCAAACACTATACCATCAATACACTTTTAGATGGATAGACAGAACAATAGATAAATAGAACGACAGACAGAATGACAGAACAACAGATAGAATAGAATAGAATGTTAGATAAAATGATAGAACGATAGATAGAATGATAGAACGGTAGATAGAATGATAGAACGATAGAACAATAGATAGAACTATAGATAGAACAATAGAACGACAGATAGAATGATAGATAAAATGATAGAATGACAGATAGAACGATAGAAAGATAGAACGATAGGACGATAGATAGATAGATAGATAGATAGATAGATAGATAGATAGATAGATAGATAGATAGATAGATAGATAGATAGAACGATAGAATGATAGATAGATAGAACGATAGATAGAACAATAGAACAATAGATATATAGATAGAATGATAGAATGATAGATAGAACAACAGATAAAACGATAGATAGAATGACAGAAAGATAGATAGACAGAATGGCAGATAGATAGAACGATAGATAGATAGATAGATAGATAGATAGATAGATAGATAGATAGATAGATAGATAGATAGATAGATAGATAGATAGAAGATAGATAGATAGATAGATAGATAGATAGATAGATAGATAGATAGATAGATAGATAGATAGATAGATAGATAGATAGATAGATAGATAGATAGATAGATAGAACTATAGAACGATAGATGGAATGATAGAACGATAGATGGAACAATAGATAATTAGAACGATAGATAGAACAATAGATAGAACGATAGATAGATAGAACGATAGAACGATAGATAGATAGAACGATAGAACGATAGATAGAACGATAGAACGATAGATAGAACGATAGATAGATAGATAGATAGATAGATAGATAGATAGATAGATAGATAGATAGATAGATAGATAGAAAAAAAGTAAAATGTCATAATGTCTCACATAAAGACAGAGATCTGTAAGAAATCACTGAATTTTCTATAATACAAACAAAACTTTCCTTTCCGTTCTTTCCCCAAATGCTATTGGCACAAGGCTGCCATCCGTTTTCCAAAAAAGTGCCAAACGCTTCCACACACGCAGCCGTGCCGTGTGTTTATAGAAGAGAAGCTCTGCTTACAACAGTCACCCAGCATGAGGAACGGCCTGCTTGTGCGTGTTTACATTTTCATTCATGTGTTGTGAACTGCAGATCACCTTTTTTGATCAATGTAAACAAACAAGGTCACTACATTATTCACTATACACCACGGGAATTGCCATTTGTAGCCTAACAACCACAAGATACAACATCACCCCACTAAAAACAAGAGCGAGAGAGAGAGAGAGGGAGAAAGTGAATTCTCTCATGCACTGGACATAATTATACCCTCATTGAGCCAATCACATGACAGCGCCTGAAAACAGCAGAGGGCCACGCCCAGGCCGAGCAACAAATGCCTTCTATTGGGATGTCATTATCTGCTTATAGGATTCACGTGCTAAAAGACGAGAGCGAGAGAGAGAGAAAAGGGAGGGTTGGGAGAAGAAGAAATTGGGAAAAACAAACTCCAGAGACCTGAGTCACTGCCCCTGAAGAAAGGAGGGGAGTAGTTGAAGGAAGGAAGGACGGATGGAGAGACTGAAACAGAAAGATAGTTTATTTTTGTGTTATTGTAAAATTTAAATATGAAATACCTCACACAGATATATTACACTTATATATACATAAAATATACATATGATTTACCATAAAAAATAATGGTTTATTACAGAACATTATTTCTAATTTGTTTATATAAATGTATATATTTATATCATATTATTATCAATAGTAAAGGAAGGATGGAGAGACCAAATGAGAGAGAAAAAGGGACTGGTGAATGTTTGTTTTTATTTTAGCATAAAATTTAAATATTAGCTATATATATTATTTATATTATTTAAAAAAATTGATATATTTGAGTACAATAAAATTATTTAATAATATTTTATAATTTATATTTGTAAGATTATTTGAAAATTTATAATATAATATTTTACTTATTATTTTATTCTTTTGATTTATTTTATATGAGGTTTGCATTATTTGCAACCCTGTTACCAACCCTGTTTGGGGCTTTTCTAAATACAGATTAAACCCCTAATCTGTCTGATTTTATTTTCTAGCAAATGAGGTTTGATTTTTTTGAAATTCTGTTTTGTTTTTTTCTAATTAAATATTAAAAATGTAATAGCAATAATATTCAGTTTTTGTTATTTTTGTTTTTTTTTTTTTTAAGTTGAGATTGATATAGAAGTAGTTTGTGACCAAATGTTGGTTGATAGTTATTGATAAATTTATATTTTCCATAAATTAAAGAAAAAACATTTGTTTGATTAACTGTTCTCACAATAACTTAGGTAACAGGGTTGAATGGCTGATCTGCAAATGGAAATGGAATGAGGTCATTTGCTTATCTTTCTAGAACATGCCAAAAACGGTTCAAATGATGTTACTTATCCGGTTTCAAAAATAGTGGAAGTGATCTAGATTGGTCGCATTACTCGCTGTCTGTGCAGAGGGGGTAAGAGACGGAGAGAAGTGAAAACAACAGGCCACAAAATAGCTGAGCTAAAGACAGTCATTTGTGCAACCCACACGATGAGACACCCAGGCCTTCATCACACTGTGGGTTTAATAACGCACTGACATCACCTGTGTGAGCAGATGATGCAATGAGTTAAATCTCTATGTTAGAATCCACGCCCGAGGGCAATGAGTTCTACACACATTTCCAAAAGTACAGTGTAAGGTTACATATAGATTTAACACTTCCATCCAACATAAAAATGTCTCTGAACCAAAAGGGTTTGACAACCTGATGTCACAGAAGAACCTTTTAAAGTTCCACCAAGAAAAGATTCCATCTAAATATACTTTAAAAAACCTAGAAACCAATATGCTGATCTGAAGAACTCAATCCAACACAACAAACCAATGCAAAAAACAATGTCCAACAAACCATAACTCAACAAAATTAAAAAACAAACAGCTCAAGAGCAGCCTTTTCCTGATAGGGTGATCTTAAAATGTACTTTTAAAGTATACACAGAATAAAATAGATATCTATTGTTATTGGTCAGAAAGAAAAGGTATTTTTATCCTGAAAGAGTTGTTTTTGGCAAATGAATGTGTAAACTGTGGGTGATAAATTACAGTTCTTCTTTAAATAATATGCTTGCCTCAAAACAGGTTTTTATTTAGAATTGCTTATATACAATATGACTTGACAAGCATGCAGCAGCCCTAAAAAGTATTTAGGATATTTACTGTACATGCTCGAAAAAATAAAATAAAATTTTAAGATTTAAGATGTTAAACTTGATGTGATGCATATTTGTTCGTCATACAAAAATGAAACAGGTAATAGTAATAATATGTCATTGTTTTCACAATGAACAGATTTATGTTAATAATAAACTATGCCATGCCTTTTTAAAATGCAGAAATCGTATACCTGTTACATGTTTCATGTGTTCATGACTGACAGTATGCATTTTAACTGTATTAGTTTCTTCGCTAAAACCAATCCAAATAATGAGTATAGATCACACTTAAAATGTCTGAATATTATTACTTAAGAAAAATATCAAACCACAATGCATCCCAATGCGTTTTATCTTATTTAATTTTTTTATTTATTTTTTTATTTAGGTTTATAATTTGAAACTTCTTTTTGTGAAACGTTTGGCTTAAATTGTGTCTTAAATTAACACATTTGGTTTGATGTTATCTTTTTAGTGTCCAACTACATTTTGTTCTGTGTTATCTATGATCTCTACTTATCTATGATCTCTTATCAAACAAGATCTGCCACAGTTGTCGATTTAACCTTTATCTCCCATATTAAAAAAACATCAGTTTCCTTTTTGTGTGTGTGTTGATTCTAGATACTTATTATTTTAGTAGTGCAAACAGCTCTCAGTATTTTGGCCAATCGTGTGAGAAAAAAGAAAAAAAAAACTATGCTGTTTATTTTTATGATCATTATACTAATAAAAGGATCTCTAGCATTTCTGTTGCAAATCAGATTGATTCTGAACTGAATGCTGAGTTTGGATTTAGCTGTGAGATCTGTCTGATATTATTGCTTACTTGCAGAATCAAGTCGAGTGATGCACCCGGACGGCCCGTCAGTCACAAGGACGGACAGCCTCACTATTGACAAAGCTGACAAATGAACAAAATCAGGACTCTGTGTTTCTGCAAGGAGAACCATTTCACATGGATCGAAGGCCACAGATTCAGCAAAAGAAGGATTTGAGAGAGAGAGAGAGAGAGAGAGAGAGAGAGAGAGAGAGAGAGGTGTGGGGAAGCGATGCAGTCCGGTGCGTGACTGCTATCTCTTTGATTTCGCCTGATGGATGATTGATTATTTGTGGAAATTCACAGATGGTTTCTGAGTTGAAGCTAACTGGGATGGTCGCCTGGTCGCCAAAGTTAATTTGTTTCTTATTTCCAGGGTTGTGAAACTGACCGCTGCTTACACAAAATAACGTGAAATTTAACTACCACTGGCTCTCTCTGTCTTTTGCTATTTTTACATGTCTTTATTTTAGCTTTAAGTAGGTTTAAGTAACAACAGACTTACTTTTTCTCTTACTTTTTACTCTTTTTATGTCACTTAAAATAAACCAGCTGTGGATGGTCAGACAACCTTTCCTGTCTAAACTGTTGGTTCTTGGCCCAAATAAGCTGCTATTTTGACAGGACTTTCAGACAAAAATAAATAACTCCAATCAGGTTTGTCTTTGTCATGTTTTATCAAATTTAATTTTTTTTCTGCATATGCTTTGCTAAAACATTTGGACCATTGCATTGCATCGACATCTGAGACCTTGCATAAAATCTCTACCATGCTAGTGCAAATTTGGTGACATTTAAAATGAAAAGCACATTAAAAAACACATTAAAGCACTTAGGAGCATTCGTAATAAGAGGGAAAAAGCTGCCTGCTGGCACATTCCTTCATTAGTGGGCCGCTGACCCCTGCATAGAAATGCTGATGCACTCAAAGGCCTATATTTAGACTTTATTAGCAATATTAAATTCCACCTCAGATGCTTTCACCATTACGTCTGGAAATAGTTCACAGCCACAATTTGCATCATAGTCATATGCATAAAACAAATAAATAACCTTATACCGATTTCTCCAAAGGCAGGCCATAATTAATGAAGCAATCATTTAAAACTGGAGAGAAATCATTATGAATTATGAATTATAAATGAGTCGTAATGAATACATCAGAGCTTTGAATATATGTGCACAGACTTATTCTACTTTTGTTGATGATTTCTCGCAAAAATGCACTTTTAGAGGTACTTCACACTGACACCCTGACAGTACAAAAACTAAGTAATAATTGGTTAGAGAAATAATGCATTGCAAATGAGAACACTGCACTAAACAAGCTTACTTTTTCCCATGATGGGAAAGTGAAACAATAACAGAGTTGTGAACAATGACAGCTTGAGGGGACTGTCAAGCCATAAATGATATTTCTTTGATTTGCAGACTGAGCCTTTGGACAGGTTTATCTTGTCTTCACTTCAGTTTGATTGAGGTGGTAATACTGTTTTCGAATTATTCATAACTGTTCATAATCGCACAATATCTCGGTGTTAATCTTTTTTTTGAGCATTTTATGAAGGCAAATGAGCTGATCCATCCAGAAATGTAAGACTCCAGTATCATGGTCAGTTACGCAGCAAGCCAAGTGCCACGACCAACTCCAAAAATACACATAGCTGACCAATGTGCATTTGAATATCTAGACGTGACCGCATAAAAATCCCCTTATCCTGACACATTTATCAGACTGTACAGACGCCCATGCAGCCACACCCTATTCACTCTCTTGCCTTGTCTTGTCTTTGTTTAATTTGTGTCTTAACTCTTGAGCAACACACAGCTTTTGCACCTGGGTGTGAGGTTTCCAACAGCATCACTCCAAAATGCAGTCTGACTCTAGAAATGTTTGATGGGTTCAATGCACTTTAGCACAACAAGTAAGCCTACATTGATTTACTCAACTGATACGATTTGCTTAAATTATGTTTAATTTTTAACTAAATTTAATTTAGTTTTAAGTCAAATGCTATAGTTGCACTTGCACTCGTGTCAGGTGTTTATCAAATGGTTTATCAAAGCCACTCAGTTTCATCCGTGTAAATCAACTGTTTGTGCATGTGTTAGTGGAGAAACTCTTTTTGCGCCAACACATACCAAAAAAGTAATATATATATAATTATATCAAATAGCTGCCTAGCATTTAAGGTATCCAACCACTTGGCAACAACATTGCATACTTGTGAGCGTGATTAAACTGCTAGACTGCCACCTGCTGGTTGCGATCGGCATTGACGCAACAGTACCATCTCTGTCCTGCAATGCACCTTTGTGGAAAGTCTTAAGGACTATCATCAGCATTAACATACAATCACGTAGTCTGCGCTTAAAGTCTTTTTTAACATTAACATGCAACAATTGAGCAATCCCAATTTTAGCAATTGCATATCAATATGAAGACCCAAGGCAAAAATCTTAAATAAAGAAATAACCATAAAAAATGAATGAATGAATACAAATTAAAGTAGAAAAATTATATGATATATATATATATATATATATATATATATATATATATATATATATATATATATATATATATATATATATATATAGTTAAAAATAAAGAAAAAAATGAATGAATGAATGAATAAAAATGAATGAATAAATGAAGGATATGAATGAAAGTAAAATATATATATACATACAGATAGATAGATAGATAGATAGATAGATAGATAGATAGATAGATAGATAGATAGATAGATAGAAATAAAGAAAATAATAAAGGAAAAAGTAAAAGTAAGTAAAGGTTATGACTAAATTCAGTTAAAGATTAATGTATTTGTTTTATCAAGTTAATAATCCCTTTATTTATTTTCCTATCATTACATTTACTTTAAAAAGTCATGGATCAACTAAAAGTGTATGTGTGGAAGAAAAAGAAGATATTTTGAAGAATGGTGGTAACCATTGAATTATCTCTTTAATGTTTCATTTCAGAAACATGTTTTAACTTTAACATACTTAGCTTAGCTAATTTCCTTATGCTTATATCAACGACTGTTCAAATGTTTTGTTTTTAAGTTTGATTGCATAATTGCTGTTAATAGTGTTAATCGTCTGTTTGTTTACGTCTTTTATTGATTTTTCTGAACATTTCTGCCGTATGCACATAAACTGACAGTCACCACTGATGAGCTACTCCCAAATATTGTAGAAACTTAATTTTCTGTAAAGTTGCTTTGCAATGATTTGTATCATAAAAAGCACTATAGAAGAATTGAATTGAATTTTTGCATACGCATATTTACAGAATGACAATAATAGCACAGAAATGCGGCTTATTAACTATTCTAAAGAGATGCATTAATCAACAAATATCAAATGTTTCAAAATATTTTCATAAGCAGAGCTCTCTCTTACAAGGATCATTAAATAAGCAAAACAACTGTGAAGACAACAGGCAAAGGATGCAAATATTCAATAAAATCAAGCCTTTAGATTTAGCGCACAAACGCTCACTGAGGTTAACGTCACCTTTATTTCCTAAACAGAGCAGTGTGAGATCAGATCCTTTCAATGCACCAGATGCAGCCATAATGCACCAGAAAGCCCACCACACACCAGCTATCAGTGGACAGGAGCCAATGTTGAGGAAGCTGCGCATGCCAGCAGGCAAATTTGGCCACTCTTTTCAAGAGACACCTTGGGATTTTTACTGACCGCAGCAACCTCGCTTTAATGTCTCATATAAAGGACGTCGCCACCTCACAATGAAGTCTTATAATTTCTATCCTGGGGCATGAGAATCCATGCAAATTACAGAATGAACACCCCCTGCTGGCCTCATTAACACCTCAACTAAACACAGCATTAGTAGCTTTAAGGGAAAACAAGGCAAAAACAGCAGGGGGATCACTACAATCACAGTCAGTTAACAGGGTTTGAGAAGTAGTGTATAATTTTTCCCACACACGGACTGAACTGCATAAGCACCCAGAACATACCTATGGATTCTGTCCAGCATTGTTTCAATTCACTACTCACAATCCAACTTCCTACGTCTGTGTCCATGTCCAGTCGGGAAGGACCTGCAGGGTGAAGATTGTTTGTTTTACTTTGTACTACACTTCAGTGGTTTGTTCTTTATTGTCCATTTTATATAAAACATTTCTCAAGAATAATGTAACTTTGTACAATGCTCCTATTGCCTGTTGTGTGTTACATGACGATAAAGATGTAAAACATGACTGAATGTGCCAAACCAGCCTACAGTTACTGTGGTATCAAGTGCATTGCCTCCCAGATAACCAACAGTTAAAATGTATAATTTTTATTGCATTATATAACAAAATATCAAACTTAAGGCATCTTTACACAGCCATGTTAAGGCTGCTCTGTGTCTGCTCAAAATTCAGTGCAAAGACACAATGCTGCATCAAAGCAAGGCTAAATTATGCCTGCTCAAAACCACCTCAGCATCAAAGTATACAGTACAGCGTAAATGCATTTAAGCCACTTCTGAGCAGTATTAAACAGTCTGTGTAAAGACAACCTAAATGCCACTTCAGAACCGCTTCTGTTCCACCTTTGCAGTGTAAATTTGGCATAACTGTGTTATCAAATTCTATTTGTAAAATGAGTTTGTGCTACATTTCATTAAATTAAAGTCAACTCGGTTTAATATTCTGCTAGTATAATGCAAATACATTCATATATTTTAAGTTATGCTTAAGAAAGTGTCCAAAAACTTTTTGGGCCACTGTATGTCTCCTGTAAATCTATATAACAACGTGCTACTATATATATATATATATATATATATATATATATATATATATATATATATATATATATATATATATATATATACATAATACATACATATTATCTCAGGTTCCTCATTTGTAAGACGCTATCGATAAAAGCGTCTGCTAAGTGACTAAATATAAAGGTTAAATACAGATAATCCTAGATATAGTAATATTAGGAAACTAAATCTAAGAAATACTCCCATAACACACCAATGAAGTTAGATGTCATTAATAATGACATCTAATGACATCGAAGTGTGATAATGACTCATTATCACACTTCATGATATTGTTTTAAACTACGATACCGGTGAATCCAAGAAAGTTGTTAGTTCTTCAGCGCCAGACTGCTGTTTACCACATGTCAGCCCCAGCTGGCCCCCTTTCTCGCGATATTGGACGCATTCCTGTTAGAACAATCATCACTCTCGCGAGATGTCATCCAGCCGTCCGCCATCGCTGTAGAGACAGAGGGAGAGAGTAAGCTACAGGGACTCAAACCTGGGGGGGAAAGAGGGCGAGATTTGTCCGTGTTTCCCCTCAACACACCCACCCTAACATCTGTTGATGGCATCGCTCCCAAACCCAAACATGTCCAACCTCAAACCCGGCACCAAGAAGGACACCAAAATGCGGATCCGCGCCTTTCCCGTGAGTATCAGCCGAGATGAGCGCGCCTCAGGCGGTCGCGGGGAGAACTCGAGAGCCGGGGATCGGTCAGAGCAGCAGGCCACAGCAGGTTTACGTGTTTTGAGGTTGGGTTTTAGAGATTTACAGAGACTACGGAATAGAAAATGTGTCAATTCGTGATAATATCAGCGCCAGGGTTTTAAAGATGTTGATATGTCTCAGTTATTAGAGAGATAAGTGATTTTAATTAAGGAAACAGACAGTGTAGAAAGTGTTCAAAACTCAAAGATTCTTTCATACAGGGTCTTTATGTTTTGACCATAAAACTGTAGATATGTACAGCACTGTATATCCTTCAGAGAACATGAAGTCTTTCCTTTTGATCTGCTGTTTTTTTTCTCAGTGTTTTGATCTGGTTTGGGGTCTTGAGTTGTCAGACTGGCCCGTTGCTGTTTTGTTGCCACTTAAATGTTTGATGTTGTGTTTTTTGCTGTAACTGATCGTTGTTTGTGGTGATGATGATTAATTTTTTTCCCTTTTCTTTTTTTTTTTATTGTCATTGGTGCTGTATATATTACTAAACTGATTGTTATTGTTTTGTTGTCTGGTTAATTTAGTTTCTTGTCACTGGTTGGTGCTGTGTTTTGTTAAATTTGAAAGGCAGCTAATATGTTTTTATGTATAAAGACGGTTATATTATGGAAAATTTAAAGGATTAGTTCACTTCCAGAATGAAAATTCTGTCATCATTTCCTCACCCTCCACTTATTCCAAACCTGTATGAGTCTCTTTCCTCTGTTGAACACAAAAGAAGATATTTTGAAAAATGTTAGTATGTAATTTTTTTTCCTGCTATGGAAGTTAATGGTGCCCATCAGCTGTACTGTGTGCACATCTCATTTTAAGAATTTTTTATTTTTATCAATTTTTATTATTTATTTTAGTCTTTTTATTTATTTATTTTTACAAACCTCTTAGCACTCTTTTTTAGCCCCCTGGTGTTCCCCGGACCCCGTTTTGAAAGTCTCAGGTTTGGATAGTTGTCAGGTGTCATAGGGGTTTGTTAGTGTTGTGTAGATTATCACACTGATGACTGATGTCCTCAACAGCTGTGTTTTTGACTTTCACAGTCACTGCAGCACACTTTGCATCAGTATGACTTGCATCTCTCTGCAATATTCTGCAATTTTCTGTTCTTTTATTAGCTCCACTCAGAACAAATTATGTGCATTGCAGGACTGTCAGTGTGTTGGTGATGCTCTGATGGAATGAACTAGGTCAGAATTACTTGATAATATGCAGAGAAGTGAGAATGTTTGCATGCAGTTATTTTCTGTTTGTGTATCGGAAATATTCTTCTCTTGAAGGTCTGGAAACCCCCTGACACTTGTCAGCATGTCCGCAGGACTCGGTAAATGGCATTTTGGTTCGGATAAGATCTCATTCGGAAGCTGCGTTTAGGCTACTTGTTCTACTTGTTGGGTTGGATGTGTCTTACCCTGTCCGAGGAATTCTTTAGAAGTCTCACAGCTGCCTTTACTTTGTCATCATACCGCGTTTCCATCGAAATTACCCGGAACATTTGTACCAGGAACTTTTTCTCCCCCAGACCTGTTGCTTTCTGTGTTTCCACCGCGGTCTAAAGTACCGGGAAGATTAGGCAAATAGTCTGGTGACGTAGGTCTGCGCGAGTTTCTCAATACAAAGTACACTGATTTTGGACTTGCATCCTTGGTGGTTCGGACTTTGCGCATTTGACTCGGGAGTGTGATCTCCCGCGGACTGGACGACGCAAGTCCGGTAATTCTGCAAACAGCAGCGTACTTGATAACATCAGTCAGATCGCCTTGGCTACTGCATTTTCCTCACTGTATATTTACAATAAAATGAAATAGGATATCAAATACCACTGCCTCCTTTCGTTTTCATTTGAAGATAATAATAGCCGCAGAAATGTGCTTAGTTTAGAGAAAAAAAATGTATACAGCCATTACAATGAAACAAAATATTATATAAATATTATATAAATTTGCCTTTTTTATTTTCATTTTAACATATAGATAAGTTGAATACAGACCAAAGATTACATGTTAGATTTACTCAAAACGAATTATATTTTATGTATAACCACTAAAGAGACATCAGAGCCAGCGGCACATATCAGAAGGTCTAGCCGAGTTGAGAGTGCTCTCGGCGGATACATGATCACTGAGCTCCCGCTGATCGCGTGGAGGTGACCGTCTCCGAAATCGGCAAAACACATTTTTAAATAGGTGCTGTCTTGATAAATAAACCGCAGATTTGAGTTTTAAACAACTATATTCTCGCCTGAAATACTTTTAAAAAATTACATATCATGACATAATAACAGTAATATTTTGAAAATGATCCGAATAAATGGTGGTTGAAATCACAATGCTGCGTGAACTCAACCAATTAGCATGTTTAGCACCCAAGTCCCGCCCCTGAAAGTTCCGTAACTTTGAAAAAGTACTACTTCGCCAGCAGGGACTTTCTGAGGGGCATTTTTTTTACCCGGAACTTTATTTAGTTCCTGGTTCCTGCGGTGGAAACACACCGAGTACCAGCCCAAAGTCCCTAGGTCCTGGGTAAAGTTCCTGCGGTGGAAACGCGGCTATAATAGTATTATCTCAATATGTGGCCTGTATTCTCACCCGATACACCCCACATTCTCTCAGCTCTCTTCTGCATTCTAATTGTTTGTCAATTTTCTCTTTAGCTTTTCATTGTGCCTTGAAACATGAGCATGCTGTTCCTTATTAAAGGTCATGGTGTCATGGACATATTTTTGTCAAAATCAGTAGCATACAGAAGCTTGGTGCTTGCTGTCATTTTCAAAATAGTTTACTGCACATTACTTAGTTAATTCAGACCTAACCACGTATGATTCTTCTGGTTGTTCTTGCTTTGTTCGACCTCCAAAACTCAGCGTAACATTGAGTCCTGTTACTGAAGATTGTCACCTGTAATTTTGTGATCTGACTTTTAACTCTTCTTCACGCCCTTCAGTCACATTGGGTCACTGTTCCAAGATTCATCATTTTATAGAAATGTGCCAAGTTGTTTTGTAGTTTACATAAACTGCCATTCAAAAGTTTTAAGAAATGGATACTTTTATTAAGCAAGGATGACTTACTCTTCAAAGACTCTCTGGACTTTCATTATCAGTGCTTTGTATCAACATGACCTGATCCTACAGAAATCCAGTTTGGAAACCTAGGCCTACTTATTTGCATGACACACATGCACACGTTTTGCTTCAGGGATTCCTGTTCATGGAAAAACTGGTTGTTCTTTGTGTTATCTTAACTTTTTCAAAAGTGCAACTCTCTTCCGCAGAATCCAGCGATTGCCAAAGCAAGTGTGATTCAGGCAGCCTTTTAGCAAAATGTTGTAAGAAGTGGACATTCACACTCACACCCACACCCACTTGTAAAGATTTCACCCACATTAATTTCATTAATCCATAGACTAGTCTACACAGATCGATGAGTGTCAGAGTCTCTGTCTTAAGTCTTAGCAGACAGAGAGAGACAGATGGGTGAGAGCGAGGCGTTCTCTGTGTCTGAATCTACAATGTGTGTTGATTTATCACAGGAGCTGTATTACTAACATCGTGACAAGCATTATAATTAGCATGAGTTGTGCTGAAGTGTTGTTTTGACTTGCATAATTACTCACTGCTGTTTAAAAATGTAATTGACACATATTATTAGCCATAAGAATTGTTCTTTGTGAGATTAGCTCTGCTGAGTCACTTGAAGCTATCAAGAGCTCTGGAGTTGGCCTGTAGATTTGGTCGTGAAGGAAATTTTTTTTTGTTGGCCCAGTGTCAAGGGTTGAGAATACGAGCAAGTGACCTGCAGTCCTGCTGGCACATTAAATGCACATTTGAATGTTGTAAGTAAGTCGTTTGACTTTTAACGAGCCCAGAAAGCGGCCTGCGGTTTCCTGTGCTGAATAAAGTCAGTGAGGTCTCCTCTTATGTGATTACAAGGTTGTGATGTGTGCAGAGAGCAAAGTGAGTCTCAGGGTCTAAAAACTTGAGTTGATATATATGATACAGTTAAAAAATTTGAGGTCAGTATTATTCTTTTTTTTTTTTTTGGTGTTTTTTTTTTAAGCAGATATGCATTAAATTGATCAAAAGTGACAATAAAGAAATTTATGGTTTTACAAAAGATTTAAATTTCATATAAATGCTGTTATTTTAAACTTTCTATCCATCAAAAATGTCTCAAGGTTTCCACAAATATATTTTGCAGCCCAACTGTTACCAACATTGATAAAAAATATATATATTATTATGTTTCTTGAGCAGCAAATCAGCATATTAGCATGATTTCTGAAGGATCACGTGACACTGAATACTGGAGTAATGAGGCTGAAAATTCAGCTTTCATCACAGGAATAACATTTGCATTTCAAAATTAATTTTTTTACATTATAATATTTCACATTGTAACTGTTTTTACTGCATTTTTGATAAATGCAGGCTTAGACCGAGCATAATCAGAAACATTTAATGGTAGTTTACAGCAGATTTTGTGCTATATGTAAGTGTATATTATTTCAGTTTTTACATATTATAGTCAATGTACATTTAAAATGA
Source organism: Cyprinus carpio (assembly GCF_018340385.1). NCBI lineage: Eukaryota > Metazoa > Chordata > Actinopteri > Cypriniformes > Cyprinidae > Cyprinus > Cyprinus carpio. Next base: position 23,324,076 of record NC_056573.1, on the reverse strand, counting down.
TAACGTAGCATTATAATATGTAAGTGTAATAATATGAAAGATATGCAATAACTTTGTAGTACTTTTGCAAACTTCCAATCAGAAAGAGTATGCAGCTTCTATTGGAGAATACACACTGTTTTATTAAATCTTGGTCCAATTAGAATGATGCTAATAATTTTAATAAAAAAAAAATATTGGTCAGTGCTGATAAGGCACATCCCTCCTAAAATGTTTTTAATCTAATTGTCATAAGCGTTTCTATGTTTTATTAATTTGTTGATTTGTTTGTTTTTGTAGATGACCATGGATGAGAAGTATGTGAATAACATCTGGGATCTTCTGAAGAACGCCATCCAGGAGATCCAGCGGAAGAACAACAGTGGGCTGAGCTTTGAGGAGCTCTACAGGAACGCCTACACCATGGTGCTTCACAAACATGGGGAGAAGCTCTACACGGGCCTCAGAGAGGTGGTCACCGAACACCTCATCAACAAAGTATGAGCTCCTGTCTCACTCTTAGAGAAAACACATGAGGTCCTAGAGATCTGGATTCAACTTTTGAGTGCTGTAAAGTGTCACAATCTTTACTTGCTGAAGTTAAATGTAGTTAAATAAGCAGTAAGCCACGAGACGGCGTTACAGTGATTTCACCACAGCGTACTGCTTAAAAAGACCTGATTAATGAATTTGATGGATGTGATGAGAATTTAAATTGAACAGATTGATTTGAGAAGATCTCACTGTCTCACATCTTCACTTCATATATATTTATATATCGCTTAATGAAGACCCTGGGGTTTTATCTCTGGTGCTGGCTGTTAATGATGTCAGTTCTGGAGATGAAGCAGATGGCGGAAACCTGCCCGTCCCAGTGGAGTTTTTCACAGGGTGATGTCATTGTACACTCAGGTGGATGAAACCCATGTGCTTGAGCTGCTCTCATAACAGCTTTATTTTTTCCCCTGTCTTCAGGTACGAGAAGACGTGCTTCACTCTTTAAATAACAACTTCCTGCAGACGTTAAATCAAGCATGGAATGATCATCAGACTGCCATGGTCATGATTAGAGACATTTTGATGTACATGGTAAGTTGTTTAGACTTTTTTTTTTGGTAGGTTGTAACTTAACAGATGTTCTGATGTCTTTCTTTTAGGTGGTTTAGGGAGGGACTCATGGATCACACAACCTTCTAAAAAGTTTTAATTATACTAAACATTTACTGACCTGACCAAAGAACACTGCACTTACCCAACATCACTCTGGTTCTCTTAACAAAAACCCAGTAGGATTTGGATTATTGCAGAAAATAAGCTCTGTGACTTACAAAAGTTTATGCTTCATGCATGTTTTGTTCATGATAATAAGTGAACATGATATTTATGAATGCTGAAGCCTAAATACAATCGCCAGAGGTAAAGAACTAAACGTAGGCTATGAATGAAGTACACCAGTCACATGACTTCAGCGCCACCATCATTGAAAGATCACAAGTATTATTGATGTATTTTATGTCTTTGAATAAAATTAAAAAAAAATATTGATCTTGTGTTACCAACAGATTTTTTTTCTGGGTTTTGGCCTGCAAAAATGTGTCACATCGTGAAAATATTTTTGGAAATCAGAAAGACTGGGGAAAGGAATTGGGAATAGGGATGCACAGAAATTTCTGCAGCTGTGAAAAGAAAAGAAAAACAGCTGAAAATATATTTTGCAATAGTGCTATTTTGCTTTACTGTTTGCAATTGCTGTTGTGTTGGGCAACACTGGTAAAAATGACGCTGCCCTCTCGTGCCAAAATGCTCTGCTCACATGCTCTGATAATAATAGCTTTGTAGGACTAAACATTATTTGGATAATTAAACAAACAAAAAAAAATCTGTTAAAACTGATTCTGTTGCATAGAACTGAATTCAAATAATATATTGATATTCAAAATTAATATATTTTCTGTCCAATTTTATTGTTTTACTTAAAATAAAAGTGTGGCTTGTTTTTTTTATTCTTGCATTATATTCTTTAAATTCAGTATCATTAAAATTTAGTTAAATGAAGTCTTACAAAATAATGTTTTATTATTTAATAAAATAATAAATAATCATTAAAGTGCATCCAGAAGTTTTGGTTTTGGCCCAGAATTTTCCTTTTGGTTCATTCCTAATTGGGACACTACAAAGCCTGGTTTTGAAACAGCATTAATTTTTTCTTTCTCGCTCTCTGTCTAGGACCGTGTGTATGTTCAGCAGAATAACGTGGAGAACGTCTACAATCTCGGCTTGATCATCTTCAGAGATCAGGTTGTGCGGTATGGCTGCATCAGAGATCATCTCAGACAAACTCTACTGGACATGATCGCTCGAGAACGCAGGGGAGAGGTGGTGGACAGGTGTGTTCTTCTGTCATTCTGTCTCTCTTTACAGTGCTTCAGTTAAAGAATGAAAGCTTTCAGCTGTAAGTGTATTGACACATACACAGTTGTAGAGGAATGGGTTTTTATCTTGTTTGTGCTGTCATGTTTTATGGCAGAGGGGCCATCAGGAATGCCTGTCAGATGCTGATGGTTTTGGGGCTAGAAGGTCGCTCCGTCTACGAGGAGGATTTTGAAATCCCATTTTTAGACATGTCTGCTGAGTTCTTCCAGGTGGGTACTGCTTTTATACTGCTTTTACTCTCTTTGACTATCATTATAATTATTATTATATTATGTTTGACTGGCTGTGTTGACCATCTGTGCAGATGGAAAGTCAGAAGTTTCTAGCAGAGAACAGCGCCAGCGTCTACATCAAGAAAGTGGAGGCTCGGATAAACGAAGAGATTGAACGAGTGATGCACTGCCTGGATAAATCGACAGAGGAGCCCATTGTGAAGGTGGTGGAGAGAGAGCTCATCTCCAAACACATGAAGACCATCGTGGAGATGGAGAACTCGGGACTGGTCCACATGCTCAAGAATGGAAAGACGGAAGGTGAGCAGCTGTTTGTTTTGATCTGTCATCTATCCCTAGCTTTCTGTTTTCCTCTCTTGCTTCGTATTTCATTCAGTTGCTCTCATCTTCTCTCTCAGACCTGGCGTGCATGTATAAGTTGTTTGGTCGGGTTCCTAACGGGCTGAAGACGATGTGTGAGTGCATGAGCTGGTACCTCAGAGAACAGGGTAAAGCGCTGGTGTCAGAGGAAGGAGAGGGCAAGAACCCAGTTGACTACATCCAGGTACACATTTAAAAACATGAGGAAATGAATCTGCCAAAGTTAAGGAGATCAGACTAGTGGAAATGTTTACATATAACAGCCTCAACAATCTGTAGGTTTGTAGTAAGAAGTAAGGGTGCTCTTTTTCTCATTTTTCTCATCTGAATCATTTAGGGTTTGTTGGACTTGAAGTCACGCTTCGACCGGTTCCTGCTGGAGTCTTTCAACAACGACAGGCTGTTCAAACAGACTATCGCTGGAGACTTTGAGTATTTCCTCAACCTCAATTCCCGATCACCCGAGTACCTCTCACTCTTCATCGACGACAAACTCAAGAAAGGAGTGAAGGGGGTAAGATATTAGCTTTATCGTCTTTGAAAACAAATTTGGTCAATATATTTAGTTCAATATTGATAAGACATAATTAAAAAAAACAACCATTTTGCTCCATGGACAATTTTAACAACTTCTGTCCAGTGAAAATGGAAGAACTGTCATGCATATGAGTTGTTATATAATGTAGATATGGATCGATGGATGAATGTACATCCACATAAACAAACAACACAGTTGTTTAGTTTAGTTAACTAAAACTATTAAAATATTCATTTAAATAAAGCTGAAATAAAATATAAACATCAGATTACAAACTTGAAGAACTTAAATGAAAATTTAAAATGTTGCCTTGGTAACTAATGAAATAAAAGTAAGGTTATGTTAAAGTTCTAAAATTACTAAAACTGAAACCAAAATAAGAAAATTAAAGCTAAATAGAAGTATTTGCAAAAAAATAAGTAAATTTAAAATGACCAAAGCACACAACAAAATTCTTAGAACTTGAACTAAAATTAAAAAGAGAACTAAAAATTAGAAAATAAAAGCTAATTAAAATAATAAAAATATGGTAATAAAGTTCCATTTGTTAATATTTGTTAACATGAACTAACAATAAAAAATGCTTCTACATCTATCTACTAATGCATTATTAAAATCAAAGGTTGTATATTTTAATATTACTCAATGGACCTGAGCTTACATGAACTAATACGCAGTTGATTTTAATCAACTAATGTTAAAAAAGATTAATAAATACTGTGACATATGTTGATCATTGTTAGATAATGCATTAACTAATGGGACCTTATTGTAAAGTGTTACCATAAGATTTGTAAGATCTCTTAATTGTTTCCTTATAATTGTGTTTGTGTTTAGCTGACAGAACAGGAGGTGGAGTCTATCTTGGATAAGGCCATGGTACTGTTCAGGTTCATGCAGGAGAAGGACGTGTTTGAGCGTTACTACAAACAGCACCTGGCTAGAAGACTCTTGACCAATAAAAGCGTTTCAGATGACTCTGAGAAAAATATGATCTCCAAACTAAAGGTGAATGTCATATCCTTCATTACTCTTATTCACTGTATTCCTCTGTGTCTAATGTTATACTCATGTTCTCTCTCTCTCTCAGACGGAGTGTGGTTGTCAGTTCACCTCTAAACTGGAGGGCATGTTTAGGGATATGAGCATCTCTAATACCACTATGGATGAATTCCGCCACCACCTGCAGACATCACAGGTGCATATGCACACACACACACATTCCACTTTGACTTGTGCTGTTGTTAAAATAAGCAGACTATAATTACTGCATCCTAAGGGCCTATTCACTCCAAGTCCACATTTGCAGAAGAAGAACACTGAAACAATGCAAATGCAAAACTGTGTGGTTTGTCTTGATGTTGCAGGGGTCTCTCTGTGGTGTTGATCTCACAGTGAGAGTTCTGACCACAGGTTACTGGCCCACGCAGTCAGCCACTCCAAAATGCAACATCCCACCCTCCCCACGCCATGCTTTTGAGGTCTTCAGAAGGTACGACTCACCTCTACACCCTAAATGATCAGACTTTGTTCTCTTTTCAGTTTCAGTTTTACAGTATTTATAAAATTGTATGAGTTAAACTGTCAGGGTACAGAATCAGAAGAAGCGGCTAATCTTTAAACTCTCATGAAGTGTGTCTGTATGTCAGATATGTCTCCACTTGTACCTTGGTTTCATGCGAGTTATACTCTCTGCAGGTTTTATTTGGCTAAGCACAGCGGCAGGCAGCTCACACTCCAGCACCACATGGGTTCTGCAGACCTCAACGCCACCTTCCACGGCGCCATCAAGAAGGTACAGACATGCACAGACTTGAATAATAAATGAATAATATATTATATAATATAAAAAATATATTTTATAGATATTGCATTTCATGACAGTTGTACCTTTAATACCCGATTACAAAATATCATAACTACTGTAATACATTGCAATAACATTGTATAGTAAAATGAAATATGTATGTGTGTGTGTATATATATATATATATATATATATATATATATCCACACTTTATGAAAGTGTATGTAGGTATGTATGTGTGTATAGAATATACTTTATAAAAAATACATTTCATATACTTAAATATTTAAAATCAATAATCATGTGTATGGATAGACTTGGATAGAGAATGTTTAAATTGTAAACTTTATTTTAAAAAATATACTTATAGTTATTCAATGATGAAATTTGTATTTTTGCAATTGCATTTCATGAGTTATACACATGTACATATATAATTTAAAATATATACATATATATCTATAACCTTGAAAAGTTTAAACCAGCCATGACTGTGACGAGATCACATGATGTATTATCATTTACTTGGTTTTTATTTCTATCCTGCTATGCTGAGTAGCTCCACCCTCAGTGGAATATCATTGGTCTAAAATCCTCCTCCATATAACCGCATATTAAACATCAAATATGTTCTTCTGATTGGCTGTGATTTTGTTGCTTCATGCAGCATTTTTTTCTTTAAGTGAGGACTGAACGATTTCTTGTCATTGGACTCTTTCTCACATGTTGGTTGTTTGTAATAAATGGTTATAATTATTTATTAAATAAATGGTTAAATGACTCTCCCTCTCTCTCTCCTTCTTTCTTTAGGAGGATGGCTCAGATGTTGGTGTCGGCGGGGCTTTGCTAACAGGCTCAAACACACGGAAGCACATTCTGCAGGTGTCCACCTTCCAGATGACCATCCTCATGCTCTTCAACAACAGAGAGAAGTTTACCTTTGAGGTAAAACCTCCTATCCAACTGTTTTTCTGATCTAAATGCCCTGCTTATCCAATCAGTTTAACCTTCACCCATGTCGACCCTTCTTTAACCCTTTAGGAGATCCAGCAGGAGACAGACATCCCCGAGCGAGAGCTGGTCCGGGCCCTGCAGTCTTTAGCCTGCGGGAAACCCACCCAGAGAGTTCTCACGAAAGAGCCCAAGAGTAAAGAGATCGAGAGCGGCCATGTGTTTACAGTCAACGACCAGTTTACCTCCAAACTGCACAGAGTCAAAATACAAACAGGTATTGTGCTGCCACAAGGAGGCGCTGTTGACTCAGAATGAATGGTTGACATAGAGTGATCATCTGAAAGAAATCAGTTCAACACTGGACTTTTTGTAAGCTTTAGATTCAACTGTATGTTAGTTTACACCTAAAAGCAGAGAAACTAATTTTTAGCACGTACATATTTAATACATTAGTTTTTTTTTTTGCGATTAAAGTACTTATTAAATTAGCTTTTATTAATATATTTTTCATTTTAATTCTAGTTTAAATTTATTTTAGGTGCTTTTGATTCAGTTTTAGTTTTCAGAATTTTAGCACTACAAAATAAAACTTTTTATTTCATAAATAGATGCCAAGGCAACATTTGTTTTTTTCATTTTATATATATATATATATATATATATATATATATATATATATATATATCATTTTCAGCTTTTCTTCAATTAATGAAAACTACTTGTAATAGTTTTCCTTAACACTGCAGTTTTTTTTTTTTGTTGTTGTTGTTCTTTTAGGATGATTTAGGATGATTTTTATAAAATGTTAGTTGAATCAAGCCTTAATATTGAGAGGTTATCTGAGTACTTTTGCAATCTGAAGTGATCTAAATATAGATTTTGTTTTATTTCGAAAAGTGCTTTACAAACTCTTTGAATCCGTCTCCTGCAGTTGCTGCTAAGCAAGGCGAGTCGGACCCAGAGCGCAAGGAGACGCGGCAGAAAGTAGATGATGACAGGAAACACGAAATTGAGGCTGCCATCGTACGCATCATGAAATCCAGGAAGAAGATGCAGCACAACGTACTGGTAGCAGAGGTGAGCGTGTGTTCTTTGTGTTGTTTTGTATTTTTATTTTCTTTATGAATTTCAAAAAATGTCCCTGCAAATTTCTAATGGTCTGTTTGGTTGTGTCCCGGCAGGTGACCCAGCAGCTGAGGGCACGCTTCCTGCCGAGCCCTGTGGTCATTAAAAAGCGCATTGAAGGACTTATAGAAAGAGAATATTTGGCCCGGACACCGGAGGATCGTAAAGTCTACACGTACGTGGCATAGTGGATCACATGGCTGCACAAGGAGATGAGCGAGCAACACAAAGACAGAAAAAATAAAAAGATTCTGGACTGCTTTTCGCATGGACTGGGAAGTTCCTTTTAAACAAAAGATGAACTCTGGGTAGCGGACTTTATTTAAAAGCAAACCGAGAAATCATAAACCATACAATCGGGAAAATAATCAGGAAGCAAAATAAAAAATCCATAATTGTGTTCTAGATTATTTTTAATTAGATCACTCCCACTTATGAGAATCTCAGCTATGAATGGATCCAGCTTCAGTATCTTCACCGTTTTACCCTCGTAGAGATCAAAATGAAAAGAATCCCTTGGGAAAATGTGAATGCACTGCACATGTTGTTGTTGTTGTTTTTTTGTTTGTTTGTTTTTGTTTTTTTTTAATACTGTATAAAAGGCAGAATTATTAAAACCCCTAACAAAACAGACAAAAACGTGGCTACGGAAATAATAAAACAAAAAAAAAAAAAAATAAATAAAAAACATTGATATTGACCCATATGCTGCTTTTTTGCAGAAGCCATTGTGGTTTCCATGGTAACGTCAAGGCACAGAGATGGTGCGGATGCTGAACATGTCAATGTAATTTAATTCCTGGTTTATTAAACGAATACAAATCTTCCTCACTGTCACTGGTGACCGCGTCTCCCGAGGCACGTGAAATAAAAAGCAGCCAAATGACTGGGAGAATTAGACGCTACATCACCATCTCCAATTTCCTGCTATTAAAGCTCTTAAATGCCATTACTGCCAAGCTTGAATTATGTGTGGCCCTGGTCCAAACAGAATCAAATTGTTTTCAGAAATGGACAGCAGATGAGTGCTGCACATGTGCACAGCGGGTAACAGCTTTAAAGAAAGAGTAGCAACATCACCGATACTCCCCGATGAACTAAAAAACGAAAGCAGCGGAAAGCAAAATCCACAGCCTTGATTTCCTTCTGGATCAACAGTGTATATAGGGATAGAGCAGTATGTTGGCAAACTAATCAGATGACGTTTTTAGATTATCAGACTATCAAGATAATTGTTTGATTAATAGAAATTTCAGTTCCATAATCTACCTACTGCCTTTTCAGGATATTTAACTCACATTTTTAATTAATTTTAATTTTATTTATGTTTCTTTATTATTATTATTTTTTTAAAGAAATTACTTTTGTTCAGCAAGGATCCATTAACTTGATTAAAAGTGACAGGAAAGATATTTATATTGCATTAACGTATATTAAATTAGAAATCAGTTATTTTAAATTGTAATAATATTTCACAATATTACTGTATATTTTATTTGTGATCAAATAAATGCAGCCTTGATAAGTCTATATATATATATATATATATATATATATATATATATATATGCACACACACACACACACTACCGGTCAAAAGTTTGGGATCAGAACGATTTTTAATGTTTTTTACAGGGGTTTCTTATGCTCATCAATCTGCATTTATTTGATCAAAAATACAGGAAAAAATTTAATATTGTGAAATATTATGATGCAAAATAACATTTTTCTATTTTACCATACATTACAATCTAATATATTCCTGTGGTGCAAAGCTGAATTTTCAGCATCATTACTCCAGTCTTCAGTGTCACATGATCCTTCAGAAATCATTCTGATATGCTGATTTATTATCAGTGCTGGGAACTGTTGTGCTGCTTAATATTTGTTTTGGAACCTGTGATACTTTTTTAAGGATTCTTTGATGAATAAAAAGTTAAAAAGAAGAGCTTTTATTTAAAATATAAATCTTTTCTAACAATATACACTACAGTTCAAAAGTTACACTACAGTTCAAAAGTGGGGTCAGTAAATTTTAATTCATTCTTTTTTTTTTTTTTTTTTTTTTTTAAAGAAATTAAAACTTTTCTTCAGCATGGATGTGTTAAATTGTTAAAAAGCGATAGCAAAGATTTGTATTGTTAGAAAAGATTTGTATTTTGAATAAATGCTGTTCTTTTTAACTTTTTATTCATCAAAGAATCCTGAAAAAAATGAGCAGAAGAGACTTTTTAAAAAAAACATTACAAGTCTTACTGATTCCAAAATTTTGAACGGCAAAGTGTGTGTATAAACAGTGTGTATGTATATATATATATATATATATATATATATATATATATATTATACAACATTAATATTAGATATTTAGTATTAAATATAATATTAATTAATAATTGTATTCATCAAGGATCCATTAAACTGATTAAAAATGTTAAACGATATTTCTAGTTCAAACAAGTATGACTGGAGTAATGGCTGCTGAAAATTCAGCAGGAGGAACAAATTATATTTAATATATATATATATATATATATATATATATATATATAAACAATATTACATTTTTTTTTACTGTATTTTTGGTCAAATAAATGCAGCTTATAATCCTTGAAAGTCATTGGTGTAGATATCAAGATATCAAACCAAACAATAGCACAAGCACAATTTTACATCATTTATTTATTCATTTATTTTTTTAGGTCTTAAATGCTAAAACATTTGATACACTGTTCAAAATGAAGATTCTGGTCTTTGTGGTTGTTAAACATTGTGTTCATAGTTAATGTGATGAACTACACCTGTGTGAACCTGAGGGGAACTGACTTCACACATCTGCTAAAAATCACCTTGAGAGCAGCTGATTACAATTAAAAAATGGTTCATCGCACTTATTGTGACAGCTTATTCACTCAAGTTTGAGTAGATGTATGAATTCTGAATCCTCTCACCACAAGAGCAAAGGTACATGAAGGTGGTCTTTAATCACAGGCTTTGATCTGCACGCTGGGACAGACTCACCGCTCATTAACACAGAGACCCTTCTCAACAGAACACACAGCTGTTGTCTTACTAAACACTCTCACTGTACCAGTCAGATGATCTGAGAAGACAATGGTGCATGTCGCTTTCAGTGCTCACTTGAGCCAGTAGTAAGATGATCGTTTATTTTGATGTTTGTGGATGTGAAAGCATCGTATGCATCATACAGTGAGTGTGATGAATCATTTACCAGCTCAGGAAATTAAGGATTTCCATCTGTTTCATCCTGGCACGGGGACCGCTGAGAGAAACATACTCATGGAAAAATGATGACGCAGAAGGATGGTGTTAATTATCAATTAAAATATAAGCATCACCATTTTATGAGGAGTTTGTTAGCTACGTTGTGTTAATTTCATTTTTACATGACATCTGGAAGTTATATCAGATATTTCCGTCATCGTGCAGGAAGTTTTTTTTTTGCATGACAAAGACTGACAAAGCCAAAAGCCTAATTGTTTTTGTTTTATTATTTATGAGCATTTTGAGAGAGGAGCAAGACTGGAATAATAAGCATATTATATGAGCAAAATCTGATTTATCAAATATGATACTTAACAAAAACGAATATGCAATTTTTCTTTCTTTGTTTTCTTTTCTTTTTTACAATAAAGGTTCAATAAATTGTTCCATAAAAATAATAATAATAATCAACTGATTTCACATGTTAGGCTTGTTGTGGCCAGACATACATCTAAACATCAAAAAAGACCCCATTCATTTTTAAATGTTTCTGGTTTTTATTGTGCATAATTCATTAATGCGTGTTAGTCTAAAGACAAAAAGGTTTGTTTTCAGAATCTTTGATAAAAATGTTATAACTACTACTACCTCTGAAAAGGCTAATGACAATCAAAGCTTCTTTGAGTCAGGGAGCTTGCAGTTTTCACAATTGTCTACAAACTCAACTGTATCAAAACAATTTGTTACAGTCCAATCCATTGGCAATGGATAAAATCACACCTCTGCCTACTTTTGTTTCTTGTTAAATATCCTATTTCACTCAGAAATACATCATGTTTCATGTTGTTTAAGACTACCTTTAGTTTCTGTATGATTATTTTGCAATTACAGTAGTTGTTATCATCTTTATTACATATAACATGAGTGTTATTTTAGTACTACATACTGTAAAAGCTCTCAGTTATCTGACAGGTAATACCTAAATATCTCACTCTGAGGGTTTGACAGCCATCGCCAAAGTCTCCAACCGGCCCATGAACACTTTGACTTCCCGTCGAGAGCTGTGTGTCCATGCCAGGGGCAAGTGGGCTGAAACCGGCTGTCGATCTGAAACAAACAACCTGTAAGAGTGCTATTGGAAAACTCTAGACACATGACACCAAATGTATTACATGCATACCTTGGAAGAAAAGGCCGCTGGGAAACGCAGTGGTGGCGCGTGACACGGCGAGCCAGACGACCGTATCGGCTCCCTGATCTGCTGAACGCAGACGATTACGCATCATCTGATGGAATTGAGGCATCGCCTTGGCAACCGCTGAGCACCACCGGACCCAGAGATTACAAGTGATGAGTTTGACAGAGAAGCTTGCAAAAAAGTGTTATCTAATAAATAGATTTGCTTATGGAGTTCTTATCTTTATGCAACATATGTTATTCAATTGAAAACTCTGCAATTAAAGTTTGTCATTTTTTAAATATTTTTAATTTAGATTTATTTAAAATGTAATATATATTTTATGTTTCATTTGTATTTTCATTTGTTATTTTTAATATTTTAAAAAAATTAAACATTTTAAAACATAAATTATATATATATATATATATATATATATATTATATATATATATATATATATATATATAGATCTATATATATATATATATATATATATTCAATTAAGCTTATAATATAATATGTTTTTTATAAAATATAAACAAAAAATTATTTTAGATAGTTGCTGAGGTAAAATGTATCATTTTCATTTAGTCATCAAGTTGATGTACTACAATAACTAAAAGTTTCAAAAACTATGTAGACAAAATAATAATAATAATAATAATAATAATAATAATAAAAACAACTAACTTTAGGTTAAAAATATAATAAATGTAAACTATTAATGAAATATACATGTATGTTAAGTATATAATAATATCTAAATGAAACTAAAATAAAACTGCAAACAAATCTAGAGTTGCTCTTTTCACTGAAAACTGGCATAACCCTTCTCCCAGTAAACAATTATCACATTATTTTGCTTGTTGACTTATAAAAAATGAGTAATACCTGGTGTGTCGGCCCACCCAGGGTGCATCACCGAGAAATGAATTTTGGGATTTGCTTTCGCCCAGACCTCTGTCATCACTACCTGCTGCCTCTGTGGACACACACACACACACACACACACACACACACAGAGAGAGAGAGAGAAACATAACGAGTGTTTAGTAAAAGGTCATAATCATTACTGCATCAGATACTGTTTAATGGAGACGCCACTGCTGGCACTCTGTGTCACCTGTTGCTTGGCAACAGCTGAGAGAAAGGTAAACCTGCTCATCTCAATTTAATACAAAATATTCATGACTTTTAGTCTCTTTTCATGAATACAATTATTTAATCTATAATTTTTTTTTCATGTTATCCGTGTAAATTAATTTGATAAGAAAATGTCTGCCAACACTTGTCTAAAGACAGTCTCAGACAGCACTTTGATATATTTCATTGTACAGTCTGATTACCATATTTACATTCCAGGGTACTGTAATGTATTACCACAGAACTGTAAAGTATTAGTATTAAATATAGTATTACTACCCTGGTAGTGGCCAAAACAACAACAACAACAACAACAAAACAAAAAAAAACATGGTATTAGCGTAGTTTGGAATATTTGGACTACCACAGTACTTACTAAATGTAAATTTTGTTCATTTAATTTAATTTAATTTAATTTTTTTTATTATTATTATTTCTTAGTTATTTATAATTTTACAAATAATTTATAAATCTAAATTTTACATTTAAACATTTAATGCTGATGTAAAAAGATTTTACAGTTTTGAAAAAGAAAATGTGAGGCCATTTTTTCATTTAAATGAAAATACTGCCTATAACACACTACAAATATGTGTGGAGTTGCTCTTTTACAGTTGAAAGGCAACAAATCTATACTTGGGGACAATATTAATTTAATTTAAAAACAATTTATAAATTTAAATTTTGCATTTTTAATTTTAAAAGTTTCATATTGACTTTTTTTATTTATTTTGAAATAGAAAATTTAAGTGGTGTTTTGTCTGTGTAAAACATTGATGGGTGGCTGCTAGGGTGCTGCTAACCCTAAATTCTTTGGAATTAAGGAATAAATGTAAATGAAATGTATGAGCAATAAAAATAGCAATGATTCACTAATAAAACAAAAATATTATATTACAAGGCAAAATGCTCTTAATTCTTTTTTAATTCTAAAAATTCTAAATATTGTCTCTAAACACCTTGTTTTGTGCGTATACCATGGTACCATCAAACGGAGCTCTCTCTGTCTGCAGGTCGTCCGTGTTTAGTTTCTGTACCAGCATCCCTCCCGATGAAACCGTGATCTACCAGAGACATGGTTATCATCACAATACATTAAACTACCAAATATGGCACAATATGAGAGAGAAACGGCTACCTCTGCGGATGTGCACACATTGCTGTTAATAAAATATAAACACATCTATCACAGGCTGTCAAAAACACAATAACTGTTTATATCTTCACATATCCATTGTGAAAGAATGCAGTCTCAGGCAGAATTGTATTTAATAAATCAAGACATCGAGATCAGTGTTGTTTTTCACTCACAACTCGGGGGTCCCTGCTCTTCTCCAGCAATGGGATCAGACATTTAGTCAGAACATAAACACCTGCAGAGGACAAGATTTGATGAAATATTTTATAACATAATGTTTATTCTATAAAAGAATATTATACACTACCATTCAAAATTTTGGGGTCATTAAGATATTTGTAAGAAGAGAAAAAAAGATGCATTAAATTGATCAAAAGTGAGAGTAAAAACATGAAGAAAGCTGAATCTTAAATCGTTCTAATATTTAACAATAATACAGTTTTTACAGTATTTCTGACTGTTGTGTCTTACCAAGAGTATTGGTCGCAAAATTTTTCTCCAGTCCGTCAGAGTTCATTTCCCTCTGGTTCACCATACATCCGGCATTATTGATCTGAGAGGGATAAGTGTGGGAGACGAGATTAAAGGAGAGGATATTTCCTCATCTGTCCTGCACCTGTAAGCTTCAGCTGAATGCTGGTATTTTCTTTAATATAGTGAGGTATGATGGGAATCTCCTAAAGGAGCTCTCTGACACTCATACCAAAACATTGAGCGATGAGTGCTCCTTCTTAAAGGCCTCTGCGAACTCCCACACCTTTCTTGTCTCGGAGAGGTCCAACACGTGGATGTAAACCTCCTATGGTAGATGCACATCACAAAGTGAAAGCAACATGAGCAGTGGAAGAAAATCATTCAGAATCCTTTTAAACACTGATCATTTTATATTGTGTTTTCTTTTCATTAAGAATTAAACACTGCAGCAATAAATGAGCCACTCACATTATTTCCACTCGCTGAGATGATTTCTTCTCTGGCTCTCTCGGCTCGCTCTTTGTTTCGGCAGACAATATGAACAGTGCCACCGGACGAGAGGGAAAAAATACATAATGAATTAATATAGGTATCACACTCTTCAACCTTAAATCATGTTTTAAGACTTTGTGTAAGAATATACCAAGGTGTAAGTAATTTGAAATGCTTATAACTTAGGCCAGATTCAACTTAAGTACTTTAGCGTAACGTACAGTATATGAGCCATGTGATATGAAAATGCTAATCGTTCAGTACATTATGATATACAGTATAGGGTATTAAAGTACCATGCTACCATCTGCTGCAATCAATGTACTATAGTAACACAAAAATAGATTTATGGTTGAAAAATAACATTGTGACCTAAAAAAAAGGCTTTGTGTGACTGTAAAACACACCTTTTTTGGCTATGGCCATGGCTGTCGCCTTCCCTATTCCACTGTTGGCTCCGGTGATCATGAAGGAACGGCCCACCAAGGACACATCCAGGTCCTTTGCTACAAAGCTCTTAGAGGCATTCTCAAATCCAGACCTGGTGACAACATCCAGCACATGAATCAATTTTATCACAATTGTTGAATTGTTATGTGACCACTGGGCATCTGAGACAGAGCTCCTAAGACAAGAGCCCTGATCAGGGGCCAAAGGAGCTTCTGTGTAGGATGACAGGGCACTTGAGAGAGCGGCAGGGGTCTCAATAGGGCCCATTGTGATGCAATGATGACTGACCTTAAACTGAGGACTTGGGTGAATGCATGTCAGAAGAGATGACTCGGGGAACTACAAAAACAACATTTGTGCAAGAAACCACTACATCTAATGACATTTGGCTTGCGAGAACACAATTAAAGACCATGTTTTTGTAGCAGTTGTGAGCAGGCGCTAAATGTATGCTCAGGCCAGAATAATTTTGTGTAAAATGATTAAATGATCATAGCAATGAAAACCATCTCATAGCGATTAGAAACAATAAAACACTAATTACAAAAGACAATGCAACACACTTTCTCAGACTCTAAAGTTATCAGCAACAAAGCAGCCCAATGACCACAACAACACAATAAACAGAAGAATTCAGTAAGAAATACAAAAAAAGACCTTTACCTTGTATACTCCCTCATTCCCTTGATAAACCACACTATGTTCCTGTAGAGACACATTTGTAGCACTGTTGTTACTTCTCAACTGGACTGCAGTGATTATGACAGCTGACAGATGCATGTGACTACTGTAGCTCCAGAGGGCTCCCTCTAGTGTCAGATGACAAATAATCAATTACACACCAACAGGGTCATGCAAATAAATGTAGTCAGGTGTTCATGTTTCAAAACTTTAGGCCTACAGATTGTGTTTTTCATTATATAGTCTTTTATGCACAATGAGAACTTCCAAATAACCAAAACCCTCCAAGATTCACTGTAGCTTCATTAAATACATTACATTAAATTAAATTCCCAACATATTTAGTAATTGCAATTTAATTACTTCACCAAAAAATATCAAGCGTCAACCTACATATTTTCTAAAAACACTTTCCTGGAAGAATGAAGTTATGAAGTTAGAGTTAGGGGACTTGGACTCGCACTGCAGTTATGAATGAACTTGGACTCGAACTTGACACGGACATCTTGGACTAAGAAACTTCTCTGAGTACAGACGAATCCACGTCATGTGAAAAAAAAATACAAAAATACCATAAAAGATAAAAAGTAACAGCATAAAATTAAGATAAAAATACATTAAAAATCGTCTCCCATTGGTTAAAGACTAGGGCTCGACAAGGTCGACTCGGACCCAACACTACAATTATTTATTATTAATGCCAGTTATTTTTCAGATGGATAACAAGATATTAATATTCATAATAGCAAACTGTACTTTAATTGTTATTATTATTTTTATTAAAAAATAAAGTTTTAATTTATGTAGTTTTAATTTATTCTTAATTGTGTTCTTAAGTGGGTTGCTTAACAACATACTCATTCATGACATGTCTATATTCACAAATGTCAAGGCTGATATTTCACAAAAGGCATTTAAAGGTAACGTACAGGAAAATAATATGTGAGGTGGATGTTGCCCCGCCCCCTTTTAAGCCAGGTGCAGTGTTTCAACCTATCAGAGCTCAGATAGTGGAGGCGAAAACAAGGCCAAACGCTCAGCTACGCATCTGCGCATGCGCAGCTTTTTATCCCTCACAGTTTGGGAAGGGCAGCGATGACTCCGGCCTTGACCAGCCGGGAAGTGAATACTAATTTTGTGGATTTCAACATTCCTTCCGTATTTCTTATTTCAAGATGGTAAGTTACACAGTATATTCTTTTGACTCGCCTAAAAGCACACATTTCGATCATATAGGCTGTGTGCTGGGTGACAGGTAATTTCTTCCACAGGTTGTGTTCGTGCACCTGTCAGGACGCGTGTGCGAGCGCACCTGCGGGCTTTAAAACTTCCGTCCTTCATTTAGCTGCTTCTTTATCGCTGACTAAAGAAAACAGTGTCATTTAGAGCTGATGTAATTTACTAAAAGTATTTTATTCAAAGTCTGAGCAAATGAATCGGGTGTCGTTTAAATGCTGAGGGAGTTAAAGGTGTTGTTTTAATGAAGTCATCTGTCTGGATAAACCGGTTGGTTGGTTCGTTTCCCTTGATATCGGACTGTCAGATTTGAGTTCTTCGTTGTTAGGAACCTTTTGAATTATTTTCAGAATTCTTTAATTAATAGAAAATTCAAAAGAAGAACATTTATTATGTATATATATATATACCTTTAGTGTGAATACAAGTTGTGTGTAAAGTCCTAGTTTAACTGGTAAACTCCTTTATCTTGTTCAAATAGGAGTTGATCTTTGTGTGACTGCTGTTCTTCTGGTTAATGTGTGCAAGAATGAAGAAGAATGTGTAAAGAGTTATTTGCAAACCAATCACAACATTACAAATTAAATAGTAGCATTTGCTATTATAAATTTTTTTTAATAGTGTAATATATTGATAATATTGATTAATATATTATTTATTAATATTTAACGTTAATTAAAGTATTTAAATTGTACTTTAATACTCAAACTACTCTTTACTGTTAAAATATCAGTTAGTAATCTATATTATTATTATTATTATTAATAAAATATGCTCTTACATATGCATTTATAATATCAAACACCTTAAAATAATAAAATAAAATAAATGTTTAAAAATAAATATTTTTAATAATGAGTACAATTTTATACAAATATATTTGTATCAATACAATATTATTATTATATTGTTTATAAATATTATTGACCACTTTTTAGCTGTTAATAGATTTTAAAAGACTATAATTAAACGCTGAATGAAAAATACATTTGAAAATACGTTCATAAAAACATGTTTTTTAGCTCTTAGATTAGTTTTTTTGTTGAAATTTGGTAAGTGTTTCAAAAATCTCTCCAGAGTAGTAATACAATACATGCAGCTCCTCTGAATATGCTTCATCTGATATTGTCTGTATGAGTAATTACAAGTGATGAAGAAGTGGCCCTTTAAATTTCAAAGAGATAACAGCACACTGCAGAATCTCATTTAAACTGCAGCGAGTGTGTTTGTAAGCATGTTCTCCTGTGTGCTGTAGCTGCTCACAGCTGTGGAGACACTAACAATAGAAGGAAAATGAAATCAGAGCATCACAGAACTGAAATCTAAGCAGGAACAGGCTCAAGAGGAAACTCAGAGCTTCATTTCAACCCTCCCCTATAGTGAAACTTTGTGTGTGGGACAGAGGTGTGTGTGGAATGTAGAGAGATGTATGTAACTTAATAGCTGTAGCACACTGTTTCTTTTATCTTTTCTCTTCCTGTAGTCGTGTGATCGGTGTTCCACGCTGAAGAAATACTTCAGAGAATCATTTTCCTCTGGAGCACAATAGTAGACCCTACGCAGTGCATGCTTCTGTTTCCTTGTTTTTTCCTTGTGTTTTCATCTTTCATCCCTCATCAGGATTTACTGAGGAAGCAAATAAACTCTTTGCCAGCATGTTTTGGTCATAACGATGAAGCAGCTGATGGTTCCATTTTCCCACCTTGTGTTCCTGCATCTGTGTGCATGTGTGTTTGCGAGCAAAATGAGTTGCTTGCAGCAGATTCATTAATTCTCTCATTAAACATAGCAATTGACTTTAGAGGAGGACAAAGCTTAGGACTGGTTGCTTCTTGACAGTTTTGAGTTCTGTGAAGAATGACCAATGCATCACCATAATTATGTTCTTGTATCAGTTTACTTAAAGAAATAGTTCAGGCAAAAATGAAAATGAGCTGAAAATGTAATGAAAAACTCACCTTCAGGCCATCCAATATGTAGATTTTTTTCTTCATCGGAATTTATTTGGATTAATTTCCTCCAATGTGTAGTTGTGTGTTGTTTTTCATGTTATGTGAATGGGTGCCGCCAGAATGAGAGTTCAAACAGCTGATAAAATATCATAATAATCCACAAGTAACACAACTCTAGTCCATCAATGAATGTCTTGTGAAGCAGAAAAGCTGTTTGTAATAAAAAAAATTAAAAAAAAATCAAATTTAACTTCAAACACTTTAGCTAAAATACTAATCCTCTATCCGTAATATTTCTTTCTCTGGTGAAAAGTCAACCCATCTGAATCAGGAGAGAAAAATATCCACAGATCAAGCACAATTTACAAGTGGAAACAGTTCTAAACAAATATGTAGTTGGATTTTAATGTGAGGGGACAACATGTGATGGATTTTTAAAAAATTTTATTAGAGGAAGCATTGTTTTGAATTATAGGCACATATTTAGGCCAGGAGTGATGGTGTAAAGGTAAAATGGATTGTAAGAAGCTTTTCATTTCACAAGACATCAGTTGATGGACTGGAGTGGTGTGGATTACTTGTGGATTATTTTGATTTTTTTTTTTAATCAGCTGTTTGGACTCTCATTCTGACAGCACCCATTCACTCCAGAGTATCCATTGAATGTACTGCTAAATTCTCCAAATCTGTTATGATGAAGAAACAAACTCATTTACATCTTGATAGCCTGAGGATGAGTACATTTTCACTTTTGGATGAATTGTTCCTTTAACCCCAGGTTGCTCTGGGTGAATTGTACCTGTAATTAAAGTGAGATGGGATTTTAGCGTACTGCATGCAGCTGCTTTTATGTATAACAATAAGCAATATGCAATGCAACAATTAATAAACATTTTGAAAATTAATATGATCCACTGTCGTCATATGACCACATTACAGTGTTTAATTCAGCAGTTGGCATCTAGTCAACATATTGGAAATTAAAACATATATAATTTGCACTTTTATTCTAATTTTGTGTAGAAAATGTGTAACTTTTGACAGCATAATTAATGATTTAGTCATATATAAGTGTTTTCTGTTCATTGGTCAAATAGTTGAATTCATTGCATTCTGCACAGTGATTTCTATTGCACATTTTTATATTTCTTTACATCTGTCATTTAAAAAAAATATATATTTTAATTGTTATGAATGTCATTGTATTGAATTCTCATTTTATTGCTCATCATTACTCATTTCTGTGAAGTTTTTCTTATGAAAGGCCCTTTTCCACAAATAAAAGTGAACACTCCAGTTCCATTTTGTGTGTATGTGTGTGTATTTAATCTATTTTTTTGGTGTGACTCAGGTTTCTGTTAATAGTTTTCGGTGTGGCCTGTGACCTGATAAGTCACGTGAAAAAAGTGAAAAAAGCAGCTTATTGCAAGTCTGCCCACCCGTGACGTATGTCTATGAGAAGACAAAGCTTTTTCAAGCGTTGCCAGATTTCTATGTAAACTGAGCGGAGGGGGAGGATAAATTAGGAAGGGTTCTCAGAGGTTTTGCTCTCAGTATTGTTGCATTGAGCTGATTAGTTCTTTTGTGGAAAAGATTCACGCAGAGGTCCATCCTGCGGTTGACAGCGAATCTTTGACACACATTATTGAATCTCATAATGACTGGGTTTGTGTGATAGTGAAAAGGTTAGCTTGTATGAAGTGCAGTTTCTCTCTTTCTTTGTATTTCCTTTTGCCTAAAATTTTATCTGTGGGCTTTTTGCAATTGTTGTTACAGACACAGTAAGACAAGAGACAGGAAATTATGGGGGAAACAGAGAGGAAATGGTATCAGAACAATGCAGGCCAGATATGAACCTACGTTCCTTGCATGAGCACCA
The DNA here is from genome assembly GCF_018340385.1 of Cyprinus carpio. Taxonomy (NCBI): domain Eukaryota; kingdom Metazoa; phylum Chordata; class Actinopteri; order Cypriniformes; family Cyprinidae; genus Cyprinus; species Cyprinus carpio. The sequence continues at coordinate 23,302,798 of NC_056573.1, read as the reverse complement.
CAGCTCAGCATGTCTAGATCTTGTGCGCTAAGCACTTGTTTTTGTCATGATTCAATTAATATTATTTTTGCACTTCTGAGAAAGAAATAGTTGGAAATAACATGCATTGCATCCACCAAAGTTTTTCAGCTCAACTCAAAGTTGTAACATTGCCAGAATGCTTTTGCATTGAAGCTATGTCTGAGCAAAATCTATAGTTTCACTGGTTGAGCAGTTAGAAGTTTAGTAAGCTCTGTTGTCAAGACTTTGAGCCAATCCACAAAGAATCTGCTGAAATTACTCCATGGTTAAACGTGAATATGTAGTTGAAGAAAATGATGTTAAATTGGACAGATGCTAAAACAAAAGAGCTTCTCTCAGTCGAAGACAATGATCAAATTAGTTGACAGATTTCTGGAAAGGAAACAGATTCTTTTAATGCACTGCCATATTTTCAGCACAGCTGTTTAAATATAATTTCCAGCTTGGTGCATGTGTGATCTGGTAAATTTAAAGGAAAATTTATTTCAGTTTTAAAGTTGTTATGTGTAAAAGTGGTTGATGTGAGATAAATACTAAGGAAACCGATACACTTTGTAATCTTCACTATGAAATTATAGAGTAGGCACAGAATGTTCACCCGCTTGAGTCATTTTGGCTTTGACTCTAGTGTGAAACACTTTAGTCCACCTGCAGTGTTGCAGAATTTCTGTCTACCATATGCTTGCCAGCAGCATCTGCAGAAAAACCCTGCATAAAGAGTATTTTATACATAGATTTATGTAATTTTCCCTTTTGAATGCATACAGTTATAGGTTTCTATGAATTATTGGTTTTATATTTGATACAGACCAATACAAAAAGCAGCATTCATTTTAAAATGAATAGTAAAGGTTTATTCACACTTATACAGAGTGACTTTGTATTTTCACTGTCAGCACCTTTTCATAGGTGTGCTCAAGGGAACAATCTTTGTAACTCATTACTACAACCTTTGGATAACCAGCCTGGATTATTAAACACTAGGCCACACCCACTCCAAAAGATGAAAGAATGAACCATCCAATTAAAATGCATGTTCTCTTTTCCGACAGATGCATTTCCTGTTGCTGTTCAGTCGTCAGGGGAAGTTACGGCTGCAGAAATGGTTCCTGCCCCTCCCAGAGAGAGAGAGGAAGAAGATTGTGAAGGACATGACCACTATGGTGTTGGCACGGAAACCACGCACATGCAACTTCCTGCACTGGAAGGATCTAAAGATTGTCTATAAAAGGTGAGCATTCAACCCAGGCCAAAGGAGAATGTCCCGAAGGAGTATATTTTGGGGAATAATTAGTATGTGCTCCTCACATATGTATTGTAAAAGAGCATGCTGATTTCTAACAAAATGATGGCGTTAGATTCAGCATTAATTAAACGCCCAGCTGCTAGGCTCTCGTGTTTGGTCATTAGTCATCACAAGGTGCGAGCAGAAGACTCTTGCAAAGCAGACACCTACTGAGCAGTCAAGATCTTATGTGGCCTAATTAAAATACAACATGCAAAGGTTTCTCGACCATATAGAGTTTGTTGCCCTGTCCTGTCCTTCAGTCCGGTTCTCCTGCCATTACTGATGTCATTAGCTGATGACATGCCACTATCTGAGTCCTCTTTGTTTTCCGGTGAAACCTAGTGGCAGCTTCCTACACAATAGCCCCCTATTACCCAATGGTTTCTGAAAATGGACCCACATGCTCACAATGGGAAATATTAGCATGTGATATTCCAAGTACAACAGGACATTGCTTGATTTTGATTAATTTTTATTATTTTATTCTGAATTGATTTGAGCATAAAAAATAAATGTTACATTATAGTGAATGGAAGTAAAAATGACTTGAATATAAAATAGTCTGAATATAAAACGCAAAGAACCACTAAAGAACCTTTGTTTTTGAGGATGTGAATGGAAATATTTTCGAGAATTGTGCTTCTGTACTTTCATGCTTCAGAGCCTGGCTATATTCTTGGTTACAGTTCAGATCTTTATGATGCATCAAATCCTTCTGAAACCTGAGAGTGAGTTTTCACGCTTGTGTTCCTGAAATCATGTTACTTACACTCTTCTGGTTCAGATCTGTATTTCACACCTCTCTTAACCTGTCGCTCTGTTCTTTCCTGTTGTTTGTCCAGTGTGACCTTTATAAATACAGAGATTTGCCATGTCAGCAGTTGCATTATAGGGACTGTAGATGGCAGTTGTGAGGATAGTGTGTACTATTTTCAGATTTTTTATCAATAAAAATAAATGTCTATATGTTTTTCCACTTGTTTGTAGGTACGCCAGTCTGTATTTCTGCTGTGCTTTGGAGAACCAGGATAATGAACTTATGGCTTTAGAGACTCTGCACCGTTATGTGGAGCTACTTGACAAATACTTTGGCAATGTAAATACATTCAGTTTCTTGATTTCTCAGCTCTGGAGCAAATGTTTGATGTATCTGATAAAAGAAACTATACAATATCTTTTGATATATCCATTTCCTTTAAGTTTCTTTTATTAAATACATCACATTTTTGTTATTAATTCATTTTAATTTATTTATTTTTGCATAGACTTCTCACTGAACACAGTATTTTATTTTTTACTCTCTTATTTTATTTACCTATTCCTGTCTTTGTAATATTACAGGTATGTGAACTGGACATCATCTTTAACTTTGAGAAAGCTTATTTCATCCTGGATGAGTTACTGATGGGTGGAGAGATTCAGGAGACGTCCAAACTGTCTATTGTGAAGTCTATAGAGGCCTCCGATATGCTGCAAGAGGTGAGATACTAAATTTGATTGATTGCATTCAGGTTAATAAAATTGAAAAATTAAACAGAAAATTAAGTTTATTTGTTCAACAGTATTGAAATAGAATTAAAAAAAATTGAAAAAATATATATATATTTTTTTCCATCCGTGTAAATTGCTGTTGTTTTGACAATTTTAAAACATTAAAATAAATTAATAATAAATAAAATTGAGTTTCGGACATGTGGCAATCTCAGTCAGTGTTTCTGAGCCAGACACTTCAGACTGAAAGAACCTGCAGCTACTTTATAAAACATTATTGATTTGACAGAGAGAGAGAGAAATAAATGGATGGTCAGTCTGAGAGTGTGGTTTTACAGAGCAGCTCTCAGTACTACTAAATGCCAGTTTTCCCAGTATGCCTAAAAAGAATTAGACCACATTAAAAGAATAGTTCACCAAAAAAGGAAAATTATGTCATTTACTCACCTTCAAAGCTGGCATATTGAGCGCTCATAGGATTATAGCATAAGGGGTATCAATGACATGAGGGTGAATAAATGACAGAATTTTCATTTTTGAGTTCTTTGTTCCTTTAAAACCCATATGGCATCTAATCATTTGTTGTCCGTATATCATTCTAATAAGCAAGGTCCATACATCTGAAGGAGAGTTCACCTCTGCACGGCACAGGAAACTGAAATATCACTTAAAATTATACAAAAGGGTAATCATTTATATTCCTGTTTTCTTCTCTTCAGACGATGGAAGAATACATGAGCAAACCAGCCTTCTGACAGCAGCTGACAAAAAGAAAAAACCCGGCTCCGCAGTTTCATTGCAAGAAGTTATAGACTTTATTCATGAGGGCTTCATAATATTTTTCTTATTTATTGTTTTTTTCTCTCTATGCTTGTATGAACATCTTGATCAGTTCCACTTAAATTTGAATGTAACTGAATCAGTGTTCATGTTGTGTTTTTGAGAAGGTTATGTCTTGTCAACTTATAAAAATAAATGTAATGCAGATTTTCTATGATGGCTCCAGCATACATATACACATACAACCATAGATTTAACTGATAATTTTCAACTTTTTATACCCAAACCATTTTATATAATAATCATATATTTGCAATTATACCTTAAACCTTGGCTTATTTGAAGTGCCTTCTCATGTTGCATGTCTCAGGAGACATTTAGCTCAAGAAAGGAAAAAAAAACACTTTTGAAGAAATGTTAATGCTGCTTTTTGAGCACACATTATTGATATTGTGTTATTAAAATAGTTTTTTTGATATGATTTAGTCTCTAATTTTCTCTAATGAAATGCATCCGGTGCTTTCTAAAAATCCTTCCAGCAGTTTATTTTTGTGCGCTGTAATGGATTTGTTTTCTATTAATATCTCTTATTACGAGACTATGCTTGACACTGTTTTAGGTCCTGTATCATCAAGTGGGAATCCTTAGCTTTTCTATGATATCAGATGTAAATATTAATAAATGATTGATATTTTTCTTCTTTTTCAAGATCCAGACCGGCACAGATAAATGTCATGTTTCTTGTTTTTTAAGTCATGGTTGTTTTTGTGTTAAATCATGCTTAACTACATGTAATAAGGCAGCACAATACAGCGAGAAGAAAAATAATACGGTAATGCTTTATTCATGTTTCTCTTCTCACACTTTAGAACACGTACAAAATGATTTATAAATGAGAATCACATCCATCTTTATTGGTTTGATAATGAAATAGCTTGTAAAGATTGCAGCAAGCGGAGTCCTACGACTACAGCAACATTCTCTTGATACCAACAAAAGGAACAAGAAAACATTTCGAGGACCACCAATTCATAAACGACATAAAATGCACTTGAACTCCCGCACGTTGATATACCATATATATTTACATATAGAATTCCATGAAAACTAAAGCACTTTAAACTGTTTACTTTTTTTTTAAATAACTTTTGAGGAGATATAGGCATGTCCCATGAGTAAGCATTTTTTTCCTCCCTGTTCACACTCTGACAAGTCCCTTCTGTGGCAGGATTGGCTAGTAGGAGCTTCTTACAACCAGTTTGCAATTTGGACAGTTCAGAAGTCTTTCATGTAGCCATAGCAACCATATCAAAGAGATAAAAGGTCAAGGGGCGGGACTTGTCAGAATACGAGCAGGAAAAAAAATACATGCTCAGGCTCTTCACATTCCTGCAACCATTTTCCCATGATACTCTTTACCCTCTTCTGTTCCAGGAACAGGTGGGGTTTGATCTATGGTCTCCTGTTCTGAATCTTGAGTGGGTGGCTTTTGAGGTGCCTCGGGCTCCTCTTTCCCTTGGGTGTCTCTCTTGGTGGGCGGGCTTTTTTTTCCATTATCAGCCTGATCAAAGAAATCTTTCATGGCCTCCTCATATAACTCATAAGGCAACTGCCCATTCGTGGTGGAATCAATAGCTCTCTTGCGATTGCTTGAGCTGGTGTCGGGGTATTCAGTCAGGAGTTTGGCTGCGAGGAAGGTCGACTCTTCATCCTCATCCACTGCATCATCATCATAATCATCTTTTCTTTTGCTTGGAGCTTTGTTTAACTCGGACAGGAACAAGCTTCCCCGTCTTCCACTGGGGTTGAAGTACTTTGCCGTGGCTGTTTTGTAGGGCCTTTGCTTTAACAAAGAAAATTTTGCATTTCTGTTGGCCAGATTCCCTAACCCAAGGACTTTCAGGATGTCCTCAGTCTTGACATCAGGAGGGATATCACTCACTGTGACTTCTGGCTGTCGACCGTTGTAATACTTGATGACCCGGCTCTTGTGCCGAGGTTGGCTGGGCTTCCTAGCCAGCTGGTTCTCAGGAAGGCGTTGTTGTTTTCTGGTTTCCTCCATGAAGAGCATTCCAACCAGGTCCTCTGGAGGTACCTGGAGCTTCATTGAAATAGCTGACAGCAGTTGTTTGATTGCCCTAGGGTCAATAAGAGAGGGTTGGGATAGTAGCCTCCTCCTTCCTTCCATCAGGTCCCGTTTTTGAGCTTGGTTTGTCATCTCCAAGACCTTCAACAGGTAGTAATCCACGAGTTTTGTGTCATCATCTGGGTTCTCATCATCGTCTTCTGTAGGGATAGCTCGTCTTTCAATGACCTCGCCCTGCTCTCTGTTATCTCCTAACCCTCGTTCGTATTCTTCACGGCTTCCTTTAACTACTTCCTCTGTCTCGAGCTGCTCCTCTAATGGCACCCATTCCTCCCCTCCGGTCACGTCCTCATATGCAAGGTTCCTAACCTTGTAGAGGTCCTCATCGTCTTCGGCATCTTCTTCATCCTGGTTCTGTCGCTTCCTGTTCTGTGCAGCAGTCAGTTTACCAAGCTCTTCGAATATAGAGCGCATGTTGGCGAGGCTCTGAGGGGTGTACTGCTCATCCAAATCCTCAGTCGCCCGCTTGGAGTCCCTGCTGTTCTCTTCATCCTCAAACATTAGTGGATACTTCTTGTGCGGCTTCACGAAGCCCCCGTAGTCTCCAGCAGGGCTCTCTGCGTCTGCCACTGGGCGTCTGCTCTTGTGAGAACGCCGCTCGTTTTCGGGCGCTGGGTGGCTTTCTGGAGTTTCTCCAGCTTGTTCAAGCACCCCCAGCAGAGATCGAACCCACTGTGGCACCTTGTTATCCGGCCAGCGGGTGGCGTCCTCACGCGTGGGTGCATTCTCATCCTGTAGGGAGGCAAGCTGCACTAGAAAACGGAATTTGTCCACCTCGTCGTAGTCCCCTGTTGGACTCTCTGATCCATCGGCTTTCTGCTTCAAGCTTTCGATGTACTCCAGAGCTTTGATCATATCGGAGCTGGGAGCAAGGAAGTCACCCTGGTCTCCGCCTCGCAGGCGATGGTGGCGCACAGAAGCGCCCTGCACGTTTAGTGTTTGGAGGAGGGTAACGAGCAGGACCGCCACCCCTCCGGCAGACAGTTTCGGTAGTGACAACATCATATCGCCTAGAGATGAACAAGCACAAAAAAGTTAACCCATGCAGGCTTTTTTTTAATTTATGTTGCATCCTTTGTGTTTAAAAACAAAATGCATGTAATGTACCTAAAATTCTGTTTGAGTTTAAACCACCAATGAAATCAGTTCTTGGAGTTGCTTTACAACCCAAAATTGTTTCCCAGACTGAGCAGAAGAGACGCTCGGAGCACCCAAGCAGCAGTGAGATCATTCAGAACACAACATGTTTTTAAACGACAACAGCACCGGATGAGTCACCGCCTGTTGTCAAGGTAACCTTTCACTTGTGGCTACGGATCTCTAAGAACAGATCTATTGATATTTTCACGTATGTCTGTACAGAAGAAATCTCGATTTAAAAAAAAAAAAAAAATCAGTCTAGCTGGAATACATTTCACTTATGTTTTCGCGACGATTTGATTAGATAAACCAGAGATGAGATATGCTGCTGATGAGTGATGGTATCTAAGCAAGCAAAGCCGGAAAGAAAAGGAACAAAAGCTCTTTCCTCCTCACAAAGCAGACTAGCGCATATGTTAACTATTGTCACAGAACATCATTTTGTGAATACAAAAAAAAAAAAAAAAAAAAAAAAAATTAGATAAAAAAAATATATAAAATGAGCCCTCGTACCTTTTGTGTAGAGCTCAGATAATGTGAATGAGCGTGAACAGCATGTCCTCCTTGTTGCCTCAATGCGCTTCGGTTGTGTTTCAGCACCGGACAGCTCCCCGCGCTATATGAGGCGGCACCTAACCAATGCGTCACGATGCTCACGCAATAGCGAGGCTGTGCATGCATTCGTAACCATTCACAACGTTTTTATCTGAGAAACTGAACCTCTTGCAATGCATTGTCCTCATGGTCTGTGTTTTAGGTGTGTTTTATTCATAAAGAAGAGTGCGTTTTGTGAACAACAATGACTACATAAAACTGAAAAAATTGCTACTGTCTGCCAATGTTATAAAAAAGATACAAAAATGCAGAATGATTCTGAAGCCCCTTAAAGAGATTTGAGGAAATACCATATTAATTTACTATCATGACTTTTACAATTGTAAAGCTAATTATGCTACACAAAAGATCTAAAGCTTTCACCACTAAATGTTACAGATTAGTACATAATAGTACCTTTAATGTACATATTAATACCTTTTAAAAGGGTACCGGCCCAATGACTGTTTATTTTTTCTTTTTTTCTTTTTCTGAGAGTGAAAACTATGGTAAATTAAATTGCAAAACATTTCTGTTACAGATATGCATCAGTTACTTTTTAAATCATATTATTTGTATCGAGTAAGAATGAGTATATCATAGGTGTGCAATGTAAAAATGGTTTGTTCGTTGTCTTTCTGTACACACAGGCGTCACAGGCGAGTTAAATCGTCAGGTGATGAGTCACACACACACGCACAAATGCACTGTGGGACTGTGAGGAGAGCAAGGCCTCTGATAAATATACATCTGCTGGTTGTGGATCTCTTCCACTGTCCCTAGACACCTACAGTCCCGAGCATCTATTAGATCCTGTGGTGGGGCCTGTCAGCAGCTGAATTATGTGCCCTAGTGACATTTGTGCCAAGATGACATTCATTTGTACTCAATCACTTTTCCTGGAACACAGATAAAAAGTCTCTTAGGAGAAAGCTTCGAGTTTTTTTTTTTTTAATTTATTTATTTTTTTTATAGTCACATCATTTGCAGTATTTTAGCTGTAGTTTCCAAGTACAAAAAAGGAAAGAAAAAAAGTCTGTTATCAAGAACCACCTCACTTGCACCTATTTAAGTTATTTTTAACATGCATCTCAGATGGCCCTGCATTATTCTGCAGTCATGAAAATAAATGCCCTAATTGGAACCATTGTTTTAACCCTTGTACTGTACTGCAAATCCTTTGCCTAATTTCATGTTACTGGTCAAAAATGACTGGCCTATTAAAAATGTACAAATTTTAAGAAATATTCTATATTATTACCAAATCTTCCATTCAATCTTTTTGTCAGCCTGTTTCTTTCAATTAGCACAGGTTTTGTATTTCTTTTTGGAACTGACTGATCATAAGCCTTATTGATCTGAGCGTATGCACCTAAGCAAAGGCACATAAGCAGATCAATGAGGCCTAGGATCAGTCAGTTCCAAAAATAAATACTGTACCTGTGCTTATTGAAAGAAAATAGGTTGATAAAAAGACTGAATCCAATATTTGCTAATAATATACCGTAATTTATAAGCAATTTTTTCGTGGGCTGGTCATTTTTGACAGGGAACACGACAAAAATCCCAAAAAATACAAAAATGATCAATTTTGTTATACCCTGTGTGAGCAAACTCAAAGTCTTAGTATGATGTGAATGTTTAACCAGCATTTTTGGAAAAAAGAAATCTCAAAATGACAACATGAGGTTTAAGTTTCATAAGAACTTTTATTCTTTTAGAAAACCATCCATCTGGGGCTTTAATGAACCCAGAAACCAATATGCTGGTCTGAAGAAGCTGTTATTTAACATCAAGAACTTCTTTTAATCTCTGGAGAGCCATATACAACAAAAAAGACATGTTAGTCCCTACAGCCCAGAATCAGAACAGCACATTTATTTCTTCATTAAAAGCACTCTGCGGTTTGTCTGCATATTGTTTTTAGCACATACTGATTCTGGACTCGTAGCCCAGTCAGCTGACTGCACTCTGGGGAGAGAGGGATGAGAGGGGCCCTCCTGACGTAAGTGGAGCAGTCACATGGTCAGATGAGTCATAAGCCTGTGTGTGTGCATTATGGGATGTTTCCATGACTGTGAAACCAAACAATCTTTTCTATTTTTGCTTCTTGATTCATAAAAATACATATATACTGACTTCCATTAGCAATCAGGAGAAGCACTGGGTTTCAGCACAGCAGTTCTCCTGAAAAGCTTTCTCAGTAAGATTAAATGGAAATCAATCCACAACCCATTGAATTTCTCAATTTTCTCCCTTTAACTATATTAGAGCATCCCCTCTGTTGCTGTGGTGATTGTTCTAGCAGAGACTAGCTAGTGGATGGGGGAAAACAACGCTGAAGAGATGACTCTGAAACTCGTCTTGCTGGAGTTGGCTATAAATAGGCGTTGTGGAGGCGTCAGCAGGAGGTTACAGTCATGTGTGCGTGGACTGTGACGGATGATTTGATAGGCTGAGAGACGTGTAGGAGGCTTGATGAGGGATTCTCTTGGTATAAGCAGGATTCTGCACATTAATTTGGTCTAATGAGCAAAGCAAGAATGAATTATTTTATATTTTCAGATGAAACTATCTAGTTCTTTACCTGTCGCCAGTGGCTAAAATAAGGTCTGTTAAACATCATGCATTTTAAGGCATCAGAATGAAACCATTTGTCTGATATTCTTAACATTAAAAACAAGATAAATTTACCCGATATGCAAAATTGCATGCAATATTAAAGTCCCAGTATTTTGCAGTAATTTTGGGCTGTCTGTACACAAATAATGCCTGTTTTGCTCGAGTATGTCACATTTTCAAAAAAAAAAAAAAGAAAAAAAAAGTGCATTTTGTAGCATTTTTGCTTTTTTCAAGACACGGGTATGTTATTTACTATTCTTTGTTTTATTTTAACAGCCATCTTTCACAGTGTAGCAAATATATTATGAGAATTAGTTGTGGGTGTTGCTATGGTGTTACTAAGCTGTTTTAAGGGAGCACTTTTAATTGTTTGCAAGGATGTTGTGGATAGTTGTCATAGTGTTGCTAGGATGTTCTAACTGGTTGCTAGGTGGATGCTTTCTTGTCCAAGTTGAGAGTTTCTCTCTAGATAGGGCTTGGGTCCTTTCTTCAATGTCAATGTCATTTTATCACTCCAGGCATGATTTTGGTCACCTCTCTTCAACAAGCCTCATGTTTTGAGGTATCACGTTCATTGCACAAAATTGTTTCTTGGGGTATGTTCAATTAACTAACCCAAAATGTTATCATTGCAATCTTTTATGTACACTAAAACCATTAATTCTATTAATGTATCTGAACTGAAGCAGTCTAGAGCTTTGAGAATACAGCAGATTTTTGTCGGTTCTGTAAACTGACAGTTTGAGTTGAGATTATATGCTTGGCCTGTTCTGAAGGCTGTTGATTTGATTCGGCTCAATGAAAGCATCAGTTACCCAGAGCTGTGTTCAGTATGCTGGGATGGGCTGATGGCTCGGAGGATGGAGGGAGGGAGGGAGGGAGGGAGGGAGGGAGGGAGGAGAGGATGAATGTCAATGAGAATAGAAAGGGAGGGCTGCATCGTCTCTCTGCTGTCATTCTCATAAATACAAGCAATGAAATCCATCTGTCAATTAATTATTTTTTACTTTCTGCATCCCTTATGCTGCTCCTCGTCTCCATATCTCTGCCTCTTTCTATTTCTTTTTTTCTCATCTCTCCTTCCCTCTGGTTGCTGCGGAGACTGACAGCGGCGTTGTGTGGTTCCTGGAATCTCAATCAAGGGATGTAATTCCAGAGTCAACAGAAACCAACAGGCACCGCTATGGCCCTCGATACCCAGCAGTGTGTGTGTGTCATGGAGAAAATATAACAGGTAGTAAAGTGTGTGGGAATGACTCATAGATCAGAGATGTTTGTTTTTATGCATTATTATACCCACACTTGTAGCAGAATGGCTAATTTTGTTTGCTCTTTTCTAACTCAGAAGACGTAGGGGAGAGCAGGGTGAGTTGAGCCACTTTTTACTCACGGTGTGTTTAAAGCGAGCACATGACAGTAATGGATCCAACTTAAATAGGAACATAAATATCAGGATGTTGTGCATCCTTGGGAATAATCAGTTTGGATCTAAAATAAATTGCTTTCAAAATAAGGCTTAACAAAAAAGTGAAGGGTAAATTGAGCCTAGAGAGAGGGTAAATTGAGCTACATGGAGTTAAACTGTATGATTGATTATACTGAAGTAAAACATGTTCACCTCATGCTATATCGAAAGGAGAGAAATTGAATTAAAATGACTTCTTAAAATCTATGTGTGAGCCTTGTGATGGACTGGCCATCCATGCAGAGAGTTTCTTCACCAGTGGTTCAAGACGCTAGGTTAGGATCCAGCTCCCCGCCCTAATAAGGACAAAGAGATTTGGATAATAGAAATAGTTTCTTCCCCCAGGCAATCTACCTCATGAACAGTTAAATTTTCCCCACTTTATGCAATACAAATGTGCAATAATAAATTTATTTTTTACCACCTCTATCACATCCCTGCATCTCACTCTATTCTATTCCATTTTATCATCTATAGCACAACTGTTCATACAATTTATTTATTATTTATTATTATTTATTTATCGATTTATTTCTCAACATTTGTCTATTTATATTTACATGTGTGTATTTTTATTTATTTTTTGTCTGTGTGTTGTTGTCTCTGTGTACTGGAAGCTTATGTCACTAAAACAAATTCCTTGTATGCGTAAGCATACTTGGCGATAAAGCTCTTTCTGATTCTGATTCTGATAATAGAATGGATGGATTGGATGACTTCTTAAAAGTTTCATTTAAAGATGCAGCTCACAACTTGAAGGTATTTTTAAAATTATTTACAAATTTCAGAACAAAATAAAATTCCAACTGAAGATAAAAAAAAAGAAAAAAAAAAAAAAAAGTCTGCAATAGTGGACTAATAGTACTCCACATCCCACTTATACACTTAAACAATTTCATAACAACTTCAGTGGCCGATTTTCATACACAAGGCCTATTTAAAAATTTCAGAACAAAATTAAGTTCAAAACAAAGAACAAATTAAAAAATGTTTGGTCTAAAATTAATTAAATATAATGTAGAATTACAGTAAAATTATACTTTATAGTCATAAGAAGGGGTGAGCCACTGACTTAACTTACCCCAGTACTTTCGGCTCAAATGCACCATTTTAACAAACTTGTATCATCCAGCAGTTTAGAGCTAGCTAACAGTATAACCTCATATTATAACCTCCTACATATATATATATATATATATATATATATATATATATATATATATATATATATATATATATATATATATATATAGGCTATATATATATATACATTTTTGTCTGTAATTTTTCAGACACAGGAAGTCCTTCTACATACAAAAATCACTGTGAACAGCAAAAAGGATTTTTTTTTTTTAACTGAAATGTAGTTTCCAATTATTCCATGGGCTTCCCTCTATCACAGACTTAGTAAAATGGTTAACTCTTCGTATGTTTGAGGTTATATCACCAATTTTGTTTAAGGTTGTCTAGAAACAAGGGGTGGCTCAACTTCCCCACAGGCTCTAATCACGCCGCTCACCACTAAAGGGGTTTTCAGTTAAGTAAATGTTTTTTTTTCTTTAGCTTTTTTTTTCTTTAGCAATAGCACCCAGTTTCTATAATTGGTTGTTTGATTGTTTAATAAATGAATACATTTTAATATTTTCTGAAGAATTTGTTGAAATTTGTTGAAATTGATTATATTTTATTAAATTTTATTCACACAACCACTTAAATAACGTTACATTCAGTATTTGAGTCGCGTATGAAGTATCTGACGTTAGTCTCCTTTATTTGTTCTGGCGCCCGCCGTAAATACTGTATAACCATAGCGACAGTGGTTAAAAGAAATATCAAGAAAAACGACGACCATAGCAACTGAAAGTAGAATCACAGTTGTCACGAAAAGTCTAGTCGTTGCGCTAGTTCATTCGTCAAATATTAATTAACCGACAGACGATTTTATAGCTACAGTCGCACATCCAGTATCGCACGCAGACCACAAAACTGACGGAAGCAGACCCGGAGGAAGACAGTGGCTGGATATAAAACCAAAAAAACCTTCAGATGACAGCTCATTGATATCACACACGAAAACGCTCAACACCGTGACACAACCAAGGCGAAGTGACAGACACACTACGGTTCCGTTCACACGGAAAATTCGGTTGTGAGTTCGGTTATAGAATGCGGTTGTCACTCTCGTAAATAACTGAAAATAACACTCAGGTAGAAATGATAACCGTATTCTGTTGCTGTGTGAACGTGGCCTAGTAGCCTAGTTCAGTCTTGTTTTATGACAAATATTTTGAGTTCAAATTGAATTTTGATGGCGGACTGTGTCTTGTCAAATCTTTACACAGTTAAGGCCTTGTTGAGAGACACGTATAGCTTATTTTCGGGGCTTCTTCTCTTGAGAAAATAGGAGAAGCAGGAAACATAGCCAAACTTTCCCTTTGGTTTCCGTGACCGTATAATCTCATTGTCAACTCACGTGTCCGAAGCAACAGTTGAGATATTCCACCCAATTTAATTTCCATAACATGACGCAATTCCAAGTGAAAATAGACAAGAGTAGAAAGATCAGTACCATCAGCTGAAATGACAAAAAAAAAAAAAAAACTTTCAGAGGTGGGGCACAGTATTAAATAAGGCCAGGATGCTATATGTAAATAGGGTCAGTTTTAATGTTGACTTTAAGGAGATCTAATTGTGATTTGTCTTTGGGAGGCACTATAATATCTCTATGCTTATCTAAAGGCCGGTTCAGTCCCTTAATCTCTCCCGCCACCCTCTTTTTTTCTCTCTTGCTTGACTTCTTGTCTCCATGGTGATCTTCTGCTTTATGTCTTTCACTCATCTCTCTTGTTCACTTGTTCTGTAAGTGCTGAAGTGAGAGGCTGTGTGTGGCAGGTGGGTTGTAATAAGGATAAGACTATTGTTTAGCTGTCATTACTTTCTGTTCCTCATTATATCTGTCTCCTGCTTTCACTTGCTCAGGTAATAAGGCAGATTTAGTGAGTTATATATACCATTCAAGAAAGCAGATGAATTGAAGGGATAGTTGCATTACATGAATGTATTCAGCAAATACTTATTTGGATTCAATTTTTTGTCCGTTTTTACATTCCCTAGGAATCAAACAAAAAAAGTATTTAAACTGCTTTGAATTCATGCACTCACCCTCATGTTGTTCCAAACCCATTTCTTCAGACATTTTCTTCTACTGATCATAAAAGGAGATATTATGTTATGTTTTTTTTGTGTTTGTCATACCACAGAAAAGCAAAGTGACTAGGTGGTATCTATCTATCTCCACAGAGCTGTTATAACAGTTTTCTTATCTACAATTCTAGTATTATAAAAATATTATATATATATATATATATAAACAATATATATATAAACATATATATATAACAGAGCTGCTGTAACAGTTTTCTTATCTTTTTATTTATAACTTTATTGTTTCATGATTTGCATGCATTATTGTTTTATACATTTTATTATTTGGTATTTTATAAATTGTATTATTTGTATATTATAAATGAAATTAAAAATAATATATTTTGTATAGTAATAATTTTATATATTTTTTAATTTATAATAATAATAATATAAATTTAATGAATGAATTAATTAATACAAATAATTTTATGTATTCTTTTTATAGTATTATTATTTGCATTTATACAAAATTATAATTAAGATTAAATAAGAATTTTGTATGATTTAATTTTATTATTTTGTATTTTATTTATGCTTTTATTTTTTGCACTTAATTAATTAAGCTGTTTTTGTCCTATACACAACCCAATAAAAACAGACCTGGATCCCATTTTTGGGTTGCTACTCACCACTCACTCTTCCACTGTTTTAATATACATGAGTCTCAAGATCCAAAACCATCTTATTTACATTTTCTTGTTTATTTTTCTCCAGGTCATCTTTAGTCTTATTATTAGCCTTTTTGCCTTCATTCATTCTTTCTCTCCCTCCTCCTTCACCTTCCTCTGACTCATGAGTCTGAATGACGTGTTCTCTTACGTGTGTGGAGCGGAGGCTCTTCTCATTTTTTTTTTATCTCTAATACATCATTATCCCTAATGAGTTTCTCCTTGTCTCTCTCTCTTACTTGCAGTCTCCTACTCTCTCAATTCTGTTCTGTCCCTTTCAGAACTCTTTTGAGCATTGAAATGGCCACATGTTATGGTGACCTTGTGCTTTTTTTTCTTCGAATGACCAGCATCATGTTTAATGGTCAGATGTGTTGGTCAGCTGCCACATTCACCAGCTGTGATTATCTGCTTAGAATACGTTTGTCACCCTTTTTGAGCATTCTAGAACCTTCAAAGCTTTCTAGCAGATGGTATAGTCTTTAAAATAATATCTTCAGATAGTGCAGTCTTTAAGCTGAGAACACCTTGCTGAAAAGACTAGTTGCTGGTCACCAGCATATAAGGCTATGCTGGATTTGAGTTAATACATTCATTCAAAAAGATTTTGCGACCTATTAAAGTAATCACAGAAATGGCTTAAATGTTAGTTTAAAGTGAACATCAGTTTGAACATCATTGGTTTACATGCCACCTGTTTTGATATTTTGTTATTAATGAAATGACAATGTAAGGGTCACTTTAGGGGCTAATTTATACCATTGAATACAATATTTATATGGCATTTGTGGTATTTATATGGTACTTTAAGGAATGCAATCAAGCATGTTCAGTTTCATTCAAAACAGATGAATGTGATTCTGGCAACATTTTATGTTAGTTGCTGTACATTTTGTGTCAGTTCAGAAATGAAATGTCCGGTGAGTGGTGCTTAAAGGTTAATGCTCTATCACATTTGAAAAAATAATATACCACCTACACTAAACCTAACTGGCATGTTGCAAGATATATCTCGCAATTCTGTCTTTTTTTCTCTTAATTTTTGCAACTTTATTTTAATATCTTTTTTCCTAAGAATTGCAGAATCTTTCTCTGAATTTTGAGAAAAAAAATCAGAATTTAGTATAGTATAGTTTAGTATCTGAATTTAGTAAATCTTGCAGTTCAGACTTTTTTTCTCAGAATTCTTGCAACACTGAGTTTATATCTTTTTTTGGAAATTTTAAGATAAAAAGTCACAATTACCATTTTTATTTGTTTATTGTGTGGCAGAAACAGGCTTCCATATACAGGTGCATCTCAATAAAGTAGAATTTGTGGGATTTTGTTAAATGTGAGCCAAAATCATCACAATTAAAAGAACCAAAGACTTAAACTACTTCAGTCTGTGTGCATTGAATTTATTTAATACACAAGTTCCACAATTTGAGTTGAATTACTGAAATAAATGAACTTTTCCACGATATTCTAATTTATTGAGATGCACCTGTAATTGTATGTTTAGGTGTTTTTTTTTTTTGCAAAAAAAAGAGGTAGAAGAATTAGAGACTGGTAAGAGAATTGGATATACTGTATGTTTGAGTTTCTTGTGAATCTCTGGCAGAGACGTGCTGTGACTCCCACCAGCCCACACCAAACCAGCACAAACACACTGTTGTTATTGTGGCAGATTGTGTGAATTAGATTCCTCATACAGAACATCACAGATATGGCTATAATTATAAACAATCAAGAAATGAGCCAAGCGACTGCACAAATGTCGGTGTATGTGCAGGGTTTCTTGAAAAGAAGCCCAGAAAGTTTTCACACCTTTAATGAATCAGAGTTCTCAGAAAAACACTGAGCACTGAGGAGAAAACACAGGAAAATGCCCTTTGATTTGCTCTGTTCATTAAAATCAACCAGCACTACATCTGCACAGATAGAGAGAGAGCCGGAGGAGGCCCATACATAAGGAAATGGGTGACAGCCCTGGCACAGAGCTAAAAGTGCCAGAGTTTGACCACACAGTGAGATTCTCATTAGATCTTCCCATCTATCTATCTATCTATCTATCTATCTATCTATCTATCTATCTATCTATCTATCTATCTATCTATCTATCTATCTATCTATCTATCTATCTATCTATCTATCTATCTATCTATCTATCTATCTATCACATGTCTGTCTGTCTGTCTGTCTGTCTGTCTGTCTGTCTGTCTCTCTCTATCTCGAGATAATTTTTTAAACGTATCATAAAAAATTCATAGAAACTTAGGCCAGTAGCCTATCAACCACAGAGCACTTTAGCAACTACTGTACATAGCAACGCCCTGGCATTGTGGTGGCAAGATTTGAGCAGGCAAGCACCAATCATGTTTTCTTCAGACAATGTGAAGTTCCCTTTGCAATTCTGTATTGTAACTTTTTTTTTTTTTTCTTTTTGATTCACATCTAAGCTGATAACACGTTGGCAAACAAATGTACAGTTGTTTGTCATGCCAGTTTAACATGCTAAATTGAACTGACACAGAGAGCGAAAGAGGTTGAGCAGCAGTGATTCATATGTAGATGTGCCCACTCCATTCTGTCCATGGGTGTGCGTTAAATGTGTGTATAAATTGATTCATTTATGTTGGACTGTGTGTAGGTGTCAATCTAAGGTTTTCCTCATCTTCCCCTTATGATTATTTTGTTTATTGCTTTTCTTCTGATGTGTCATTCTTCATCTCTCACTGCCAGCGCCACAGATGGAGAACAGCAAACACATCCTGACAGTCAGTCAGTCTCTCTCTCTCTCTCTCTCTCTCTCTCTCTCTCTCTCTCTGTTAAGGGCAGAAATTAAAGCAGAATATAGCAGTGACACACACACACACACACACGCACCTTCACATCACTGCAGAGTCTGTACAAACAAACTCTGTTCTGCAAACTGGTGATATAATTGTCAATAATATGTTTTGTAACGTACAGTGGAGTCCAACATCTGGGATTTAAATTTAAGTTTGTAAATGAACAGAACATTTAGGATTAAAAAAGGTGTAAAGTAAACTAGAAATAGGAAATATTTATATGCTGTCATTAAAGCAAAAGAGGACAAACCAAGTAGTATGACAGCCTTATATCAATTTTAATGTATATTAACTTGTTTCTCAAATTGTGTTGTACTACAATGTTTAAATAATTAAAATTATAAAAATAATATTTAATTTAAAAATTATGTATATTAAAAATTTTCTTGTGGACCCCACTTTAGGAATATATGTGTTTTTAGGGCCAGTTACTGACAGTGAACCACACTATTGACTCACTGTGTTTGAAGAGTTTTAAATAATGGGTTTTTGTTGAACAACAGATGAGATGTGGATGCCACAATATTCATTAAGGTCTGATTGGAACGAAAGGGACACTTCATAACTACAAAATAATACATGCTGTTCGAGCGAGGGAGAGTGAGAGAGACTTCTTAGAATTAGTCATAAATTGAAACTGGGAGAATCATGATGCGTTTGGCGGTGATCCATGTTTACCACAAGCTCCCAGAGGATCCTCTGATAGAAATTCCTTCTTTTGCTTGATCTATCTATCTATCTATCTATCTATCTATCTATCTATCTATCTATCTATCTATCTATCTATCTATCTGTCTGTCTGTCCTTCCGTCTGTCCATCCGTCACAGTGTTTATTGTTGATAGCAGTATGTGAGGTTTGATGTGGTATGAACGGTGCACGGTTGAGTCATTTTGTAGGAATCTGTTCCTGATCCACAGCTGTGTGCAGCGCTTGACTCATTCTTTTTAATTAAAATAACAATGTTTGATTTGATGTTTCCATCACATCTTCTATAATGCCATTCACAGGCTGTCTTTTCTTTCACAAAGCTGCACTGACTTATCACCAAGTTTCTAAGAATGTCTTTGTCTCCTTCCATCTCCACCTCCTGATGATCTCTATGAAAGACAGTTGCTGCCGGCTTATGGCCTTGGTTTCCATGGACACGATACTTGTCTTAAGGACTACCTTGTTTAGTTGACTCTTGTCTTGTACAGGCGAGCTTTGAAACGGCAATCTGCCGAGCACTGAGTGCCACACATCATATGGCACACAAAAATAAAAAACTCTGACGTCAATTGAGTAAGGTCAGTGAAACATGCTTTATTTAGGAAAATTAATTCAATATGTCTACACTCTTGAATTTGCACAATTCTGATAGAAAATGGAGATTTCTTTTTTAAAAAAGAGCGTTACATTTATTTGTAATTAAATTGTCGAACAGGATATTCAGTGTGCATCTGGGAAAGTAAAAGGAATCAATTTTTATTTTTATGTTGACTTTAACTCTAGAATATGGCAAATCTTAAATAAATATTGCTTGTAAAAAAAAGTACATATATTTTTATTTCTTATTTGATTTCTTTTTTTTTTAAGTTATCAAGGGCTAGTCTTCCGAGTTGTAATAAGGACCATTCAAGCATATTATTATATTAAAATAATAATAATTATTATTTGACATTACAAAGTAAATGGTATCAATTTTGATTTTTATGGCCAGGTTGCGGTTGCAAATGAGAACCTGTTCTCAACCGATTAACCTGGTTAAATAAAGGTAAAAAAAAATTTAACTTTAACTCTAGAATATGGCAAATCTTCGGTAATACTGCTTGTAAAAATGTTTACATAAAAAATAAATAAATATAAAAACTACAAATTGAAGTCATCAAGGGCTAGTCTTCCAAGATGTAATAAGGAACATTCAAGTGTATTATTATATTAAAATAAGAATTAATATTATTTGACACAACGCTAAAGGTACAGTAGACTTCAGAGTGATTCTCTCTAGGGTAAATTATCTGATACTGACATCTACTGGTGAATAACAGTTATGAGATCCACTTTAATATTAAACGAAATAATATTACATTAAAATACTTTATTATTTTCTCAATTTATATAGACACAACTTCAAATAAATAAAATTATTTTAAATCATAAATATGAACCTTTGATCGCTATTATGAAAAGAAAAACCTTACAAATTCCCTTATTTACTAAAGCAGAAGTTTTCTGAAAATTTCCTGAAAATAAAAGCACAGATAAATAATACTCAAAAATGTTGAGTATTGTAATTCACAAAACTTTATTCCTTAGTTTCAAACATAGTTTCAAGGCCAGATTACAAATAAATAAAGGAGTTGTTTGCTTTTACCTGCTTGTCGTAAGACAGTAACCACTCACACAAAGGAGAAAATACCCCAAACCTGGTCAGAAACAAAGATTAAACATATTTAATGGAGATATTACATTTGTACATCTACTTAATGCAACTTTATGAGTTTCTGACTTAAAAGTCATATTTACAGAGCAGGTAACAGAAGGAGAGAGAATTCACCAAACATCCTCTTTGTGTGTCTAGAATGCTCAATAGGCTTGTGTGTAGCCATTAAACATCAAGCACATCAAGAACGTAAAGTAGTATACAGTTAAACACAGACATGTTGATGGCGTAAGCGTTCAACAGGCAGAATTATGTGTTTCATTTCGGTTAGCTGTTGCCAAGGTCATGACTGACAGGTGAATACATCAATCAGATTACAGTTTGGCTCAGAAAATCGGAAAAAAGATGGAGCTCTCTCTAGACTAACAGCTGATTGGCCAGGAACAAATGACATCACAGGACGTAAATGAAGCACAATCAGGGTGAGCAGTAGAGCAGCTTTGAGAGGGGATGTGTCACTCCCTGAATTCGAAGACAGAAATAAATGATCAAAAGTATCATTTCCTATAAACCACTTTTAATTTCCACTGTGAAAAAAAGGAAAACAATATCCTCCATTGAGCACAAGAAAGGCAGACTTGTCTAGTTTAGGAACACCATTTGCCTTCAGTTACTTTTAGGACAAACAAAAATGATAATAAAACACAAACAAAGTACTTTCAGTAAAGAGCATCAAGTTGTGACGGCAAAGCTGGAGTGTTTCTAGAACCAATGATTAATCTAATGCAATCGAGAAAACATAAAACAAATGTTCTGACCTTTTCATCTTGAAAATGTTAAGTGCTGAAAAATCTACATTTTTCATATAATGAATAAATGCACAGATTTAGAAACATTTGCCCCATTTTTCCAAATGCCACATTTATCGATGTCTGCGATACAATATGTTCTTATTCAAAGCTTATTTGTTTGGTTTACAACTCCTGAATCATGCAAAGTCAAATGCGAATCATAATGCATCAGTTGTCGAATGATGTAAGTGATCTGCACAGTCTGAAGCAGAATAAATGTGTCTCTTCCGTTACATCGAGGAGGCTGGAGACATTCATGCTCTTGGGACCGGACTGTGCATTTCATTTGTTGCATCTCAGAATACATAAGTCTATTGCACATTCAAATTCATAATTTTTCTCTTTGTTGAAGTCACTAATCATTTCCTACAATGACAACATCACAATATAATAAGAAACAAATAGGTACCCAAACTACTCAATGGCAACACTTGGCTCCCTTGCAAAACATTCACCCAACACAATGGCTGACAAAATATGATCACATGACATTTTTAGAAAGGAATATGTTTAAAGGCTTTACAAATTCAGACAAAAAATATACGCGTTAAGTATGGAGTAATACATCCCATATGAGAGGAACGAGGAGTGAATCTTTCAGATGCAGACCTGACGCCAACTCACTGACATAGAAATGCACAATTTGGAGCATGTCTGTGAAATAGGATTATTGTTAAAGTCGCCCTGAAAAAAATCAGTATAAGCTTACTGTAGTATTAGAGCACGTCTCTGGCTTAAGACTGCTCTCCATAACAGCTTTTGTTACATCAGAACAGATATCTGGTGTAATACTGGTCTCTCCTGGTCTGGGTTGTTAGGTTTCTTTCTAGGTACACAGTCCTCAGTGTGCACTTGTACCTGAAATACATTGTTCATTTCACACAGGGCAACAGTAACAGCCTTTGGATACAAGTAAACAACAGAAGCCAAAGTTCAAAGTAACAAAATGTCAAGTACAAACGGCAAAGTACCAGAAAAAATAACATTGTAACAGATACAGTTAGAGAAGCATTCAATACATATCCAAAAAAAACAAGTCTTTGAAAAAAGAAAAAAAAAACCTAACAAAAAAATAAGCAACAAAAAATACAGCCAAATTGCAAACCGTTTCCCTGCATAAACTCTTGATGAGATTTCAGTGTGACCGCTTCACAGTAGGGTGGAATTATCAAGCGCATCTGCCTGCAGAACAATGTGAGGGTGGGGTGAGGGGGCGTGCCTATCAAAGAGAGCCAATGAGAGAGAAGCAAGTGGGTGGGGTCCAAAAGTCTCACAGTCTGTAGGTTGTGTTGTCTGTCTTTCAGTATTCACTCTCATGAATCATATAAGAATAAAAGTGCGTTATTTACTGTAGTACCTGCTGCAGCAGGTCGCTCTGTTCCCTCTCATCAAACCATAACTTAATGAAAATTCAAGTGTGTCCCTGTTTGGATCGCAGAGCATCACAGGGAGCAGGAAGGCAGAGGATTGTGGGACGTTTTTTTCATATATAGGCATTGTGGTATATGGTGTGTCCTAAACCCCCCCCTCCCTCCCTCCCTCCCCACCACATAACACCGACTGGCTTCATTCACTTGCCGCCGTACATCCTCTCGATATCATCCTGATAGTGTGTTTTTAGTTCCTTGCGTTTGAGTTTGAAGGCGTCAGTAACCAGGCCTGTCTCGGGCGTCCAGGGTTCGGCGCTCAGGCGGATTTTCTTTGGGATCTCAAAGCGCTCCAGTTTACCTGTGAATGAGAACAGAGATTTTATTTAACATTCAGAGCTTTATGGTTTTGGGAACTGTAGCTCGCTAAGCTACAAGTGTATATAGCAAGAAGCTTTAAAAAGATGAGGTAAAATGCTGTGAATGGTCTTTTGCCAAATGGTTTTGGGTGACATTTTATGTGAATTTTTACTGGATCCGTATCAGTGAAATTAACTGCCTAAACAAGCCAATTCATCCAAATGAATTAGACTTCCCAACAATACTTGAGAAAGTGAGGACAGTTTTGAGAGGAAATCTCTTAAGCTCAACATTTGATTAAAATACAGTAAAAACAATAATATTGTGAAATATTATAACAATTTAAAATAACTATTTTCTATTCTCATATATTTTAAAGTGTAATTTATTCCTGTGATGGCAAAGCTACATTTTCAGCATCATTACTCCAGTCTTCAGCATCACATGATCCTTCAGAAATCATTTTAAGATACTGATTTGCTGGTCAAGAAACATTTCTTATTATTATCAATGTTTAAAACAGTTGTTTTAAATAGAATTTTTTTTGTGGAAACTGTGATACATTTTTCAGTATTTTAGAAGTTCAAAATAACAGGATTTATTTGAAATCGAAATATCCTGCTGTCACCCTTGATGAATTTAATGCATTCTTGCTGAATAAAAAAGGCTTAATTTCTTTTAAAAATTCTAGTAATTCTAAGATGTATATTGTAAGATATATTTTAAAAATCTACATATCGTTAACTTGCCATATTTCAGATGGCAAGTTAACATCCAGCATGGTTCCTTTTTACTAAGTAAAAACATGCAAAACAGTAAACAAGTTTGCCGTTGGCATTGCAATTCAGAAATCTTCCCATTAATCCAATTCAGCATCCACCAAAAATCTGTGGCCAATCATAAATTCCAAAACAGAGACAATTGTTTTTTGCCCTCTGTTGACAGACCTGTTATAGCTGCGTCTGTGATGATACGTAGAACCTCTTTCTCCATCTCTGCATGGTTGCAGATCTCTTCCCATGATCCTCTGATGCCCTTCTGCTCAGCAAGGGCAGTTAACTGTTTCTGATTGGGCACCACAAACCCAATCACATAAGACTCCTCACTGTGTAAAGAGATGGATCTCAGCTATAACACAATACAACATTTATGAGTGCATGTACCTTGTGTGCACGTGTGTATCTGGACTCACCTGTTGGCATAAGCACAGATGTTGTCAATGAGCGAGCAGTTTTTGAGCACAGCCTCCACTTTGCCCAAAGACACATATTCACCAGCTTGCAACTTCACAAGGTCCTTCTTACGATCTACACACACATGCCACAACCAGTTAGAGGAACTTCGATAGAAATTACTATGATGACACTTAAAGGGATAGTTCACCCAAAAATTACAATTGTGTCATCATTTAATCACCATCAAGTAGTTCCAAAGCTGTATGTAACAACTGACGGCAGCCATTGACTTCCACAGTATGGAAAAAGTCAATGAATACCATCAACTTTTTGGTTCAAAATTTCTTCTTTTGTGTTCAATCACAAGAAACAAACTGGATGCATAAATGACGACAGAATTGTCATTTTGGGTGAACTATCACTTTAGATAGCGCTGATATTTTGTCGCTCCACACCGATAATCTTGAGGCAGCCGTCAGGGTGAAATTCTCCGATGTCTCCGGTGCAGAACCAGCGCTGGCCGTTCACATCCACAAAGAAATCCTCTCGGTTCTTCTGCTCATTTTTATAGTAACCCATGGTGACGTTGGGACCACCAATCAGAATCTCTCCTCGTGGGTTTGGTTTATCTGTGCTGAAATAGCCACCTATGGCCAAACAAATAAAGGACATTATTTAATAATATTCCAATTCTCATCATACTTTAATTATGATAAAGAAAAACCAATAGCAGCCAATGAACATCAACATAAGTGTTGATAGTAAAAAAGCTGAACTCGCCTTCCTCCCAGTCCTTCAGCATGAACTCTGAACACACCAGAGGAGCTCCAACACGTCCAGTGCTGTAATCAGCCACTAGATAGACATACAAAGTATTAGCACACTTATGCAATTTAACATCAATAATCATTTATTCAGGAGCATTCATTTAATGTCACTGGATTTAAAGGTGTGGTTTCTATTATTTTCTTTAAATCCTAACTGTATTTTCTCCTACCTTTACTGTTATTAATCGCATGGATAGTCGGATTAACCCAGCATATTATCCCACCTCTCACCACTGATTTAATATATACTGATCACAAGGTCCCCATACCTGTTGACCCATAAATTCCCCTTTACTTTTCCCTAGTCATTTGTGATTGCTGGATTAGGATTTTAAAAGACTGCACTTTAAAAAGCAATTTCTAGCCAAAGAAATATTTCAGAGCAGAACATGATGACATATGTATAAAAATATTAAATGTACTAAATCATTATAAACTAATTATATGCTAGAATACACACCCTCAATCTGAAGTACTGATTTGATTAAAAGTACCTTTTAATAATATAACTCACATAATTGACTTTCCTGCACATTACTGGACAAGTAACATACTGTACTTTTAGTCACATTATTCCTGTCATGAGTCCTAACCAGCATTAGTATTATTTATATACAACTATAGCTTTTATTAATAGCTTGAATTGCATTTTATTTTTATATTTTCAATTTTCTGTTCTTTAAATGTTCTTGTCCTTTTAAATAGTTATTAATCAATATTTCTGTTTGGCTTTTTTTTTTTTCTTCTTTCAGGTTTAGTACTATTTCTACTAAATTATTTCTATTCAAATATTTGAATATTAAAAATATTTAATATGTTATATTTTTCAGCCTTATTCCAATTACTGAAAAGATAGTTTTAATTTTATTTTACAATAAAAATACCAGTCTTGTAAAAAAAAGTAATACTGTCAAATATTATTACAATTTAAAATAACCATTTTTTGTTTCAATATATTTTAAAATGTAGTTTCCTGTGACGCAAAGCTTAATTTTCAACAGCCATTACTCCAGTCTTCAGTGTCACATAATCCTCAGAAATAATTCTTGTTGGACATGTTCATTTATTATTCAGTCATAAAATGGAGCACTGCTATTAAAGCAATGGAGATTAATGGGGACTAGCTATTTAACAACTAAAAATCCAAAATCCAAGGATAGACTGAATCATTTCATTTTAGTTTTATTTTATAATAAAACCGCTGGTCCTAGTTTCACTCAGCTTACAATCGCTGATGGTCCCGGCTCCGCAGGTCTCCGTGAGGCCGTAGCCCTGTCCCACAGGACAGCAGAAGCAGATATTCATAAAACGTTGAGTAGCTGCAGATAAAGGAGCTCCGCCAGACAACAGTACACGCATGTTACCGCCCAGCAATGAGCGAACCTTCCTGAACACAAGCCTGCAGATGCAATTATACATTTGAATTATAACAGAGAAAACAGAACGGCTTCTGGACAAACCCAGTGAGTTTTAGATGAAATCATTTTGCTAATATTATAAGCAGTGTTCATTATACCGGTCACAGAGCGGCGTGTTATATCCTTTAGAGATCTGCTCCATCTTGTAGTTGTACGCCAGAACAAAGAGAGTTTTCTGCACACTGCTCATCTCTTCAACTTTAGTCATCACATTCTTATAGATACGGTCCATAATCTCCTAAACACAGACATAATGAGAGAGAAATACTTCACATCGATCTATATCAAACCCAACAGCTATTATGAGCACTGTGTGTGTTTGTGTGAACGTGAGGTTTCTTACAGGTACGGCTGCCATCAGTGTTGGTCTGAGCATACTGGTGTCTCCTTTGCTACCCTTTTTAATTTTAGATGACTGTGGGAGAAAGGACAAAATATTGGGAGATCATTTTTTCTTCTAGATACAGGGCTGTGCTATTATTATCTGCAGTTATGATGCAAATGCTTTAGCAAACTGAAGTACTGTGAGATTGTAAAAGAACTTGATCTGGTAATGACGCCACAATAGCATGACACATGTGTGTGTGTTTGTGTGTGTGCGTTTGTACCTGGTCAGCAAGAGTCTGAGGTGACGAATATCCAATCCGGCAGCCATGTGACACACACACCAGCTCAGCGCTGAGCTCCAGGACATGAGCAAGTGGCAGGTAGCCAATGTAGGTGTCATTCTCACTGCCACAATAAACAGAAACAGTACTAACAGAAAATCCTTTATCAACATCTAAACAAACATTTCAGACGATTTGGCAGGCCAGTGTTCTGTCACACAGAAAACATTAAAATGTCGCAGTTTCTAACTGCAATGTTAATAAACAAGTTATTTTATTATAACTTACTTTAATAAGTCATTAACAACTTCCATCATTAGGCAAAGCAACTTCTTCTTATCAATGTTTAAAAGTTGTGCCGCTTAATATTTTTGTCATTTCTTTCAAAAAACAAACAAATACATCAAACAGGTTTGCTTCCTAGGTAACTTATTTTTTTATTAACAATTAGTATTGCTATAGAAGCCCATTTCTGCCACTGAATAAAAGTAATTGTGAATTTTTTTTCCCTCACAATTCTGACTTTTTTCTCCCAATTGTATAATAGAAACTTTCAGAGTTTTTTTCTCAGAATTGTGAGATATAAACTCATAGTTCTGACTTTTTTTTTTTCAGAATTGCGTGATATAAACTCAGTTTCGAGTTATAAAGTCAGTATTGCGTGATATAAAATCGCAACTGCAAGAAAAAAAATACTCAGAATTTCAAGATTTAAATTCTATAAACTGACAATTCTGACTTTTTTCCCAAAATTGCGAGTTTATATCTTGCAATTGTGACTTTTTTCCTCAGAATTGCGAGTTTATATCTCACAATTTTTACTATAACTTGCTATTGTGAGTTTATAAATCACAATTCTGAGAAAAAAATAATTCAGAATTGCAAGAAAAAAAGTCAAAATTTTAAAAATTGTACATTTTTTTATTTTTTATTCAGTGGCAGAAACAGGCTTCCATATATTGCCGTGACCAGCTTTCTGCTTTAAAACCTTAATTAGTAGGACATGCTATTTTTTTATTCAATACTGCCAATAAAAAAAAATTGGAGATTAATAGAGATTAGCTATTTAACAACTAAAAATCCATGGCTAGATATGATAAAAGAGAGACACATAGAGTCATAGAGAGACAGTGAGACAGAAGCGTGTGTCAGAGAAACTCACTTCAGGTTAGGGATGCGCTCAGCCATGCCGGTGATGCCAGCGATGATGTTGCTATGGGAGATCATGACTCCTTTAGGAATGCCTGTAGAGCCGCTGGTGTACATGATCACTGCGATATCAGATGGGACAGGCTGTCTGCGGGACACCATTACTGCACACAGAGAAGCACACATTCACAGCCCTTCGTTAGTGGCAGGCAGCCATGTTGTTGTGCTGTTCCAGACAGAAGTGCTCTAAAATAACTACTTTGAAGGAGGAAAAACTAACTTTTTTTTTTTAATAGACAACTTTGCTGCCAAGATTTTTTGCACTGCTAGAACCTTTCAGTCCAAAATAAATGTCATACATCTGCCCAGGCTAATGTAAATTAAACCACCGACACCAGTAAATGTGCTCCAGTCTAATACACAAAAAGCTGTGAAATCCTTGATCTTTGATGAATTATTAAAAACATTTA
Organism: Cyprinus carpio; assembly: GCF_018340385.1. NCBI lineage: Eukaryota > Metazoa > Chordata > Actinopteri > Cypriniformes > Cyprinidae > Cyprinus > Cyprinus carpio. The sequence continues at coordinate 23,273,953 of NC_056573.1, read as the reverse complement.
AAAGCGTTGTTTAAAATCACATCAAAATAAATAAATATTAATTCGTATTTAACATAATATTAACAATTAACATTTAAGTCAACTATACATTTTTATTTATTTATATAAATACTATATGTTCACCAAGGCTGCGTTTATTCAATCAAAAATAACAATGTTAAAAACAACAATATTGTGAAATGTTATTAGAATTTGAAGTAACCGTTTACTTTTTTAATATTTTAAAATGTAATATAAATATAAAAATGTAAGCTAATTTTTGTCTCGTCACATTATCCTTCAGAAATCATTCTAATATGAAACTTTTCTTATTATTAGTCTAGGGTTGGGTACTGAAGATACCGGTACCTATGTAACCGCTATGTACCGAACCGAATCAGAACACAGATTTCGGTGCCTCTTGAATGCCCGAGCGATCGATTGAAATATTTGTCCTGGTTCTCTGAAATGTACGTAAGAAGCATGGGCGTCGCTAGGCTTTTTTTAGTAGGGCTATAGCTCCATAAACTGCACACAAATTCACGATCGCCTCAGAATCAGTCCCCTTAAATTTCATATGAAAACGTCTTTCAGTGCGCTCTTCAATCTGCAGACTGCGGCGGAGCAGTGCGAGCGGACTCAAACACAAACAGAGGACACAAGGTGTGTTTATCGATAGATTGTTAGAATACCTGTATCTGTGCAGTTCTTTGTCATAAATACAGTTTACAAAAGGTCACGAGGGAGCAATCGGTTTCCCATCACACCACAGCTGTTTCCTCCAGCCAAACTCTAGCCCTTAACACATATGAACGCATACTTTAATTATACTTATGTAAATATACTTAATTTAATTATACTTACTTTATACATACACTACTGTGCAAAAGTCTTAGGCACGTTAGTATTTTCACCCCAAAGAATGGTGTTCAGTTATTTCTATCTTTTGCTGTAGTGTGTCTGTTTGCTGTAGAGACATTTAGTTAGTCTCAGTTTCATCTGTTTCTTCATGTAATCACAGACAGATTCGATGATGGTGAGATCAGATCTCTGTGTGGAGCACCAGCTGTTGTCACACTGCTTGTGCATTCTAAAATCTCACTAGATTATTATTAAAATTAATGGCAAAATTAATGTTTCCTACTCACACACTACAGCAAAAGATATAAATAACTGGCTTAAAACCCATTTTTGGGGTGAAAATACTAATGTGCCTAAGACTTTTGCACAGTACTGTACTTTACAAACGACATCGTTGCTACTTTATAAAGCATGACCATACAGTCATTCACAGAACAGATTAAAGACAGTGACAAACAGCACTCATTTTAAATAAATATCAGAGTGATTGACAGAGATACAGTAGAAACATTATGTGTGGTTTTGTATTAAAAACTGACCCAGATCATGAAATACATTTGTTAGGCTTAGAGTAAGGGAAGCACAACTTGGGAAATAAGAGCATCCAAGGAGCGTGTGAATGCTATGGATTTATTTAAAAAATGTTTAATGTTCTTTAATGTTATCCATAGGTTTTTGTGGCTCTTTTTTTTTTTTAAAGTATCGGTTCAGGCACGGTTTCGGCACTGGTACCGTTTTAAAAGTATCGATATGGCACCGGTATTGTAAAAAATCCAATCGATACCCAACCCTAATTATTACCAATGTTGAATGTTACTAACAGTTGTACTGCTTAATATTTTTGAGGAAACCATGCTAATTTTTTTCTGGATTTTTTGATGAATATAAAGTTCAAAAGAATAGCATGTATCTGAAGCTATTCTTTTGAGCTATTCTTGTGAAGTGTTTTGTAACATTATAAATGTATTTACTGAATAAAGTATTAAGTTGTGTTGGCTTGGAAAGATGCTGTTAAAGTGCAGAATTACTTTTATTTTTGATTCCTACACCCTTCAACCCTCCAAAGCTCTCTCTATGGAGAGAATATCCACATATGAGGGACAAAGACATGATAATTCTAAATCGAATGCACCTAGTATCATTCATCCTGCTGTCTCAAATGTGTGAGCGCTAGACAGGCAACACAAAAAAAAACAAAGGTCTAATGCTCCAGTGAAATGTCTAAAGTCTTTTTGAACAAAGAAACCTGCTCTAATAATGATAACATCTCCCTCTCTTATCTCCAAAGGGCTTTTCTAAACACTTGCTCTTATCTGACACAAAGGCTGTGTGTGTGGGCTCTCAACACCGGTCCACATGCCCTCAAAAGTCTTCTTTTCAACTGACAGGAAGAAACTATGTTTACAGCTCTTTCGGTCCTTATTGTGTTAGTACACTTCAAAGCATAACAAAAGATGCTGTTTTAATCGTCAACAAGCAAGAGCCTGTCTGTTTTTGGGAACCCAAGGCTATGTTTGCACTGTTTGGTATACGCTATAAACTAAAAGTAGTATGTGAAACCATATGCATCATGCAAATATAACAGTATGCAGTATGCATATAAACATTTCAACAAAGTAGCATGCCACTTGACACTTACTATTTTCAGGTTTGGCTCCCAGTTCTTGCACAGCAGCCATGTTGTGAACCATGATGCCTCTGGGGAGATCAGGCAAACTCTTGGGCTTCTTATCAACCACTATAATGTGCTTCAATCTGGGTACATCCATCAGAATGGCCTGAGAGAGAGAGAGAGAGAGCAAATGATTCAGAGCATGAGTGACAGCAGCTCTTGATCGTTGATGGCCCACTGGCATGTCGTGTGTCATACATATATGGCGTGTGTGGAGTTTTCACCTTGAGGCGGCTCTGCAGCAGGTCTTTGCTCGTGATGATGTGTGTAACCTCAGTCTCATTTAGACCATGAGCGATAGCTGCTCCTCCCAATGTAGAGTATAGAGTCACCACTGAGACCAAGAGAAAGAATTCATTAAGATTTTGATTTATAACTGTGCCTTTAAATATAAAAGAGTGACAGAGAGAGAAAGAGTAAGGCTACACACAAATGTTCATATTTCTACATAAGGTATGTACTTCACTAAAGAATATAGTTTGAATATGCAGTAAGACAGTATTCATATAATGAATAACAGTACAATAATAATAATAATATAAGTATTTTTAATTTAAATAAAAACAAAATTAAATTAAATAAAAATATTAAAAAATAAAAATATTACTATTACAATTAAATTCTACTGTAAAATAAAGTAGGGAACTCAATAATACTAACAATAATAATAATAATGATATTATTTTATTTTACTTAAATGTTAAAACCAATAAACAATTACTATTTCAATAAAATTTCAGTAAAGCTGAGTATTTAATAATAACATCAAGAACCCCCAAATTCTTTAAATAATAATAATAAATTATTATTCAATATAAAACATATCAATGAATATATTGATATTTATTTAAATGTGTACTGTAAAATAAAAAGTATTTAATAATAATAAATTATTTTATTATTATTTACATTTTAAAATTAAGATGAATAAAATGAATGAATTACAAATTCAGTCAAATTGTACTGGAAAATAAAAAGCCAAGTTTTTGATGATAACAATAACAATGACTTTATTTTCAGTAACAGTAAAATTACTGTTGACCTTCTCTTCTGTAATACCCAAGAGGGTAATATCAGTCTAAAAAAGCATGCACAGATGGATAATAATAATAATAAAAAAAAACTATCCAGATACCTTTGGCATACTATATTCATCTTTTAATTATAGATACACATCATAGTGTATCTATGATTTGAGATGCACTAATTCAAATTCACTGTTAACATGTGAACTTTGGTGAAACCAGAGACTTTGTGAATCTGAATTCCTGCAGCATGCATGTGTGTGTGCTTGAATGGTGAAAAACAGTTCTGATTTCTGTGTGTTGTGGTCTTTCATCTAGTACCACAGCTGCTAGTGCTGCTATTTTTGGCCTGGCATTTTCTCCTAGTCAGCATAATCCAGCAGACAATACTTTGTGTTTGTGATTTAATTGCTCACAGGGGAAGTTGTACATGAAGCAAGCCTGCGCCGCTATGATCCATTCTGCACGAGTCTCGCAGAAAATGGCGATGTTACAAAGAGGCTTCTGGCCCAGTGCAGCCAACCCACTACCAAACCTCTGAGACAGATGGAAAGTGTCTTCATACGACAACCAGTTATAATCGCCCAGAATCACCTAGAGAGAAAGACAGAGGCAGAGCTGCATTGTATTAAAATTCCTAGCAGCTTTCACAGCAGCATGTGACTTCTTTTTAGATTCATGTAAACAGTTCTGGACAACAACAGGCCAGAGATAAAAACAGTTTACAGAGAAAGATGGCCACTGAACTTCCAAGAAAGATCAAGAGAGATTTGATAAAAGTAGTATGTGACTCCATATGCATCATGCAAAATATAACAGTATGGCAGTATGCATATAAACATTTCAACAAAGTAGCATGCCACTTGACACTTACTATTTTTCAGGTTTGGCTCCAGTTCTTGCACAGCATCCCAGGTTGTGAAACCATGATGCCTCTGGGGAGATCAGGCAAAAACTCTTGGGCTTCTTATCAACCACTTAATGTGCTTCCATCTGGGTACATCCATCAGAATGGCCTGAGAGAGAGAGAGAGAGAGCAAATGATTCAGAGCATGAGTGACAGCAGCTCTTGATCGTTGATGGCCCCTGGCATGTCGTGTGTCATACATATATGGCGTGTGTGGAGTTTTCACCTTGAGGCGGCTCTGGCAGCAGTGTCTTTGCTCGTGATGATGTGTGTAACCTCAGTCTCATTTAGACCATGAGCGATAGCTGCTCCTTCCAATGTAGAGTATAGAGTCACCACTGAGACCAAGAGAAAGAATTCATTAAGATTTTGATTTATAACTGTGCCTTTAAATATAAAAGAGTGACAGAGAGAGAAAGAGTAAGGCTACACACAAATGTTCATATTTCTACATAAGGTATGTACTTCACTAAAGAATATAGTTTGAATATGCAGTAAGACAGTATTCATATAATGAATAACAGTACAATAATAATAATAATATAGTATTTTTAATTTAAATAAAAACAAAATTAAATTAAATAAAAATATTAAAAATAAAAAAATATACTATTACAATTAAATTCTACTGTAAAATAAAGTAGGGAAACTCAATAATACTAACAATAATAACTAATAATGATATTATTTTATTTTACTTAAATGTTAAAAACCAATAAACAATTACTATTTCAATAAAATTTCACGTAAAGCTGAGTATTTAATAATAACATCAAGAACCCCAAATTCTTTAAATAATAATAATAAATTATTATTCAATATAAAACATATCAATGATATATTGATATTTATTTAAATGTGTACTGTAAAATAAAAAAGTATTTAATAATAATAAATTATTTTATTATTATTTACATTTTAAAATTAAGATGAATAAAATGAATGAATTACAAATTCAGTCAAATTGTACTGGAAAATAAAAAGCCAAGTTTTTGATGATAACAATAACAATGACTTTATTTTCAGTAACAGTAAAAATTACTGTTGACCTTCTCTTCTGTAATACCCAGAGGGGTAATATCCAGTCTAAAAAGCATGCACAGATGGATAATAATAATAATAAAAAAAAACTATCCAGATACCTTTGGCATACTATATTCATCTTTTAATTATAGATACACATCATAGTGTATTCTATGATTTGAGATGCACTAATTTCAATTCACTGTTAACATGTGAACTTTGGTGAAACCAGAGACTTTGTGAATCTGAATTCCTGCAGCATGCATGTGTGTGTGCTTGAATGGTGAAAAACAGTTCTGATTTCTGTGTGTTGTGGTCTTTCATCTAGTACCACAGCTGCTAGTGCTGCTATTTTTGGGCCTGGCATTTTCCTCCTAGTCAGCATAATCCAGCAGACAATACTTTGTGTTTGTGATTTTAATTGCTCACAGGGGAAGTTGTACATGAAGCAAGCCCTGCGCCGCTATGATCCATTCTGCACGAGTCTCGCAGAAAATGGCGATGTTACAAAGAGGCTTCTGGCCCAGTGCAGCCAACCCACTCCCAAACCTCTGAGACAGATGGAAAGTGTCTTCATACGACAACCAGTTATAATCGCCCAGATCACCTAGAGAGAAAGACAGAGGCAGAGCTGCATTGTATTAAAATTCCTAGCAGCTTTCACAGCAGCATGTGACTTCTTTTTAGATTCATGTAAACAGTTCTGGACAACAACAGGCCAGAGATAAAAACAGTTTACAGAGAAAGATGGCCACTGAACTTCCAAGAAAGATCAAGAGAGATTTGAGCAAGTTCTGTCTGGATCTGGTCTGGATATATATATATAATATATATATATATATATATATATATATATATATTATATATATATATATATATATATATAGATATATATATATATACACACACAGGTCCTTCTCAAAAAATTAGCATATTCAATTCATTATTTTCCATAATGTAATGATAAAAATTAAACTTTCATATATTTTAGATTCATTGCACACCAACTGAAATATTTCAGGTCTTTTATTGTTTTAATACTGATGATTTTGGCATACAGCTCATAAAAAACCCAAAATTCCTATCTCAAAAAATTAACATATTTCATCCGACCAATAAAAGAAAAGTGTTTTTAATACAAAAAAAAGTCAACCTTCAAATAATTATGTTCAGTTACGCACTCAATACTTGGTCGGGAATCCTTCTGCAGAAATGACTGCTTCAATGCGGCGTGGCATGGAGGCAATCAGCCTTTGGCACTGCTGAGGTGTTATGGAGGCCCAGGATGCTTCGATAGCGGCCTTAAGCTCACCAGATAGTGTTCGGTCTTGCGTCTCTCAACTTTCTCTTCACAATATCCCACAGATTCTCTATGGGGTTCAGGTCAGGAGAGTTGGCAGGCCAATTGAGCACAGTAATACCATGGTCAGTAAACCATTTACCAGTGGTTTTTGGCACTGTGAGCAGGTGCCAGGTCGTGCTGAAAAACGAAATCTTCATCTCCATAAAGCTTTTCAGCAGATGGAAGCATGAAGTGCTCCAAAATCTCCTGATAGCTAGCTGCATTGACCCTGCCCTTGATAAAACACAGTGGACCAACACCAGCAGCTGACATGGCACCCCAGACCATCACTGACTGTGGGTACTTGACACTGGACTTCAGGCATTTTGGCATTTCCTTCTCCCCAGTCTTCCTCCAGACTCTGGCACCTTGATTTCCGAATGACATGCAAAATTTGCTTTCATCCTGAAAAAAGTACTTTGCACCACTGAGCAACAGTCCAGTGCTGCTTCTCTGTAGCCCAGGTCAGGCGCTTCTGCCGCTGTTTCTGGTTCAAAAGCACACGCCTGTGCACGGTGGCTCTGGATGTTTCTACTCCAGACTCAGTCCACTGATTCCGCAGGTCCCCCAAGGTCTGGAATCGGTCCTTCTCCACAATCTTCCTCAGGGTCCGGTCACCTCTTCTCGTTGTGCAGCTTTTTTTGCCACACTTTTTCCTTCCCACAGACTTCCCACTGAGGTGCCTTGATACAGCACTCTGGGAATAGCCTATTTCTTTCTGTGTCTTTTATCTCGCTTGAGGGTGTCAATGATGGCCTTCTGGGTTAACCTCTTACCCATGATTGCGGTTTTGAGTAATGAACCAGGCTGGGAGTTTTTAAAAGCCTCAGGAATCTTTTGCAGGTGTTTAGAGTTAATTAGTTGATTCAGATGATTAGGTTAATAGCTCGTTTTAGAGAACCTTTTCATGATATGCTAATTTTTTGAGATAGGAATTTTGGGTTTTCATGAGCTGTATGCCAAAATCATCAGTATTAAAACAAATAAAAGACCTGAAATATTTCAGTTGGTGTGCAATGAATCTAAAATATATGAAAGTTAAATTTTTATCATTACATTATGGAAAATAATGAACTTTTTCACAATATGCTAATTTTTTGAGAAGGACCTGTATATATATATATATTAAAATCTATATATATATATATATATATATATATCTGTATATATATATATATATATATATAAAATTAATATTTTTTTATTAATTAATTAATACTGTACTGTCAAAAATAACAGGAAATACATTTATAATAAAAAAAAAAGAATTAATTATAAATTAATGCTGTTCTGTCAAACTTTCTGTTTTTTCCGGAATCCTGAAAAAAAAATCTAAAGCTACTTTCACTCAGTGTGAGCAGGACAACGTCCCACCAGTCCTTGTTTCAGATTCTCATCCACAGACGACTGGTTTTAGGTGCAGGAAGGGGTGTTTTTACTGCGTGATAAATATAAGCAGCACAGCAGTTTATATGCTTATTGTCATAAAATTATAAATATTAATTCTGCTGTTTAAAACAAATAAAGAAACAGGGTAGGAGAATGGTTATTATGTGTAAACTCTCTATATTCGTGCAGTGTGCACAAAAAATAAATTCAGATTTGAAGCTTGTGACATAAACACACACTTCAACTGAAACACTTTATTTAACGTTCATGTAAACACTACATTCAGATTCATCAATCAGAATGAATTCAGTCCGATTGAAACAAAAATTGTGCATGTAAACATAGCCACTGACAGCTTGCTCTTTAATTTAATTTAAGAAGAAAGTCTCTTGACATTGTGCTGATGGTTACATCAAAAAATAGCAACTAATGTGAATATACTGCAATTTGAATACGCTTTTATATTTGCAGACTAGATTCAATAAATCAGAATCACATGCAGTGTGAACAAAACCCTTGAGAGTGTGTGACAATACGAGTCTGTGTGTGTGTGTGTCTGTGTGTTTGTGTGTGTCTCTCACCTTTTTAAAGACCTTGCCGTTAGGCTGTATCTCATCCTCCTCGCTCAGCAGCTCTCTGGTGCCGAGGCAGTCTCTTTGAGGGAAGTGTACTACGGCGTATTCAAATACTTTATCCAAAGTATCCACACCCTCATGCAGCAGGGACACCAACTTCTGTTGGCTGTTCACAGCCCGGTACGACCCTGCCGGATTCCCGCTTACCTGACGGGACAGGATATCAGAATGAGGTCATGGGAAAAGATCTGGACATGTGTGACAAGCACAGGGTGATAAAATGTGTCAAGGAACACTATTGCAAGATGCGAAAAAGTCTAAATCTAAACATACCTGTTGTGACCTGATTTATCACATTTGTTTCTCTCAATCATTTTTTAACCAGCAATTTTATTGAGTGATGTTGATCAGTAATGAAAGTGACTACAATCCCTCCATTAATCTAAGATGAACTATGATAATCTCAGTTGAATTATCATCTTTTGCATGTATTATGTGATGAGGAATGCTACTGTTAAAAAGTGTGGGGTCAGTTCAGTTTTTTTTTTTTTATAATTAGTAATGGTGCATCAAACTGAAAAGTAGCAGAAAAGACATTCAAACAAACGCTGTTCTCTTGAACTGTGAAAAAATGTGTTTTCAATAAAAACAACTTTTTGCAACATTAATAATAAATGTTTCTTGAGCAGCAAATCAGCATATTAGAATGATTTCTGAAGGATCATGTGACACTGAAGACTGTACTGTAATGTAATGATGCTGAAAATTCAGCTTTGCATCACAGGATAAAACTACATTTTAAAATATATTACAATAGAAAACAGTTGTCTTAAATTGTAATAATATTTCACAATATTCATTTATCAAATTAAAGGGACTTCTTTAAAAAAACACTAAAAAAATAAGACTGACTCCAAATATACGTCATGGTCATTTTTTAAATGAATCTGTTCTGAATGAATGTCTAGGGTCTATTACTCCTACTGTTGTACTCACCGAGCGTGCTTTGACCCGTTTAGCATAGGCCAGCCTACCGCTGGCTCCGGAGAGCAGGTACCAGGGCAGGAACGTGATGACTGAATAAACCCAGACCACCGATCGAAAGACCTGCAGCAGGAGAGGAGACATGTCCTCCTTCAACTTCATCCTAAAAGAGGAACGAGAGATCAGAGGATGAGAAGACAGCAAGAAAGAGAAGGTAGTGATTTACTGGCCTCAGAACCACACTAGCTTTAGCTTGGATTATTGTTCTCCACTCACTTTGTGCTGTTCTTTGCTTTCCTCCAAGTATGTGATAGTATTCCTCTTCTTCTGAAGGTCTTACCGAGTTCTTCTGCGTTCTTGAAGTGTTTTAAGGTATAGATGGTACTTGTTGGCCGTACTACTGTCTTTTGTCAAACCTGCTGGCTAAGAGGGCAACTTCCTGATCCATTTCTTTTTCCCACTCTTGCTTCCTGCTCTGAGGGTGTGCAAAGCCTCCTGGGAATAAGGATGAGCTTTCCCTGTGGGGGAATACAAGCAGTAAAGAATGTTCACACTATTCACAGTGCTTCATGGGAGTGAGTGGGCGCTAAAGAGTTCTTTGGTGCAATTTGCTTATTTCAGTTTCCTCATTGGTGGAAATGTTTTGCAGAATCATGGGTAATGTAGTTTTTACCAGTAATTTTGTTGTTAAAACAGTTGTCGAAATAACACGGGCCGATTTAGGTTTAGGAGATTATGCTATCTAGACTCAAACTTACGCTAGTGTTTACCAATATGTCACTGCTCTGATAGTGTCATTGTGATTTAACTGGGCATGGCTGGCAGACAGTGAACGCCGTGAGCTCAGACGACAAACAAGATAGGCTTTGTCCCTCTGGAAGGATGAAGCTCACACTAAAACAGTGTTCTGTTTGAGAGGAAGATGCGTTTATGAATGCATGTGTGTGTTGAGGGGAGAGATGGCGGTGGACGAACATATCCAGAGCATGAAATACAAACCAGGATATTTGGCCAATTTCTGAAATCCCAAAATAAACACTGACCTGATATACTAGTGGCCAATATGATAGAATAAGCAGTGCTGAACTTAAAAATTATGTTCGAAATAGGTCAATAATTCTCAAGTGCAACCCCCTAAACCCCCCTGGGAAGATGCACATTTTGCAGGAAAACACAACACTGTTGTAAAAGAAAAGGCAAAGAAGGAAACAGCCTTTTCCCATTTTCTTGCTGGGAAAAATACAAGCTGCAGACTTTTTTCTTTGGTTTTGATACTTTGAAAGAAGGTCAAAATGAAAATCCAGGATAGACGTTCTCAAATATCATCTATCCAGCAGGAATGCGCTCTCCTTGAAGCTTCAATTGTAGACTCCATGACAACAGAGATTCGGAGGCAGTCAGGATTTGTGGTCACTTTATGCATTTCTAGAAATCAGTGTGGTCTATAAAATGCCAATGTATAATACAGCTTAATGATAGCAAATGAGACCTTGAAATGATTACATGAACATTTACTCAAGATTCACCTTTTTTTTGGGAAATGAGCTCAAAAGAAGGTATTTTGAAAAATGTTGGGAACCTAACAACATTTGAGCCCATTGACTTCTATTGTATTGTAATTGTTGACATTTCTCAAATCATCTTCTTTTATGTTCCACAGAAGAAAAGTCATAAAGGTTAACAACAACATGAGGGTGAGTAAATTATTTTAGGGTGAACTATCTTACTGAAATTCCAATATTGCAACATGAGGAAAATAGACTTTTTAAACTACTTGTGGATATAGTGGATTGCAACTTTGCAAGCAGAATGTTGCTATAATAAACATATGGTAAAGTCGTTCCCCTCAAGCTGTGTGAAAGGGTTGAGTATGGAGCAGCAATAACAGATAGCACATTCCCTGACTCCCAAGAAATCCCAGACATATTCGCCTGGAGACCAGTTGCATATGGACGTGAAAACCATTTCCGGCCAGAGGAATGTCACAGACTAAAGAGACGTGTATTATGAAGACATGACTGTAACGTTCACAACTCTCTCCCTATTCCACACAGACCATTTATAGAAACTAATCTGCAAAAACTAGGTCGTTCAGAAATCAGTTATGTCATAACCATTAGCACATTAACATATGAGGGGTTTGACCACTATGTAAAGGCCTTTCACTTATCAAGAAATATTCTGATGGACAACAGTGTGAAATATACAGAATAAGGTTAGTCAATTCTAAAAAAGTATCCATCTTATTTTCAACAGAAATACATTGGTTTAAAAATTATTTTAATATACACTACTGTTCAAAAGTTTAGTATCAAGAAGATATTTTTAAATGTTTCTGAAAGAAGCTGTTCACCAAGGTTGCATTTATTTAATCAAAAATACTGTAACAACCAGTAATATTGTGAAATCTTATTACAATTTGAAATAACTTTTCCATTTTAATGTTTCAAAATATAATTTATTCCTGTGATGCAAAGCCGAATTTTCAGCATCTTCAGTATCACATGATCCTTCAGAAATCATTCTAATAGGCTGATTTGGTGCCTGAGATATTTATTTTTAATCAATTATTAAAACTTTTTTTCATAATTTTATAATATTTTTATGGAATCCAAGCTACTTTTTTTAAAAAAATTTTTTATTTAGAATTCATTAATGAACACAAAGTTTGAAGTTCAGTATTTATTTAAAAAAAAAAATATTAACATTAATGTTTATGTTTAGTAACATTACAAATGTCTTCTTTCCTGTCATTCTTTTGATCAATTTAATGTGTCCTTGCTGAATTAAAGTATTAATTATTTTTAAAACATTTTACTGACCCCAAACATTGGAACAGTAGTATTAAGGAATTACAAAATTATGATTTAAATTGGTAGGCCAGAAACTTGAAACATAACATTCATCCTCACTGACTTATCAGTAAATAGTTAAATATATAGAGGGGGGAAAACATAGCTATCAATTAATAAAATCAATATTTCTAAATAAAATCATTTCCAGATGGAAAGGAAGTGGCTGAAGAAGGCATTCTGAACGGGCATCGATTAACATAAAGCCTCTAGCAATCTACTAGTTGTTTATTATTATAATTGCTCACTATAATGGGAGGGATTTCATTTTGACAGGTAGTTACTTGCCGTGCCAGACATATCTTGTGTAGACAGAGTGGAAAATGGCCAATTCAGAAGTGAAACACACAATATAAAAATACAGAGGTCCCAAATATTAATTGGGCAGTGGACACTAAACCCAAAGAAAAATAACAGTTAACATTTAGCAACCAATGACTCCTTATAGATGTGTAGAAATTATAGAATTTATTTTTATGCATCAAAATATTTAGCTTAAATCCACATTTACAACTCTAAAATGCTGGATGGACATAACTAAGTGACGCCAAACCACTTCTGCCATTGAAATATGTTTAACAACTGTGTAATCATCCTCTGTACATTCATTCTAGATGGTTTCAATCCATATTTCATTACAAGGCCCAGTACTGGTGATGGACTAGTGCATCTGAATGAGGCACAGTAGTTAGTTATTAGATGGTCAGTGTAGTGAAGATCTTCAGCCAAACTCGGGTATTAAATATCATCTCTCCTGAGCAACCTGATCCAAACTCACCTGCATTGTCTGCCACAACACAGAGCTGAAAGAAAGAGTGTGTGTTGCTCAAGGGCACAATGCATACAGATCACCTGCATTCATTTAATACCTGTAACGCTAATCCTTTAAAAATTATAATTAATCATGCTTGCTTTATTAAAATTTATGATTGAACGAGTGAAAAAAATCCCACTTGCTTACACCAAGAAATAATCAACCAGCCAGGACATGCTAGAAACTGCATCGTAGAGTTCAGATAACCATTCAGAACACCTTAGCTACCAAATAGCATCACCCCGGTGATCTCTCAACAGTCTAGCATTGTGATGTTGAGTTTCGCACGGGCAAGAGCCAACATGTTTTGTGTGTGAATAACTGAGCACCCTAAAGGCCAGTGACAAATGTGTCATCTTTAACACGAAGAGGAGGAACCGGTAAAGGGGATTTGGTTGAGTAATTACTAACAACAAAGGCTTAAACTGAAAAAAATGAAAAAGTTCTTGGAAAGTGTTCTCTTCCCTTTTCCTCTTGTGATCAAACTCCCCCGCACAAAAACGCAGACGACGGTTGCAGAAGTGAAGGAACAGGAATATCTTCCAGCCCCATCATTCATTACCCATAATCCCCTTTATACACCACTTGAAGAACCAGGGTGTGATCGGACCTGTTCGGCTGGTCCATCACCTCGTGCTCATGGTGTGAGAATGGAAGTCATTAGTCATGCACTCCTGTTCTGGGACAATCATGAAGAATCCAGCCCACGAGGAAAGAGCAAATCAATTAACACTCAAGAACCACTGAATGCTCGAACAGTCACAATCTATGATACATTTTAAGTGTGTAAATCATGTTTCCAGTGGCGGTACAGTATAAACCATAACTGCGCACTCTACAAACCTGAAGATCACACTGAGATCTCTTTGTAATCATGCTTGGTGCATCTTTTCACGCTTGTAATGTGTTTCAGAAATAAATGTCATTTAATATGCATCTTGCTTAATATAACGATTTTTAGCTGTACAAGGGATAGTTGAAAAAAATGAAACCCAAAAAATGAAATCTTCATCACCACACAAACCCACAAGATTTTGATTAATATTCAAACACACAAATTAAGATTTCTTTAAATTATTTTATTCTCTTTATAACCAGAAAGGTTATAAAGTCATTCTAAAAGCAAATCCGTAAAAAACTAACCCACTTGTTTTATGGAAAAAAAAAACCCTCTAAAATAAGCGTTCCCTATTCTTTTTCTATTCTGTCTACTTTTCTTTTATTTATTATATATATAAAAAAAACCTTGCTATGTGTACTGTGTTATGCTAAATGACTTGTCACACCACTTACATATTATTATCCTTTTATTGGTTTTGAGTGCTTCTATTGTCCTCATTTGTAAGTCGCTTTGGATAAAAGCATCTGATAAATGACTAAATGTAAATGTAAATAAAAGCCTAAATTAAATCTGTTTATCATGCAAAGCAATTACATCGCTTACAACTCATATGGATTTGTTTTATGGTGCCTTTATAACCTTTTTAGATCTTTTATGTTTTGGTGCCTCGACTTTCCATTGAGGAAAAGAAACCTCTTATGTTTCAATAAAAATATCCTAATTAACCAAAGTCTTATGGGTTTGGAACAACATTAGGGTGAGTAAATGACAGAATTTTCATATTAGTGGATGAACTATTCATTTATGGAATGGTTCACCCAAAAATACTGTCACCATTCACTCTCTCACATCATTCAGAAACACTTAATTGTGTTTTTGGGTAGTTTGACAACCAGTGTTTGTTTACTTACTTTCACTGCATGGAAAGAAAAAAGTCTTAAATAGTAACCTTTACATTTCTGGTTGAAGCATCAATTTAAATTGTGGCAATATTGCGGATTGCGAGCCGTTATTAAGAACCAGTGTGTTTTGGACTTCATTAGAATGTCAAGACACAGAAGAACACGGTTAAACACGTTTACACTAACTCATATAAAGATTTGATGTACATAAAAGAATGCGTGGAGGCTACTCTTGAAGAAATGACAATGATTGGTGTGTTTGACATAAATATGCTATGCATATGGATGGAGAATGTCAATAAATGTATCTTTTAATCCAGTGCTCCTTTAACATACATACATAAATCTAGCCCGCTAAAGCCTTAACACAGAAAACCTTCTCATTATCATACAATTTCAAGTTCAAGTCCAGTCATCTAGTGCCTAAACTGCATGGTCACCATTCAAACACACTGCATTTGCAGATACTTATTCTTAGTGCTGGCCTTCAACTGATAGCACATAATCCACCAGGATTATCTCGAAGCATGTCAACCCACTGTCTTCCATATCACCCAGAACAAACTGCAGTCCCATGCCACATGTGCGACCTCACTTAAGCAAAACATCTTCTTCATGACAAGATATGCGCATCTGCTTTTCCATCACACAGAGAATCTAAGCTGATGGGGTGTGAAATGTGTAAATGTCATGTTTGTTTATGTGAGGCTGTGTGTTTAGCGTGCATGCAGGTGTATGGAGAACGAGAGATGTGTATGATCAAAGCTATAAAGCAGAAAATATTTTGTATATGAATGCGTGTGTCAGAAGAGGCCTGGGAGATGATCAGTATCAAGAGATTAATGCGATGTCATCCATATCCTACATTCCTCCGTTTGCGAGGTGTCAGAGCATGCAAACCGTCCTCATACCGGAGTAATAACACGCACGCGTCGCTATACTCGTGTGTCTTTCACATGTAAATCAACGTTCTCCGCGCGCATCTGCACCACACTACCCGAACAGACAATAAACACTCACCTTATTCTTCCAAGATGACGCCGCTGATTCAGTTAGACTCACAACATCCTTTTTAAATGGTAAAAATGTATTATAGAACAGCTTGACGAGGCAAATACAGAGCGATGATTGTTGTTTTTTTCTGGGTCGGTGCGGTTGCTGACTCGCGCCGGCCGTCGCTCTCAGCCCGGAAGTGATGGAAGCGTTGTCATGGCAGGGACCGGTTTCTCCGCGCTCCCATTGGCTGATGCAGGGTGGCGCGTGTTGGAGGCTACCGTGACATCACACTTGGGTTACCAGCGGTCATTATCGATTTGTCTGATTTATTTGATTTATATAAAATTGCATTGGTATTTGTTTTATGTATTTATATTTTGCGGACCATCGAGCCTTTGTGAAGTGAATGTTTGCGGTAGAGGGAAATGGTGATGTGTAAGAATGGACAGCGTCATTGGTTCTTTTGTTGACTCGATGAGAGCAGTGCTGCAGCGCCCCGAACAGCTGGCAGGAGAAGTTCGAGTCATTTCCGCGAATTGATTCTTTTGAACAGTTCATTTCAAAGAACTGGTTCAAAAAAGCGATTCAGTTATTCATTACGTCACCACGTCACCTGACATCCCAGCGTGGCGTGCTCTAAAAAAGTTTTACTAAAATTAATTTATATATCATGGCTGAATAATATATCGTTTTTTTCTCACCGGACATGGCCGACAGTTTAATGGATCAGTGAGTTGTTCACTAGGGGCTGAACAAATTTTCCAGACTGGATTTGTGAATCGGTTCGATCCACGATTGAAAAGATCTGGCTTAGAAGAATGAGTCATTCACAAAAGCGATGTCGCTAGAGCAGATTCACATTTACCGGTTATGTGAATATGAGGTTCAAATATTCCCTCATGTACACTGAAAAAGTATCCTACATAATATTACAAAGGCGTAAAAATTTACACGGAAGGATATGATTTCAGGTAACTTGGGAAGGGTGGGATTTTCCCTTTTCTGTCACGCGAGCGCCGCTGGTGTAGTGGTATCATGCAAGATTCCCATTCTTGCGACCCGGGTTCGATTCCCGGGCGGCGCACTGCTTTTTAAAATAAAGCAATTGACAAATAATATAGGAAATTATATAACGAAAAAAATCTGCTCTGTAGTTTATTTGTGGTTTGCATTAGCGCAAACCGGCTTTGCTGTATGAAAGTTTAATTTATAGTACAACAACTATAACATGTCTTCATTACCTGATAGTCATAAAACCTTCATAATAATTTTACATTATTATTTTTTTTTTTTTTACTATTTTAGTTGGTTTTAGATGGAGTAGTCTATAGCACATTACACCAAAAACTATGTCATGTCAATAAAAAATATTTCATGTCAGTTACTATATGTTCATGCAGAGTCAGAAGTAATGTCAAAGTTCTACTTTTTTTGTTAAATATGCAAAAACAAACAAACGACAATACTGTTAATGACAATTAAACATGCATACAGTTTATTCACTTATTAACTGGTGTGTGGAATTATAAGGTGCTCTGGCTGTCAGAAATAAACGAACCAAAACCATATAACATAACACGGAATTAAATACGAAATGTAAAATAAAAAATAAAAATCAATTACAAGTAAAAATATTGACACAATACACAGTAAACACATGCACTTAAGTGTTTATGTTGCACACCATGGGGTCCAAAAGTCTAATACCACCAGTGAAAATTTTTTTCAGTCTTAAAATTATAAAACATATTTGGTCTTTAATTCTAGGTTTAAAAAGGATTTTAAATCACTGCTTTTCAGTGTGGTCTCAGACGTTATATACTTACCATAAAGAGGTTGCAGATTCAGGTTTGCAAAAGGCATTTGATGACTCTGTCCTCTCCCTGTCAGATACCATTACAAAATCATAAACATTCCTCATGTGATAAATCAAAAAAGGCATCTGATGACTCTGTCCTCGCCCTGTCAGATACCATTACAGAATCATAAACATTCCTCATGTGATAAATCAAAAAAGGCATCTGATGAATCTGTCCTCGCCCTGTCAGATACCCTTACAAAATCATAAACATTCCTCATGTGAGAAATCAAAAAAGGCATCTGTAAGCTGAACGGTATTACTTCATCAACCAGTTTCACGACACTCTTATAACTAGGCTTAGGATCACCATTGACTGTGAAATGTGAAACAGGTTTTGTATATATTTGTTTTTATTTTTGGTAAAGTAGGAACAGTAGTAAAGTATTGTCTTGTCTTCATATTAGGTGGCACACAGCACCATCATTTGGACAAGTCTTTAGACGGAAGGCCTTGCTGCTGTAGGATGTATGGATTGAGGCCAGTAGAGGTCGCTCACTTTATGGTCCTGTAATTAGGAAATGCACCTGTTCCACATGATTCCCAAACCAAAAGTGTGTTTGTTTGGATTTATTTACATTTACTGCATATTGTAATACAACTGTGAGTTATATGTCATTATAAAGGCATGTGTTTACTTCACCGATGAATCTATGTTACTTCTGTGGAAAGGCCATAAAATGTATATTTTACTCCTGCAAGTGAGTTTGACTTATGAAAAGACTTATGAACTATCTAGTTTCCAGTCAAGTCGACGAATCCTTTACTGAATGAATTCGGAGCAGTTACTGAATTTATTATTCAAGGAAGGTTTGTGTACTTATGACCAGCGAAGAAGAGAGATAGGCTATGAAAGCCTATCATATGATAACATTTTTATTTTTTTTAATTACAGATGAGTAGGGAAGAACCAAAAGTATGCTGAAAAAAAAAAAAGTTTTCAGAGATCAAAGCTAAAAAATGTAGCATTTCATTTATCTATGTTGTTTGAGCGGTTTCAAATATCATTATTAGTAATAGAAGTAGTAGTAAAATATGTATAATCTGCTGTATTTATTCAATTATCAAAATCCACATAAAATCAGAAAAAGTTTTTGCTTTATGCATAAGAGGAGCAGAAAATGTATGTTGTGTAAGATGTGATGTGCACTGTAAAAAAAATCTGTGACATTTACGGTAAAAAACTGGCAGCTGTGGTTGCCAGAATTTCACAGTTAAAAATATGGTAGCAAAATTTTAGACTTTACAGACTTAACTTAAATTCACAGTAAAAAATGTATTTCATTAACTGATGTAATGTTAGTAAACCAGCATATTGAAGTACTAATATCTGCTTTTAACCATTGTAATACTGATAACCACCAAAAGCAGGTGGTGATGAGAAAGTCACATGATGAATCAAAGCTCATCACAAACAGCTCTTTCACAAGCTGAGAAGGGATATACCAATATACCAATATACCAATATATATATATATATATATATAAGGCACAAAGTGTCATTCACACAAACACTAAACACCATCATGGTAACACACATGATACTGAAATAATGCAATAAACATTAATTTAACAACATTAGATGTAAGATAAATCCCCAATGTACACAACTGATAAGAAAAAACTAAGAAGAAACAGTTATTTCAACGAAAAAACTAAACAAAATATGAAGTGTCGTGCAGGGAATTCTGGGAGTGTCAATTTACAGTTTTTCACTGTAAATTCTACAAAGACTTTTTCTTTTTCACTTCCAAAAACCTTAATTTTAACAGTATTTTACTGTTAGATTACATTAAATGTAATTACAGTTTTTCACCTTATATAGTATGGAAACTTACTGATAACCAGTTAACAGGGTTTTACTGTAGCATTTTTACAGTCTTTTACTGTTAAAATCACAATTTTTTACAGTGTGGCTTTTTATGCTATTGATATAGCCTTATATGCACTAGTGTCTAGCTTTACTATGTGATTTAAATTAAAACTGTGACTTAAATCAAGTTAGCAACAATATGAGTAGTGAGAGCACAAACTCAGACTATAGAAAGAGAGGTAGGTGTAATAGATGATAGGTGTGTTGTGAATTGTTTCATTTAAGAACAACAGAAGTCTATGTGAGGACACACTTCTATAGGTGTATGTTTGTATGTGTGTGTGTGTGTTTGTTCTGAGCCATTTCACCTCTCATGGTCACTTAACCTTCAGTGCTCTTTCCGTATGTTCAGTGGTGTCTGTTTACACACACTCAAACCTGAACACATGTAGGTGACCTTTCAGCTTTGTACATGCCATTTTTTTGTGTCTGCCTGTGGATTGTCAACTCAGTATGATTGTAAGTAGTTCCCACTAGGATGCCTCAGGACATTTACAAGAGGCTGTAAAAAGTTCATTTAAGCACAGTAATTGTACATTTAAAATGTGACATGTACTTTTTGTATACTACCATTAAATAGTTTGGGTCAGGTTTTTTTTTTTTTTTTTTTTTT
Source organism: Cyprinus carpio (assembly GCF_018340385.1). NCBI lineage: Eukaryota > Metazoa > Chordata > Actinopteri > Cypriniformes > Cyprinidae > Cyprinus > Cyprinus carpio. The sequence continues at coordinate 23,253,447 of NC_056573.1, read as the reverse complement.
TTTTTTTTTTTTGTGTGTGAAAAAAAAAGTTCAATTAAATGTTCAATTAAATGTTTGTAATTGTACATATAAAATGTTAAATGTTATATATATATATATATATATATATATATATATATATATATATATATATATATATATATATATATATATATATATATATATATATATATATATACTACCATTAAAGTGTTTGGGGTCAGTTTTTTTTTTTTTTTTTTGCTTAAAGAAAGTGATAAATTTATTCAGCAAGTATGCAGTAAACTGACGATAAAGACTGATAAAGATAAAGATAATAATGCTACAAAATATTTCTGTTTCAAATTTCTTTTGAACTCTCTATTCATCAAATAATCCTGAATTTTCTTTATTCCAGTTTCCACAAAAATATTATGCAGTACGGCTGTTTTCAACATTGATAATAATCAGAAATGTTTCTTGAGAAGTAAATCAGAATATTGGAATGATTTCTGAAGGATCATGTGACATTGAAGACTGGAATAATGATGCTGAAAATTCAGCTTTGCATTACAGCAATAAATTACATTTTAAAATATATTACAAAAAAAAAACAGTTATTTTAAATTGTAAATATTACTGTTTTACTATATTTTTGATCAAATACACACAGTCTTAGAAGATACTTCTTTCAAAATCTTAGTGGCCACAAACTTTCAAACGTCGGTCAGTGTATATGAGTGCAATACATATAGTGCATAATTTTCCTCTGAGGTCTCTTTGAGGTCATCGTGTGAGACGGTCAGTGTGTGTGATGCTAGAGGGCAGATGAAATCTTTTTAAAAACTCTTTCATCTTTTTTGTCATGTCATGTGTGTGTCAAATTTGCTGATTACTGGCTGGACGACACAAGGGAACAAACCTTCTGTTCTCCACCAGCAGCCTGAAGGTTGGTTCACACTGGTAAGATTGTGTAAGCTTTTCCACGGCAGAATCACATTCTAATCCTAACACTGAGAATTTGACCTACAAGATTTATTCAGGAGATCATGCAAATGGCTAGATTTTTACATTTTTGAAGAGATGTGAGCGATGATATATGTAAGACCTGCCATCATGATGCTAGGGTGTATAGTGTGTGGTTGCTAAGGTGTTGTAAGGGTGTTCCGAGAGGTTGTTAGGGTGTTACTTACTAATCCAATATTCTGGTCTCTGGATATGTCTTAAGTCCCTACTACAATGTATGTCATTGGTATTTTTTGCCTTGTTTTATTTTGACCACCATTAGGTAAATCTGGCTTTATCCAATGTTCACATTTCTGTATGCAAATGTGTGCATATTTAATTAGACAATGCTTCATTTGTGTATTAAACAGAACAATTTTCAGAATGTTCTATGATTAATCAATAGGGGAGGTGAGGTGATATCTATTCAAATTTCAGCCTATTCACCTGTGGTGTTTAGCCTTAGTAATACGTTCCTTATTGTTGGAGGTGACCTGCATTGAAAGTCAAGCGTACTGACTTCCAACTTGTGAGGAACTCTGAACTTTGTAACTGAACAAGTGGTTTGAGGGCAGATTCCTCTGTGTTCGGGACAAGCGCGGGTGGGGAAGAATGCCTCCATTGAGACCCCAAGCTTCAGCACAGCCTCTCTTTGAGGTCCAGTTGGGCTTAACATGTTTGAGACCAGAGAAGGATTAGAGAACAAAAAGATCCTTCTCTGTCATCAAAGAGGATCTTCTCCGGGACTCAACTAACCGCTCTCCACGCCTGCCCGCAGGTGTGAGCGAAGGCGAGAGAGAGGAGCAGAGTTATAGGGAGAGGGGAGGGGTGCAGATTTCAAAGGTAATCTTTAACTCTAAGCCTGGCAGACTGGCTGAAACTGACTCCCTCCTCCCAGTCTGAGCCAGCATGTTGTCCATCCCTCCCAGTGGGTTTGCCGCTCCCCCAGTCGCCGGCATTCTTCATGCCCTTTTGTTCCAAGGGCACTGAAGTGGCTGTATTCATGACCGGGCCGAGCCAAGGGGAGAGGAGGATTTTGCATGACCTAGAAAGGGGGTGACTTTAACTAGAGACCTCTAAGTCTCTTCCTAAAACAACACTGCCTTGAAACAAATACCTGCTTTGTTCCAGCATCTCTTTCAGGGCCGCGGCGGGCAGGCTATTAACACAAAAAGAGGGCCGTCCAGGAGAGAGCGTCCACTATGGTCAACCGACATGATCTCAAAACAGATATAGCTTGTGTTGGTGTATGTAGATGACCTTCTTTGAAGGTCTACACATAAGGAGCACACTTTGTTGTTGATTAAACTCCTCTTGGATGACATTCATGGGACAATGTCTTGCACTGTTGATCGTTAGCTTTTGTGAAAGATTCAGAGACATTACCAAGAGTTTTATGGTTTTGTTACGTTTAGTACATACTGTATGTGAGAATGATGCTTTTTGATACATTACCGTTCAAAGGGTTGGGGTTGGTAAGGATTTAAATTTTTTTTTCCAAAGTTTCTAACATGCTCACTAAGAATACATTCATTTGAACAAGTAAAGTTAATACAGTAATGTTGTGAAATATTATTACGATTTAATTTTTTTTTTCTATTTTAACATATTTTAAAATTTATTCCTGTGATACAAAGCTGAATTGTCAGCATCATTACTCCAGTCTTCAGTGTCACATGATCCTTCAGAAATCATTCTGATATGCTGATTTGCTGCTCAAGAAACATTTTTAGTAACATTATAAAAGCCTTTGCTGTGGCTTTTGAGACTTCAAGTTAAAGTATCCTTACTAAATAAAATTAAGAATTTCTAAACACACACACACAAAACTTACTGACCCTAAACATTTTAGAAGGATTGTATGGGTTTTAGTGTGTTATGAAACATCAAGGGGGAAGTCGTGGCCTAATGGTCAGAGAATTGGGCTCTTAATCCAAAGGTTGTGAGTTTGAGTCTCGGGCCGGCAGGAATTGTAGATGGGGGGAGTGAATGTATAGCACTCTCTCCACCCTCAATACCATGACTGAGGTGCACTTGAGTAAGGCACTGAACCCCCAACTGTTCCCTGGGTGCTGCAGCATAAATGGCTGCCCACTGATGCGGTTGTGTGAGGTAATGGTGTGTGTGTTGTCTTTTGGTGGGTTAAAGGCAGAGCATGATTTCCGAGTATGGGTCACTATACTTGGCTGTATGTCACTTTCACTTCACTTTCAACTACAAATACATTAAGTATGCATATTGAACGTAATCTGTTAAAATAAAACAATGCGGTTGAATGAATAACTAATTTGCTGAAGACAAAGTAAAGACCTCTTTTATTCATGTTTTTCTGCCTTTAGAAATCGAGAACTTTTTTCAGTTTGAAACACATATTTCTCATCAGATCCTTCACCTGAAGTTTTGGCTCTTTGCATGTTAAAACTGATGGTGTAGAATTTCACACTATAGTTCAGACTTCTAATGCACTGTATCTTGCCTTACATGATAGAAACATAACATACAGTTTTGTCTGCCATGCAATAAAAGCAAACCGTTATTAGGATATGCCATAATGAAACAGATGTTGTGGCACTGCAGCTAACACTCAGGCCTTGTAGCAGGATAGTTGCAGGTCGCGGGCCATCAACAATGTGCCCTTGAGCAAGACAATTAACCTCAGTTTGCTCCATGGGGATTGTGTCTATATATTACTGATCTGCTTAGAAGAAAAGCCTCTGCTAAGTGACTATACTTGCTTAAACATTTTTGTACTTTTTGAGGTGTACAGTACAAAGACAACCTCTATTTGTCATATTGTGTATTCACTATCAAGCACATGCTGTTCTTAAAGAGTTCACGCAAAAGTAAAATTCTGTCATTACTCACCCTCACATCGTCCCAGTCGTGTATGCAATTTTTTTCTTTTTCTTTTTTTTTTGGCTGAACATAAAATAGTTTAATTTTCCATTGACTTTCCCATTTTTTGTCCGTACATTGGAATTCAATGGGACCCAAAACTGTTTGATTACCAACTTTCTTCAAAATGGAAGTCAATGGGAACCAATACTGTTTGTTTACAAACTTTCTTTAAAATGGGAACCAAAACTATCTGGTTTCCAACATTTTACAAAATATCTTATTTTGTGTTCTGCGGAAAAAAGAAAGTCATGCAGATTTGGAAAGACACAAGAGTGAGTAAATGATGACAACATTTTCATTTTTGGGTGAACTATCCCTTTAACAGGCTAACAGACTGATACAGAAATAACTTGCATGCATTATCACTAAAAACTGATTTCAAGTATAAGTGCTGTACATCCCCATTCAAAACTTGAGCTTAAATCAATATAATCCATTAGACATTTGAAAAACACACCACAGCTTGTGATAATGACAGGAACTGCTCTCCTGTCACTGACCTTGTGAGGACCTCAGTAGCTTCTTAATGGACTCTCTCTTTCTCTCTCTCTCTCTCTGTGTATGTGTGTGTGTGTGTGTGTAAGAAAACCAGCTGACAAAATGTGCAATAAAGATTGCATAGATTAACACTTATGTTTTTGTAATATGTATATCAAAATTGATGATTACTGGCAGAAGAACACAAACTGGTCATGCATTTTATTCTGCATCATGTTGAAGCTGTAGTTTCAGTCTGAAAATCATGTTAACTTCTGGCATATGAAGATGTTTGGCACAGTAACCTCAGTTCAGTTTACAATTAACTGTATGTTTCAGGAATATATCTAGATGTGAAAAGACAAGCATTGTTTAGCTGGGGATGTGTGAGATGTTTGCAGTGAGAAATCATCCCAGCCCGAGGCTCTCTATAAAGCACAGATAGTCCCAAACAACGCCTTTCTCTGCCCTTGTGAAGGAGTGTTGCAGGGGTAAAACACAGGACACAGAGATTCACAATCTAATATGATCCAGACAGTAAGACACTAAACGGATGTGTTTGTGCCTTTGTGCAACTGAGTGGAATGTTGAGTGGAATGTTTTGGTCTGGAAAAGACAAATCTATTTAGACAGATGAGTCTTTTTTTCTTCTTTTCTCTGTGGTGTCATTTGGAAATTAAGTAAAGACTTAGCATGAAGGTTTATTGGCCAGTTACCCTGAAACTAACAGAGAACACACACTCACACACAAACAATACGTTAAACAAGTATGGGAAAAGATGATATTTTTATTTAATTTATATATATATATATATATATATTTTCATTTTATTTTATATTGGTCTTATTAAGATTTAGGCCCCTCTTAATTTTAGTAGATATTTTAAGTCAATCAATAAATCAAAGTTTAAATCAGGAACAACGTATTAAATTGATTCAAATAAAGTGACAAATAAAGACTTTTACATTGTTACAAAAAGAGTCTAGCTCTTTTTAACTGTCTATTCATCAAACAATTTTTTTTAAAATAAATGCATCACTGTTTCCACAAAAAATATTACGCAGCATTACGGTTTTCAACATTGATAATAAGAAGAAATGTTTTTTTGAGCAGCATATTATATTATTTCTGAAGGATCACTTAAGACTGGAGTAATGAAGATGAAAATGCAGCTTTGCATCACAGAAATAAATTACATTTAATAAATAAAATGTTATATTTTATTTTGTATTTTATTTTATTTTACTTTACGTATTAAGGTCTTGGTCCTACTTTACAATTTATGAAGCGGGAACATACTTGTTACATTTTTTTACACCTCAAGGTGGCGATGTTGACTTTGTTTAATGCTGTTAACGAATATAGTTGTAGAAAAAACTGCTTTCGAGTATGACAGCGTTATTATGTATTAGTTTATTAAATTGTTACTGTTATAATATAATTCCTTGTAAATGTACCGTGGGTAGATTACATCTATTGAACTTTTAAGACTAGCCTATATTCTGATTAAATGAATGGAAAGGCAGAGAAGTATCTCGCGGTCACGTGAGCGCAGGGTGGCAGAGGTGTGAATCTCCCGTGTTGAGCGCGCAGGAGCTGTCCGAAAAGCAGAGGTGCTGAAATCACACACAGGTCGCTAATTATCCCCACTCACAGATCCCAAAACACTACCGCTAACCTTAACATAGCTGCTGCATGCATGCAATAAATAAATAATTATAACGAGCTAGTTTCAGTGCTCTTATTTTTCTTCTTAAAAACTGACATTTGTGTGTGTATGAAGGTGACAGCATGAGTCGTCAGTTCTGTTCTGTTCATCCTAGGTAAGTGTTGGGTGGTTAACTTTTCATTCTTTGTTAATGAAGAATTTGTTTGTAGAGGGAAAATTATAAAGAACTAAAGAAATAAAAAATAAAAGTGTTTAGACACTCAAGCCACACCTGCTATGGCATACCATTGCACTATATTACCTGAGATCTTATTGCATTAGAACCAGGGTTCCACACACACACAACTGAAATAAAAATTAACAAATGAATGCAGCCTTGGTGAGCATAATTCCACTTGATATTTCGTCACTAACTGCAATGACATTTATACAGAGGAATGCTTTATTTTATTTTTTTGGCCGCTGTTTCTTATTTGTTTCATGCGCCCTCAGCTGGACAGAAGGATATTAAACGTAAAGAGTCTAAAAGTGCGCTTGAATCTTCATATCTCTCAGGCTTACCACCTGTTGAGAGAAGCGCTACTGGTTGCCGTAATCACCTGAGAGCGATAATGCCGGAGCACTGGCCCCGGGGCCAAGGTTCACCGCGGGGGCAATAAACTCCCTGTCCCCCTGCCATCATGTGAAGACATTACCGTGCCCCCCTCACTACAAACGCTTCATTTCCAAAGGCTCTCTGCCTCTTACTGGGTCACTTTATTTACCCTGTGTCATGCAAAACTCTTAATTTCCTTTGAATACCAGAGCTACCGTATTGCCTTGAGTTACCTACATTCATTACCACCATTTAATTAGCACCATCAAACACTTCACGGTTTACAGTGGCTCAGTGTGACATTAGTTGAGACTGTTAAACTCATTAGCAAATACTGATAAGGGTTAAAGGTGAGATAGCTGGCATTTTCATCTGTCAGAAATTGATAGGCCTACAAAGAGTAAAACAACAACAACAAAAACCTTGTAATGAAAATGTTTTTATTTTTTATTTTTATTTGAAATAATAATAATACATTTTAATGAAACAATAACACTATTATTATTATTATTATTATTATTATTATTATTATTATTTTAATTAATGACTTTCTGTTTTTCTTTGAAAACAGTTTAATCATATAGTTAAGTGACAAATGCTTTAGTGATCATTTTACCTCTCTAAAACAACAATAATAAATAAATGCATGAATAAATAAATAATCAATCATACAAACAAACAAACAAACAAACAAACAAACAAACAAACAAACAAACAAACCGGTATCTCATCTCAAAATGGTTGGCAATTCTTGTAAGTGTTGCTGTGAGCTGAACTCTAAACGCGTTTAACATGAGAAGGAAACTGCTAACAGCCATCCCTTTATAGTTATTCTAATGAGCCGGGGAAGTAAATAAAGTCATCACAACAGCAAGACTCCATTGTGAAGAGAAGTATTATTGAGTAGTTTGTCACTTTACTGTAAGAACGATGTGTTTCCCACAGCAGCTCGAGCTGTAAATATTTACTTAAGCATTAGACAGTAAGGTGGGAGGTTTTACATGAGTTAAATACATAGTTCGAGCTGTTTCCATAAGCTGTTTATTATTTCACACACACACACACACACACACACACACACACACACACACACACACACACACACACACACACACACACACACACACACACACACACACACACACACACACACAAGATTTGTTCGGAACCCTGACAGATGTAGTTGACATTCAACTAATATTATATTTTATATTGAAATGTAAACTATAGAAAAAAACTATTAGTTGCACTGTTTTTAACTGTTTTGATCACTTTTAACTTTGCGTTGCATTTAAATAAAAAAAAATCAAATTTTTCCATATCTCTCAATAATAATTAAATAAGAATTTAAGAAAGTTTTAGATTAGTGTCACACTGTGTGTCATGTTCACCCGCCTGCTGTAACTGTAGCTGTAGATTTTATGTAGGCATATCCGTGACTGTACACCTCTTATCTTTTATCCGTTTAATATAATTATGATGTTTTTCAAAAAAAAAAAAAAAAAAAAAAAAATCAAAAGTGGCAATGAAAAGAGTGCAACGAACTTTTAATTTGTACCACTTTTGTTTGATTAAACTTTAGTTTTAGTAGGCTATTTTTTTATATAATGCATCAGTGTAAACTGCAAATATATAAATATTACAAATATATTTGAGTGTGACCTCGACGCCCGTTACATGTGAATTTTGAAAACGAGAAAGGGGTTTATAAATTATAAAACTGCAAATTATGAGTAAAAATGACCTACTACTGAGAGTGAACATCAAACCATATCTTCAGTCACTTCGCTTCTGTTTCAGTCTCTCCTCAAGAGCTAAAACATTGTTCTTGAGTTTAATCATAATGGCATTTTTTCCAGAGTTCTGAAACACATCCCGGGGTTATTTGGTTTTAGAGTCTAAACTAAACCAGGGACGCTTACATTTCTCCAGTGTGGCGTTTGCCTCTTTATTTATGATGTCTTTTCTTCCACCGATGTAGAAAATTTCTGACTTGGATTTTTCACTCCGAAATTGATTTGACACGGATATCCAGTATCCCTTTAAAGTTAATCAAACTGAGTCTCTCCTCATTCCGCATATATCCCCACTCACTTTATGACCATATCGAGTTACCACGAGCCTGTTGTGAGTAATAGACATTCTTCAATCTGAAAACATTATTATAGTGTTTATTGCACTGTAAGCGAGGGAAAAGAGCTCATGTTCGCCCGAAACATTTGTTCATATAGCAGGGGTTTCTGAGATATGCAATGCAAAGAATTAATTAAAGTTTTTTGTGCCAATGCTATAAGATCCATCACCCCTCTCTCTCTCTCTTAAAACAGCCATACAAATACTTCTTTTTCAGTACACGCTGAGATCATCTTATTCTCATACGCAAAGCAGGTTGTATTATTAATACAAACAGGCAAAACAGTTTTGTCAGGAATCCGACAACGTGCTTTACACTCTTAAAAATAAAGGTGCTTCAAAAGGTTCTTCAAGCAAAGTCATAGAAGAACCATTTATGGTTCCACAAAGAACCATTCAGTCAAAGGTTCTTTTAAGAACCATATCTTTCTTACCTTTTTGTAATCTGATGAACCTTCTTTCGCCACAAACAACCTTTTGTGAAACAGAAAGGTTTTTTTCAGATGTTGTTAAAGATTCTTTATGCAACCATTTAGACAAAAAGTTTATTCTATGGCATCGTGAAGCACCTTTATATTTAAGAGTGTACGGTAAATTTTAAATGAGTTAGTTTTTATTCAAATCATGATTATGATTTATAACACTTGGTCGACCAGGCTACTTTAGGCTACGTCAACGAAATAGTTTTATGGGGTCCAGTCACTTAGAAATTATTTGAGTTCTTTAAATTCTTTCTTAGGTAGCACCTTTACATTTTCACTTTTATATTTGTGCATGTATTTAATATAACATATTATATAACTGCTGTAACGTTTTCGCCTTTTATATGAGTTCACCTTTAAACTTAATTGTAAAATTTGTGAAATATTAAATTTTGCTTGAATAAACATAATTTTCCCCATAGGCTATTGGGGAAAAGTGAAGTGTTCTTTGATGTATAATTGTTGTTGTTGTTGTTGTTGCTGCCTAGGCTCAATTTGTTTTAGAAAATTAAAAAAACAACGATGCGAATCATTTTTGTGGTGTTTTTCAACTTATTCTTTATTGTACAAATGAATGCACACTGCTAAAAAAAATCGTCTAAATCAACGCTAAATCATGTTGTTGTAACGTTTGCAAAAAAATATAATCCATATATATATATATATATATATATATATATATATATATATATATATATATATATATATATATATATATATATATATATAAAAAAATATATATTTATTTATTTATTTATTTATTTGAAAATGGAGTATAAGAATTGTTATTATAAATGTTTTCTGGATTTTATGGGGTTTTCTAGATAGATAGATAGATAGATCTGTCATGAATCTCACGTGGGAAATTTCCAATAATTGCAATAATATCACTTTTGATGTTTTGTCCCTCAGGCCAATCCGGCAGAAGCGGTCAGATGTCAATTAAAGTCAGGATGGGCGGCTGTGGCGCTGCTCTTGTTCTGAGGGCAGCCTGGCCTGTGGCGCGCGGGCTCCGCTCTCCACGCCGCTGCGCTAATCCGTTTATGGAGCACCTGGGACCGCGGACGGCAATAACATGCGCTTATCCTTCGCCGCCGCAAAACATGCACATCTGAGCACAGCAATGCGATAATGCCCATGCACATCCCAGAGGACCAGAGGGCCACTTTACCCCCGATTGAACTGTCGACGTCTCTGAATTGATAGCTCTAAAATGACAGCCAGCGTATTTGACACATTAGCCTGATGGAAATCGGTCAAAAGCGGACGAGGGCATTATCGTGTCAGATTCTAGACTGTTTCAGTCTGTTTTAGCAACAGATTTAAAGGATTTTAAAATGAATTTGAACTCATTTTATATGTTCAGAGAGGGTTCTCCTGTTTGAACAGTTGAAAGTGTGATCGTTTTTTTCTGATTGATTGATCAGGGTTCACTCTGAATGAACGGGGGCCGTTTAACTGACGTGAGTTTCTCAATGAGCTCCTGCAAAGAAAAGGAACTTCAGTGACTGCGGGGAACAGAGGAGGAGCATCTGAATGTGAGATGGAGAGAGTGAGTGTGTGAGAGAAATGCGGAGTAATGCAAGAGAATGAGTGGGATGGATGACTATATTGAATGTCTCTGCGTTATAAATAACGCTTCTTCACAATTGTATTCGTCTCCACAGACAGCTTTTACTGCACTCTCGGCGTCATACCCTGCTGAGACCCCCGCAAGCTGCTCCTTTCATTCTGCAGAGACTCTACTGTCCACATGCATACAATAAATACCTCTGTGCTGTGCAGCTTTGGGGTTTTTACTTAAAAGTTTGGGTTTTGCAGAGGATTCTTGTCCAATACCAATAGATAAAATATGCTTATGGGGCAGAAGAAAGCAAAATGGAGAAACTCGGCAGTGTTTCCCAACTCTGACACTTCCATCTCAGGTCTTAGAGCCTCTATTAACCATTTATTTGTTTAATACGGTGCATTTGATAATCAAGACATTAAATTTGTCTCCTTTTGGAGGGCTTTCGGAAACACGTCTCCAAACCACTGCATTGAAGAAAACTGACATGTTTTCAATCACATGAAGAAAACATCACTATTACCTTCCAGATTGTTCTCAGCATCACCGTTTATGTCTGAGGGTGTTATCGGTGACAAATCCCCTTGAACTCCCGAGGTCACAGCACAAGAAAGTTTAAGGATTTGGACCAATCAGAAGGCTTTCCCAAGTCTTTGGACCCTCCCTCCTTGACCAATCACAGTCGTCGATGGGTAGAAGGAGCCAACAACTCAACAACTGATAAAATGTTTCGCCACTGATCACCGTTCCAATTCTCAACAACAAGTGTGTCAACAACAGCTGAACGAAGCTCGGAGAGTTTTATCTTCCAAACTGCGCTGAGATAAACCACGAATGAAGACCTGGATATCCGTGATTCACTTCCGAGGATCGGCAGCGACGTTTTGAAGTTAACTTTTCGTTTTCGGCTGAAGCCTTGATACTTCAGCAACCCACTGACACTTGACGATCTGTGCTTCTCCTTTGGATAACGTCAGTTTTTCTATCAAGTGCTCCGTGCACCGTTTTCTTTCTTGCAGAGGAGATATGACCGCATTAGCGGGGGGCATTTCCAGGATGATGCGCCCCATGCCACCCCAAAACTATCCGAGAGGAGGCTTTTCCTTGGAGGGTAAGGTGTTAGTTTCTGTGGTTACGACAGAACAGTCTGAACATGGAAGTATTCACAAAGTTGATTCTTTATAAGACAGATTTGATCTGACGCACGTCAGTGTTAAAATAGGCTATTTAAATTAGATTGCAAAAAAAAAAAAAAAAAAACTTAGGTTTAATTATTTTGTGATTTGAATGTGATGATGTGATGTGAAATTAGCGTCCAACCACTTGGAATGACTTTACTATTTCAAGCTGAAACAAAACAAAACTAAAAAAAAACATAATGATGAACGTATTTTTTGAACAATGAAATTTGTAGTGTAATCTAATGTACTGAAGCTTATTTAATGCAAAGCTTACATTTTGTACAAAAAATAGGCCTTTGCCTTATGAAATGTTTATATGTAAATTTTTACAAACTTGTCAACTTTTATATACTTTTTATATATATATATATATAATACAAATGTAAAATATAAAAAGTGTTCTGTCAACAAGTAACATCTTTGCAAATTATTACTATTAATTGACATTTTAGTATTAGTAGTAGTATTTATAAATAGTTATTAGTAGTAGTATTAGTTTTATTGTTGTTGTTATTTTTGCATTATAAGAAGAGAACATATCTGTCATGCTTTTGATTGTTTTCACTTTTAACGAAGCATTAAAGCAAACTTTTAGTGATGCAAGTTAGGAAAAAAGACTTTGTAAAGAAAGATATAACGGCGCACTTAAGTTTATGAAAGCATAAACTTAAAAGTGAGTGTGCGGTTATATTTCTTTCTTTACTAAATATATTTTCACTTTAGCATAAGTAAATAGTTATGTAAATTATTAGTCACTGACACAACCTTTTCCCCCTTCTTACTGCAGTCTCAACGCCGTTAGGTCAGGGCCGCGTGAACCAGCTCGGTGGAGTCTTCATAAACGGACGCCCTCTGCCCAATCACATCCGCCACAAGATAGTAGAGATGGCCCATCACGGGATACGACCGTGCGTCATCTCCCGACAGCTGCGCGTGTCGCACGGATGCGTGTCCAAAATTTTATGCAGGTACCAGGAGACGGGATCCATTCGGCCCGGTGCTATTGGTGGCAGCAAACCCAAGGTAGGACATCACCGAGGCCATTTCATGTCCTGCTAGGGCTGAATTGTATTATTGAATTTATTTTTTAAAGCTCATCCCAGTTCCACATTTAAATATGGAGTTTTGCAAATAAAGAGTGGTGTTTGACTTAACGTCTAACATTTTTTTTAAGAGTGTACACAATACAGACAATGATGTTGCACCTTACGCTCAGCAAATCATTTCCACAATAAACAATTTTCATTGTATAGAATCTATTGTTCTTACAGGTTCTTCGGATCAGTTCATTTGTCTCTAAAGCACCAATGAATATGTGTTTCTTAAAGAATTAAAGAATAAAAAGTACTTCTATGGCATCAGTCTGTTATATCCTTATTTTTAAGATATTATAAGACCGATTTTATTGCCTTGTTTAATATCGTATGACTTAAAACAATTAATTTAACACCATATTCTATAGTAACCCAGTGTCAATTAATTGTAGGCCTACAGAACATCTCGTGAACAGTGACATAATCATGACTACATGGAAACTGACGATTGTATCTATACATTCTTGTTATAATCGTTTGTGGATATTTTGTAAGTTCTCATAAAATGTTATTAAGATATAACAATTAAATTATTATGTAACTATTGTAATGAAAGCAGAGCACAACTCCCGATGTGGACAAGAAAATCGAAGAATACAAGAGAGAGAATCCAGGGATGTTCAGCTGGGAGATTCGGGATAAACTTCTGAAAGATGGAATCTGCGATCGAAACAACGTGCCCTCAGGTACTGAAATTTATCTGTCAATCTGTGCAGTTTAGTTTATGTTTTTCAGATATTGCTTCTAGCACCTGTTGCTTGGAGAAAAAACAAAACAACCCTATGTTTTTAAAAATAGCCTTTATATTTCATAGCCTGTAAGATCGTTTTAAATGCCTCGTGGTTACGGATTGAAATTTTATACCTAAACATTTGCAAGCGTTTAAACATTCAACAAGTGGAATTCTATAATATCATTTGATTAAGTTTTTGTCTCTCCGCAGTGAGTTCCATCAGCCGCATGCTGCGCTGTAAATTTGGTGGAAACGGAGATGAGGATGAGGATGAGGATGATGATGATGAAGTGGAAAAAAGGGAGATCGAGGAAAACGAAAGAAGAGCCAAACACAGCATTGACGGGATTCTCGGCGACAGATGTAAGTTTTGACGAGTTTTATGTTATTTTTTTCTCCTTTTCATGCGGAACTGAGATGAGCAGGTAGATTTTATAAAAGGATAGAAAAAATTAGGCCTATAGCCTATATGTATAGGTAATAAAATGTGTTCTTCTTCTACTTCTTTAATAATAATAATAGTAATAACATTACTGCTATTATTATTAATGCTAATGTGTTCTGTTAAAATAATATTTTTTAATTTTTTGGAAAAAGTAGAGTAGGCCTGTAAGTTTTTGCGTGAATTGCGTGAATGCGTGAATGTCACGAGCACATTTATTTTTCCGTGTGAATATCACTTTTAATGTTTCAGTTTGAGTCTTTTGCCACCAAATGCTAAACAGATTGATGGGAAAATGGCCCATGTTTTCAGTATATTTTTAGCGTTTTTTGTGTATTTCCTTAAACTCATTGAAACTGAATTGAGGAGCATCAGAGATTAACCTCCTAAAACGAGCCGTTCCTGGAGTGAAACTGGGCGAATCAGTAAATCAAACATTTGTCCAAGAATAGCGTTCACTAAAAGACGCTCCTGCGGTGCACAATCGGACACTTGAGGATGAACTTGGGAAACAAAAGCGAAAGAGTCCATGAGACTCACGCTTCAGTTTCCCCAGGACAAAGCTCGGCCTAGCAGTAGCTTGGTCCTGACAAAAGACTCCAAGCTTTTCAAAATTTGGAAAGAAAGGAAGAAAAAACGGTCCAACAAAAGGCGCAGAGAGGACATTATGGACGGGCAATGAGAGATGAATTATTCACGAATGACCGTAGTCCCTGCTCAGAACTGTTTTATAGACTTCGAGGCCTGAATAATGTGTCCATTTTTAGCTAGATCATGTCTTGGAATTCTCCCTTTCACCCCCAAAAACAGCAACAGCAACAGCAACAGCATGTGGAGGTATTATTTAATTTTAAGATGCTTTAGGTCTAATGGTTACGTTTTAAGCAAAAAAAAAAAAAAAAAAAAAAAAAAAAAAAAAAAAAAAAAAAAAAAAAAAAATCAACACCTGTTGATTAGAGTGTATATGAATTTTCAGATCGAGACCATTAAAAATAAAGTTTCTCCTTTAAATATGTGGATTTATGGAATTCACTTTTTGAATGATTTCAATTAAAACGCATAGCCTAGCTAATAGGCCTACTTTTTAGATTTTCGCAAATATAAAAAGTATAATAGCCTACATTTTCGTTACCATTTTTTAAATCGCGAACCTCCCGAAAGAAGCCGAAACAAAAAGCTTGACGCCGTAAAAGCAAGATAACCGTGACGCTCGCTCACGAAAGTCGCTTTCACCTGTGGAGGTAACTATAGCAACAGTTTGCGCTCTGGCTCAAATATTGCTAAATATCGACGCAACAAAAGTAGTTACTCTCAGATCACCTGGTTACATTTTTTTTTTTTGCGCTTAAAATTTAGCTTTTGTTAGCACGGCTAACATTGCTCATATTAGTGTTGCGAGAGACGATTATGCCGCGAAAATAGCTGAATAATTAATACGTCAGATAGGCTTAATTAGAGAATAAAGTAGGCGAACTGCATTTTTCGGCGAAATTTAATTAGTGACACTCAAATGTCAAAACAACGTGTCAAAATATCACGACAATTTTTACCATCCGCACAGCGGATAGCCTCGAGGCAATAGCCTTCCCCATTCCCCCAGCTGAAGAAGAAATTATATGTATTAACTTGGAAATTGATACAGGCAGCGCGTTTTTCTAACCCCCACCGTTCTGAAATTCTTGCGCAGAGGAGTTTGTTCTAGATGTCAATTGGAGAGAGAAACTCTGAGCTGTGAGCGCGCTAGCCGGATCACCCCGCGTCATGGGCCGCGCTACAATTGACGCACATTATACTCAGTCATTGCAATGAAAACCTTTTCTAGTAGATTAAATCGAGCCCTTTATTCGTCCCCACTTTCATCTCAGGACAAAAACCCGCCCCCTTCCTCTCCGCCCGGGGCGCGCATTCATTCCTCACTGCCCTTTTCCTTCTCTCTTTCCAGCACCGCCATCACGAATACAGATCAGTTGGTAATTAGTTTAACAAACGACTGTCGATATGTTGTTGTTTGGAGATGGCTGACTGATATGAACTTTTGAAACGCACAACATTTCAAATGCACAGTAAAAATGCTTGCTGCGTAAAAAAATGTCATTTTGAAGTCATAAGTTCAGCTCCATATTGTAGAGTAGCTAGATTGGTTTCAGCTCAGACATTGACATAATTATTATTATCTAATTTGCTTTTTGTAACTTATAAATATTTGTTCTGCTTACTTTTTCCAGTTATATGAACCTCAGCATAACATTTTAGCAAACATCTTATTAAAATGTATTGATGAGTTATTTTTTTAACATTGTTGCACAAATATATTCCATTCAATTTTAGGGAAAAAACATTAGATGGTTTTTATGTTGTATCTGTATATATTTAAACCTGGACTTGCAACAGAGTTACTTAGATGTCTATATCTGCATTGAAAAAAGATAGAAAGAACAAAACAGTGAATGAAAGAAAGGAAGCGCGAGGGGAAAGGAGAAAGGAAAACAGCCTTTTCAAAGCCTGGTTAATGTTTTTGTTTTCCTAGAAGGATCAATCACCTCTGGCTTTTATTCACATGTAGATGTGTCTACATCATAAAACTCAATGAGTCCTGATCTCCATTGACACACTGTAAACTTCTCCTCTTTCCATTCGCTCTCGTCCGTTTGTTTGCAGTGGGCTGATTCTGCGCTGTCTGTATTTCGCTCTCTCCTCCCTGCTTGTGGGAGTTGTTGTTTTTTCCTATTCGGTGCTCAGTTAAAATCTCAAAAGGGTGTTTTCAGAATCAAGAGGGTGTTCTCTAGCCAAATATTGATTAAGTATGTGTTTGCTGAGTCTATAGTTGTCGGGTAAGAGGGGTGTGTTGGCTCTGGGCCCCTGCTCCTTCAAAACCTATTGTTGGGCCCCTTAAAGGCTTGAGATCAAAGCAAAGGCCCCTTCAGATTTATTTGTCTGGGAAAAGGCAGTGTAGAGGACCACTGGTTACTAATACTGGATTGAGCAAACACCTCAAAAGATGTTTCTTAAAACCTTTCTGTTGAGAAAGCTCAAAACAAACATTTTGTGTGTGTGTGTGTGTGTGTGTGTAATATTTGTGACTTTTAAATCGATTATTTAGACTTTTTTGAACTCCAGTAAAAATTGATAATTTATATGAAATCATCATTTGTTTTTTACCCTGTATAAAAACTGCAATTGTTACCTCAAAGAGCTTTTTATACCTGATTTAATCCATAAAAATAGTATAAATTAGCATAATAGTAAATTGTTATAAATTAATATATGTAGGTTGCTTCATTCATGTTAATTTTTTTTTACTTAAAACCATTTTTTTTCCCCATATCAGTCCAGGCTTCTCTCCTGTTTAGGTTGAAAAAAATAACATTTATAAAGAAAACAACACATATCTATATCTATACTTCTATATCTGTACTTCAACTAATGAAACAAAAGCTGAAATGTTCCAAAGAAAGTTTTAAAAAAGGTAAGGGATCGTTCTAGTGCCTGGAATGGTTCTATGTGAATCGATAAAACTTATCTCACAATGCCGTGTTTGCCTGAGCGCATCCCCTCCTTTTTCCTGTACCATTAACTTTGGGAAAACTGACTATCCTCGAGCCTCATTTAGCTAATTAAAAGTAACTAAAGTCATCAAAGAGCCACGGCCCCTCTCTCACAGATTCTCATTCACGGCAGGCGAAAAAGAAAACTCAGAAATACAAACAGTCAAAGGGATCAAGTTTTTTTGAAAGGGAGTCCCGTGGAGGCCAATTGAATGAGCTTAGTGCTTTCAGACGTGCCATGGTGAACGCAGTCAACATGTAATAATTAGTTTCATTGAGCTGCATTCCAACAATCTGCTGCTTTTCTCCTGGGCTCATTGTCTCCCAGCAGGCCAATAGCCAGGAGGACAGAGAGAATCAAGCAATGACAACACATGAAAGATTCAGCTGCCTTTGTCCGAGAGAGCAAGGAGGACTTTGTTTGTGTAAATAAAATAGGGCTTTTGCCTGCTTTGCTGACTGGATACTTACTCAATAGAAAATGGGGGAGAGTGAGGAGAGAAAGCAAAAGATGCACCACAAATACAGACGGCTGTGTCACACAATAATAAACATATTTTTGGGACGATTGATTTTTTCCGCAACCACGAATGTACTCTGAACAGTAAAGCCAGATGTATTCATCCAAAGTTAGACCACATTTGGGCAACTATACCCATATCTGGCTCTTGGGGGTCTAGTTTTATACATTTTTTAGAGTTCTGTCTCTCTGATCTCTTCTCTGTTGCTGGAATGTTCCTCAGTCATGATTTCAGGGCCCTGAGGGAATGGAGAGGAGCCATCATCTGCCTTTTATTCAGCTGTTCCTCGAAACTTAACAATCTTCGCCCTTCTCTTTCTGTCTCTCGATAAACACAGTTCAAGTTTATCGAGGTTACGGATCCCACAAGTTTTCCGAACATCAATCAAGGTTTTTAGGTGGTAATAAAGATTAAATGATTTTGGCGAAAGACATCGTGTAGCACCGTTGTAGTCTCATTCGGCACCGTTCTCAGAAACGGCCTAGACTGTGCATCATTTCCACATGATGTCATTCCATTCGATTTCAAAGTGGCATGCCAAGGAAGAAAACACGCATGCGCGAGGTCGCACCGAGCTTATCTCCAAGTGAATGCTGCCTGTATGCTTCATTAGGTCAGCTTTATACGCTGGCACCAGCATTGTGATCCTCAAATATTAATTCAAAGAACAATTAATGAATGCAAACCATCTTTGAAGTGGGGGGTGCGGGGTCAAACCCGGACCAGCCCCTAGCGACTGATGGACTCCTCTTCCACTCCTCTCTTCTCAAAGATGGTTTGAAGTGTCCAAAAGAAAAAGTGAGCAATAGAAGGTCAATGAGAATAGGGGCTCCTAGCAGAATAGAGCGCTCTGTTTTCTTGCAAGTGTTTGAGTGAGTGAAACTCTGGCAAAAGAGCGATGAAAAGGAGAGGTCGAGGGTTTCAGGGGCCTTGCCATAAAGACTCACAATGAGGCAGTTAATTGAGAAGAGCTAGATGCTGTTGTCAATCACTTAACTTGAGGAACTTCACTTCTTAACTGCCAAATGATGCTGGTGAGAGAGGGAGAGAGAGTGCAGAGAGTGGGAATCTGTAAGAAATTACAGCAGAATCACGACTAAAATCATCATTTTCACTCTCTATCTAGTTGTTCTGGAGGTTTTAGTGGCTGTGGCTCCGGCCTCATGACTTCCAGCTCTACAATAGACCATTGTTAGCTCGCTTTCTCTGCTACATGTAACTTAGACGAGCAGAAATCATCATTTCCAACTCAAACGTGCAATTTCTGATTTGTTTCAGATTTGTTTAATTTGGTTTTGGAGAATTTACAGACTTTTTGTTGGCGTCAACTGGAACTTCAAACATGTTTCAACTGTTGTCTTCACCTGTTTACATCCTATTTTAAAGTCAAATTTGCAAGGAAACTCTGTCGTTTTACAATACTTCAACTGAAACATGCTCTACTACGTGCCTCTTATCCATTATATGCTTAGTTGTGAAGGTTTGTGAACCTCATGTTTCATAATTCACCATTAATGCTTCAGCATAGCCTTTGATCTTTAAAATTTAAGGTTCTTTAATGTTTCTTAGAAGTGCTTTAGGTTCAACAAAGAACTGTATTCATGTCAATAATTAAGTTAAGTTGACTGAATGGTATTTTGGTGGCTTAAAAAAAACTTTGATGCAAAATTCCATCAGTAAATATATTTTACATTTTAAATAGGTTTCTTTTGGCATTAGGGTGTAAAACCCCTTTTTGGTGCATATTGGCTTCTGTTTTGAAATGCAGGATGTTTTATCCACTTAGTGTGGTTTCCAGGTTCCTATTGAATCCGAATGTATCTGAGTCAGGGCTGCATGGCTTTGCATGGGGCTGTCAGACCCTTATTCGTACCCTAGAAAGGGTAATATGTGGCTGGGCAGGGTCAAGGGGGAGTCCTGGGTCAGTGGCTGTGCAAACTCCCTCTCTGTTGGAAGTGCGGGTTAAGATAATCTGTTTGTTCAGTGTGACAGGTAACAGACTCTCTATGATGGTCAATAAATGCTTTGAAACTAAAGACAAAGGAGAACTTATTTTAAGTGGTTGCATTATAAGTTTCAGGTGTTTTATAAGCTTTAGATGTGCTATTTAGCACATTTTGTGTTACTTAGTGCTGTTCTTTTACCACAGAAAAATATAATATATTATTTAAAAACTATGTAAAACTTCCAGTTTCTAATCAGTATATTTGTCATAAAAAAAAAAAAAAAAAAAAAAAAAATGCAATTAAAAAATCTAATCTAAAACAAGATCAATTTATATGAGAAGGAAAATTTTAAAAAATATATATATATATATATATATGTATATTTTTTTATATTAAATATTATATTTTATTTTATATATTTTTCAATATTATATTTTATTACTTTTGGGGTAGAAGTAGCTATCAAAGATAATGTGTTGTGTATGATAAGGAGTAAGGTCTACATTTGGACCAACTTGTGGATGGTGGATTTGTATTTTGTCAGATTAGCATGTGCGTGTTTGGTAAGCATGAGTCAAGAACATTAGTATAATGTGATATCAGTGTAATGAGCACTCATATATTTAGGAGCATGTGGTGTGTGTTCCCGCGGTGTGATCGCTGCATGGGTGCTGCATTTTGGCTTTGTCCCGTTGTTAGGAGCGATTCCATGCTGCAACTGGCACCTCTGTACTGTTCAGACATTATAATGAGCAAAGCATGCAGGGAACCCATAATGCCTCAGCATCCTTCTTTTATGGTCCTCATGTTGGTCTCCAAAAATGGATCTTAACGTATTTCTTTTTAATACAACAGTTGTGAACTCAATGGCCTCATTTTGAATTTTGTATTATATATATATTTATTTATTCCATTACTGTTTTAGTTTTTTTTTTTTTTTGAACAAAATTAATACTTTCATTCAGCAAGGACACATTAAATTGTACAGTGAAGGCATTTGTAATTTTAAAACATTTCTGTTCCAAATAAATGCTGTTCTTTTGAATTTTCTATTCATCAAAGAATCCACAAAAATACTGAAACTGATTTCAACATTGATAATAAGAAATGTTTATTGATCAACAAATATATGAATGATTTCTGAAGAATCATGGGACACTGAAGACTGAAAATTCAGCTTTGCATCACAGGAATAAATTAAATAAAAAAATATGTTAAAGCAGAAAACAGTTATTTGAAATTGTAATAATATTTCAGATTTTTTAACTGTATTTTTAATCAAATAAATAAAGCTTTGGAGAGCATCTTTTAACATTATTAAAAACACACTAACTCCAAACCTTTGAACGGTATTGTATATTGATAAATTGACTTATCATATAGTGATATAAAACAGAAAAAATATATGAGCAATTTCATGTCATTTCGATACATGTTTTATAACTTTTGGAGTGTGCACCTGTTTGCACCCACACAGGCAACACACAAAAAGAAAGCTCTTCCCCTGATACCATAGTACTATATTTCAGTACCATGGTAACAGTTTAATCACATTTAGCAGTTGGTTAGGCATGTATAGTTAACATCCAGATAGCATGTCAAGGATGATACTGTCCAAAAGTGTGTCCAAGTCGCATGTTAGTCCACCTGCAAGGTTAAAAATGATCTTTCAAAGTCATTCTTCTCCTCTTTGTTTCTCTCTTTCTCGGTTTCTCTCGGGGCAGCTGCTGTGGTCTTGGCTCTTTAGCGAGTTGACTGACTCCCTGCTCCTCCCTCTTAACAAAATGCCAACCCCAGATGGAGTCGTGATAGTTCCGTTAACCATTCTTCTCCCTACATCTGCTGGGATTCTATATACTCCTTAATTCACTCACCAGTGGCTGGCTGGGGCGCGGGCTGAAAGGGCCAGCACTCCTCCACGCTGCAAATAAATGCTTCATTTGTCTCTTCTCTCTTTTGTTTTGTTTGGGGAACACATGTCACGAGCTCAATTACCCAACCATTTAACAGCCCCTGAGGAGGAGAAGACTCTCCCCTACCAGGAGCTATAAACTGCCCAGATGGTCGAGTGTAGACTCTGGTGCTCTCGCTCCAACATCCCTGTGTTTACTTTCACTTTATCTGCTCTCTTTGTTTTTGCCTGTCAAAGTGTGTTTTGGATTACAGTTACCAACCTGACTTTCCTGAAGAAAAATCACAAAGGATCTCTTTAAAATCTCAATTGCTTCAGCACATGGAGTTTCCAGGTTCTCAGATGTTTCTCCTGAGGAAAAACACTCAAGTAATCTCACATGTTGCAGAACAGACCTCAAAATGGCTCAGGCTGTGCTCAGATTTGACAAGATACCAGGAAAAAAAATTCAGCACGAATGCAAATGTTTCTCATCAAATCTAATCTGATTCACTTTGTTTCTCTATGTTCTTCTTCTGTGTCAATAATCAACTCATTTTTGTGTGTTTTTAGAAATCTAGGAGAAGCATCTCATACAAAGTTGATCCTTAAAGTGATAGTTCACCCGAAAACACACAAAAAAGTCATAATTTACTCATCCTCAGGTTGTTTCAAACCCGTATAACTTTCTTTTGTGGAACATAGAAGAAGATATTTTGAGATTTTGTCCATACAATGTAAGTCAATGGGCTCCAATGTTGTTTGGTTCCCAGAGTTTTTCAAAATGTCTTATTTTGTGTTCCACAGAAGAAAGAAAGTTTGAAATGACATGAGGGTGAGTAAATGATGTCAGAATGTTCATATTTGGGTGGAGTATCCCTTTAAATGAAATGTTACTGTGAACTCAATCAAGTCTTTTGAGCTATGAAATTAGTAACCTTTGAGCAATAGCTTTCTTTTGGGTTTCCAAATCCATCATTTTAAAGTCAACAAACTCTCTTGAGTTTTGCACAAAGCTGCATTTGCTTTGCGTCATTTTGGCTTCTGTTTTTCAGCCTTCTCTTGTTTCTCTGTGATTATGCCTGGAATTCACCACAACCCCTTTAACGTCCATCCGAATGCTACGGAGTTCTTTCAGCAGAGCGCTCATCTCTCTCTCTCGCTCTCTTTTCTGGAGCACACTGATAAATGCTGTGTGTAGCTGGCAGGCTCCAGGTTTGTGGGATTTGTTCTGCATGTGAGAAGAATATAAATCTGATGTGTGAGCGAGAGGCACCATGCGCTGGTATCATGAATTAACGTTCACGAAATAACAAAAGGCCTACTGGTGACTCTTCCTGTGGTTACAGGCTTCAAAAATGCAACACCTCCTCCTGCTAATGGCATATTTAAACAATTGCAAAAATAATAATGAATTTTGCCTATTATATATAAGTATTGTGAAGTTGAGCAGGTTATTTTACAATAAAGTTTCTATTTCACATTAAAGTAAAAGCACAGTGCTTAAATTATTTTTTTAAGTTGTAAATAAAACAAAAAAATGATTCGAGTTTCAAATTTAAAATTTAATTCTATGTGTTGCTTGATGTTTCTTTGTAATTATTTGTGAAGTTTGCTAGGATTTTCTGAGTGTTTTTTTTTTTTTTTTTTTGCTTAATTTTGTTTTGATTTTAATTAATAACAAAAATAATTTATTTTAGTTAATACAATAAAACCCAGTGTATTAGGTGTTCAGTTATATACAAAATAATTTTAGACCTGTTTGCAGTTGTAGAATTCCATCCTATCCAGATACTCAGTCAACTTATCGTCTCTCCAGTTACACTTTCCATATTTTTAAAAGTAATTATGAATCATGCCAGAAAATTCAAACCAAATCATGACAGTACACTCTAAAAAGTGCTGGGTTGTTTCAACCCTACTTTGGGTCAAATATGAAGTAACCCAACTATTGGGTTCAATTTTTAAATTCAATTTTTAACCCAAAAGTTGGGTTAGTCCATATTTGACCCAAAGTTGGGTTGAAAACCCAGCATTTTTTTTTAGAGTGTAATTTCAGGTTTTATGATGCTTTTCAAATGAAATTTTTTGAAATTTTAAAATGACATTTCAGAATTTATTTTGTCAGAGCAAATGTTTTCACCCCTAGTGCTTGTATTTGTTGTTTTACACTTGTTTTAAAATTTTATTCTATTGGATAATATCTTACTCTTAGTGTTATGCAGAAGATGTGGTCCACGTTACCTGTCTTACTTCCTCAGTCTTTTTTTCTTTCTCTTTTTCTTGGTGCATCATATCATTCACTGTAGCTGGATTTCAGTTGTCTGTTTTAATTACAACTCTGCTGATGAAAGACAAAACCTCTGTCAAAAGTCAAAGATATACAGAGAGCAAATGAGCGTGAGGGAGAGAAGATAGATAGGTTAAGCCGTTGGTGGTGTATTGGGACAGGTATGCTGTGGGAAGTGGCCACAGTATGAGGTTCCTGTCCTGCTGAAATTCTGATGGACAGCAACTCCTGGAATCTTTTGGGGAGTCTGTCGGTCTCGCTGTTTAACAGTAATGGATGCTTTCAGCTCATAAGACCTTTTTTTATTGAAAACCCCTGATTGATTTGAGAAGTTAAAACATAATTGAAAATGTGTTTTTGCACAATTCCAGACTTAAATTATTATTATTATTATTATTTTTATTTCCTTATGCAAGACTTTAGGGTTTTGATTATTTGGAAAATTCTATAAAAAAAATTCTTGGCAAGTTTTCTTTCAGAATTCAAACTTTCTCAATGACATTTTAAACCATTTAAAAAGTGTTTTCACACATTTCCACATTAAATATATATATATAGACTTATATATTTTTATTTTTTTTTTATATTTTTTTTTTTTTTTTATGTTTGTTTTTATGCTTTTGGTTGTTTTGATGATTTTAATTGTTTTTTTGGTTTTTTATGCTTTTTCAGTTTTTTAATGCTTTGAACCTTTTTTTTTTTTTTTTTTTTTTTTTTTAATGGGAATTTTTTTTTTTGTTTTTGTTTCAAGTTCTTTGATTCTCAAGTTGAATCTAGTTTATGATGTTAAATCAGTCTCTAGTCTGATTTGATGCTGTTTGCTGAAATCCTATGTCAGTGAAGTTAAAAATCCCAGGAAAACCATGGAATGATAAATCTGAGTGCCTGTTTAGCATACGTCAATGCTGTAAATGGACATGATGGACGAGACCGGGATTGACAATCATCTAAAACTAGAATCGCTATTCCCACACACCCCTCACTAGTCACTAAACTAGTCCCCCAGGTGCCATTGAGTGATCAGCCCCCTCTTCCTCTTCTTTTTTCCCCTAACTCTCTCGGTATCGCTCTTTCCCCGTCACCCCCCACCACCTCCACCTCTGTAACCCCCTGGCCGTGTAGGAGGAAGGGTTCGGGGGCGGCCCCCCGCTGTTCCCCTGCGGAGCCCCCATTGCCTTGCGTCCAGCCCTCATTGTGCCCACCTCCCCCCCGCCCCCTGCCAGGCAGGTGACAGGGGCCTCAATGCTGCCCGGACCGAGCTCATGGAACCTACAGATGGAGCGTGGAAATCAGACTCCAAAGAGCTCAGTCACCATTCTCACTAAACAGGCCAACAAAAGACTGCCAAATAACTCCCCAAAAGAGATGGAGTCAGTGAGAGAGAGAGGGAGCGCGAGAGAGAGAAAGAGCCAAATGCAACAGTGTCATTTACAGATTACAGTCTGTAGCATTTTACTTTTTTGCAGCAATGATAGAAACTCCAAGCAGTTATGGGAAAGACTGACTTACTTATTTTCATCTTTTTATTTAATTTAATCTTTTTTATTTTATTTTATTTATTTACTTTTTTGTATCATTTGTATATATTTTTTTTTGCAGCCAATACATGATGGCTTTTTAAAAATTATTTATTTACTAATTTTTTATTGTGTTTACTTATTTATATTATTTAAATTATTTTTTATATTTATGGAAAGGCTGACTTATTGATTTATTTTAATTTATTTACTTGTTTTATTTTATTTACTTTATTTACTACTTATTTACTTTTTATTTTATTTGAAGAATTTAACTGTTTAACTGTTATTTACTTTTTATTTTATTAACTTTTATTTTATATGTATCATTTGACTTTTTTGCAGTGATAATGATAGAAGCTTTGGCTTATTTCCTGGTTTTCTTTTGTTTTCCTTTTTTTTTTTTGACTTTGTTGCAGCGGCAATGATAGAAACTCAAAGGAATTATAAAAAAAAAAAAAAAAAGAAAGTCACAAAGTGACTTGATTTGATGGTTTGATTTCTGGATGTTAGTTTTGGGACAATAACATGTTTTTATGTGCTTATTTAATTTGCAAGTCAGTTCTCTGAGGGCTTTCTTTATGTAGAAAATGATGGATGCATTATCCTCAATAACTGGCTGTTCATTCCAGGTGCTGTCTACTAAAATAGTCCAGACTTTTGGGGAAAATGGCATGAAAAGAGATTTTCTATAACATTAAAGAGTGGTAAAAGAACAGTTACCCTCCCTTCCTCTCTCTCTCTCTCTTTCCTTTCCAACTCTCGTGAGATGCCCGGAGAGATGCAGCATTTCCTGTGTGGCTCCAGGGTGGAGAATAAAGGGTTTGCTTTGCGTGACTCTTCACTTTTAATTAAACCTCAAAATCTTTCTTCTTCACTCTTTCTCTTGCTTGCACACTTTCTCTGCAGGAAAAATACACCTGCATATTAGTTGGGAAGTCCAAATTACTTTCTGTTTGTGAAAGAGGAACTTTACCTGGCATCTGCACATTTTTTTTAACTAAAAAGAGAAAAAAATATTTTACATATCAACTGTAAAACCACATTAGATGAGTTTATGTAGATTATCAAAGGAAAACTCATGTGACTGGTACATTGCAGATCTAACTTTTTGCGTATATATTACTTGTTGGTTGTTATTCTTCTTGAATTTATACTAAAACTCAGTGAAAAGTACATTTAATGAATGGTTTTGATTGCATTTTTAATTTAAGGGTCTGTGGATGCTGTTTCGCTGGGCGAAGTCCGGGTGTCTTTTTACGTTGTGTTTTTTTTTAACCATATGGGGGTGAAAATCGAAGGGAGAACGAACAAGAGAAAGGAGATGGCTAGTGTCAGACGAAGCAGATGTGGCGTTGGCGAGTTCTGGACGGGGTCTTTCGAGGCGTATTACTGGACAATAGCTGGCTGTCACGCTAGTTTGAGGAGCCTAATCATTTGATAGGGCCCCCCTCCTCTGGGTACAGATTCCCTGAGCTTTAGTCCACACACACGAACATTCTCTTCTGCTGAATTAGCTACCAAAGAACCTCTCACTCGGTCCACCTTCACCCCAAATAATACCTGCATATGAGCGAGTGGTGATGTGTGTGTTGATGTCTAAACACAGAGTGCTGGATAAGAGCAAGTGTTAGATATAATGGCCTTTAACTTTGAGGTAATGGAAACAAAATAACTTTCAACAATATTGTGTTCAATTTATCTCGCCAAATAGAACAAAATTTAATTGATAAGTGAAAGTTTTAAATATTAAATCTTAGATATTCACTTGCAGATGGTTAAAGGAATTATTTGGACAAGTCATGAATGCTGTTTCACTTTTGTTATAACTGTAATGTGAATTTTGTTGTTGTTGCATTTTATAGTCGTGGGCTAATGGTTAGAGAGTCGCACTTGTGTGTGCACTTTGATGGGTTAAATGAAGAGCACAAATTCCGAGTATGGGACACCATACTTGGCTACATGTCACATCACTTCACCTAATTTTATTAATTTATTTAATTTGCATTAGTATTATTTTTTTTATTTTAAGTAAAAAAAATAAAATTTGAGTTTAATTTTGCTTTTGTATTTTTATTTAATTTTTAAATTTACCACTTTCTTCAGTTCATGGAATACACATAGTGAATTTTTGAAGAATTTTATTTTATTTTTTATACAATGAATGCCATTGAGGACTGAAGCTGTCAAAAACAAGCACCATAAAAGTATAATGAAACGTCTGTATGACTTGTGGACTATTCCAACTCTTCTAAAACCATACAATAGCTTTGTGTAAGAAACGGACCAAAAATCAAGTCATGAGCTATTCATTTAAAGTTTATTCTGGATTTATACTTTATTTCATAATAATCTCATTTTAATGTTTACTTCATAGCAAGCCACTCAGACGAGGGCTCAGATGTGGACTCAGAACCGGGTTTGCCATTAAAGAGGAAACAGCGGCGCAGTCGGACCACGTTCACAGCCGAGCAGCTGGAGGAGCTGGAGAGAGCTTTCGAACGCACCCATTACCCTGATATTTACACCAGAGAAGAGCTCGCTCAGAGAGCTAAACTCACCGAGGCACGAGTACAGGTACATTAACACACAAACCTTTCATATCCAACTCTTTAACTTCCTGTAAAATCTGTGTTAATCATGTGACCATATCCACTTCTCTTACTTGCACTGTATCTTTGTGGAAATGATCACTCTACACACATTTTCTGGTAAGTCTCATAAAAAAAGTAAATGTGGTTTAGTAAATTTACCAGCATTTAGTTCTGCACCCCTTGCCCCGAAGTCACATGACACACCCGCATAAACACAGGCTTCTTTGTGCCACGCTTGACCTCTTGTTTTTACTCTAGTAAAAACAAAACAGAATCTTTTAATAAACTCTATTATTAGGTCCTTCTAACCCAATTAAACTAGAACCCGTGACATGATGTCATCGCTTTTTAATGAGCACAGATGTTTCGATTGCAATCAGACCAAACAAGCTTCCGGCTACTGAACACACAAAGAGCGCCTGTGTACATTCAGATACATCACACACACAAGCACATTCTTATAGGAATAACATGATCCCAAATCTGATTCTCGAATAAAGGGGGGTGTTATGGGAAGTCCATGCTGAAATGTGTCATGTTTTAAATTTGGCACCACTTTGGGTATAAAAACAGTCTGTAGATGTGTTCTTCTGAGTGTATGAGTGTTAAATATAAGTATATTGTTTGTCCTGCAGGTTTGGTTCAGTAATAGAAGAGCTCGTTGGAGGAAGCAGGCAGGAGCCAATCAGCTCATGGCGTTTAATCACCTGATACCTGGTGGTTTCCCAGCCTCCGCGATGTCGAGTCTTCAGCCCTATCAGCTGGCGGACAGCCCTTACCCTCCCTCATCTATCTCACAAGGTAAGAACTGTACAGCAGAATAATACATTACTGTTCAAAAGTTTGGGGTCCGTATAGTTAAAAAATGACAGTTAAAAAATGAAAACTTTTATTTTAAATAATAAAAAAGCTGTTCTTTTTAACTTTATATTCATCAAAGAATCGTAAAAAAAAATACGTAAAATGGTTTCCATTAAAATATTAAGAATGATTTCTGAAGGATCATGTGACATTAAAGACTCTTTCTCTTTCTCTTTCTCTTTCTCTTTCTCTTTCTCTTTCTCTTTCTCTTTCTCTTTCTCTTTCTCTTTCAGCAGTATCGGAGCAGCCCAGCACTGTGCACAGGCCCCAGCCTCTTCCCCCCACCTCAGTGCATCAAACTGGGCTTGGCAGTGGACCGGGGGCCCAGGATGGGAGTTCGGCCTACTGCCTCTCCTCTGGACGTCATGGCTTCTCTGGTTACTCGGATGGCTATGTGGCCGCGCCAGGCCATGCAAACCCAGTGAACCCCACCATCAGCAACAGCCTCCAATCACAGGTCAGTATCATCTAACATCACATACAGTTTGAACATAAAGTATACTGTTGTATAAACTGACGGATTGCCAGAGGTTTCCAAAAAAGAATCTGTATTATGTTTGGGACGTTGTTACTCAGTTTACATGCAAAGAGGTTAGGCAATCATACAGGGTCATACAAGGAAATCTTGAAGTTATAGTCCCAAGAGACGCTTTTGATTCCAGTCTCAGAAAGGGTAGAAAAATGGTTGTGTAATACAAAATGATAACAGTTTGTGGTGCATAGAAATCTTGCAATTTTTTTATACATGAGATTCTGAAAAGCTAAAGTAGAATAATAAGTCCCCTTTAAACTGTGTGTTTGTATCTCACAGACAGTGCTGGTTTCATCTTGTTTTGTGCTTTTTTGCTAACCAGTCATAATTCTTATTTGATTATAAATTAGGGTTCTGTTTCTAATTAAATATATCATTGATCATCTCGTAAGTTAGTGCAGGTAAGATTTGGGGTTGGCAATTTTTTAACGTTTTTAATGCTCCCCAAGGCTGCAATTATTTGATCAAAAATACTGTGGAAATTTGTGAAATATTATTAGAATTTAAAATAACAGTTTTGTTAATATATTTTGGAATGTAATTTATTCCTGTGATGCAAAACTGAATTTTCAGTAGCCATTAATCCAGTCTTCAGTGTCACATGATCCTTCAGAACTCATTCAAATTTTTTTTTATTATTAGCAAATATGTTGAAAACATTTGTGTTGCTAAATACTTTTTTTTGTAAACCATGATATGTTTTTATCCATGATATGCACTTTTGAACAATTTAATGCATTCTTGCTGAATAAAAGTACTGATATCTTTAAAAAAAAAAAAAAAAAAAATTCTTACCTACCCCAAACTTTTGAACAGTAGTGTATACACCCTTGGAGAATGTCTCCATTTTTACACCGACAAGCAAATTGGCAATGTGAGTGAATGTGAGAATGAAGGTGTGAGAAGGGCTAGGACACGACTAAAAGGATGATGATGATGGAAACGAGAAGTGAAAGACAATTATTTGTGATTACACACTCATCAGCTGTTATCTGTCGGCTCGCCTGCTGCACACAACGTGCTAACAACCAGAAAATGAGCTCCTAACTGCCTCAAAGCATCCGGTAGTTAGACATGAGCGGCATTCTGGGTGCTGTCCTCAAACTCAAACCCCTCGGAGTGCTGCGTGATACAGATAAATGGAATGAAAGAGATGGACAAAGAGAGAATGAAAAGGGAGCAGAGGAAAAAATAGAATGACTGAGATAGAAAACACCCCTGGGGCTATAAGACAGAAGATGGTTTTGAGAATGAGGTTCTTTCTCAAAACACACTAAAAAGCAATGAAAGCCAGTAAGATGGAAAACACTGCAGTCTAAATGCATCCTCATTGATCAGATATCTTATGGTATAATAACGTTTTTGTTAAAGGGACAGTGCACCCAAAAAAAATAATAAAATAAATCGGTCATTATTTACTCATCCTCTTTATGTAGTTTCAAACTTGTACAACATTGTGATTAAACAGTGGTTCATTGTTTCCATGGTTGTCAGTCTCCGAAAAACACCTCAAAAGTATTGTAATAGTATCATAATAGACTTAAATTTGGGTCTGTTCCTCATGTAAATCTATAAATGCATGACCCCAGAAGACCACTTTTATGGTACATTTCTTTGGTTTTGAGGCTTGAAAGCCCTTGTTTACTATGAAATGTTATTGTGACAATTCTTTAAAAATGCTTTTTTTGTTAAGTGAAAAAAGTAATAGCATACAGGTTTGGAACGTTATAACATTAGTTAACATGAACTATCAATGAAAAATACTTCTAAAGCATTTATTAATCTTAGTTATTGTTAATTTCAACATTTACTAATACATTATCAAAATAAAAGTTAAATAAAAAAAATATGATTATTTAATGGACCTAAGCAAACATGAATTAACAATGAACAGCTGTATTTGTATATTAATTAACATTAACAAAAAATAATAAATACTGTAACACATCTATTGCACATCGTTAGTTAATGTTAGATAACGCATTAACTAACATTAACTAATGAATACTTATTGTAGTGTGTTACCGAACTGTCTTTATTTTCTAAATATGCAAAAGTTCACTTTTGATTTTTAAAAACCATAAGCCATATGAAATAAAGAATCCTTTGGACCATCGCCTTGTGTACAGTAATTGAACTGCACAAAGTTATTTAACATGACGTATTAATTGAAGTGTGTCTAATTGCAGCGCACCCAGCAGCAGGGTTTGTAATCAGAACCAATTCCTAGTCATTAAGGCAGCATCAGGACTGACTTAGAGGTCAGGTAGCTCTCACACTCACACTCGGTCTGTTATTGCCATTAGTGTGTGTGTGTGTGTGTGTGTGTGTGTGTGTGTGTGTGTGTGTGTGTGTGTGTGTGTGTGCATGTGTGTTTGTAACCTGGCACAGGGTCAGCTAGTGCTGTTGTGTTGTTGTTGAAGGGCAGGGATTCTCATCGTCATGACGATGCTGGAACTCTCAGCGTCTGGGATTCTAATTATGGGAAGCTCCGGACTCTTAATTGATTGGAATGGGAGAATTTCCCCTTCATAATGTACTGTGTAATTTATGCAAATGAGTCACTTTGTTGGCTAATTGTTTGAATTATGTATTTATCTGTGGTTTAATGTATGCTGAAATAAGCTTGGGATTCAGGGTGTGCTGAGGAGGCTTGTCCATGCAGATTGGTTTGCAATTTATTAGCGAATGAAACTGATTATTTATAATTACATATTTTATTTTTATCTATTAATTACAAAAATATGATAGTACAGTGGTATTAAATGGAAATGGCATAAAACATTGATAAATACCATATCCATGGAGAGAATTCTTTATTTCAAGGCTTATGCTTTTTAATCCTCCGGTATTGTTCATTTGGGGGTCATGCTTGTGTCGCTCGTGGTCAAAAGTGACCAAAAAAACTGAAATGTAACTTTTCTTTTCAGTAAAATCAATGTAATATATTTTTGTTAAATATTAATATAATTATTATTATTATTATTTTTGTATTTCATGATACTAATTCATATGTATGCAATAATTATGACAATTTTCCCCCATAGAAAATAATAATACATTTTTTTTTTTAAATAATATTTTACAATACATTTCCATTATGGCAGTATTTCATGTTAAAATAGAGAAAATGCCTTTAAAATCCAATTTTTGAAGGCAGATCAGTGTGATTTGTTGGGAGTAAAAAAAGACATCTGCAATTCCATGGTTTAGCCACTAGATTCCTATATAGCTATATAAAAAGGCTTATAAATTCTCTAGTTGTTTTTAGACATAAATACCTATTTTTTATTTAGTTGTGGATTTGGATATCTATTTAGACATTCTCAAAAACAACTTTTTGTAAAGGTTTACATTTCTTTGTTTGAAATGTCAGCTTTTGCATTAATTTTACTACAGTCAAACCTGAACACAGAGAAAGACATTTTGTTACACATAACATTAAAATTCAACAAAAATGTAGCAAAAACTAAACAGGAATGGTTCTTTAGAGGTTAATTAATCTGATTTCAACCTCTTAGTCTTCTTGCTCAAATTTGCCACATTGTTACAGCCACATCAGTTCTTTTGTGTGTGTATAATATTGTGTTGTGTGTCTGTGAGTGTGTGTACGTGAGTGTGTGTTTGAGTGTTTGTGTCTGTTTTGTACTCTTGAAGTTTTAGAGTGTAACCCCTTCCTTGGTGTCTGTGTTTTTACTGCATTGTGTCTGAATTATTGATCTTATTTCATGCATTTGCAAAAACATGGTTTGTGTTACAGTCACACTAGTTCATGCATGTGTGTCTGTTAGGTGTTTGTGTTTCTGTTTTACACTCTTGATATTTTAGTGTGTCACTCATTCATTGCTATGCAGTTTTTTCTGCATCATGAATGATTTGTAGATTGTACACAATTTTTTTTTGCATATTTCCCATTCATTTCCAATGGTAGTCATTTTTATCCACGAACAACACAAGTGTGACTTTTTTTTAATGACCATTTAGCTTTTTCAAATCAAGTTCACGCTTTTTATTTTTTATTTGTGGTCACATAGTGACTGCCATAAAAGTCACTGAGTTCCATACAATTCAGATGAAGAAGCGATTTTTAAAATTTCAAAACAGATTTTTGTTTTTTGTTTTCTGGTCTAAATTGACTGAACAATACCAGAGGGTTAAAATCATGAAGTGAACTTTTGCATATTTAGAGAATAAAATACATTTTGGTAACACTTTACAAGGACCCATTATTTAAAATTAATTAATGCATTAGCTAACAATAATAAATACTGTAATTTTATTACAGTATTTATTAATTTTGGTGCTAAATTACTGAATTGTCCTTTTTTTTGTGTTTTTTACTTTTACAAGAACAATGATTGACCAATATATTGGTTCAAGCCCCCCCCCCCATAATTCCCTGTTCATTGTCTCAAATGTACTTTTTAGTTAAAAAACTTCAGAAAGTCATAAAAAAGTTTTGTTGCAGCTGTAGCCTGTTATCCTTTCAAAAAGTGCTAAAAATGCACTTAGTAACGTTTCATTTTCTTCCTGCTGTTGTTTGTATAATATTTTTTTGTGCAGAGTTGAAATTAAATAAATAGTCCAAATTTAAAAAATAATTTCAACTCATCCATCAGTTTGTGAAACATCAACAGCAAAAAGAAGAAATGTTAATCACAAAAAATGGCTAAAGTGAAATCTGAAATCTGAAATATTCCATCAAAATTAAATTTTATATGGATTTGAGAACATTGCATTTTTGCTCTTTGACCTCTGGTGAATGTGGGCTGCTTCCTCCGGACATCTGCGTGTACATGCATCGTCTTGGCTGGGAAAATGTTTTATGAGGAAGCTTTTTGCTGTCTGTGGTCTCGACATGGAAGGAACATTTTAGCTTTTACCTCACATGTAGCCGGGCCCGGGCCCCCCATGGGGAGGTGAACAAGAGAGTTTAACCTCCATGTGCTTTTCATTTGTTAAGCATCACACATCAGCGTGTGACTCACACATGCGCTGCTGTACATGATATACGCTGTCAGCTCGTGTGATCCGCGAGTTATCTGCAAGGTGGGGAAAGCTCCTGAAAATCTGCGAGTGCTTAGAGCTTTCAGTCCATTTCTCTTCTGAACAGCTGTTGAAGATGAACCCCAAAAGGAATTTCATGACCCTTCACACTGCTTGTAAAAGCGTTAACCGCACAAACACACATGGTTTCCTTGCTAAATGAGGAAACACCATAGAAGCCTATTGATTTATATCAAAGGAATATTCCAGGTTCAATACAAGTTAAGTTTTTTTTTAAAAGCATTTGTGGAATAATGTTGATTACCACAAAAAATAATTTTTACTAATTCCAAAAAAAAAAAAAAAAAAAAAAATCCAGTTTATGGTGCGCCGCTTACAATAGAAGGGAATGTGGACAATTTTTGGAGGCTTTAAAATCAGCAATTTTGAAATTATAAAAGCATTCACAATAACTTTTCTATTATTTCATTTTCATTCATTTTTATAGTCATTTTACAATTTTAGGCATGGCATTGTAATAGAAATGAGGATGAGTAAATAATGACAGAATGTTAACATTTCATAAGAAAACCTCAGTATTTTTCTAAATATGTAAAGTTCATTTGATGATTTTAAAAAGTTCATTTTGATGATGGGGCTGATTTGTAGGATTTAAATGCAAAAATGTTGAAATTCTTAAAATGATGTATAATGTGTATAATTTTATACACATTTTACATACAAAAACATGTAAACTGTGTATAATTTTATAAAAACACTTACATACAGTTTTCTATTTAGTTTTTGTGTATTTCATTTTAATTCATTTTTATAGTAATTTTAGAGTTTTAGGTGTTGAATTGTTTTTCCAATTGAGGACCTCTCCAGATGTCCCCACAGAGTGGCTTTTGTAAGATTTAGCTTATGTCTGAGGGCAAATTTGCCCCTAATGAAAATGTGCAGTACTTTCTCTGCAACTAAAATTTATCTTCTCAGAGCATAAGGCACACTTATTCCATATTTTGTTTA
This sequence comes from Cyprinus carpio, assembly GCF_018340385.1. Taxonomy (NCBI): domain Eukaryota; kingdom Metazoa; phylum Chordata; class Actinopteri; order Cypriniformes; family Cyprinidae; genus Cyprinus; species Cyprinus carpio. The sequence goes on along the minus strand of NC_056573.1, from coordinate 23,217,500 downwards.
TTCTATTGGTTTTAAACATCAAATCTTGATAGAAAACCCTATAAAACCAGATTTTTTTCTTCCTTTGTTTTCTTCCTCTCTTTTTTTTCATCTGGCTACGCTTTCTTCTCAAACACATAACTCTACACTCAGAATTGTTTTCAGGAATATGTTAACCGGGCAAAGAAATACAACCCCTTTCGACCGACTCCACCCCCTCTTTGGTTGCACTGGGTAACGGTTTAAAAGGAACCATGTGTCCAGCAGGATGGGGAATAATTTGACTCTCATGCACTCTGGATGGAGTAAGTGGGCCGGTCGGTTGTTCAGTGGGTCGGTGTGCAGGAGATTTTTTTTGGGCTGGGCTGGTTTTGATCAGTGATTAGCAGAGGGAGGGAACTGATCTGTATTTGGCCCATCAAGCGCCGTCCGAGAGCTCACAGACACTGATGGCACACTCGCGTCTCGCTTCCATCTGTCTGTCACTTGTGTGAATTAGACACGGGCGGCCAGAGACGCTGTGTGAGAGCTGGAGAGATCTTCACTCCCTGTCAACAAATCATTTCAGATGCGTGTTACACACTGGTGTTTGATAAAAGTAGGGGTTTTCTTAACGGATTGAATTAAAAACTGTAGCGTTGTCATTATGTTCAGTTTGGAATGTTGAATTCATTTCACATCACAGAGTTTAAAACAAAAGCAAATTTTCATTGTTTTATTTGGTGAAGATGAAGAATTCTGATAGATCTGAGATCTTAAGTTAATCCATGTGTAAAAAAGAATAAAAAAGTAAATTTGAGAAGTTCTGAGTACTAATGGACTGTGCTGTGAGAAGATGTGAAAAGTATATATGCCTTAAAATTATGCATACCTGCATGACTGAACATTTAATCAAACCGCTGGTTTTAGTTATTTTATTACTTCAACTTGACTAAACAAAAATAAGAATTGTTGAAATAAAAAAAAATGAGATGAGTAATAAAATACATTTTTTATGTGTTATTTCAGTGTCTTTATAGTTTTATTTGTTTAATTTTAGTTTTAGTTAAGGATAAAAACCTTGGTTTGTCACATAAAACTGATTTGTAAGCATGTAAATGATTAAATGTGGTTTTCTGATCTCACTCTGTTACCAAAATTTGGTCATGCACCTGTATTAGCTGACCAGCATAAACCAGGTTGAACAGCAGGGAAATTCATTGGTCTGGGATAGTCTTTTCAGCAGTTTGCTTGTTAAAAAAGTAGCTCATTCTAAAGTGTTGTGTTATTTTTTTTCCTCAGGTGATGGGGCTGTTGAATCCTGGTGGAGTGCCACACCAGCCCCAGAGTGATTTTGCCCTCTCTCCGCTGACGGGCGGTTTGGAGCCCAGTACAGGCATGGCTCCTAGCTGCCACTCCTCTCAGAGACTGGAGGCTCTGTCAGGCCTGCCCAGCTCCCAGTCCTACTGCCCCTCCAGCTACAGTTCACCCGGGTACAGCGTGGACCACGTGGCGTCTTACCAGTACAGCCAGTATGGGCAGAGTAAGGTGAATACCAGCACTGTTTGTACTGTAGTGAGAGAGAGAGAGCAACACGTTTCATTTTGTTGTGGAAACCTAAAAAGTTTAGTTTTTGGATTTGATGTGTAGCTTGTGTGTGTGTGTGTGTGTGAGCAACGATTTGTTTTTTTTTTGTTTTTTGTGTTTTTGTTAATTTAGAATAGTTTTTTTTGTTTTTATTTTACTTTAATTTTAATTCAATTTTCAGTCATTTTGTTGTTTTTGTCGTTTTAATTATGTACAAAATACATATGTCTATATCTTTATTCAATTTTTAATTCTTTATTCATTAATCTTAATTAATTCAGTTGTATTTATTTTAGCACATCAGGAAAAATTAATTAAAATAAGAAATGTTGCCTTTGCAACAAGCTGAAATAAAATAAGTAGTTTTATATTTTAATTTGTGGATGAATCGAAAAGAAACAATGTAGTTCAGTTCATTGGTTTTTGATTGGATGAAGGCATATCTGATTGCAGTCAGGTGTAAGAAAGGGGCGGTTTGATTTATGCAGACAAAATTGTCCTGCATAAGTCACCAGAGAGAAGTCTGTCATTTAACTGTTAGGTCGAGTTATGAAATTTTGATTGAAAATTACAAGGTCAAAAAATTAAAAAATAAATCAATAAAAATATGTGTATGGATGAATCATTCACAATTAGATCAATAAAATGCATTTAGAAAATAGATAAGTGAATTTCCATTTCATGATGACTAATTCATCTCTTTACTAAAAAGCAATTCATTCTAAAGAATATGTTTTCTTTGTGCAACCACACAAAACATTTTAAACAACAGTCTTACTTTTACTACTAGTCACATCCATCCCTTTTCCGTTTAATTATATTTTTACATTTGACACTTTTTGACACTTTTATTGATGAATGCATCACCACAGCTAAACATAACCGTGCTAAACGCTACAGTTCAGCCAGGAAACTTTTGAAAAAATTGCATTGATTCTGTAGAGAAACACAATCATCTAAACATCAACTGAGATTATTTTCAGTGAAGTATTCGTCTTTTAATCTGAGACGTAATCATGGGTTTACATTAGTTAGTTGTAATCCGCTGGGCTGCCACACAGGTAAACACTGCCGTGGTTTATGATGCTTAACCCGTGCCCTTTCATGACCCTGTGAGATGAGCTATATCTCATCAGCTCCAGACATCCGTCAGCCAGCCATGTAATGAGCTCTGGGTAACAAAGATATCGTTCATGATCCACTCAAACACGCAGTGAAATGAGAGGAGCAGAGGAATTGCACACCAGGCCTGCATGTTGAGTGCCCAGTCCAGGACTGCATCTTGATATCATTAATTTGCTGGGGTCCGCACCCTGTAAGCACAGAGCTGGGGGTCCGTGGAGGAGTTAGCGGGGGTCTCGTGTAGGAGTAAAATGGCCCATGGCGGGCAGATATTAGAACCATGTGTTTCAGAAGGGTCAGATCTGTAGTTGCTGTTGATCATTGACTCTGATCCATATAGAACTGACTATAGGACAGCTCTCTTTTCATTCTCCCTCTCTCCATCTCTCTTAATTTCTCCCTCTGTCTGTCTTTAGTGGAATTGGCACACACTGGCTCACTCAATTATGTACTGTGTTTTGTTGGAACTTTTGTTTTTGCATATTTTGATTTCTTTCTTTTTTTTTCTCTTGGCAAAGGCTATGTCGATATAGTCATATACTTATGTCAGTGGTTCCCACTAGGAGGCCATCATGAGGCATTAGTAGACTTCCAAGACCTTATTATAATGTAATTCATGTAATTTTGTATATATATATATATATATATATATATATATATATATATATATATATATATATATATATATATATATATATATATATATATATAATTATTATTATATACATTTTTTTTTACATTTAAACAAACAAAAAATAAATAAAATGCTAAATCTTATATATATATATATATATATATATATATATATATATATATATATATACAAAATTACATGAATTACATTATAATAAGGTCTTGGAAGTCTACTAATGCCTCATGATGGCCTCCTAGTATAAAAGTCTAATATTGACATTTATTAAATTATATGCAATCATATACATTTAAATATGTGTTTTATTTATTCTTAAAATGTATATATTCAATAAAAATTTGCAGCCATATATTACTTTTGGTAACTGATATATTTTTATAGTTTTTACTATCCATTTTCTGAATTTTAAAGTTTTAGTAATTTTGTTGTGTTTTTGTCATTTTTATTAGGTTTTGTTTTTAAATATGTCCAGGCAGTTTTTATACTTTTAAGTTTATTCAGTTGTAGTTATTTTAATACTTAAACTAAACAAAAATGAGAAAAGCTGTCTTGACACCTAACCGAAATGAAATAAGTTTCATTTTTTTCCCTTTAATATTTATTTAATTTCAAGAAATGAAAATGTTGTTTCATAAGTTGTTTTATCTTTAGCTAAAGAGAATAGCACTAACCTTAAATGAATGTCTTTCAGGTGCCTTTCATTATCTGAAACCCAGCACTGACTGAATTAAGACAGATAGGAAGGAGATGAAGAGATCTATGGATGACCGTAAACTCTTGCACTTGAGCTCTCCTTCACCTCTTGAATGTTTGACCAAAATGACCATCCTTCCTCAAACTCTCGCTCGAGGAGCACTGAGGAGAGGCCAGCGGTGACGGCGGTCCTCTCTTACGCCTGTGGGTCCAAAGTGCAACTGAGTTGTTTTTATCAGGGGGATATTGTGGGTGGGGTTGGGTTGGGTTTTAGGACCAGGACTGAAGATGGGTTTTGGACAATTTAGACCTGGACGAAACAGCCTCTCCATATATCCATCCCATTCTGGAGCAGGTATCACACGTTCTGATGACACTTACCGGCTCCTTCCTGAAGAGCGACAAGCCATGGGACACCAGGAGGAAAAAAGGGAAAGGACAAAAAAGGACAAATAAACAACTCAAAGACTGAGACTGTGCTTATAAACAGCATGGAATGGCAGGGAAGAGTGTGGCGCCATACTCTGATACCAGCTGTCCACTGACGGACGCACTTTAGTGGCTGGTTTGTGACACACAACTTGACGGTGACTCTTTGGTTGAGACTGATTTTTTTGATAGATTTAGGAAATAAGGGCTCGGAAAAGACAGATGTTCCTACTTTCCTTATTTCTCATTCATACGTAAATGTATAAATAGACAAGAACATGCTCACATTCGCTCACAACGCTCTCAGGTCCTCTTCATAGAGAGAAAGAGGCTGACCTAAACGGAATGCACTCAAGTGTCCGATGGCATTTCACCGGCTTAAAAAATGGAGTGTGAACCCTCGGTAGTGCAGATAGGCTATGTAACACAGATCCCTTTATTACCAGTCATCTGAGCAAACACAAAATACCTAGTTATTATGAGACAGAAGTGATGTTCAGAATGGAATACTATTGTACTGCTTATTGCATAACTGTATACTACAGTATATACTAAAATAATGCAATAAATTTCAAATTGTAGTATGCTACCTTGTAAATGCTGTCGCATTTTTAATCTAATTAAGTGTAAAAACATCTTTGATTTGGCAGATGACATGTCAAGAAACCAAAAATCAAATACTTAGTTTACTGGTTACAGTGGAATAGGAAAGTCAAGTCGAATGCATTGCATTGTGGGATATAATATTGTTTAGAAGGTCGTCTAGTTAGTTTTGCATGCAGAACAATAGCACACAATATACATAGTGCATACTGAAACATTACTAGAACGGTAGTATGCTATTCTGAACATTCAGAGAGAACAGGACACAAACGAACCCAAGGAAAGTGCAATACACACTCAATACCTCAAAAACACTCATCTGTTCTCACTTGCTCACGAAAATCATCTGTCCTTAAACTTAAATTGTTTTTCATGCAAAGAAAAGATTCCAGACGATGAAGCATTTCATAATGTGGATGGATGTCACCTTTATTTTTACTCTGCAGATCTGCAGATGAAGTTCTTGTTCTGTCTCTGTAACACAATGTTCATCATGTCTTATTTTTTAGCTTGATGTTTTTATACTTTCATGTTTTGTTTTTGGTTCTCGACTGCATATAATGGTTGATGGATAATGTGTAAAATGCAGCACTATTTACTATTTATATGAAAATAAATAAATAAATTGCTTTCAAGGTTATCGTTTAGTGATTTTTACCTTAAAAAATGGATTCTTTCTTTCCCATCTTTGTTGCTTTCTCTTGTTTCCTCTTTCTTTTTTTAAATAATCCTTCTACATTTGCTTGTGGGAATAAACAACAAATTGCATTCTTTTTCTGGTTCATGTTTAACATTTTAAAAATCATTCTGCACCTGTATAAAATAATAAACCACGTATGAAATGCTGTTATAGGAAAATTAGCATGACGGTTCACAATAACTATCAGATTTATTCAGCCTTAAGCTTCACAGAGCATTTTTATTCATTTAGAAATATATTAAGTTTCATAAAAACACTCTTTCCTTCTCTCCAGGGAGCTCTGGACAGATGACTAAAAGCAGAGCTTTAGTTAATGACTAAAGCAGAGCGCTGTAAACCATGCAAACACAACTGAGAACGAGTCCTTTTTCTTTCTTTCTTTCTTTCTTTCTTTCTTTCTTTCTTTCTTTCTTTCTTTCTTTCTTTCTTTCTTTCTTTCTTTCTTTCTTTCTTTCTTTCTTTCATAAATGCATCAGGTGTCTTCAGCTGCTCTTTTTCTTGTGTATTAATGTGTGCAGTTGAGTATACATTTTTGACATAGAATTTAGGTTCATATTTAGTATAGTCAAATATAATACATTTGAAAATGCCCCAAATGTGTTTCTTAACCCTGTTTGCCTTGCGTACCAGGCTTCAGTGTGAAAACAATCAGAAATGTGTTCCATAGAAATCTGTCACTCACACAAATTGACAAAATGTAGACATATTTTGTTTTCTTTCCTTAAAAGGTAACTGAATGTTTTACACAGTGAAACAAAAACAAATAAAAAAATACACAATATTTAATTATTGATTGATTTTATCAACTTTATTTTTAATTTCTATTTTCTATTTTATTTAATTTCTACATTTTAATGTCATCATTTTTGTTATATAGAGTTTGTTAAAGCAGTTAAAAACTTTCCAATACCCTTTGGAGCCTGCTTAAAGATCCCCTGGGGTTGGGAATTGCTGGTTTATACCATCTTTTGGACATTAAATTTAATGTAGCACACCTTTATGTCTTTACATTTGTTTTTCACATCCACAAAATCTGGATGTCTATGGAAATGTCCCACTCTTTTGCTCGCTTTTCCAGCATGGAGCCTGGTGTCAGACACAATAACATATACTGGAGACAACTTAACCTCTGACCTCTTGCACTCTTTGAAATCAGTAGACAATCACAGCATAGCTGACAGGGCAGGAGTTACTCCCCACTCCCCCTCGTCATTCTGAGACAGACGGCTGAAAGAGGAGAGAAACTAGAAAAAAAACAACAGGGAGAAAAACATGAAAGCCATGAGACTGTTTCTTGCAGTAACAGATGACATGGAATTTTGGCTTTTTATAAACTCGACAGAAGGCATGTAGTAGATCTGCAAAGTTTTGATCATGTTAATCATTTAGAAGCTTTAGAAATTTGTGTATTAAATGTGATACAGTAGGCTTTGAAGGGTTATTGATACTTTGGTACTGTGTTGGGATTCCAGTTTATGACTGATTTCAAATCTGGGTCCTAAAACTGCTGGGAACATTATTTAAAAAAAAAAAAAAAAGATTGTATCATGGTTTACATTTTTATGCAGATGCTTTATCTCAAGCTATTTACATCATATTCAATGTGCATTTGATTTAAATTCTTTAAATCATTTCATGCATTTCCTGGGATTCATACTCATGGCGTCTGTTTGATCTACAGGAATGCTGATTATGTTAGATTGTTACTACTTTGGTGAAAACTATTTTTTTACTTTTGCATTTATTATATTTCTTACAAAGCAAGTGTTTTTTATTGAAAGGTTCAGTGTGTGTATAAGTAATTTGTTTATTTAAACTTATTAAAATAATTTAGATATCAGCTAGACTGCTGTTGTCAGCCTTAGTAGAGGATAAAGGATCCTGTATGTTGAGCAGCAGTGGTGTTCAGCGGCGGTGCAGGGCTTTATCACAGCATAAATGATAAAGAGTGTTTATCATGGCCTTGAGAGAACAACTGCATGTCAGACAGCATTCCTTTCCAAAAGCGTCTCGCTTGCTATCTTTTCTCTCTCTCTCTTTCTTTGGTCAGACTGCATGCTGTTCACGAAACAGACAGAAACCCTTACAATCATCAGAGCAAGTCGCCATGCACTGCAGTGGATGAACTTCAGCAAAATCCTCTTGAAGTCTCAGTGACATGAAGTTTAAGGAGCAAAACAAGCTGCATTTGATAATTTGGTGACTCAGCGTGTCCAGGACTGAAGCTTCAGCGTTTGAACATTACAGTTAAGTTGAGTGACAACAGAAATCAGAAGCCTTTTTAAAACTTCTTCCTGAAGAAAATGAACTTCAGTCATACATTGACATTCTGGACTAAACGCCTCCATCAGAGAAAACGGCACGGATAATCTATCCCATACCACTCCAGCAGCTCCATATCTGCCTTTTTACATCAGTATCAGGAAGTCTTTGTGAAAATATCAGAGATGTTCATGGACAAAAAGCATATGCTCTAAACTCTTGTTTTTTTGTCACAGCTCAAGGTGAAGGAATTATTCATTAAGTTACAGCATCTGTTTCCTCTTGAGAGACTGAAACCTTGAATCTGACCTCTGTATTAGTATCAACATGCCCCTAGGTGGCGCTACAATGAACCACACATTGCTTCTCGCCCTGCTGGCCAGGTGCCGACAGGCCATTCTGAAGGAAATTGAGACAAACCATCAGGATTCCCAAGATAACACGAACACAACAGCCCCAACCTCCACGGATCTCGCCACAACAAGCAGGCGATCCTACGACAACGCCTACTACTACATCCTGTTTGTGATGTTCTTCTACTCCTTCCTGGCTCTGACCCTGTTTAAAGGTTTTGTTCAATATGATGATGGCAAGAAGGATCCGTACAAAGAGTTTATGACCTCCACTGACTCCTCAAAGCAAAAATGCAACACAGGCCCAGCCGCTGACAAAATCGACTTTGAGGAGGAAAACAGCAACTGAGACAAGACACATGTCAGTATATTCAACACTACCAGAGATTTCTCATGCATCATTAAATTAGATTCTACACAAAACACATTTAACCAAAGAATCTAAGAATATGAGGGATTATATATATATATATATACATATATAGTAAGTTTAGGGTGAGAACGTTTTTTTTTTTTGACAGTTTAATTTAATTTAATTAATTTTGATTCAGCAAGGATGCATTATATTAATCAAAAGTGACAGTAAAGAATTTTACAGTATTACAAAACAATCTATTTCAAAAAAATGCTGTTCTTTTAAACTTTACATTCATAAACAGATCATGAAAAAAATGTATAATGGTTTCCAAAAAATATTAAGCAGTACAACCATTATCAATAGAAATGCTTTTCTTTTTTCTTTTGAGCAGCAACTCAGCATATTAGAATTATTTCTGAAGGATCGTGTGACACTGAAGACTAAATTAATGACTACTGATAATTCAGCATTGTGTCACAGGGAAAAAAAACAAAAACATTTTAAAATATATTACAACATAAAAAATGTTTAAATTGTAATATTATTCAACAATATTATACATCTAAGTGTATTATATCTTATATAAGTTGATCTGTAATAAAGTAAAATAAAAATTCTATATCAGAAGGCCAAAAATCTTTCTGTTGACATAAAAAAAAAGATATTGCTTGTAAAATTCATTGAAGATGTTACTGAAAATGTAAACACTGAGTATAGGCCTATTTGAATAAAACCAGTTAATTTAGATGTCTTTGGGTTATTTGGCAACACACAGTGTAAAAAGTTTATATGATCTAAATCCATTTAAATATTAAAACTATTAATTTTTAAAGTTTACTTCCAATAGTATGTCAATAACCCTATTAATTTTCAACTTGTGTTGTGTTCCTTGGCGACTATTTTAATTGCAAGAACAGCAGTTTCTCTCTCAGTGACCCCTGTGCGCAAAGTTACCAGCAATTGCAAGGCGAATTTACAAATTAACAAACGCAGCCCTATAATTACATTTGTTTTGACAAAATCAGTATTAGGAAGTAAGGTTATACGATGTGCGCTCGAAGGTTTTTTTTGATGTGGAGAGGTTAGATTTAATCAAGCAGAAGGCAGAAGGCAGGGATGCGGTGCAGGGGACGGCCGTGTACGGGATTTGATCCGTGCAGAAAGCGGCGAAAAATGCGCCCGGTGAGCGCTCGTCTAATTTCAACCTCCCGCTGACCCCGTGTGATCTTACATCTTCGACCCAGAGCGGCGAGGACGCATGGAACCTTAGACTTTATCGGTGCTGTGAATTAACGTCAATTGCATCTAGCAAGGATGGCGGGGGATGCCTCTAACGAGAACATACGCTTTTCATTTTGACGACATTCTGCCGGCCAGATCATGAAAGCCAGATTGAGAGAGAAAGGGAGAGAGCGGTGTAATCTTCGGTAACGCATCAACAACTTGCTATTTGCACCCCTCCCTATATGAAGGTTTGAGTTTCCTCGCGTTTCAGAAGCAAATCAAAGGCTCTTCGGATGATGCTGGCTGGAGATGTCGAAGTGTCCTGAGCATCAAATCCACCTGGAACGAGTACTTACGGACGGATTGGAGTGCTCAGTGCTGTGAAAATAATGAGAAATTACATCACAATTATGAGATATAATACAGCATGTGTTATACATTGTAAAAGAGATAATGTACAGTTATGAACATTGTGGCAGATAGCACTGGATATAATTTAAAGCTGTTTATATCGGCTGTACATCTGCAGTGGCTTGTTTCTGGGTGTTAAAAAAGTTTGAGGCCTCAAGGCACTGGTTTGTAATCTATTATAATCCGGCATTATCATAATATGTGTTTCTACACTATAAAATGCAGCCCTCTAAAACTGAAAAGTAAAAATTAATTGCTGCATTTTTAAGTAATCTTTGGGTAAAATTACAGTGATTCTGAACCATATTAAATGACTTTTAAACACTCTGTTGTTGTGACAAGTTTTACATTGAGACACATTTTTTTCTACACTGCTCTTTCCCCTCTGCCAGCAATAATTTTTGCACAGCAAGCGTAGAAATTAAGTCTCCGGTGTGTTTGAGTGTTGTTAACTCAAAGCAGGTCTGATTTGCTTTGAAAATAAACTTAAACTGAGCTTGGTTTGCAAGAAAAATAGGGATAAATGAATTATTTAAAGGGTTTATCTTGTCACTGTGTCTTGACAACACACACCATGTCTGCATTGAGTCACCAAATGAAAATATTAAGAAAATGACCTGTGTACAATTCTACATTATAAATGATTAAATAAAATCCAGCTCAAAATGATTCGCTGGTCTTTTTTCGTTGTCATTCTCAGACCTGCTACTATAAGATACTATTTAATATAGTAAAATCAATGTGAGTGCGGGAGTTTTGATTAAATACATGCCAAGTCAGTTTGATTTTTATAGTGCTTTTCACAGTATTTTCACATTATTGTTTTAAAACAGCTTTACTAAGCAATAGTGCCTTAAAAATTGTAATACATTGAAATGTACAAAAAACATATCACTGGTGTTTTACTGTTTTATAACAATAATCTGTAGAGGCAAACACATCCAATCATTGGGATATCAGTGGCTGGATATTTGACCAGGACTCAGAAATGGTTTCTCTGGGGGCAGCTGCATATCCTGGGTCAAGAGAGAAGCATCCTGACCCAAAGGAAGAGCCTGACCTGTCTTAATTTAATCTATCCGCCCGCTGTTCTTTGAAGACATGTTGAAGCCCGGGGGCAGAGCTGAGCTGACCATCTCACTTCTTTGACCTGATCATACCTCCACAACTTCAGAGAAGGGGCCAAAGCAAGCTAACAAAACAAGAAATGTTTTGAGTTGAGAGAGAGAGAGAGAGAGAGAGAAAAAAAACTTTACTAAATGCCACAATAAATGGTATACAGAGAATATTTTACAAATAGTGACCATTTCATTTAATGCCCTCAAGACTGAAAATAATAGTGACCATTTACATTTTAGGGTTCATGTTATTGTGTACTTTATAAAAATAATGGATAGTGTAAACTTAAAACAAAATTTAAACAAAACCAATTATTCAACATTTTATGAAACAACAAAGGGAAACCAAAATCTCAAACCATTGTTTTGGCAAACAAATACTATAATTATTAATTTGTTTAAATTTATTGGGGCACGTGACCATGTTCTTTTCTTGATGAAAGGGGATTTTTTAAAGTTTTAAACTGTATTTTTGTGCTATTTGGCTTTGAGTAAGTTTACATCTTACCCAAGAATATAATGTAAATAATAGTTGCACAGTGTTGAAGCAGTAGCCACACAAGCATCACATACAATCTGTATTTTGCATAGAAACATGCATTAAGTGCTGCCTTTGTGCAACTGCAGTGTAATGTGTGTAATTATAAACACAATAACAGTTTAGTTTTCTTGTTTGTTCAGTTATCACCTTTAGACTTAATACTTTTTTTTTAATTAACAGCTCTAAACAAACAAAACAATCATGTTAAACAGTGTGACAGTAGCCTTTTATTTAGTTTTACATATTAACAAAATACATTTTTTATAATATGCTAATGACATACTATATTGATTGAGATTAGTTATAATAGCCTCAAAGATATACAGAAACTTTATAATTAAATAGCTTGTTACACCAAAACATTACACCTAGAGAAAGTGAATTACGACATCAGGCGAGGTTCCATTACAGGTTTGGTCCTCTAGTGCCACCTAGTGACACCGTTTACACAGCGAGCAGATGCTGAAGGTCAGGAAAAAATGATTAACTGCTTATTCTCACAGAGGTTCTGCTGATCTTATATAGTAAATATGATTTGATGTTATGGTCAGTGATGTTTCTTGCTGATGTTTAGCACTCGTAGACTGCAGTCTTCACATTGGTGTCTCCTCATCAAACCCTCGAAGTGGAGAATTAACTAAAGCCAAAAAAGAAACAAAACAGAGATGATAATGCTCATAGTATCTAAAATGAGCTTGTTGGAGCATGTGCTATGAAATTATTAATGCTAATCAGCACTTAAAACCACTCTCTCTTACCAAAATATCAGTGGTTTATTGTAACTTACCAAATGAATTCCTCTTACCAAAAAGTAATATACTTCAAGTTTATTTTATTAAGTATACTTAAGTAAAGTTCAAGTATATTTTAAGTATACTTTATGTAGCAAGTATACAAATATCAGTGTTCTAGTAGTATACTTGTAAGTGTACTGTTTCAATACTCCTTGTGACTAAATTGGCCCACTTTCTAGTATATAAAAGTATACTTTTAAGTATACTTTAAGTATAACAATAGCAAACTTTGAGTACACAACTAGTTTACCTCTATGTTTGTAGTTTGCACTGCAATTATACTAATACTTTGTAAACTTTGAAGTATATTCTCAGTAAACTACTAGTTTAGTAGTTTTATACTGCAAGTATACTCATAAGTTTTCTTTAAGTGAACTTTACATCATACTTTAAGTATACTACTATGTCACTATTAAAGTTTTAATTTGTATATATTTTGTTATATGAATATCTGAACATACAAAACATCCAAAGAAAGAACAGGGTGTCTGCTTGTAAACAAAAACATTTTATTCTAGCTTCATGCATACTTTTTTTAAACAATTTAATGTAGATAAGTTTCATAATAAAATAATAAAGAAATAACATTTTGAACAAAAAGCTGAAAAAAGACTTTGAATTGGATTCAGAATGATAATCAAAACGTAGATGGAGTCGATCAACACCCCAAAATTATTACGTCTTCATCGGTGGACATTTTATTCCATAACATTACAGTTTTGATGCTGTTTCATGTCAGATGATCATGTTACATGTGTTAGTATCTGTTGTTTCTTTTTCTTCTTCACTTGTGTTTTTTGGAAATTCTGTACAGAAGATGTGTACTAGCGCCCTCTACCATATAACAATGAAAACACAGATTCTAGGAGCACAAGTATAGCTCAAATATATTTAGACTTTTTGTAAGTATAAGTCAAGTATACTCACGGGCGTAATTTCCTATGGGGACAGGGGGGACATGTCCCCCCCACTTTTCAAAATCCCGTTCGTGTCCCCCCCACTTTCAAATTAGTTTGTTATTATTTTTTTTAACCGCGCACCGTCATCGTCACGGAGGAGAGGAGTAGGACCGAGCAGAACAGACATCCTGCCTGTCTGTGTCGATGCGCGCGTCCGCGTACAGGCAGGGACGTCTCGTGCACACTCTAAATAGTGTAAGCGCACTGAAAGTTCTACTGAGCAGCCGGTATCGCAGTCAGTCATGAAACGCCAGCAACAGATGACTTTAATGTCTTCATGGATGGAAAAAAAAAAGGGAGATGTGAGTTGGTTGATTCAGTAAATTAGCTCAGGTCAGGGTAATCAAAAATGTCTGTCTACTTATTTTTTTACAGTCTATGGTCTACACCTGTTGATGAGCTAACGTTAACATACACTGTTGCTAGGTAACTTCAGACCGTTAGCTAGCTAACCTAAACATTTAATGTTGCCTACATTCTGTGTCCACTTTAAACAGCAGCGTTTTCTGTCAGCAATGTATGACAAGCAGACTCTGGCTGCTGTTATAGGCTACTCAACTCATTATACTCAGATGCAGAAATAAAATACGTCTTAATAATAAATGTTTTTCTAAACTTGAGCTATTGTTGTTCACTTACAATATTTGTTCATTTAAAATTTAAGTTAATTTGTAAAAATTGATTTACTTGTTCAAAGAAAAGGCTTAATGTCGAGCTAGCCTGAGTTAGCCTATATTTTATATAGTGTTATGGTTATGTGGTGAGCCTGAGTATAGTTTTACACATCAGCCCAGTCTAGTCTGTAAAGTTATTGATACGCAGTCAGGGTTTTTTTACACATTAATCTGAAAATGAATGTGGCACACCCAGTTTTTAAAATGTACATCCAGAGACTCTTTTCTGGCTATGTGGACTCAATATGATCATAACTCAGTTGTTTTCATATCAGAGCACAGATGAGGTGGAGCTGCTTCAGAACAGAGAGGGTGAGATAGGGAAAAGCAGTAGCAGCACAACGTTACAGGTAGGTTATGTGCTGTATGAAAGGCCAGGTGATTTTGATTTGTTAGTGATAAAAGGGAAAGAAGTGTACATGATAAATAGTGAATACAGTTTGAATATTATCAAATTAAATGTTCTTCTTGTAGGAGCCAAATTGCGTGTTATTTGGTTTAGAATATTTTTTTAACATGGTCACATCATCAGATGGGTGTGGTTTCATATTATTTACCTGCTCACTTGTGTGGTGGGAGAGAAACAGAATCAGGCCCTGATATTTTTCTGTTGACTGTTATAATATAGTTTCAGTTGTGATGAACTTTTGTTTATTTTTTTTTATGCCATGCTTTCATATCAGAGAACAGATGAGGTGAAGCTGCTTAAAGACAGGGAGGGTGAGACAGGGAGAAGTAGCTCAGAGCTGCAGGTATGTGCTGTGTAAAGGGTCAGGTAATTAATTTTAATTATGTCATGTCAGAAACAGGCTAGCACATTTTCATATTTCATAGGTGAGACAGGGAACAGGCACAAGCAAAGAAGTGCAGGTAGGCAGGCAGGATGCTGAACCCAACCATGCTAACCCGAAGCTCATTGCAGTGCAGCAGATCACCACCAAAACGCTAAGGTTCCAAGAAAAGTGGTACCGTGAATTTCCTTGGCTTCACTACAGTTCAGGAGTCAATGGAATCCTATGTTTTTTCTGTGCTCAAGCTTTGGGCATGAAAAATCAAATTTGGCCAAGAATGCAGATCCAACATTTGTCAAAACTGGTTTCCGAAACTGGAAAAAGGCAACTCAAAAATTTGCAGAACATGTCCAAAGCAATGCACACAAAGTTGCTGTCACTACCCACTGCCAAAAAACAAAACCAGTAGATGTCCAGTTATCTTCAGCCAAAGCTGCACAGCAACAGGAATCAAGACGGTGTCTCCTGAAAATTGCAGGCTCTGTACAGCTCTTGGCACGCCAGGGAGCTGCTCTTAGGGGACATGAAGCTGAAGAGGGTAACTTAAACCAATTACTGAAAGTAAGATGTGAAGATGACCCTGGCTTAGAGAAATGGCTGTCAACAAGAAAACATGATTACACATCCCCCAAAATCCAGAATGAAATTTTAAATCTATTTGCAAACAGCATAATTAGGGAAATCATTAGCTCAATTCACATGCTGCCTCTCCTCCAATATTCCATTATTATTGATGGAACACAGGACATTGAAGGAACTGAACAGGAAGCCATATGTGTCAGGTATGTAGACCATGATTTGGTCCCTCACGAGGTCTTCTTGGGGTTTTACGAAGTCTCATGCACTACTGGAGAAAACCTAGCAAAAGTTGCCACAGATGTGTTGTTGTTGCGCTTGAATCTTCCACTGTCTGGTCTGCGTGGACAGACATATGATGGAGCAGCGAACATGTCAGGCAACAGAAAGGGAGCACAGGCCAGGATAAGGGAGATGCAGCCACTGGCTTTGTTTGTACACTGTGGCGCCCACTGTGCAAATCTGGTCACCCAGGCTGCTTGTACAGCATCATCACTGACATCTGATGCCCTGGATTGGGTCCACAAGCTTGGCTGTCTGTACAAAATGTCAGGCAAATACAAAACAAAATTTGTGAATATTGCAGCTGCAGCATCTGGGACAGTTAGCAACCTGCAACCCTTGTGTCAAACAAGATGGACGACCAGGACTCCAACAATCTGGTCTGTGCTACGTAAGTACGAGTCCGTGCTACTCAGCTTAGAGGACATGGCCCAAACAGATGCCTCAAACACTGGGTGTGACAGCAAGAGGGCTACTGGAGAGGTTTGGAAAAGGTACCACAGTTTTAGGGCTCATGATGGCCACTGAAGTAATTCAAGAGTTGGAGTGCCTTAACTGCACACTGCAGAAGCGAACAGAAACAGTGTCTGGTATGATCTCTGCAGCAGATTGTGTAAGGACCACCCTGAGGGCAAAGAGAACTGAGGAGAAGTTCCAGGAGATATATAGCCATGCAACAGAGATGATTACCAAGCTAAATATTGAGCCCATAACCATGCCCCACATCCGCCGTCCACCAAAACGCTTCATTGGTAATGTCACTACTGCACTCACACCTACAACACCAGAAGAACACTACAGAGCTGATTTCTTCAAGGTGCTGGATACTGTGGACATCCAGCTGAAGGAGAGGTTTGATCAGGGTAGTCTGAAAACACTGACGAAGCTGGAGGAAGCCCTCCTAACTGGGGATGTAGACACTGCTGTGGTGGACTAGTATTCTGAATTAAACGAAAGGTCACTGAAGGTGCAGCTGAACATGTTTAAGCTCCAATACTCATACACAATCACTTCAGAGGCCGCAACTATTCTGAGGAAGCAGTTGCCTGAAGTCCGTGGACTTTTCAACCAAATTGAAGCACTTGTTCGACTACTTATGGTTGTTCCTACTGCCTCTGCGGAAGCAGAGAGGAGCTTCAGTGCTCTGAGGAGGTTGAAGACCTGGCTGAGAAGCACAATGTTGCAGATTCGCATTA